>NC_081139.1:31171132-31863632 GCF_958295425.1 Solea solea | reverse complement strand
ACAGCACCTGGTATTCCCAGGCAGTCTCCCATCCAAGTACTAACCAGGCCCGACCCTGCTTAGCTTCCGAGATCAGACGAGATCGGGCGTGCTCAGGGTGGTGTGGCCGTAAGCCGACGGGCAGGTGACACAGACTCCTTTTATAGACCAGGCAAGGCCCCCTGCTCGTGGAGGGGCTCAAAAGGCAGCCTTCCGAACACACTGCACTTGAGCCTTTATCGCCACTACCTGCTACACTCTATTCCAGTATTAGGAAGCTACACCGAGATGGGTAAGCTGCTGTTGGTGCCGTCAGGTGCAGTTGTTGCTGAATCGATAGGAAATGACAGCCAGGTATGCCAGTGAAAAGGTCGAGTGTTTCCTCTCCAATGTGTGCTGGAGGTTGAAGTTGAACACAGCACAGCATTAACGAGCACCTGAGTCAAGGCATTGGACTCTGGGACTATCCATTTCCTGCACCATCAGCCAAAGAGCTGTGTCTGGGAACAGCCACCCAGTGCTGGGCAAGTACACCTCATACTTACCTGGCAGGGGAGATACCATGATCAAGAAGGTGGTTCACCCAGGGCGAGGCTCAGCCATTGCACTCTGGTTGTGCTGACCCCTGCAAATTCCCCAAACGTGGGAATCTTGACTGCATAATTTTTGCTAGTGGGGTACTGCGTCCGCGCTCTCCCCCGATGACGTAGTTGTAAGCAAAGGTCAGCCGCCCAAGGTTCCGCCTTGTGTGCCCATCTCCAGGCTTCTCACGTGCTCGCAGAGCGACGTCCCCAGTCTTTCCAAGTTGCTGGGAATGGGATGGTTGTGGGTGTTGTCTTTTAGCTCTAAGGAAATGTCATGCTCCCTTTCCCGGCTCTTTGTAGGTAGAACTGGATTGTTGGAGATGGATCCATGGCCATCATGCCAAGGGTAAATACTAGTGATGGTGAGATGAAGCCTCATGAGGCATTGAACCACTTGAGCCAATTGGTTCGAGAAAGGGTTCATTTCTCGAAGCTTCATGTGCACACGAAACCACCTACTGGCCAAGTGTATAATCACAGGCAGCTGTATCTGAACCACATAATGTGTGATGAATTGAATTTTTGTGTCTGTTAGAAATGACTATGAATTACAAAAAATGTATGACCAAATCATTTCTGTACATATGTGTTTAATACATTTTTTGAATGTATTCTGTGTGTGTAAATCTTCCCAAAATGGTAATATCATAATATGGCAGGTTGTGCAATGTTTTTCTGAAAATGGCATGGGTGTAATCAGACATAGGACAGTGAAAGTGCTTGTGGAACTAGGAAAAGGGCACAGATTATGCTTGTGAAACTTGGACAATGATGAGCCTCGCTGGCTCCATCCTATATCACCTATCCTACTCTCCTCCCTCTCCTAAATCTCTATCTCTCCCTAAACTCTCCAAACTATATAAACGCTGTCCAAACACTAGTATCCAAACTCTCCAAACTATCCAAACTCTCAACTGACCGCAACTCTCCTTCAAAAACCCACATTTTGAATGCAGCCTATATAGGGGTCTATATAGCTGTAAAACCTCGCGCTAAATCTGAACCACTTCACGAAGTAATCACGTGGTACAGCCGGGCAGCGAGGCTTCGGACGTCATCATTTTTGGCTCCTCCCCTAAATGAAGCAAGCCTCGATACGCGCATCGCGGAAACGCCCCCTCCCCTACTCGGCACACGCTTCGAAGCCTCGAAACGGAACGTCACATCACTAGGCGAAAGACTTGAGCATTTTGAAGAAAAACCAGAGTCACCATAGCCCCTCTCCTTGAGAGCAGCCAAGGAGTCTATCCGCCAGAGTCACCACAGTCTCGGTCGGCCCGGCCGGCCACCTTGGGACAGCCTTTCTTCAACGTTTTTGGTTTGCCGGCCAATCAACCGCCCACATTTGACTGCATGTTTGGAAGCGCATTCTTACTGTTGGTTGTGTGCTGCAGTTTTCTATCAATCGCTGAGGCTGTGGCACATTCCTCGCTCCCGGGCACACCTCCAAGGTTTAGTGGTAGATGTGAGTGCATGAGCAAAGCAGCTCTGTGTCACACCGAGCAGTACAAACTGCCGGGCCGTTTCCCAGCTCCTCCGGGCTTCTGAAATGGTGAGCTGCTCCTGGCATCGCTTCAATATCAGGTCAATGTACAGGAGTGGACGGAACAAGCGCCAAAGTATTAACCCTTGGCATGATGGCCATGGATCCATCTCCAACAATCCAGTTCTCCTACAAAGAGCCGGGAAAGGGAGCATGACATTTCCTTAGAGCTAAAAGACAACACCCACAACCATCCCATTCCCAGCAACTTGGAAAGACTGGGGATGTCGCTCTGCGAGCACGTGAGAAGCCTGGAGATGGGCACACAAGGCGGAACCTTGGGCGGCTGACCTTTGCTTACAACTACGTCATCGGGGGAGAGCGCGGACGCAGTACCCCACCAGCAAAAATTATGCAGTCAAGATTCCCACGTTTGGGGAATTTGCAGGGGTCAGCACAACCAGAGTGCAATGGCTGAGCCTCGCCCTGGGTGAACCACCTTCTTGATCATGGTGTCTCCCCTGCCAGGTAAGTATGAGGTGTACTTGCCCAGCACTGGGTGGCTGTTCCCAGACACAGCTCTTTGGCTGATGGTGCAGGAAATGGATAGTCCCAGAGTCCAATGCCTTGACTCAGGTGCTCGTTAATGCTGTGCTGTGTTCAACTTCAACCTCCAGCACACATTGGAGAGGAAACACTCGACCTTTTCACTGGCATACCTGGCTGTCATTTCCTATCGATTCAGCAACAACTGCACCTGACGGCACCAACAGCAGCTTACCCATCTCGGTGTAGCTTCCAAATACTGGAATAGAGTGTAGCAGGTAGTGGCGATAAAGGCTCAAGTGCAGTGTGTTCGGAAGGCTGACTTTTGAGCCCCTCCACGAGCAGGGGGCCTTGCCTGGTCTATAAAAGGAGTCTGTGTCACCTGCCCGTCGGCTTACGGCCACACCACCCTGAGCACGCCCGATCTCGTCTGATCTCGGAAGCTAAGCAGGGTCGGGCCTGGTTAGTACTTGGATGGGAGACCGCCTGGGAATACCAGGTGCTGTAAGCTTTTACACTGCAGCACGCTTTTACACTGCTGCTTCCTTACAAGAAACGTGGGCTTGCAATTACGTTGACGCACGGGCACACGTTAATGTCCTTCCAGTTTCAGCCTTGCTTTGGTTTTCACAGAAAAAAAGAGAACGGTGCACCGTTCCTGGTGGCACTGCAATACCAGGTCAATGCAAGGAGTGAAGAGAGCAAGCCCAAGGTTTCACCGCCCAATGCTCAAAAATGCATTTAATATTTAATCCCCATATAGAGGACATATCAGATATTAAACTGATAAGAACAGATACTACACTTGATCTTAGCCAAAAGGCCGAGAAGCGATGGCCCACCAGTGTCTGGGGCCAACTCAAGATCTTGGCGCACAAGTTACTTGTTGTGGTGCCGTGTTTCTGAAGTGCGCATAACAAAGGCTGCTGCTGCTCACCTCCACCCCCAGGTGATCTAAGTGCACCTCTGAGCCGTGACGGACAGCTGCTTGACATTTGACACACTCAAAGGGCGCAGCCATACAGCAAAGCCCACCAAAAATAACTTAAACTCTTGGACGTTCCTCTCCACGGAAGTCTTTAGTAAAAGGCGAAAGACTTGAGCATTTTGAAGAAAAACCAGAGTCAACATGGCCCCTCTCCTTGAGAGCAGCCAAGGAGTCTATCCGCCAGAGTCACCACAGTCTCGGTCGGCCCAGCCGGCCACCTTGGGACAGCCTTTCTTCAACGTTTTTGGTTTGCCGGCCAATCAACCGCCCACATTTGACTGCATGTTTGGAAGCGCATTCTTACCGTTGGTTGTGTGCTGCAGATTTCTATCAACCGCTGAGGCTGTGGCACATTCCTCGCTCACGGGGGACACCTCCAAGGTTTAGTGGTAGATGTGAGTGCATGAGCAAAGCAGCTCTGTGTCACACCGAGCAGTACAAACTGCCGGGCCGTTTCCCAACTCCTCCGGGCTTCTGAAATGGTGAGCTGCTCCTGGCATCGCTTCAATATCAGGTCAATGTACAGGAGTGGACGGAGCAAGCGCTAAAGTATTAACCCTTGGCATGATGGCCATGGATCCATCTCCAACAATCCAGTTCTACCTACAAAGAGCCGGGAAAGGGAGCATGACATTTCCTCAGAGCTAAAAGACAACACCCACAACCATCCCATTCGCAGCAACTTGGAAAGACTGGGGATGTCGCTCTGCGAGCACGTGAGAAGCCTGGAGATGGGCACACAAGGTGGTACTTGGGCGGCTGACCTTTGCTTACAACTACGTCATCGGGGGAGAGCGCGGACGCAGTACCCCACTAGCAAAAATTATGCAGTCAAGATTCCCACGTTTGGGGAATTTGCAGGGGTCAGCACAACCAGAGTACAATGGCTGAGCCTCGCCCTGGGTGAACCACCTTCTTGATCATGGTGTCTCCTCTGCCAGGTAAGTATGAGGTGAACTTGCCCAGCACTGGGTGGCTGTTCCCAGACACAGCTCTTTGGCTGATGGTGCAGGAAATGGATAGTCCCAGAGTCCAATGCCTTGACTCAGGTGCTCGTTAATGCTGTGCTGTGTTCAACTTCAACCTCCAGCACACATTGGAGAGGAAACACTCGACCTTTTCACTGGCATACCTGGCTGTCATTTCCTATCGATTCAGCAACAACTGCACCTGACGGCACCAACAGCAGCTTACCCATCTCGGTGTAGCTTCCTAATACTGGAATAGAGTGTAGCAGGTAGTGGCAATAAAGGCTCAAGTGCAGTGTGTTCGGAAGGCTGACTTTTGAGCCCCTCCACGAGCAGGGGGCCTTGCCTGGTCTATAAAAGGAGTCTGTGTCACCTGCCCGTCGGCTTACGGCCACACCACCCTGAGCACGTCTGATCTCGGGAGCTAAGCAGGGTCGGGCCTGGTTAGTACTTGGATGGGAGACTGCCTAGGAATACCAGGTGCTGTAAGCTTTTACACTGCAGCACGCTTTACACTGCTGCTTCCTTACAAGAAACGTGGGCTTGCAATTACGTTGACGCACGGGCACACATTAATGTCCTTCCAGTTTCAGCCTTGCTTTGGTTTTCACAGAAAAAAAAAAGAGAACGGTACACCGTTCCTGGTGGCACTGCAATACCAGGTCAATGCAAGGAGTGAAGAGAGCAAGCCCCAGGCTTCACCGCCCAATGCTCAAAAATGCATTTAATATTTAATCCCCATATAGAGGACATATCAGATATTAAACTGATAAGAACAGATACTACACTTGATCTTAGCCAAAAGCAGTGCCGGCCCTGAGTAATTTGGTGCCCTAGGCAAGATTTTAGCTGGTGCCCCCTTGCATCGCTGCAGTCAATTTCACAATCAACTTTCATACAATCACACAGAAACTGCATGTGTGTACTCAAGATTTTATTTCTTTGAGTAAAAAATATCACACCAAATAAGGCAAACATATTAAGCCGAACACTGCACACGAAAACAAGTGACATAAAATGAATTAAAAATACAATTTAAATATAGTATTGCACAAAATAATAAATTATGAAACCAGTGCAGACATAACAACACACACTATTGCACACAGTATAAGAAAAAAAAATGAGAGACCTCTTGATTCACCGGGCTGTGCAGAGGTAGACGGGACAGGAGTACCTGATGCTGTGTCACTGGGCTGTGCAGAGGTAGACAGGACAGCAGCACCTGATGCTGTGTCACTCGGGGTGGTACTGAAATATTTTAAAAGTGCATCTGAAGAGAGAAGAGAAGTATATGTATGTGATGACTGCATGTTAATAAAAAAAACAGATGCTTGGTGTGCTATACATGAGACTAACATAGACTAATAATGAAAATGTGATGAGATTCATTCAACTTTATTGTCATTGCAATGCAATTCAGTCTAACCACAGTGCAAAAACCAGTATATGCATATATAGCCTATGAATGATATGGGAAAGCTAAGGTATGAAATATTAACTGTCATACACTTTAACTGCACTTTAACACTGATGTAAACTTTAACCAACATAAACTGTGACACATAAAACCAAAGGCTTACAACCACCCTATTACAAAGGGGATGGACAACTAAAAGCCTTTTAGCTGACATACAAGCAGGAAAGACCTGTAAAATAACACCTGAACAGGCCTAACGTTAAGTTTCCAAACGTCCCTGATGAATTTAAGGTGTAGTAACATTAACACACGTCAACTCAGCTATTTATTGATTATTAAACAATGTTGCTATTGTCCGAAGTAAGCTAGCAAGCTAACACTCTGCTCCAACAACGGTAACTACAATGCATTGAACTATTAATTTCATGCACTTCATCACATTGACATTACTGTACCTCTATCTTTTTCACGTTTTTCTTCCTCTTCTTTCCTTCTTTTCCTTCCTTGGGCGCCAGATGGCTTCAGTCTTTTGGACATAATTTCGATACAGTGTCATTAATCTTTTTCTTCGTCTCTGGGTCACGGCCCGGTCAGATTCAGGCAGCTGGCCTCTTGACCCCGCCCCCCTCACCTCTGTGAGCAACGGCTCGTTTCACCCAGAAAAAAGGCTTCTGCATTATTTAATAGTCTTTGCTATGACTTTATGTTGCTGTGGGCTTATATAATATTTCGAATATATATATATAGTATATATTTTTATTTTTTTTTATTTTTTTTTTTTCCCGTTTTCGGCGCCCCCTACGGATGACGGCGCCCCTAGCATTTGCCTATACTGCCTATGCCCAGGGCCGGCTCTGCCCAAAAGGCCGAGAAGCAATGGCCCACAAGTGTCTGGGGCCAACTCAAATTCTTGGCACACAAGTTACTTGTTGTGGTGCCATGTTTGTAAGTGTGCATAGCAAACGCTGCTGCTGATCACCTCCGCCCCAAGGTAATCTAAGTGCACCTCTGAGTCTTGAATCAAGACTCATGATAGACAGCTGCTTGACATTTGACACACTCAAAGGCGCAGCCATACAGCAAAGCCCACCAAAAATCACTTAAACTCTTGAACGTTCCTCTCCACGGAAATCTTTAGTAAAAGGGCGAAAGACTTGTGCATTTTGAAGAAAAACCAGAGTCAACATAGCTCCTCTCCTTGAGAGCAGCCAAGGAGTCTATCCGCCGGAGTCAACGCAGTCTCGGTCGGCCCGGCCGGCCACCATGCGACAGCCTTTCTTCAATGTTTTTGGTTTGTCGGCCATTAAACCGCCCACATTTGACTGCATGTTTGGAAGCGCATTCTTACTGTTGGTTGTGTGCTGCAGTTTTCTATCGATCGCTGAGGCTGTGGCACATTTGAAGCGGCAGCTTCAGCAGCAGACTCAGGAAGACAAAGACTCAGGAAGACAAAGACAAAGGAGTCTAAACCGGAGTCTAACAATGAGGCTAATGAGGCCAAGTACCTGGCTGCAATTGTTTTTCTAACTTTCACATATGTGCACTTTTTCCATTCCTGTTTATGTTTCCTCTCGCAGATATTACAAACCTCACATTCACTCACAGCATCACCGTAATCTATCCTCACTTATATATCCCACCCGCTCCTCACACATCCAACACCTTGTTGCAGGGGGCCTGTGTGCCAGTCAGCTACACGCAAGACTGAGTTCATCTCTGGCTTTGCTACTGAGCAATGCCTGGACTTCCTTGCTCTCACTGAGACTTGGATACTACCCTCCAACACAGCCACCCCTGTGGCTCTCTCCTCCACCCACTCTTTCTCCCACACACCCAGATCCACTGGAAGAAGTGGTGAGACAGGTCTGCTCATCAACCCCAACTGGACTTTCACTCTTTACCCACTGCCACACTTCTCTTCACAGTCATATGAATGTCATGCTGTAACTATAACTCACCTAGTAAAACTAATCATTGTTCTCATCTACCGTCCACCAGGCCCATTGGGACACTTCTTGGAGGAACTGATGTCCTCCTTTCAAACATCGCAGAAAATGGCCCACCACTTGTTCTTCTTGGCGACTTCAACAACCAGTCAGAGAAGTCATCCGATCTACTTATTTTAATTTCCTCTCTTTCTCTCTCACTTGCTCCTTCTCCACCAACTCAAAAAGCTGGCAACCACCTTGACCTAATTTTCACCAGAAACTGCTCCACCTCTAACCTCAAGGTAACTCTACTTCATGTCTCTGGTCATTTCTTCATATCCTACTCTCTCCCACTCTCCCAATCTGATGATCTCATCTCATCAGATATTGCACTTGTCCGTCTTAACATTCGATCTCTCTCCCCCTCCTCTCTGTCCTCAACTGTTCTATCAGCACTTCCTTCAGCTGACTCCTTCTCCCTCATGCATCCCTCTCTTGTTTACATGTTGCACAACATCCAAAGGATACGACCTCTTCTAACCCAGAAGGCAGCACAGGTTCTGGCCCAGCCTCTTGTCATCTCACGCTTGGACTACTGCAACTCCCTCCTGGCTGGTCTCCCTGCGTGTTCCATATGACCTCTGCAACTCATCCAGAATGCAGCAGCTCGACTGGTCTTCAACTTACCAAAATTCTCCCACACTACACCGCTCCTCCACTCCCTTCACTGGCTTCCTATAGCTGTTTGCATCCGCTTCAAGACTCGATCCATGCTACAAACGGATCCGGTCCAGCCTATTTCACCATTCAAGTGCCACAACTGCAACAACAATCAACTTTCTACTGAGACAGACAAACCCAACTTAAAGGGTTTTTTCGATCAGTTTGATCAAACCTTAATTATTTTGGAAGATTATTTGTTCTTTATTCAATACATATTTGATACTTGCTCTGCTTTCCTTTTCCAGATCAACGCTGAGTTTATGCGAATTACAACAGTTCCCTTGGAGACAAAGTTCTTGGCGCAGTTGGACAAGCACATGTCCAAACTGCTGGATGTCATCAGGAGCAAGGGAGGACGTGTGCAAGAACAGACCAAGAGGACCTTGCAGGTTTTAGATGAGGTATCTATGTATGTAAGTTGGTTATCAGTGGGATCCATAGTTGAATAGTTGGTGTGTGTGTGTGTGCTGTGTGTGCTTTTAATAAGTTGTAACTGTTCTCACTCAGACTGTGGACATCACAATAAGAAGAGAGTGCATCCTTAAATCTTTGATGATCTACCTGGGTGAACCTGTTCATCACCTCATCAAAGAATACCAGGTAAGGGCATCTCTCTCACTAACACAGACAACATCCACACACCCGTTATTGTTGAGATGCAGCATAGCACTGTATATTTTAATAAACATTCATTTGATTTGTGACTATTTAAATGTTATGGCTGGGTTAGTTTTAGTTTTTTTTTATTTTGAAACTGAGAGCTCTTGCTTCTGTTATTTATCCAGTAAAATGTCCAGTGTTTAAGAAATGGGGAGACAAACTGTAGTGCCCCAAAAAATTGCTTTCGTCAAGATTTAGTTTGAGCCCTTTTCTCAACCATTTCAGAACTTTCAATCTTCATGTACATCTTTTACTCTAATCTCCACCACTTCAGGCATTTTTTAAATAATTTCATGTCATTCAACGTCCTTTAAATCCTTCCAATCAGCTACTGCTTCTGCTATGTTAACGTTACTTCAGCAATCTTCAACTGTTGCACTTAAACATGCCTTTTCAACATATCAGCTGCTTTGAGCACTTTGAAAACCATTCATCTTTCAAATTAAAAGTTTTACTTTTTAGCTATAGCATCCGCATTTTCAGCAATGCCTCAGCAGTTTCTTCAGTGGATTCAGCATTGCTTCAACAATGGTGTTCATTGTTGAACATGCATTGTCTTCAGGAAATGCTCCTTCTAGTTGTCCTCATTTGTTGTTTTTTGTGTTATGCAGGAAAATGAAGCTGACGAACTGGAGCAGGCAACGATGGCTATCGTTGTCAGTGGACAAGAGGACATTAAAATAGTCATCGATGGAATAGAGGTCCTGAAAGAGGTGCCCACAACTGCTGCGGCTGTTGCAATGTTCTTCGGGCTCACCTACGCACTCAAACTAAAATATCCGAAAAATTTGCAGCACACCCTTGAATTTGTGCAAAAAGTCCTGATGGAGCTTGGTGGAAAAAATATGTCCCCAAAAGTTCATAGGCTGAGCACCCTGCTTTACAACCCAGAGTAGGCAGAGTTGAATTCAACTCACTCGCCTGATTTTGTTTTCCCATTGCTGAGAACAATTTATAATGTTTCTACAACCAAGACTTTGTACCCTTTTGAGGTTGGTGTTCGGAGTTTGCACTTGCATGACAGCATTTCCACTGCAATATTGACAAAAGTTTCTGCCCAAGTTATCACAGGCACGAGTGGGCAGTGTGCTGAAAACTGGAGAGTGACTGCATTTGCACTGCAGTGTTTGCACAGATTTTTGAATGTCAGATTTTTTAGCCCAAGAGAGGGCCAGGAGCTACCTCACATGTTTGCATTGAATTAAGGAGATTCACACAAATCATCTGACAACACTTTATTTTAAGGAATAATACCTGTATTACGTTCCATTTTGAAATAGGACAATTTTCTGATTTTGTTTTTAGGAGCATTTTCTGTTACTATTAGTAACTTATTTTAGTCAGTATTTAATTTACATTTTCAAGCGAACAAACTGCATGTATGGTACATTTGGTTCTCGCTGAACAGAAACAGACATTTCTTGGTTGCTCTTTGTATTTGAGAAGGACTGTTCTAAAGGACTATGTTTAACTATTTTGGGGAAGCAATACAGTTATTGAAAAATGTTTTATTCAACAATAAAAAATGTGTTGAAAAGGAATGTTTTCTGAGTATTTAAATCAAAGTGTATTAAAAGTAATTCTATATACATTAAATGATGACAACTTAAGAAAAACAGTTTGCTTCCACTTTCAAAAGTCATTTGCATGGATTTAAAGTATTCAGGTTTAATGAAGTGGATTATTTACATCAAGTAATAAAACCAATGTAATTATTTTAATTTTGGAAAACTTAAATAATTGGTTTGCTTCACCTTCAGAAATTGGTTTACAAGTTAATTATTTCAGGTAAAACAAAATTAATTATTTACATTCATGTCAATGCTATAATATTAGGTGTGACAGATTACTTCAATTTTTTTAAGTTGAGCCAATGTTTCATTTTTTTCAGTGTGCTCCTGGTCTCTCTCTCTCTTCTGTCTCTACCTCATCTCCCTCTTGTCCTTTCTCTCCCCCCTTTCTGTCCCCCACCTCTCCTCTGTCTACCATTTTCCTTTCACACCAACCGGTCAGGGGAAGAGGGCCGCACATCTCTGAGCCTGGTTCTGTCAGAGATTTCTTCCTGTTAAGAAGGAGTTTTTTCTTTCCCTCTAACTTTGCGCAGGGACACCGCTGAAAATAACTAGAACTGAAAATAACTAGGACTGAAAATAACTAGTACCGCAAGCGGTGAATGAACGGGAGATGAGCTAGAGGACTCGCGGCGACGTGGCCACACGGAG
This sequence comes from Solea solea, assembly GCF_958295425.1. Taxonomy (NCBI): domain Eukaryota; kingdom Metazoa; phylum Chordata; class Actinopteri; order Pleuronectiformes; family Soleidae; genus Solea; species Solea solea. The sequence continues at coordinate 31,852,131 of NC_081139.1, read as the reverse complement.
AGTCGCGAGCTCTCAAGCTCAAACCCGTTCAGAGCCGCTTGCGCTACTAGTTTATACTTTCATTAATTTTTCAGCTTCTTAAATGTAAAACAAAAACAATCTCTCACCTGGGTGGAAACAGCATCAGCAGGATAAGCGAATAATGAGGACAATAAAGCTCCTTCAGGTAAATGTTTTGGTACTTTGTTATCCCTGAATTAATGGATTCACTAATCAATGCATCTGTATGATAAATATTACAGCACCTCGGGATTTTTTTTTTTGGATTTCAAATGATATTGTACAACAACAATATTTCTTATTTTCACCATCTGACAACACTTCATCTGTAGCTGAGATGGAAACAGGGTCGTCAGATCAAGAGGTACAGACATGTCAGGAGGATGCTGCTCCAATGGACAACACAGGTGGACAGCAGGGTGCCACATGGAAAATCCTTGCATTCACCAGGGGCCGCGTTATTGGTTGTATGCGCACCAAGTTTAACATTAAATGGGACCATGCGCCTGGGTGTTGAGTCTTTTCCTCGCCAAATATGAAGGTGAGGAAAAGACTTTACTTGATAAGATTGATGTTATATGCTGTGCTCTGACCAACATGTGCCCAAGTGTTGTTCTGAAGCTACCTTACACACCTTACAAAAAGGGCTGAGCTACAGTCAAAAAGTGTCAACCATATTAAAGTTTAAAGACCGATTGTGGTTCAGGTCAAATAGGATTCAGAGTCAGATTCCGATTTGTCGTAGTCGTAGTCGTCAATCCAGTCAGGATGAGAATATAAGTCAGTGAGCTTGTAATTGGGAAGGGTGGAAAAATTCATCATTTGGACAGACTTATCAATTGCACTTTTCAGAGTCATCATAATCACTTTTTAACATGTGGAAATGAGCATTTCATGTGTTGTACACTCAAAGGGCCAGCCCTTTGTGTGTATTCCACAGTACAAAGGACTGGGTGAGGTATAATCTGTCAAATATTAGCCTCATGAATGAACTTTTCAGGCAAAATAATGACACAACAGGACAAGAACACGAGACACTGCGAGTTGGGCTAGCTACGGTAAGTAAAGACATTAAAGACCTTAAAGAGGTATGACACAGAGTAACCACACTAAAAGACAAACTGAAAAAGGAAATTTAAGAAGAAATGATCAATCTACAACAAGAGATTGAGCGTAAACTAACTAACTAACTAACTAATTTAATAATTTAAATGAACTACAGACACAGAAGGGGAATCTTGACCCTTAACCCTTAACAACATACTAATACGTCATACTACATGTGACGTCGACAGACTGTCTGCAACTGATTGGCAGAGTGTCCGCACTGGAAGAGTCGAGTGGCGTATTTCAGTTCATTGACTGTGGTACAGGGAGTCTGCACTCCAGTCATGCAGAAAGATTCTGTGAACACATTTTTTTTAACCCCTTTTGGATTTTTTTGTGGATATCTTTGGCTGTGTTGATGTAAATTGCTTGAAATTTGGAGTAGATGAAGTCAATTTTTATGTAATATAAATCTACCAGTCAAGGAATATCAACATTTTTCATTATCATATAACAAACAGCAGGCCATTTCAATCAATATCTGAAGCTAAAATGATTTGGGTGTATTTTAGGGATATCATAGTATGGTGTGAATGTGGGTTTAGGAATGAATGTGTGTGTGTGTGTGCAACTCCAGACACTTCTTTTTCTCACATCAAGTTCAAATCGACATGATACACAGGCACCTACACCTACAAAGAGGCTCATACACACTCATACATTCACTCCTTTGAGTAAAAAAAAAAACAGGCATCTTGAGGGACTTCAAAGGCTTGCCCTCTATGTGAACCCAAACAAAAGTCTGGTTTTGTTTACACAGGTGCAATTACAGGTAAACATCATGTTTCACTTTGTTTTGGGCTCAATTCATCCTGACTGTCAAAGACACAGCCTCAGACGCTCAGAAGTCCTCGACCTCATCAACATCAGTCACAATGTACTGAAAAAGAAAAAGGTTAAGTAATTTATCAAAACTGACCCTAAGCCTATCATATTATAGTGATTACATGTAAAAATAATAACATCAAATCAAACATAAGGTAGATGTTTTGTATGACCTGTGTGATCATCCGTTTCTGATGAAGTTTAAAATCCATAATTTGTATTAGTAGTTTATGATTTCACTTTCACTGAACTCAGTACCACTTATACTTCATATACTAGTAGTATGGAGTACTTTTACTGTATACGTTTTGGAGGAATATAGGGTCAAAGTTCACTTTTTGTAACAAACAATAGGGTAATAATTTTTGATGAAGTATAAAATCCTTATTTTTTATCAGTAGTTTATGATTTTACGTTCACTGGACTCAGTACCTCTTGTACTTCATATGCTAGTAATATGAAGTACTTTTAATGTATACTTTTGGAGTAACATGGACTCCCTTCACTCCTTTTTTTCAATTTTACGTAAACTGCAATAACCAAGCAGTTTTATTTCTGGTTTTCAAAATAAAGTCCTATTGGAAGCGATTACAACATACTGAAAAACAAATGTTCAAATTATATGTCAATTTAATTTATTATATAACAATTATATCACATTATAGTGATTACATGTAAAATACGTGTTGAATATTTTCTAGATTCTGTCATTTTTCAGCTTCTTATATGTGAATATTTTTTAGTTTCTGTAATTTTTCATCTTCTTTAATGTGAATATTTTGTAGTTTCTGTCATTTTTCAGCTTCTTAAATGTGAATATTTTTGACTTTCGTTTGCAATTACAGATAAACACAATACACTTTGTTTGGGGCTCAATTCATCCTGACGGTCAAGACACAGCCTGAGACACTGAAGCGCACAACCTCATCAACCATCAGTTACAATGTACTGATTATATATTAATTATATATCAAAACTTACCCTAACCCTATCATATTATAGTGATTACATGTAAAATAATTACATCAAATCAAGCATAAGGTAGATGTATTGTATGACTTTTGTAATCATCCTTTTTAATTATAAAATGTATTCATATATTAGTAGTATGGAGTACTTTTACAGTATACTTATTGAGTAATCCTGGGTCAAATTTCCCTTCTTTTTTTTTTACACTTGAACAATGAAAAAAACGTTCTTCTTGGTGCCAGTGATTTTATTGTGCAAGAAACACTGTGAATCTGTGAATATAGTAGAGAAGACGTTCATGAATAACCATCAATAATCTGTGTGGCGCTGTCTTACTGTGTACTTCTAGTGGCAGTCACTCATTCATCATCCTCACACTGACACCTACTGGCGAGAAACGGAATTTTTTTGCTGTTTTTTTTTTTACAGATGACCAAGGCCTTTGAAATGATATAAGCAAGAAAAATAATGGGGGGCGTACTTCATATACTAGTAGTATGAAATACTTTTACTGTATATGTTTTGGAGGAATATAGGGTCATAACAGGATAATCATTTTTTGGCCATCAGGCAACTGTAATTCCACAGTATTGTGTTGTCAGCTGCCTAAATTATGTAAAATCCGATTAATGCTATGTTATTTATTCAAATCAAGTCTCTAACACAACAAAATGTGTGATAAATGAAGGGCTCTGAATACTTTTCAGATGCACTGTATTGATACATGATTTTCTTCACACATTTTGAATTTGAAAATGCTCAGTGGGACCTGAGGAAGTGGACCTGAGGTTTTGCCAATCCTCACAGCAGGCTCCCTGCTAAGTGAAATTCTTTTTTGTGTTTGGGATACAACTGCTCAAATGGATCAAATACCTGAAACTGTGTGAGAATTCCAATTGTGGGAAAAAGAAATGCAAATAATTTCATGACCACTGTCTTATATAATCTAGTAACATGTATTGATATAGACACACAGGAGCTATATGCACAACCGCCCACACCTGAAAAAAAAACACTGAAAAATACATACCCACACACACATCATATATGGTGTTGAGAGAAATAATGTTTAGAACCACTTTTAAATAACCTTGTTGATGCTGTCTCTGTGTATCCTGAAAGTTTTTCTTGCACATACAGTGATAAAAGATAAAATTCTCCTCCATGGTCCACCCTCACTTGGTCCCAAAGGCCATAGGTCTCAACAGCATTCCTGCTTAAGCAATGAAAAGGGAAATAAAAGATAAAAAGAAATTAACCGGCTCATTCTGTCATGAGGCCTTGTCTCAAATTCCACATCGTATCACAAGTTCATAAGACATATTTTAACATCAGGGGGTAGAGTGGCTCAGTGGTTAAGACCAGTACTCTGTGTGCGAAAGACACCATGGTCTTAATGGTCGCAAGTTCGACTCCACCCCTGGCTGATTGTACTCAATTCTATTGTTAGTCCCTTTGGATAAAAGTGTCTGCTAAATGACATGTAATGTAAAACTTTGATGGGTTCATCAACTGGCTGCTGCTTCACAGTATGTATCCTTTCATTTATAAGACCACCTAAATACATAAAATACAATACAAACTTTTTTTTCTAAAACTTTAACCCATGTCATGCTTCATTAGAAAATGTAGAAAAAGGATTTAACTACAAAAAAATCCAACAGGGAAAAGACTTTCAAGTGACCTAAACATTGTTCAAACCAGGCAGTCCATTCCAAGTTGGTTCCTTTCTCTCTCACACACACACACGCTGTCTCACACACACACACACACACACACACATTTTGGGAGGCAGGTTCTCATAAGATTAACTTTTAACTCGCATTAGATTAACTTTTTACTAGGAGCACAGTAGCCCCTAACTGAACATTTTAGGAGAGCAAGCAAAACATTTAGGGGCGCACACCTTAAATTGACTTGCAAAGCAAATATTCATATTTCCTCTCATTTTCAGTGTATTACTGATCAATACTTTGATAATAATTACATGTCATTTAGCAGACGCTTTTATCCAAAGCGACTTACAGTAAGTGCATTTAAACATTTGGGTACAAATAAGAGCTAGAAGTAAGTAAGAGCTTCAAGTAAACCAAACTATGAAGTGCTAGTCATAAGTGCGATGTATACGTTTTTTTTTTTGTCGTCGCCATCGTCTTAGTCGAGGTAGAGTCGGAAGAAATGTGTTTTTAGTCGGCGGCGGAAGATGTGGAGGCTTTCCGCTGTCCGGATGTCGATGGGGAGCTCGTTCCACCATTTGGGAGCGAGGACAGTGAACAGTCTCGAGTTCTGCGAATACTTTTGCGATCCTCTCAGTGAGGGGGCAGCGAGCTGTTTAGTATTCTAAGTGAATTTTATTGTGCACTTGTTTATTGAAGAATAAAAGGTGGATTGCCTTCTCCGGGTAGGGAATGACTCCTTGCCCCAGGTGAAGGAGTTCAAGTATCTCAGGGTCTCGGGGTTCACGAGTGAGGGGACGAGGGAGCCGGAGATGGGCCGGAGAATCGGAGCGGCTGGTGCGGTACTGCATTCGCTTTACCGCACAGTTGTGACGAAAAGGGAGCTGAGCTGGAAGGCAAAGCTCTCGATCTACCGGTCAGTCTTCGTTCCTATCCTCACCTATGGTCATGAAGGTTGGGTCATGACCGAAAGAACGAGATCGCGGGTACAAGCGGCCGAAATGGGATTCCTCAGGAGAGTGGCTGGCTTTTCCCTTAGAGATAGGGTGAGAAGCTCGGTCATCCGGGGGGAGCTCGGAGTAGAACCGCTGCTCCTTCATGTTGAAAGGAGCCAGTTGAGGTGGTTCGGGCATCTGGTGAGGATGCCTCCTGGGCGCCTCCCGAGGGAGGTATATCAGGCACGTCCAGCTGGGAGGAGGCCTCGGGGTAGACCTGGGACAAGGTGTAGAGATTACATCTCCACTCTGGCCTGGGAACGCCTCGGGATCCCTCAGTCGGAGCTGGTTAATGCGGCTCAGGAAAAGGAAGTTTGGGTAACCCTAACCCTTGCTGAAACTGCTGCCCCCGCGGCCCGGCCCCGGATAAGCGGAGGATGATGATGATGATGATGATGATGACTTGTTTATTGAAGAATAAGATCACAAAAGAGACATCAAGTGTACAGAAAATACAATCACTCTCATTACAGTACAATTATTAACTAGTGCTTGAAGTGGCCCGATACTGTACAGTTCACAGAACCAGCACTTTTATTTCCGTACAGGCACTTCTCACAAGATGCCGGTAATCTCTTGAGATAATCAGTCCAATTCATGATTATGGTCCAGAGCAATAATGTCTCAGGGTACACTATGTGACGTTCACCTGTTCTCACAAAAGTCTAGTGTTTATTCATTGAGTTTAGAGTTTTTATTTTCTATCTAATCTCTATCTGGAAGATAGACCATCATCATGCTTCAAAAGCAGAGTTAGCTCATCCACACACTCATACTTTCTGATATAATAAAAATAAACATGCCTGCCTGGGGAGCCGCCGATCCTGTGGTCCCGCTGGCACGACTCGTTCGAGCCACAGCTTGGGGAGCGAGGGGCAACGGATCTTCGGGGTTAGGGGTTAGGGTTAGGGGTTAGGCCTTGATGTCGCAGGAAGGCAGAGCGCCACAGCACGTCGGCCCTGTGGTAACTGTGGTTCTTCCTCTCACCCCACACGCGCACCGACCTGTCCAGCCACAGGACAGAGATGCCAACGCTGTGGTAGACTGAACCCCTTCTCCAGAGTGTGCCGCTCTGTGCCCACCTCTACAAACCCCCGACCTCGTCTGTCCCGCCCGTCCAGCCCATCCACGATCCACTCTGTTGGCTCCAGCGTAAAGGCATTTAAGTGGTGCACTGTGGAGCTGGATGATGTGTGCCTGCCACTGTTGTTGGACACTGCGGCCTCTAGGTCTCTGCTCAGCGAGTCCACAGTCCGGCAGCTCTATCCCCAACAAACTATCAGGGCGGGCGCAGAGGAGCTGTACAGTTATGGCCACACTAAGATCGGCATGGTGGGCCCCGTTACCTTCTCTGTGCTCTACGGCTCGAAATCCCTGCCACCATTCACCTTCCAGGTGTCCCACCATGATGCCAACCTCCTTGGGTTTGATCTGTTCTGCGCCTTGGGCTTCTCTGATACCAGACAAATATCCACTACCTACGATGGAGGAGCTGTCTCAGTTCCATGGCTCCACGGTCTTCTCCAAACTTGATCTTCGCCAGGGCTACTTGCAGGTTCCCCTACACCCTGACAGCCGCAACCTCACTGCCTTTGTGTCGCACATGGGGTCTTCCGCTACACCCGCATGCCCTTCGGTCTCAGCGCCGCCCCCAGCTGCTTTCAGAAGATCATGGCCACCATCTTTGCTGGTATCTCGGGTGTGGTCGTGTACCTGGATGACATCGTGGTGCATGGGGAGACAGCTGCAACACATGACGACCGCCTTTCCAGAGTGCTCAATGTGCTCGCTCGCCACAACCTCACGGTGAATGGGGAGAAGTGCATCTTTGCAGTGCCTGTCATCGAGTTTGTGGGGTTCCGTCTAACTGCTTCTGGCCTCAGCCCACTCCACTCAAACGTCGATGCCATCCTGCGCCTGCCTGAGCCCTCCTGCCCTGCACAGCTATCATCATTCCTGGGTATGACTGCCTTCTATCTGCGCTTCCTTCCCTGCTACTCCGAAACCACTGCACCGCTGCACGCCCTCCTCAAACAGGATGCAGCTTGGTCTTGGACCCTGCTTGCTCTACCGCAGTCTCTAGGCTCAAATCGCAGCTCACTTCCCCACCGGTGCTCGCCCACTTTGATTTACAGAGCCCCACATTTGTGACCTGTGATGCCTCTAATGCTGCAGTTGGCGCTGTTCTGTCTAAACTTCAGCAAGGGGGCGAACGCCCAGTGGCGTTTGCTTCAAGGTCACTCACTCCAGCTGAGCAGAAGTACTCTGTTGGTGAGAGGGAAGCGCTGGCTTGTGTCTGGGCATGTGAACGGTGGCATATGTACCTGTACGGACGTCATTTCACGCTGTGGACCACCAGGCCCTAACAGCCCTGCTGGCCACGACGGGATCGGGACACAAGCCACTGCGCCTCTACCGGTGGTCTGAGAGGTTGCAGGCATACAATTTCACCACACAGTTCACGCCTGGTCGGGACAACGTTGTGGCGGACCTGCTCTCCAGAGTCAAGCTTAAGACTGTTGGAGGCGTTGCTCAGGACCCTTCAGAGCCGGAGATTGTCCTCATGCTGCACACGCCCCTCCAAGGAGATAGGCCTTCCCCCACCTCCGCCGCCGCAGCCCCTGCCGTGGCCACCAACACCGTGGCCACCAACACCGTGGACCCACATCCAGGTGGACATCTGCGGTGAACTTCACGGCGTCCCTCAGCACCAACGCTTCCTCCTGGTGGCCTACGACCTTCACTCTAAGTGGCCTGAGGTGCTGCCCACAGGTTCCGTCACTGCCAGTGTGGTCACCGGTTTCCTCTCTTCTCTATTTGCCCATTGGGGTGTGCCCGATACCGTCACGACTGATAATGGGCCCCAGTTCATCTCGGCCGATTTATCTTCCTTCCTGGCGGGGAGGGGAATTAAACACATTAAGACGGCCTTTTACCACCCACAGGCCAATGGTGGCATGGAGCGGTTCAACCAGACCCTCAAGAATGGACTCAGAGCACACCTAGCAGGCGGCCTCCCATTCTTATCAGCACTACAGAGCACCCTGCTTCATTACAGGGCTACGTCGCACACCACGACGGGCAGTTCTCCAGCCATCCTGATGCTGGGACGTGAAATGCAGCTTCCCCTGGATCGCCTACGTCCTCGGAAGGGTGACATTCCAGCAGCACCCTCACTACGCAGGAGAGTGGCAGAGCAGCAGCGTTGCTTGAAGCAGCGTTTTGACAGGAAGCATCGGGTGAAGGGCCTTTCACTTGGTGTGTTAGATTGGGTCCGGATCCGTCGACCCAGTCGGTCCCATAAGCTATTTTCATTCTGGTCTGCACCACAGCAAATCACCGCACAGCTGGGACCAGCGACCTTTCGCCTGGCTGATGGTTCACGCTGGCACGCCAGCCGTCTTAGACAGGTGAAACCACCGTCCACCTCTGACCAAGAAGCTGTGGCTGACCATGGGCACACGTTTCCGAGCTGGGACTTCCTGGGAGACCACCCTGAGGTCCCAGTTGGGCAACCGCCCGAAGCGGAATTACCAGCTGAACCTCTACAGCCCAACCTCCGCACATTCCGGGTCCGCCGGAGGCGTCTTTACCTCAGGGACTATGATACTGGGGGGTATTCCATCAAGCAGGCTAAAGGCAAAGCCAAGCTTAAATGGCCAAGTCTGGCTAATATGAGTGAGAGTTCGGTTCCATCAAAGAGGCTGAGATTAGCCCCAACTCAGTAACCATGGAAACTATGGAAACTGAGCCTCAACCCTGTTCCACCAAGGTGGCTAATTATGCTGCCGGGCAAACCTGGTCTGTAGCAGGCTAAAAGTGAAGCTTAGCACCATCTATGATCAAAGAATGTCCAATAGACAGAAACAGAGACACACAACTGTCATGGAATGATAAAATAATATGTAAAATATAAAATATATAATAAAATGTATTAAAGAAATTATTTAAACTAATAATTATATATTATCTATAAGTACATTAAAGAACACTATCACCAAAATAAAATATAATAAAAAATAAGACACAAATAAATACAAAATTAAAATAATTAGCAAAAAAATATAATAAAAGGAAATCGTCATTCTTTTGATGAAACAAGGGTTAGGGCCTCCGATTGATAGGAGATAGATGATTGATTTGCTGTCACCTGCATTCACTTACTGTAATAGGGGTCCTCGTCTCCATTGAATTGCTTGATTTGCTGAATGATTCTAGATAAATAATAACTTTTTTACAATCAATAGATCTGTCATATGATTATTTCCTATAAAATGATAACCAACATTGCATTTCTTCATGTAATAATCTACCATCAATTGTATGATAAATGTGATGAGTCATGTAAAATACTTTGATTAAATGTAGCCTATTATTATCAAAAATGTAGGCAAGGCTACTTTATATAGCACATTTTAGCAAAAGGTGATTCAAAGTGCTAAAATGAAAATACAACAATTCAACATATAGCATCTGGGACAAAATAAAGAAGTAGCACAAATACAGCATGTAAAAATGACAGGCTTAAATGAAAAGGATATCAATTCTATACAATTGGCCATGCAGGAAATAAATGAAAGCTATCCCATCGATTTGCATAACAATCAGTTGATAAATGTGATGAATATCACTTTCTAACATTACTACTAGGGCTGCCAAATGATAAAATATGGAGAATTTCACATAAATTGCAGTGAAACAATAATGCTATTTTAATTATGTTCATATGAATGTTACTTATTAGGGCTGTCTTTTTGTTCTTTGAGGATTTTCCTTTAAATTGTAGGGATTTGGTTGCATTAATAGGTCCACATCAGATATCAGTTTAAAACAAAAACCATCAAGAAATCAATTGGTAGATTATTGTCTACATATATGTTGTCCCTTTGATGGAGGATTTATATAACATGATGATGCTGAAATACTTCATTTTCATTGTCACTTACGCATTCAGCCTGTCGCCAATATTTTGCCACACCACATCCCTCGCTTTATTGATTGCCATGGTATTGCCCTTCTTTGGGATTATGTGGCTGTAATCCTCATATACCTCCATGAGGAGGGTTTGCTCCACTGCGGAGAACATCTCTGCACGTTCTTTTCCCTTGCTTTTTGGCATTTTTCACAGTTTCCGCGCTCGACTAGAATGGGCTTTTTATTTTCCCTGTGGGCGTGCACAAGTTGAGGCTTAACAGTTGAGGCTTGACTAAGCGTCAAGTGGAGCCAGTTGATTTCACTTGATGGAACGGCTTGGAGCTAGATTGGGAGATGGAGCTTAGTCAATCTTCAAGCTTACACCTAAGTCTGGCAATTCTTAGCTACGTTGATGGAATACCCCCCTGGTTGAAAAAAACTAAACAAAAAAAAAGCTAGTGCATTGCCTGTTATGTGGCAGAATAATCCACAAGGCTTTGTTCAGGTTAGGGTTAGGGTTCAGGTTGTTTTTGTGTGTGTTCTTCTGAAGGGGGGGGGGGGGGGGGTAACTGTACCATACGGTTGTACTTGATAGGTTGGCAAAGTCACATGAGTGTGACGTCATAATAGAGAGACGCCTGGAGTTTGTTATGACTGCAGGTTATAAATAAATCTCCATGAGCACACAGTCGTGTATGTGAATTTGTGGACATAACATCCCCATGAAAATATTATGCTGTATGTCATCTTATATTATTTTGACTGTAATCAATTTTACAATCATTCATGCCTACGGTGGTCATTATTAGAGGTTTGATAATATTCTACAATATTATTGCATTATTTTGTCAACATGAGGTGTTAAAGGCTCCAGAAAAAAAAAAAAACTGAATGCTGCCATTGTGAAAGGTTAACTGTTAAGAAACCGGTAAAGATCCAAAAACAGCCTGAATGTGCACACAAAAAGACACCAATAAAAAAACACATCCAAAGAGTGAAATCATTGCAAAATCAAACTGTGACGGGGTCCTTGGTGACACCCTCCGGAATGATATGGCTTAGTCGAGTTGTTACATTCAAAAGAAGTTTATTTTCACCGTACCCCAAAGAACCAATGACGAAAAACAAAAATATTTCCAAAGTAACAAAAGAAAAAAAAATAGATGAGAACCAAACAAACAAACAAAATCAACCCAAACTATTTACAGAGCTTTTGGTGCTGAACAGAGTTCCTCTTTAACTCCTGCACCGTCTGACTGCAGCAAATAACAAAAAACAGCAATATTCTTTCTCGTTTTACCTACACTGTACCACATGTCACCAACTCTCTCCCACACTCAACAGGCTCAAAATGGTTGCCTTATAAATGTTATGCCCCTCCCACTGGGCGTTTTACAAAATAATACCTTCTAATTCGCCACCTCAGTCAGGTGGTCACTTTCCCGCCAAGAGCCCTATTTCTCCCCCGAGATAGCTACGCCCCTGTTTGGCAGAGAGCAGCGGGGAAACATCAGCGTCTCTGGTGAGTGTGCCTGCAAGTGCGCTGAATGTGTGTGTGTGTGTGTGTGTATGTGTGTGTGTGGTGTGTCGCTAACACTGAAGGCATATAACTATATCTTATAAGATGTTAACTTTATTTGTGAGGTTTATGTTATGGGACAGTAGAAAATTGAAAAAAATCAGAAAACAGCCGTATACTTGCTGAATGCGCACAAAAACAGACACAAATAGAAAAACACATCCAAACAGTGAAATCATTGCAAAATCAAACACTGAGGTTACAGAAGTATATCTTATAAGATGTTAACTTTGTTTGTGAGGTTTATGTTATGGGACAGTAGAAAATTGAAAAAAATCAGAAAACAGCCGTATACTTGCTGAATGCGCACAAAAACAGACACAAATAGAAAAACACATCCAAACAGTGAAATCATTGCAAAATCAAACACTGAGGTTACAGAAGTATATCTTATAAGATGTTAACTTTATTTGTGAGGTTTATGTTATGGGACAGTAGAAAATTGAAAAAAATCAGAAAACAGCCGTATAATTGCTGAATGCGCACAAAAACAGACACAAATAGAAAAACACATCCAAACAGTGAAATCATTGCAAAATCAAACACTGAGGATAAATAACTATATCTTATAAGATTTTAACTTTATTTGTGAGGTTTATGTTATGGGACAGTAGAAAATTGAAAAAAAACAGAAAACAGCCGTATACTTGCTGAATGCGCATAAAAACAGACACAAATAGAAAAACACATCCAAACAGTGAAATCATTGCAAAATCAAACACTGAGGTTACAAAAGTATATCTTATAAGATGTTAACTGTATTTGTGAGGTTTATGTTATGGGACAGTAGAAAATTGAAAAAAATCAGAAAACAGCCGTATACTTGCTGAATGCGCACAAAAACAGACACAAATAGAAAAACACATCCAAACAGTGAAATCATTGCAAAATCAAACACTGAGGATAAATAACTATATCTTATAAGATTTTAACTTTATTTGTGAGGTTTATGTTACTGGACAGTAGAAAATTGAAAAAAATCAGAAAACAGCCGTATACTTGCTGAATGTGCACAGAAACAGACACAAATAGAAAAACACATCCAAACAGTGAAATCATTGCAAAATCAAACACTGAGGTTACAGAAGTATATCTTATAAGATGTTAACTTTATTTGTGAGGTTTATGTTATGGAACAGTAGAAAATTGAAAAAAAATCAGAAAACAGCCGTATACTTGCTGAATGTGCACAACAAAAGACACAAATAGAAAAACACATCCAAACAGTGAAATCATTGCAAAATCAAACACTGAAGGCATATAACTATATCTAATAAGATTTTAACTTTATTTGTGAGGTTTATGTTATGGGACAGTAGAAAATTGAAAAAAATCAGAAAACAGCCGTATACTTGCTGAATGTGCACAAAAACAGACACAAATAGAAAAACACATCCAAACAGTGAAATCATTGCAAAATCAAACACTGAGGTTACAGAAGTATATCTTATAAGATGTTAACTTTATTTGTGAGGTTTATGTTATGGGACAGTAGAAAATTGAAAAAAATCAGAAAACAGCCGTATACTTGCTGAATGTGCACAAAAACAGACACAAATAGAAAAACACATCCAAACAGTGAAATCATTGCAAAATCAAACACTGAATGCATATAACTATATCTTATAAGATTTTAACTTTATTTGTGAGGTTTATGTTATGGGACAGTAGAAAATTGAAAAAAATCAGAAAACAGCCGTATACTTGCTGAATGCGCACAAAAACAGACACAAATAGAAAAACACATCCAAACAGTGAAATCATTGCAAAATCAAACACTGAGGTTACAGAAGTATATCTTATAAGATGTTAACTTTATTTGTGAGGTTTATGTTATGGGACAGTAGAAAATTGAAAAAAATCAGAAAACAGCCGTATACTTGCTGAATGTGCACAAAAACAGACACAAATAGAAAAACACATCCAAACAGTGAAATCATTGCAAAATCAAACACTGAGGTTACAGAAGTATATCTTATAAGATGTTAACTTTGTTTGTGAGGTTTATGTTATGGGACAGTAGAAAATTGAAAAAAATCAGAAAACAGCCGTATACTTGCTGAATGCGCACAAAAACAGACACAAATAGAAAAACACATCCAAACAGTGAAATCATTGCAAAATCAAACACTGAGGTTACAGAAGTATATCTTATAAGATGTTAACTTTATTTGTGAGGTTTATGTTATGCGACAGTAGAAAATTGAAAAAAATCAGAAAACAGCCGTATACTTGCTGAATGTGCACAAAAACAGACACAAATAGAAAAACACATCCAAACAGTGAAATCATTGCAAAATCAAACACTGAGGTTACAGAAGTATATCTTATAAGATGTTAACTTTATTTGTGAGGTTTATGTTATGCGACAGTAGAAAATTGAAAAAAATCAGAAAACAGCCGTATACTTGCTGAATGTGCACAAAAACAGACACAAATAGAAAAACACATCCAAACAGTGAAATCATTGCAAAATCAAACACTGAAGGCATATAACTATATCTTATAAGATTTTAACTTTATTTGTGAGGTTTATGTTATGGGACAGTAGAAAATTGAAAAAAATCAGAAAACAGCTGTATACTTGCTGAATGTGCACAAAAACAGACACAAATAGAAAAACACATCCAAACAGTGAAATCATTGCAAAATCAAACACTGAGGTTACAGAAGTATATCTTATAAGATGTTAACTTTATTTGTGAGGTTTATGTTATGGGACAGTAGAAAATTGAAAAAAATCAGAAAACAGCCGTATACTTGCTGAATGTGCACAAAAACAGACACAAATAGAAAAACACATCAAAACAGTGAAATCATTGCAAAATCAAACACTGAAGGCATATAACTATATCTTATAAGATGTTAACTTTATTTGTGAGGTTTATGTTATGGGACAGTAGAAAATTGAAAAAAATCAGAAAACAGCCGTATACTTGCTGAATGTGCACAAAAACAGACACAAATAGAAAAACACATCCAAACAGTGAAATCATTGCAAAATCAAACACTGAAGGCATATAACTATATCGTGTAAGATTTTAACTTTATTTGTGAGGTTTATGTTATGGGACAGTAGAAAATTGAAAAAAATCAGAAAACAGCCGTATACTTGCTGAATGCGCACAAAAACAGACACAAATAGAAAAACACATCCAAACAGTGAAATCATTGCAAAATCAAACACTGAGGATGAACAACTATATCTTATAAGATTTCAACTTTATTTGTGAGGTTTATGTTATGGGACAGTAGAAAATTGAAAAAAATCAGAAAACAGCCGTATACTTGCTGAATGCGCACAAAAACAGACACAAATAGAAAAACACATCCAAACAGTGAAATCATTGCAAAATCAAACACTGAAGGCATATAACTATATCTTATAAGATGTTAACTTTATTCATGAGGTTTATGTTACGGCACAATAGAAAATTGAAAAAAATCAGAAAACAGCCGTATACTTGCTGAATGTGCACAACAAAAGACACAAATAGAAAAACACATCCAAACAGTGAAATCATTGCAAAATCAAACACTGAGGTTACAGAAGTATATCTTATAAGATGTTAAATTTATTTGTGAGGTTTATGTTATGGGACAGTAGAAAATTGAAAAAAATCAGAAAACAGCCGTATACTTGCTGAATGTGCACAAAAACAGACACAAATAGAAAAACACATCCAAACAGTGAAATCATTGCAAAATCAAACACTGAAGGCATATAACTATATCTTATAAGATTTTAACTTTATTTGTGAGGTTTATGTTATGGGACAGTAGAAAATTGAAAAAAATCAGAAAACAGCCGTATACTTGCTGAATGTGCACAAAAACAGACACAAATAGAAAAACACATCCAAACAGTGAAATCATTGCAAAATCAAACACTGAAGGCATATAACTATATCGTGTAAGATTTTAACTTTATTTGTGAGGTTTATGTTATGGGACAGTAGAAAATTGAAAAAAATCAGAAAACAGCCGTATACTTGCTGAATGCGCACAAAAACAGACACAAATAGAAAAACACATCCAAACAGTGAAATCATTGCAAAATCAAACACTGAGGATGAACAACTATATCTTATAAGATTTCAACTTTATTTGTGAGGTTTATGTTATGGGACAGTAGAAAATTGAAAAAAATCAGAAAACAGCCGTATACTTGCTGAATGCGCACAAAAACAGACACAAATAGAAAAACACATCCAAACAGTGAAATCATTGCAAAATCAAACACTGAAGGCATATAACTATATCTTATAAGATGTTAACTTTATTCATGAGGTTTATGTTACGGCACAATAGAAAATTGAAAAAAATCAGAAAACAGCCGTATACTTGCTGAATGTGCACAACAAAAGACACAAATAGAAAAACACATCCAAACAGTGAAATCATTGCAAAATCAAACACTGAGGTTACAGAAGTATATCTTATAAGATGTTAAATTTATTTGTGAGGTTTATGTTATGGGACAGTAGAAAATTGAAAAAAATCAGAAAACAGCCGTATACTTGCTGAATGTGCACAAAAACAGACACAAATAGAAAAACACATCCAAACAGTGAAATCATTGCAAAATCAAACACTGAAGGCATATAACTATATCTTATAAGATGTTAACTTTATTCATGAGGTTTATGTTACGGGACAATAGAAAATTGAAAAAAATCAGAAAACAGCCGTATACTTGCTGAATGTGCACAAAAACAGACACAAATAGAAAAACACATCCAAACAGTGAAATCATTGCAAAATCAAACACTGAAGGCATATAACTATATCTTATAAGATGTTAACTTTATTTGTGAGGTTTATGTTATGGGACAGTAGAAAATTGAAAAAAATCAGAAAACAGCCGTATACTTGCTGAATGGGCACAAAAACAGACACAAATAGAAAAACACATCCAAACAGTGAAATCATTGCAAAATCAAACACTGAGGTTACAGAAGTATATCTTATAAGATGTTATCTTTATTTGTGAGGTATATGTTATGGGACAGTAGAAAATTGAAAAAAATCAGAAAAAAGCCGTATACTTGCTGAATGCGCACAAAAACAGACACAAATAGAAAAACACATCCAAACAGTGAAATCATTGCAAAATCAAACACTGAGGGCAAATAACTATATCTTATAAGATTTTAACTTTATTTGTGAGGTTTATGTTATGGGACAGTAGAAAATTGAAAAAAAACAGAAAACAGCCGTATACTTGCTGAAAGTGCACAAAAACAGACACAAATAGAAAAACACATCCAAACAGTGAAATCATTGCAAAATCAAACACTGAAGGCATATAACTATATCTTATAAGATGTTAACTTTATTCATGAGGTTTATGTTACGGGACAATAGAAAATTGAAAAAAATCAGAAAACAGCCGTATACTTGCTGAATGTGCACAAAAACAGACACAAATAGAAAAACACATCCAAACAGTGAAATCATTGCAAAATCAAACACTGAAGGCATATAACTATATCTTATAAGATGTTAACTTTATTCATGAGGTTTATGTTACGGGACAATAGAAAATTGAAAAAAATCAGAAAACAGCCGTATACTTGCTGAATGTGCACAAAAACAGACACAAATAGAAAAACACATCCAAACAGTGAAATCATTGCAAAATCAAACACTGAAGGCATATAACTATATCTTATAAGATGTTAACTTTATTTGTGAGGTTTATGTTATGGGACAGTAGAAAATTGAAAAAAATCAGAAAACAGCCGTATACTTGCTGAATGGGCACAAAAACAGACACAAATAGAAAAACACATCCAAACAGTGAAATCATTGCAAAATCAAACACTGAGGTTACAGAAGTATATCTTATAAGATGTTATCTTTATTTGTGAGGTATATGTTATGGGACAGTAGAAAATTGAAAAAAATCAGAAAAAAGCCGTATACTTGCTGAATGCGCACAAAAACAGACACAAATAGAAAAACACATCCAAACAGTGAAATCATTGCAAAATCAAACACTGAGGGCAAATAACTATATCTTATAAGATTTTAACTTTATTTGTGAGGTTTATGTTATGGGACAGTAGAAAATTGAAAAAAAACAGAAAACAGCCGTATACTTGCTGAAAGTGCACAAAAACAGACACAAATAGAAAAACACATCCAAACAGTGAAATCATTGCAAAATCAAACACTGAAGGCATATAACTATATCTTATAAGATGTTAACTTTATTCATGAGGTTTATGTTACGGGACAATAGAAAATTGAAAAAAATCAGAAAACAGCCGTATACTTGCTGAATGTGCACAAAAACAGACACAAATAGAAAAACACATCCAAACAGTGAAATCATTGCAAAATCAAACACTGAAGGCATATAACTATATCTTATAAGATTGTAACTTTATTTGTGAGGTATATGTTATGGGACAGTAGAAAATTGAAAAAAATCAGAAAACAGCCGTATACTTGCTGAATGTGCACAACAAAAGACACAAATAGAAAAACACATCCAAACAGTGAAATCATTGCAAAATCAAACACTGACGGCATATAACTATATCTTATAAGATTTTAACTTTATTTGTGAGGTTTATGTTATGGGACAGTAGAAAATTGAAAAAAAACAGAAAACAGCCGTATACTTGCTGAATGCGCACAAAAACAGACACAAATAGAAAAACACATCCAAACAGTGAAATCATTGCAAAATCAAGCACTGAAGGCATATAACTATATCTTATAAGATTGTAACTTTATTTGTGAGGTTTATGTTATAGGACAATAGAAAATTGAAAAAAATCAGAAAACAGCCGTATACTTGCTTAATGTGCACAAAAACAGACACAAATAGAAAAACACATCCAAACAGTGAAATCATTGCAAAATCAAACACTGAAGGCATATAACTATATCTTATAAGATGTTAACTTTATTCATGAGGTTTATGTTACGGGACAATAGAAAATTGAAATAAATCAGAAAACAGCCGTATACTTGCTGAATGTGCACAACAAAAGACACAAATAGAAAAACACATCCAAACAGTGAAATCATTGCAAAATCAAACACTGAGGTTACAGAAGTATATCTTATAAGATGTTAACTTTATTTGTGAGGTTTATGTTATGGGACAGTAGAAAATTGAAAAAAATCAGAAAACAGCCGTATACTTGCTTAATGTGCACAAAAACAGACACAAATAGAAAAACACATTCAAACAGTGAAATCATTGCAAAATCAAACACTGAAGGCATATAACTATATCTTATAAGATTTTAACTTTATTTGTGAGGTTTATGTTATGGGACAGTAGAAAATTGAAAAAAAACAGAAAACAGCCGTATACTTGCTGAATGTGCACAAAAACAGACACAAATAGAAAAACACATCCAAACAGTGAAATCATTGCAAAATCAAACACTGAAGGCATATAACTATATCTTATAAGATGTTAACTTTATTTGTGAGGTTTATGTTATGCGACAGTAGAAAATTGAAAAAAATCAGAAAACAGCCACATACTTGCTGAATGCGCACAAAAACAGACACAAATAGAAAAACACATCCAAACAGTGAAATCATTGCAAAATCAAACACTGAGGGTAAATAACTATATCTTATAAGATTTTAACTTTATTTGTGACGTTTATGTTATGGGACAGTAGAAAATTGAAAAAAATCAGAAAACAGCCGTATACTTGCTGAATGTGCACAAAAACAGACACAAATAGAAAAACACATCCAAACAGTGAAATCATTGCAAAATCAAACACTGAAGGCATATAACTATATCTTATAAGATGTTAACTTTATTTATGAGGTTTATGTTACGGAACAATAGAAAATTGAAAAAAATCAGAAAACAGCCACATACTTGCTGAATGTGCACAACAAAAGACACAAATAGAAAAACACATCCAAACAGTGAAATCATTGCAAAATCAAACACTGAGGTTACAGAAGTATATCTTATAAGATGTTAAATTTATTTGTGAGGTTTATGTTATGGGACAGTAGAAAATTGAAAAAAATCAGAAAACAGCCGTATACTTGCTGAATGTGCACAAAAACAGACACAAATAGAAAAACACATCCAAACAGTGAAATCATTGCAAAATCAAACACTGAAGGCATATAACTATATCTTATAAGATGTTAACTTTATTCATGAGGTTTATGTTACGGGACAATAGAAAATTGAAAAAAATCAGAAAACAGCCGTATACTTGCTGAATGTGCACAAAAACAGACACAAATAGAAAAACACATCCAAACAGTGAGATCATTGCAAAATCAAACACTGAGGGTAAATAACTATATCTTATAAGATTTTAACTTTATTTGTGACGTTTATGTTATGGGAAAGTAGAAAATTGAAAAAAATCAGAAAACAGCCGTATACTTGCTGAATGTGCACAACAAAAGACACAAATAGAAAAACACATCCAAACAGTGAAATCATTGCAAAATCAAACACTGAAGGCATATAACTATATCTTATAAGATTTTAACTTTATTTGTGAGGTTTATGTTATGGGACAGTAGAAAATTGAAAAAAAACAGAAAACAGCCGTATACTTGCTGAATGTGCACAAAAACAGACACAAATAGAAAAACACATCCAAACAGTGAAATCATTGCAAAATCAAACACTGAGGTTACAGAAGTATATCTTATAAGATGTTAACTTTATTTGTGAGGTTTATGTTATGGGACAGTAGAAAATTGAAAAAAATCAGAAAACAGCCGTATACTTGCTGAATGTGCACAAAAACAGACACAAATAGAAAAACACATCCAAACAGTGAAATCATTGCAAAATCAAACACTGAAGGCATATAACTATATCTTATAAGATGTTAACTTTATTTATGAGGTTTATGTTACGGGACAATAGAAAATTGAAAAAAATCAGAAAACAGCTGTATACTTGCTGAATGTGCACAAAAACAGACACAAATAGAAAAACACATCCAAACAGTGAAATCATTGCAAAATCAAACACTGAAGGCATATAACTATATCTTATAAGATGTTAACTTTATTCATGAGGTTTATGTTACGGGACAATAGAAAATTGAAAAAAATCAGAAAACAGCCGTATACTTGCTGAATGTGCACAACAAAAGACACAAATAGAAAAACACATCCAAACAGTGAAATCATTGCAAAATCAAACACTGAAGGCATATAACTATATCTTATAAGATGTTAACTTTATTTGTGAGGTTTATGTTATGGGACAGTAGAAAATTGAAAAAAATCAGAAAACAGCCGTATACTTGCTGAATGTGCACAAAAACAGACACAAATAGAAAAACACATCCAAACAGTGAAATCATTGCAAAATCAAACACTGAAGGCATATAATTATATCTTATAAGATTTTAACTTTATTTGTGAGGTTTATGTTATGGAACAGTAGAAAATTGAAAAAAATCAGAAAACAGCCGTATACTTGCTGAATGTGCACAAAAACAGACACAAATAGAAAAACACATCCAAACAGTGAAATCATTGCAAAATCAAACACTGAAGGCATATAACTATATCTTATAAGATGTTAACTTTATTTGTGAGGTTTATGTTATGGGACAGTAGAAAATTGAAAAAAAACAGAAAACAGCCGTATACTTGCTGAATGTGCACAAAAACAGACACAAATAGAAAAACACATCCAAACAGTGAAATCATTGCAAAATCAAGCACTGAGGTTTCAGAAGTATATCTTATAAGATGTTAACTTTATTTGTGAGGTTTATGTTATGGGACAGTAGAAAATTGAAAAAAATCAGAAAACAGCCGTATACTTGCTGAATGTGCACAAAAACAGACACAAATAGAAAAACACATCCAAACAGTGAAATCATTGCAAAATCAAACACTGAAGGCATATAACTATATCTTATAAGATGTTAACTTTATTCATGAGGTTTATGTTACGGGACAATAGAAAATTGAAAAAAATCAGAAAACAGCCGTATACTTGCTGAATGTGCACAACAAAAGACACAAATAGAAAAACACATCCAAACAGTGAAATCATTGCAAAATCAAACACTGAGGTTACAGAAGTATATCTTATAAGATGTTAACTTTATTTGTGAGGTTTATGTTATGGGACAGTAGAAAATTGAAAAAAATCAGAAAACAGCCGTATACTTGCTGAATGTGCACAACAAAAGACACAAATAGAAAAACACATCCAAACAGTGAAATCATTGCAAAATCAAACACTGAGGTTACAGAAGTATATCTTATAAGATGTTAACTTTATTTGTGAGGTTTATGTTATGGGACAGTAGAAAATTGAAAAAAATCAGAAAACAGCCGTATACTTGCTGAATTTGCACAAAAACATACACAAATAGAAAAACACATCCAAACAGTGAAATCATTGCAAAATCAAACACTGAAGGCATAAAACTATATCTTATAAGATTTTAACTTTATTTGTGAGGTTTATGTTATGGGACAGTAGAAAATTGAAAAAAATCAGAAAACAGCCGTATACTTGCTGGATGTGCACAAAAACAGACACAAATAGAAAAACACATCCAAACAGTGAAATCATTGCAAAATCAAACACTGAAGGCATATAATTATATCTTATAAGATTTTAACTTTATTTGTGAGGTTTATGTTAGGGGACAGTAGAAAATTGAAAAAAATCAGAAAACAGCCGTATACTTGCTGAATGTGCATAAAAACAGACACAAATAGAAAAACACATCCAAACAGTGAAATCATTGCAAAATCAAACACTGAGGTTACAGAAGTATATCTTATAAGATGTTAACTTTATTTGTGAGGTTTATGTTATGGGACAGTAGAAAATTGAAAAAAATCAGAAAACAGCCGTATACTTGCTGAATGCGCACAAAAACAGACACAGTGGAAAAACACATCCAAACAGTGAAATCATTGCAAAATCAAACACTGAGGTTACAGAAGTATATCTAATAAGATGCTAACTTTATTTGTGAGGTTTATGTTATGGGACAGTAGAAAATTGAAAAAAAACAGAAAACAGCCGTATACTTGCTGAATGTGCACAAAAACAGACACAAATAGAAAAACACACCCAAACAGTGAAATCATTGCAAAATCAAACACTGAGGATACAGAAGTATATCTTATAAAATGTTAACTTTATTTGTGAGGTTTATGTTATGGGACAGTAGAAAATTGAAAAAAAACAGAAAACAGCCGTATACTTGCTGAATGGGCACAAAAACAGACACAAATAGAAAAACACATCCAAACAGTGAAATCATTGCAAAATCAAACACTGAAGGCATATAACTATATCTTATAAGATGTTAACTTTATTCATGAGGTTTATGTTACGGGACAATAGAAAATTGAAATAAATCAGAAAACAGCCGTATACTTGCTGAATGTGCACAAAAACAGACACAAATAGAAAAACACATCCAAACAGTGAAATCATTGCAAAATCAAACACTGAAGGCATATAACTATATCTTATAAGATGTTAACTTTATTTGTGAGGTTTATGTTATGGGACAGTAGAAAATTGAAAAAAATCAGAAAACAGCCGTATACTTGCTGAATGGGCACAAAAACAGACACAAATAGAAAAACACATCCAAACAGTGAAATCATTGCAAAATCAAACACTGAGGTTACAGAAGTATATCTTATAAGATGTTATCTTTATTTGTGAGGTATATGTTATGGGACAGTAGAAAATTGAAAAAAATCAGAAAACAGCTGTATACTTGCTGAATGTGCACAAAAACAGACACAAATAGAAAAACACATCCAAACAGTGAAATCATTGCAAAATCAAACACTGAAGGCATATAACTATATCTTATAAGATTTTAACTTTATTTGTGAGGTTTATGTTATGGGACAGTAGAAAATTGAAAAAAAACAGAAAACAGCCGTATACTTGCTGAATGTGCACAAAAACAGACACAAATAGAAAAACACATCCAAACAGTGAAATCATTGCAAAATCAAACACTGAAGGTATATAACTATATCTTATAAGATGTTAACTTTATTTGTGAGGTTTATGTTATGGAACAGTAGAAAATTGAAAAAAATCAGAAAACAGCCGTATACTTGCTGAATGTGCACAAAACAGACACAAATAGAAAAACAAATCCAAACATTGAAATCATTGCAAAATCAAACACTGAGGGTACAGAAGTATATCTTATAAGATGTTGACTTTATTTGTGAGGTTTATGTTATGGGACAGTAGAAAATTGAAAAAAATCAGAAAACAGCCGTATACTTGCTGAATGTGCACAGAACAGACACAAATAGAAAAACACATCCAAACAGTGAAATCATTGCAAAATCAAACACTGAAGGCATATAACTATATCTTATAAGATGTTAACTTTATTTGTGAGGTTTATGTTATGGAACAGTAGAAAATTGAAAAAAATCAGAAAACAGCCGTATACTTGCTTAATGTGCACAAAAACAGACACAAATAGAAAAACACATCCAAACAGTGAAATCATTGCAAAATCAAACACTGAAGGCATATAACTATATCTTATAAGATGTTAACTTTATTTGTGAGGTTTATGTTATGGGACAGTAGAAAATTGAAAAAAAACAGAAAACAGCCGTATACTTGCTGAATGTGCACAAAAACAGACACAAATAGAAAAACACATCCAAACAGTGAAATCATTGCGAAATCAAACACTGATGGTACAGAAGTAGATCTAATAAGATGCTAACTTTATTTGTGAGGTTTATGTTATGGGACAGTAGAAAAATGAAAAAAATCAGAAAACAGCCGTATACTTGCTTAATGTGCACAAAAACAGACACAAATAGAAAAACACATCCAAACAGTGAAATCATTGCAAAATCAAACACTGAGGTTACAGAAGTATATCTAATAAGATGCTAACTTTATTTGTGAGGTTTATGTTATGGAACAGTAGAAAATTGAAAAAAATCAGAAAACAGCCGTATACTTGCTGAATGTGCACAAAAACAGACACAAATAGAGAAACACATCCAAACAGTGAAATCATTGCAAAATCAAACACTGAAGGTATATAACTATATCTTATAAGATGTTAACTTTATTTGTGAGGTTTATGTTATGGAACAGTAGAAAATTGAAAAAAATCAGAAAACAGCCGTATACTTGCTGAATGTGCACAAAAACAGACACAAATAGAAAAACACATCCAAACAGTGAAATCATTGCAAAATCAAACACTGAAGGCATCTAACTATATCTTATAAGATTTTAACTTTATTTGTGAGGTTTATGTTATGGGACAGTAGAAAATTGGAAAAAAAACAGAAAACAGCCGTATACTTGCTGAATGTGCACAAAAACAGACACAAATAGAAAAACACATCCAAACAGTGAAATCATTGCAAAATCAAACACTGAAGGCATATAACTATATCTTATAAGATTTTAACTTTATTTGTGAGGTTTATGTTATGCGACAGTAGAAAATTGAAAAAAATCAGAAAACAGCCGTATACTTGCTGAATGCGCACAAAAACAGACACAAATAGAAAAACACATCCAAACAGTAAAATCATTGCAAAATCAAACACTGAGGGTAAATAACTATATCTTATAAGATTTTATCTTTATTTGTGAGGTTTATGTTATGGGACAGTAGAAAATTGAAAAAAATCAGAAAACAGCCGTATACTTGCTGAATGCGCACAAAAACAGACACAAATAGAAAAACACATCCAAACAGTGAAATCATTGCAAAATCAAACACTGAGGTTTCAGAAGTATATCTTATAAGATGTTAACTTTATTTGTGAGGTTTATGTTATGGAACAGTAGAAAATTGAAAAAAATCAGAAAACAGCCGTATACTTGCTGAATGTGCACAAAAACAGACACAAATAGAGAAACACATCCAAACAGTGAAATCATTGCAAAATCAAACACTGAAGGTATATAACTATATCTTATAAGATGTTAACTTTATTTGTGAGGTTTATGTTATGGGACAGTAGAAAATTGAAAAAAATCAGAAAACAGCCGTATACTTGCTGAATGTGCACAAAACAGACACAAATAGAAAAACAAATCCAAACATTGAAATCATTGCAAAATCAAACACTGAAGGCATATAACTATATCTTATAAGATGTTAACTTTATTTGTGAGGTTTATGTTATGGGACAGTAGAAAATTGAAAAAAATCAGAAAACAGCCGTAAACTTGCTGAATGCGCACAAAAACAGACACAAATACAAAAACACATCCAAACAGTGAAATCATTGCAAAATCAAACACTGAGGATGAATAACTATATCTTATAAGATTTCAACTTTATTTGTGAGGTTTATGTTATGGGACAGTAGAAAATTGAAAAAAATCAGAAAACAGCCGTATACTTGCTGGATGTGCACAAAAACAGACACAAATAGAAAAACACATCCAAACAGTGAAATCATTGAAAAAATCAAACACTGAGGTTATAGAAGTATATCTTATAAGATGTTAACTTTATTTGTGAGGTTTATGTTATGGGACAGTAGAAAATTTAAAAAAATCAGAAAACAGCCGTATACTTGCTGAATGTGCACAAAAACAGACACAAATAGAAAAACACATCCAAACAGTGAAATCATTGCAAAATCAAACACTGAAGGCATATAACTATATCTTATAAGATTTTAACTTTATTTGTGAGGTTTATGTTATGGGACAGTAGAAAATTGAAAAAAATCAGAAAACAGCCGTATACTTGCTGAATGTGCACAACAAAAGACACAAATAGATAAACACATCCAAACAGTGAAATCATTGCAAAATCAAACACTGACAGCATGTAACTATATCTTATACGATTTTAACTTTATTTATGAGGTTTATGTTACGGGACAATAGAAAATTGAAAAAAATCAGAAAACAGCCGTATACTTGCTGAATGTGCACAACAAAAGACACAAATAGAAAAACACATCCAAACAGTGAAATCATTGCAAAATCAAACACTGAGGTTACAGAAGTATATCTTATAAGATGTTAACTTTATTTGTGAGGTTTATGTTATGGGACAGTAGAAAACTGAAAAAAATCAGAAAACAGCCGTATACTTGCTGAATGTGCACAACAAAAGACACAAATAGAAAAACACATCCAAACAGTGAAATCATTGCAAAATCAAACACTGAGGTTACAGAAGTATATCTTATAAGATGTTAACTTTATTTGTGAGGTTTATGTTATGGGTCAGTAGAAAATTGAAAAAAATCAGAAAACAGCCGTATACTTGCTGAATGTGCACAACAAAAGACACAAATAGAAAAACACATCCAAACAGTGAAATCATTGCAAAATCAAACACTGAGGTTACAGAAGTATATCTTATAAGATGTTAACTTTATTTGTGAGGTTTATGTTATGGGACAGTAGAAAATTGAAAAAAATCAGAAAACAGCCGTATACTTGCTGAATGTGCACAACAAAAGACACAAATAGAAAAACACATCCAAACAGTGAAATCATTGCAAAATCAAACACTGAAGGCATATAACTATATCTTATAAGATGTTAACTTTATTTGTGAGGTTTATGTTATGCGACAGTAGAAAATTTAAAAAAATCAGAAAACAGCCGTATACTTGCTGAACGTGCACAAAAACAGACACAAATAGAAAAACACATCCAAACAGTGAAATCATTGCAAAATCAAACACTGAAGGCATATAAGTATATCTTATAAGATGTTAACTTTATTTATGAGGTTTATGTTACGGGACAATAGAAAACTGAAAAAAATCAGAAAACAGCCGTATACTTGCTGAATGTGCACAACAAAAGACACAAATAGAAAAACACATCCAAACAGTGAAATCATTGCAAAATCAAACACTGAGGTTACAGAAGTATATCTTATAAGATGTTAACTTTATTTGTGAGGTTTATGTTATGGGTCAGTAGAAAATTGAAAAAAATCAGAAAACAGCCGTATACTTGCTGAATGTGCACAAAAACAGACACAAATAGAAAAACACATCCAAACAGTGAAATCATTGCAAAATCAAACACTGAAGGCATATAACTATATCTTATAAGATGTTAACTTTATTTATGAGGTTTAGGTTACGGGACAATAGAAAATTGAAAAAAATCAGAAAACAGCCGTATACTTGCTGAATGTGCACAACAAAAGACACAAATAGAAAAACACATCCAAACAGTGAAATCATTGCAAAATCAAACACTGAAGGCATATAACTATATCTTATAAGATGTTAACTTTATTTGTGAGTTTTATGTTATGCGACAGTAGAAAATTGAAAAAAATCGGAAAACAGCCGTATACTTGCTGAATGTGCACAAACACAGGCACACATAGAAAAACACATCCAAACAGTGAAATCATTGCAAAATCAAACACTGAGGTTACAGAAGTATATCTTATAAGATGTTAACTTTATTTGTGAGGTTTATGTTATGGGACAGTAGAAAATTGAAAAAAATCAGAAAACAGCCGTATACTTGCTGAATGTGCACAACAAAAGACACAAATAGAAAAACACATCCAAACAGTGAAATCATTGCAAAATCAAACACTGAAGGCATATAACTATATCTTATAAGATGTTAACTTTATTTGTGAGGTATATGTTATGGGACAGTAGAAAATTGAAAAAAATCAGAAAACAGCCATATACTTGCTGAACGTGTACAAAAACAGACACAAATAGAAAAACACATCCAAACAGTGAAATCATTGCAAAATCAAACACTGAGGTTACAGAAGTATATCTTATAAGATGTTAACTTTATTTGTGAGGTTTATGTTATGCGACAGTAGAAAATTGAAAAAAATCAGAAAACAGCCGTATACTTGCTGAACGTGCACAAAAACAGACACAAATAGAAAAACACATCCAAACAGTGAAATCATTGCAAAATCAAACACTGAAGGCATATAACTATATCTTATAAGATGTTAACTTTATTTGTGAGGTTTATGTTATGCGACAGTAGAAAATTGAAAAAAATCAGAAAACAGCCGTATACTTGCTGAACGTGCACAAACACAGACACACATAGAAAAACACATCCAAACAGTGAAATCATTGCAAAATCAAACACTGAGGTTACAGAAGTATATCTTATAAGATGTTAACTTTATTTGTGAGGTTTATGTTATGGGACAGTAGAAAATTGAAAAAAATCAGAAAACAGCCGTATACTTGCTGAATGTGCACAACAAAAGACACAAATAGAAAAACACATCCAAACAGTGAAATCATTGCAAAATCAAACACTGAAGGCATATAACTATATCTTATAAGATGTTAACTTTATTTGTGAGGTTTATGTTATGGGACAGTAGAAAATTGAAAAAAATCAGAAAACAGCCATATACTTGCTGAACGTGTACAAAAACAGACACAAATAGAAAAACACATCCAAACAGTGAAATCATTGCAAAATCAAACACTGAAGGCATATAACTATATCTTATAAGATGTTAACTTTATTTATGAGGTTTATGTTACGGGACAATAGAAAATTGAAAAAAATCAGAAAACAGCCGTATACATGCTGAATGTGCACAACAAAAGACACAAATAGAAAAACACATCCAAACAGTGAAATCATTGCAAAATCAAACACTGAGGGTACAGAAGTATATCTTATAAGATGTTAACTTTATTTGTGAGGTTTATGCTTTGCGACAGTAGAAAATTGAAAAAAATCAGAAAACAGCCGTATACTTGCTGAATGCGCACAAAAACAGACACAAATAGAAAAACACATCCAAACAGTGAAATCATTGCAAAATCAAACCCTGAAGGCATATAACTATATCTTATAAGATTTTACCTTTATTTGTGAGGTTTATGTTATGGGACAGTAGAAAATTGAAAAAAATCAGAAAACAGCCGTATACTTGCTGAATGTGCACAAAAACAGACACAAATAGAAAAACACATCCAAACAGTGAAATCATTGCAAAATCAAACACTGAAGGCATATAACTATATCTTATAAGATTTTAACTTTATTTGTGAGGTTTATGTTATGCGACAGTAGAAAATTGAAAAAAATCAGAAAACAGCCGTATACTTGCTGAATGTGCACGAAAACAGACACAAATAGAAAAACACATCCAAACAGTGAAATCATTGCAAAATCAAACACTGAAGGCATATAACTATATCTTATAAGATGTTAACTTTATTTGTGAGGTTTATGTTATGCGACAGTCGAAAATTGAAAAAAATCAGAAAACAGCCGTATACTTGCTGAATGCGCACAAAAACAGACACAAATAGAAAAACAAATCCAAACAGTGAAATCATTGCAAAATCAAACACTGAGGTTACAGAAGTATATCTTATAAGATGTTAACTTTATTTGTGAGGTTTATGTTATGGGACAGTAGAAAATTGAAAAAAATCAGAAAACAGCCGTATACTTGCTGAATGTGCACAAAAACAGACACAAATAGAAAAACACATCCAAACAGTGAAATCATTGCAAAATCAAACACTGAGGTTACAGAAGTATATCTTATAAGATGTTAACTTTATTTGTGAGGTTTATGTTATGGGACAGTAGAAAATTGAAAAAAATCAGAAAACAGCCGTATACTTGCTGAATGTGCACAAAAACAGACACAAATAGAAAAACACATCCAAACAGTGAAATCATTGCAAAATCAAACACTGAGGTTACAGAAGTATATCTTATAAGATGTTAACTTTATTTGTGAGGTTTATGTTATGCGACAGTCGAAAATTGAAAAAAATCAGAAAACAGCCGTATACTTGCTGAATGCGCACAAAAACAGACACAAATAGAAAAACACATCCAAACAGTGAAATCATTGCAAAATCAAACACTGAGGTTACAGAAGTATATCTTATAAGATGTTAACTTTATTTGTGAGGTTTATGTTATGGGACAGTAGAAAATTGAAAAAAATCAGAAAACAGCCGTATACTTGCTGAATGTGCACAACAAAAGACACAAATAGAAAAACACATCCAAACAGTGAAATCATTGCAAAATCAAACACTGAAGGCATATAACTATATCTTATAAGATGTTAACTTTATTTGTGAGGTTTATGTTATGGGACAGTAGAAAATTGAAAAAAATCAGAAAACAGCCATATACTTGCTGAACGTGTACAAAAACAGACACAAATAGAAAAACACATCCAAACAGTGAAATCATTGCAAAATCAAACACTGAAGGCATATAACTATATCTTATAAGATGTTAACTTTATTTGTGAGGTTTATGTTATGCGACAGTAGAAAATTGAAAAAAATCAGAAAACAGCCGTATACTTGCTGAACGTGCACAAAAACAGACACAAATAGAAAAACACATCCAAACAGTGAAATCATTGCAAAATCAAACACTGAAGGCATATAAGTATATCTTATAAGATGTTCACTTTATTTATGAGGTTTATGTTACGGGACAATAGAAAATTGAAAAAAATCAGAAAACAGCCGTATACTTGCTGAATGTGCACAACAAAAGACACAAATAGAAAAACACATCCAAACAGTGAAATCATTGCAAAATCAAACACTGAGGTTACAGAAGTATATCTTATAAGATGTTAACTTTATTTGTGAGGTTTATGTTATGGGACAGTAGAAAATTGAAAAAAATCAGAAAACAGCCGTATACTTGCTGAATGCGCACAAAAACAGACACAAATAGAAAAACACATCCAAACAGTGAAATCATTGCAAAATCAAACACTGAAGGCATATAACTATATCTTATAAGATGTTAACTTTATTTGTGAGGTTTATGTTATGGGACAGTAGAAAATTGAAAAAAATCAGAAAACAGCCGTATACTTGCTGAATGCGCACAAAAACAGACACAAATAGAAAAACACATCCAAACAGTGAAATCATTGCAAAATCAAACACTGAGGTTACAGAAGTATATCTTATAAGATGTTAACTTTATTTGTGAGGTTTATGTTGTGGGACAGTAGAAAATTCAAACAAATCAGAAAACAGCCGTATACTTGCTGAACGTGCACAAAAACAGACACAAATAGAAAAACACATCCAAACAGTGAAATCATTGCAAAATCAAACACTGAGGTTACAGAAGTATATCTTATAAGATGTTAACTTTATTTATGAGGTTAATGTTACGGGACAATAGAAAATTGCAAAAAATCAGAAAACAGCCGTATACTTGCTGAATGTGCACAACAAAAGACACAAATAGAAAAACACATCCAAACAGTGAATTCATTGCAAAATCAAACACTGAGGTTACAGAAGTATATCTTATAAGATGTTAACTTTATTTGTGAGGTTTATGTTATGGGACAGTAGAAAATTGAAAAAATCAGAAAACAGCCGTATACTTGCTGAATGTGCACAAAAACAGACACAAATAGAAAAACACATCCAAACAGTGAAATCATTGCAAAATCAAACACTGAAGGCATATAACTATATCTTATAAGATGTTAACTTTATTTGTGAGGTTTATGTTATGCGACAGTAGAAAATTGAAAAAAATCAGAAAACAGCCGTATACTTGCTGAACGTGCACAAAAACAGACACAAATAGAAAAACACATCCAAACAGTGAAATCATTGCAAAATCAAACACTGAAGGCATATAAGTATATCTTATAAGATGTTCACTTTATTTATGAGGTTTATGTTACGGGACAATAGAAAATTAAAAAAAATCAGAAAACAGCCGTATACTTGCTGAATGTGCACAACAAAAGACACAAATAGAAAAACACATCCAAACAGTGAAATCATTGCAAAATCAAACACTGAGGTTACAGAAGTATATCTTATAAGATGTTAACTTTATTTGTGAGGTTTATGTTATGGGACAGTAGAAAATTGAAAAAAATCAGAAAACAGCCGTATACTTGCTGAATGCGCACAAAAACAGACACAAATAGAAAAACACATCCAAACAGTGAAATCATTGCAAAATCAAACACTGAAGGCATATAACTATATCTTATAAGATGTTAACTTTATTTGTGAGGTTTATGTTATGGGACAGTAGAAAATTTAAAAAAATCAGAAAACAGCCGTATACTTGCTGAATGTGCACAAAAACAGACACAAATAGAAAAACACTTCCAAACAGTGAAATCATTGCAAAATCAAACACTGAAGGCATATAACTATATCTTATAAGATGTTAACTTTATTTGTGAGGTTTATGTTATGCGACAGTAGAAAATTGAAAAAAATCAGAAAACAGCCGTATACTTGCTGAACGTGCACAAAAACAGACACAAATAGAAAAACACATCCAAACAGTGAAATCATTGCAAAATCAAACACTGAGGTTACAGAAGTATATCTTATAAGATGTTAACTTTATTTGTGAGGTTTATGTTATGGAACAGTAGAAAATTGAAAAAAATCAGAAAACAGCCGTATACTTGCTGAATGTGCACAACAAAAGACACAAATAGAAAAACACATCCAAACAGTGAAATCATTGCAAAATCAAACACTGAAGGCATATAACTATATCTTATAAGATGTTAACTTTATTTGTGAGGTTTATGTTATGCGACAGTAGAAAATTGAAAAAAATCAGAAAACAGCCGTATACTTGCTGAACGTGCACAAAAACAGACACAAATAGAAAAACACATCCAAACAGTGAAATCATTGCAAAATCAAACACTGAAGGCATATAAGTATATCTTATAAGATGTTCACTTTATTTATGAGGTTTATGTTACGGGACAATAGAAAATTGAAAAAAATCAGAAAACAGCCGTATACTTGCTGAATGTGCACAACAAAAGACACAAATAGAAATACACATCCAAACAGTGAAATCATTGCAAAATCAAACACTGTGGTTACAGAAGTATATCTTATAAGATGTTAACTTTATTTATGAGGTTTATGTTACGGGACAATAGAAAATTGAAAAAAATCAGAAAACAGCCGTATACTTGCTGAATGTGCACAACAAAAGACACAAATAGAAAAACACATCCAAACAGTGAAATCATTGCAAAATCAAACACTGAGGTTACAGAAGTATATCTTATAAGATGTTAACTTTATTTGTGAGGTTTATGTTGTGGGACAGTAGAAAATTGAAAAAAATCAGAAAACAGCCGTATACTTGCTGAACGTGCACAAAAACAGACACAAATAGAAAAACACATCCAAACAGTGAAATCATTGCAAAATCAAACACTGAAGGCATATAACTATATCTTATAAGATGTTAACTTTATTTATGAGGTTTATGTTACGGGACAATAGAAAACTGAAAAAAATCAGAAAACAGCCGTATACTTGCTGAATGTGCACAACAAAAGACACAAATAGAAAAACACATCCAAACAGTGAAATCATTGCAAAATCAAACACTGAGGTTACAGAAGTATATCTTATGAGATGTTAACTTTATTTGTGAGGTTTATGTTATGGAACAGTAGAAAATTGAAAAAAATCAGAAAACAGCCGTATACTTGCTGAATGTGCACAAAAACAGACACAAATAGAAAAACACATCCAAACAGTGAAATCATTGCAAAATCAAACACTGAAGGCATATAACTATATATTATAAGATGTTAACTTTATTTGTGAGGTTTATGTTATGCGACAGTAGAAAATTGAAAAAAATCAGAAAACAGCCGTATACTTGCCGAATGTGCACAAACACAGACACACATAGAAAAACACATCCAAACAGTGAAATCATTGCAAAATCAAACACTGAGGTTACAGAAGTATATCTTATAAGATGTTAACTTTATTTGTGAGGTTTATGTTATGGGACAGTAGAAAATTGAAAAAAATCAGAAAACAGCCGTATACTTGCTGAATGTGCACAACAAAAGACACAAATAGAAAAACACATCCAAACAGTGAAATCATTGCAAAATCAAACACTGAAGGCATATAACTATATCTTATAAGATGTTAACTTTATTTCTGAGGTTTATGTTATGGGACAGTAGAAAATTGAAAAAAATCAGAAAACAGCCATATACTTGCTGAACCGTGTACAAAAACAGACACAAATAGAAAAACACATCCAAACAGTGAAACCATTGCAAAATCAAACCCTGAAGGCATATAACTATATCTTATAAGATTTTACCTTTATTTGTGAGGTTTATGTTATGGGACAGTAGAAAATTGAAAAAAATCAGAAAACAGCCGTATACTTGCTGAATGTGCACAAAAACAGACACAAATAGAAAAACACATCCAAACAGTGAAATCATTGCAAAATCAAACACTGAGGTTACAGAAGTATATCTTATAAGATGTTAACTTTATTTGTGAGGTTTATGTTATGGGACAGTAGAAAATTGAAAAAAATCAGAAAACAGCCGTATACTTGCTGAATGCGCACAAAAACAGACACAAATAGAAAAACACATCCAAACAGTGAAATCATTGCAAAATCAAACACTGAAGGCATATAACTATATCTTATAAGATTTTAACTTTATTTGTGAGGTTTATGTTATGCGACAGTCGAAAATTGAAAAAAATCAGAAAACAGCCGTATACTTGCTGAATGCGCACAAAAACAGACACAAATAGAAAAACACATCCAAACAGTGAAATCATTGCAAAATCAAACACTGAGGTTACAGAAGTATATCTTATAAGATGTTAACTTTATTTGTGAGGTTTATGTTATGGGACAGTAGAAAATTGAAAAAAATCAGAAAACAGCCGTATACTTGCTGAATGTGCACAAAAACAGACACAAATAGAAAAATACATCCAAACAGTGAAATCATTGCAAAATCAAACACTGAGGGTACAGAAGTATATCTTATAAGATGTTAACTTTATTTGTGAGGTTTATGTTATGGGACAGTAGAAAATTGAAAAAAATCAGAAAATAGCCGTATACTTGCTGAATGTGCACAAAACAGACACAAATAGAAAAACACATCCAAACAGTGAAATCATTGCAAAATCAAACACTGAGGGTACAGAAGTATATCTTATAAGATGTTAACTTTATTTGTGAGGTTTATGTTGTGGGACAGTAGAAAATTGAAAAAAATCAGAAAACAGCCGTATACTTGCTGAACGTGCACAAAAACAGACACAAATAGAAAAACACATCCAAACAGTGAAATCATTGCAAAATCAAACACTGAAGGCATATAACTATATCTTATAAGATGTTAACTTTATTTATGAGGTTTATGTTACGGGACAATAGAAAACTGAAAAAAATCAGAAAACAGCCGTATACTTGCTGAATGTGCACAACAAAAGACACAAATAGAAAAACACATCCAAACAGTGAAATCATTGCAAAATCAAACACTGAGGTTACAGAAGTATATCTTATAAGATGTTAACTTTATTTGTGAGGTTTATGTTATGGGTCAGTAGAAAATTGAAAAAAATCAGAAAACAGCCGTATACTTGCTGAATGTGCACAACAAAAGACACAAATAGAAAAACACATCCAAACAGTGAAATCATTGCAAAATCAAACACTGAGGTTACAGAAGTATATCTTATAAGATGTTAACTTTATTTGTGAGGTTTATGTTGTGGGACAGTAGAAAATTCAAAAAAATCAGAAAACAGCCGTATACTTGCTGAACGTGCACAAAAACAGACACAAATAGAAAAACACATCCAAACAGTGAAATCATTGCAAAATCAAACACTGAGGTTACAGAAGTATATCTTATAAGATGTTAACTTTATTTATGAGGTTAATGTTACGGGACAATAGAAAATTGCAAAAAATCAGAAAACAGCCGTATACTTGCTGAATGTGCACAACAAAAGACACAAATAGAAAAACACATCCAAACAGTGAAATCATTGCAAAATCAAACACTGAGGTTACAGAAGTATATCTTATAAGATGTTAACTTTATTTGTGAGGTTTATGTTATGGAACAGTAGAAAATTGAAAAAAATCAGAAAACAGCCGTATACTTGCTGAATGTGCACAAACACAGACACACATAGAAAAACACATCCAAACAGTGAAATCATTGCAAAATCAAACACTGAGGTTACAGAAGTATATCTTATGAGATGTTAACTTTATTTGTGAGGTTTATGTTATGGAACAGTAGAAAATTGAAAAAAATCAGAAAACAGCCGTATACTTGCTGAATGTGCACAAAAACAGACACAAATAGAAAAACACATCCAAACAGTGAAATCATTGCAAAATCAAACACTGAAGGCATATAACTATATCTTATAAGATGTTAACTTTATTTGTGAGGTTTATGTTATGGGACAGTAGAAAATTGAAAAAAATCAGAAAATAGCCGTATACTTGCTGAATGTGCACAAAACAGACACAAATAGAAAAACACATCCAAACAGTGAAATCATTGCAAAATCAAACACTGAGGGTACAGAAGTATATCTTATAAGATGTTAACTGTATTTATGAGGTTTATGTTACGGGACAATAGAAAATTGAAAAAAATCAGAAAACAGCCGTATACTTGCTGAATGTGCACAAAACAGACACAAATAGAAAAACACATCCAAACAGTGAAATCATTGCAAAATCAAACACTGAAGGCATATAACTATATCTTATAAGATGTTAACTGTATTTATGAGGTTTATGTTACGGGACAATAGAAAATTGAAAAAAAATCAGAAAACAGCCGTATACTTGCTGAATGCGCACAAAAACAGACACAAATAGAAAAACACATCCAAACAGTGAAATCATTGCAAAATCAAACACTGAGGTTACAGAAGTATATCTTATAAGATGTTAACTTTATTTGTGAGGTTTATGTTATGGGACAGTAGAAAATTGAAAAAAATCAGAAAACAGCCGTATACTTGCTGAATGTGCACAAAAACAGACACAAATAGAAAAACACATCCAAACAGTGAAATCATTGCAAAATCAAACACTGAAGGCATATAACTATATCTTATAAGATGTTAACTTTATTTGTGAGGTTTATGTTATGGGACAGTAGAAAATTGAAAAAAATCAGAAAACAGCCGTATACTTGCTGAATGTGCACAAAAACAGACACAAATAGAAAAACACATCCAAACAGTGAAATCATTGCAAAATCAAACACTGAAGGCATATAACTATATCTTATAAGATGTTAACTTTATTTGTGAGGTTTATGTTATGGGACAGTAGAAAATTCAAAAAAATCAGAAAACAGCCGTATACTTGCTGAACGTGCACAAAAACAGACACAAATAGAAAAACACATCCAAACAGTGAAATCATTGCAAAATCAAACACTGAAGGCATATAACTATATCTTATAAGATGTTAACTTTATTTATGAGGTTAATGTTACGGGACAATAGAAAATTGCAAAAAATCAGAAAACAGCCGTATACTTGCTGAATGTGCACAACAAAAGACACAAATAGAAAAACACATCCAAACAGTGAAATCATTGCAAAATCAAACACTGAGGTTACAGAAGTATATCTTATAAGATGTTAACTTTATTTGTGAGGTTTATGTTATGGGACAGTAGAAAATTGAAAAAATCAGAAAACAGCCGTATACTTGCTGAATGTGCACAAAAACAGACACAAATAGAAAAACACATCCAAACAGTGAAATCATTGCAAAATCAAACACTGAGGTTACAGAAGTATATCTTATAAGATGTTAACTTTATTTGTGAGGTTTATGTTATGGAACAGTAGAAAATTGAAAAAAATCAGAAAACAGCCGTATACTTGCTGAATGTGCACAACAAAAGACACAAATAGAAAAACACATCCAAACAGTGAAATCATTGCAAAATCAAACACTGAAGGCATATAACTATATCTTATAAGATGTTAACTTTATTTGTGAGGTTTATGTTATGCGACAGTAGAAAATTGAAAAAAATCAGAAAACAGCCGTATACTTGCTGAACGTGCACAAAAACAGACACAAATAGAAAAACACATCCAAACAGTGAAATCATTGCAAAATCAAACACTGAGGTTACAGAAGTATATCTTATAAGATGTTTACTTTATTTGTGAGGTTTATGTTATGGGACAGTAGAAAATTGAAAAAAATCAGAAAACAGCCGTATACTTGCTGAATGTGCACAACAAAAGACACAAATAGAAAAACACATCCAAACAGTGAAATCATTGCAAAATCAAACACTGAGGTTACAGAAGTATATCTTATAAGATGTTAACTTTATTTGTGAGGTTTATGTTATGGAACAGTAGAAAATTGAAAAAAATCAGAAAACAGCCGTATACTTGCTGAATGTGCACAAAAACAGACACAAATAGAAAAACACATCCAAACAGTGAAATCATTGCAAAATCAAACACTGAGGTTACAGAAGTATATCTTATAAGATGTTAACTTTATTTATGAGGTTAATGTTACGGGACAATAGAAAATTGCAAAAAATCAGAAAACAGCCGTATACTTGCTGAATGTGCACAACAAAAGACACAAATAGAAAAACACATCCAAACAGTGAAATCATTGCAAAATCAAACACTGAGGTTACAGAAGTATATCTTATAAGATGTTAACTTTATTTGTGAGGTTTATGTTATGGAACAGTAGAAAATTGAAAAAAATCAGAAAACAGCCGTATACTTGCTGAATGTGCACAAAAACAGACACAAATAGAAAAACACATCCAAACAGTGAAATCATTGCAAAATCAAACACTGAGGATAAATAACTATATCTTATAAGATGTTAACTTTATTTATGAGGTTTATGTTACGGGACAATAGAAAATTGAAAAAAATCAGAAAACAGCCGTATACTTGCTGAATGTGCACAAAAACAGTCACAAATAGAAAAACACATCCAAACAGTGAAATCATTGCAAAATCAAACACTGAAGGCATATAACTATATCTTATAAGATGTTAACTTTATTTGTGAGGTTTATGTTATGGAACAGTAGAAAATTGAAAAAAATCAGAAAACAGCCGTATACTTGCTGAATGTGCACAAAAACAGACACAAATAGAAAAACACATCCAAACAGTGAAATCATTGCAAAATCAAACACTGAAGGCATATAACTATATCTTATAAGATGTTAACTTTATTTATGAGGTTAATGTTAC
Source organism: Solea solea (assembly GCF_958295425.1). NCBI lineage: Eukaryota > Metazoa > Chordata > Actinopteri > Pleuronectiformes > Soleidae > Solea > Solea solea. Next base: position 31,812,010 of record NC_081139.1, on the reverse strand, counting down.
GGGACAATAGAAAATTGCAAAAAATCAGAAAACAGCCGTATACTTGCTGAATGTGCACAACAAAAGACACAAATAGAAAAACACATCCAAACAGTGAAATCATTGCAAAATCAAACACTGAAGGCATATAACTATATCTTATAAGATGTTAACTTTATTTGTGAGGTTTATGTTATGCGACAGTAGAAAATTGAAAAAAATCAGAAAACAGCCGTATACTTGCTGAACGTGCACAAAAACAGACACAAATAGAAAAACACATCCAAACAGTGAAATCATTGCAAAATCAAACACTGAAGGCATATAAGTATATCTTATAAGATGTTAACTTTATTTGTGAGGTTTATGTTATGGGACAGTAGAAAATTGAAAAAAATCAGAAAACAGCCATATACTTGCTGAACGTGTACAAAAACAGACACAAATAGAAAAACACATCCAAACAGTGAAATCATTGCAAAATCAAACACTGAGGTTACAGAAGTATATCTTATAAGATGTTAACTTTATTTGTGAGGTTTATGTTATGCGACAGTAGAAAATCGAAAAAAATCAGAAAACAGCCGTATACTTGCTGAACGTGCACAAAAACAGACACAAATAGAAAAACACATCCAAACAGTGAAATCATTGCAAAATCAAACACTGAAGGCATATAACTATATCTTATAAGATGTTAACTTTATTTGTGAGGTTTATGTTATGCGACAGTAGAAAATTGAAAAAAATCAGAAAACAGCCGTATACTTGCTGAACGTGCACAAAAACAGACACAAATAGAAAAACACATCCAAACAGTGAAATCATTGCAAAATCAAACACTGAAGGCATATAACTATATCTTATAAGATGTTAACTTTATTTGTGAGGTTTATGTTATGCGACAGTAGAAAATTGAAAAAAATCAGAAAACAGCCGTATACTTGCTGAACGTGCACAAACACAGACACACATAGAAAAACACATCCAAACAGTGAAATCATTGCAAAATCAAACACTGAGGTTACAGAAGTATATCTTCTAAGATGTTAACTTTATTTGTGAGGTTTATGTTATGGGACAGTAGAAAATTGAAAAAAATCAGAAAACAGCCGTATACTTGCTGAATGTGCACAACAAAAGACACAAATAGAAAAACACATCCAAACAGTGAAATCATTGCAAAATCAAACACTGAAGGCATATAACTATATCTTATAAGATGTTAACTTTATTTGTGAGGTTCATGTTATGGGACAGTAGAAAATTGAAAAAAATCAGAAAACAGCCATATACTTGCTGAACGTGTACAAAAACAGACACAAATAGAAAAACACATCCAAACAGTGAAATCATTGCAAAATCAAACACTGAAGGCATATAACTATATCTTATAAGATGTTAACTTTATTTATGAGGTTTATGTTACGGGACAATAGAAAATTGAAAAAAATCAGAAAACAGCCGTATACTTGCTGAATGTGCACAACAAAAGACACAAATAGAAAAACACATCCAAACAGTGAAATCATTGCAAAATCAAACACTGAGGGTACAGAAGTATATCTTATAAGATGTTAACTTTATTTGTGAGGTTTATGCTTTGCGACAGTAGAAAATTGAAAAAAATCAGAAAACAGCCGTATACTTGCTGAATGCGCACAAAAACAGACACAAATAGAAAAACACATCCAAACAGTGAAATCATTGCAAAATCAAACCCTGAAGGCATATAACTATATCTTATAAGATTTTACCTTTATTTGTGAGGTTTATGTTATGGGACAGTAGAAAATTGAAAAAAATCAGAAAACAGCCGTATACTTGCTGAATGTGCACGAAAACAGACACAAATAGAAAAACACATCCAAACAGTGAAATCATTGCAAAATCAAACACTGAAGGCATATAACTATATCTTATAAGATGTTAACTTTATTTGTGAGGTTTATGTTATGCGACAGTCGAAAATTGAAAAAAATCAGAAAACAGCCGTATACTTGCTGAATGTGCACAAAAACAGACACAAATAGAAAAACACATCCAAACAGTGAAATCATTGCAAAATCAAACACTGAAGGCATATAACTATATCTTATAAGATTTTAACTTTATTTGTGAGGTTTATGTTATGCGACAGTAGAAAATTGAAAAAAATCAGAAAACAGCCGTATACTTGCTGAATGTGCACGAAAACAGACACAAATAGAAAAACACATCCAAACAGTGAAATCATTGCAAAATCAAACACTGAAGGCATATAACTATATCTTATAAGATGTTAACTTTATTTGTGAGGTTTATGTTATGCGACAGTCGAAAATTGAAAAAAATCAGAAAACAGCCGTATACTTGCTGAATGCGCACAAAAACAGACACAAATAGAAAAACACATCCAAACAGTGAAATCATTGCAAAATCAAACACTGAGGTTACAGAAGTATATCTTATAAGATGTTAACTTTATTTGTGAGGTTTATGTTATGGGACAGTAGAAAATTGAAAAAAATCAGAAAATAGCCGTATACTTGCTGAATGTGCACAAAAACAGACACAAATAGAAAAATACATCCAAACAGTGAAATCATTGCAAAATCAAACACTGAGGGTACAGAAGTATATCTTATAAGATGTTAACTTTATTTGTGAGGTTTATGTTATGGGACAGTAGAAAATTGAAAAAAATCAGAAAATAGCCGTATACTTGCTGAATGTGCACAAAACAGACACAAATAGAAAAACACATCCAAACAGTGAAATCATTGCAAAATCAAACACTGAGGGTACAGAAGTATATCTTATAAGATGTTAACTGTATTTATGAGGTTTATGTTACGGGACAATAGAAAATTGAAAAAAATCAGAAAACAGCCGTATACTTGCTGAATGTGCACAAAACAGACACAAATAGAAAAACACATCCAAACAGTGAAATCATTGCAAAATCAAACACTGAAGGCATATAACTATATCTTATAAGATGTTAACTGTATTTATGAGGTTTATGTTACGGGACAATAGAAAATTGAAAAAAAATCAGAAAACAGCCGTATACTTGCTGAATGCGCACAAAAACAGACACAAATAGAAAAACACATCCAAACAGTGAAATCATTGCAAAATCAAACACTGAGGTTACAGAAGTATATCTTATAAGATGTTAACTTTATTTGTGAGGTTTATGTTATGGGACAGTAGAAAATTGAAAAAAATCAGAAAACAGCCGTATACTTGCTGAACGTGCACAAAAACAGACACAAATAGAAAAACACATCCAAACAGTGAAATCATTGCAAAATCAAACACTGAGGTTACAGAAGTATATCTTATAAGATGTTAACTTTATTTATGAGGTTAATGTTACGGGACAATAGAAAATTGCAAAAAATCAGAAAACAGCCGTATACTTGCTGAATGTGCACAACAAAAGACACAAATAGAAAAACACATCCAAACAGTGAAATCATTGCAAAATCAAACACTGAGGATAAATAACTATATCTTATAAGATGTTAACTTTATTTATGAGGTTAATGTTATGGAACAGTAGAAAATTGAAAAAAATCAGAAAACAGCCGTATACTTGCTGAATGTGCACAAAAACAGACACAAATAGAAAAACACATCCAAACAGTGAAATCATTGCAAAATCAAACACTGAAGGCATATAACTATATCTCATAAGATTTTAACTTTATTTGTGAGGTTTATGTTACGGGACAGTAGAAAATTGAAAAAAATCAGAAAACAGCCGTATACTTGCTGAATGCGCACAAAAACAGACACAAATAGAAAAACACATCCAAACAGTGAAATCATTGCAAAATCAAACACTGAGGTTACAGAAGTATATCTTATAAGATGTTAACTTTATTTGTGAGGTTTATGTTATGGGACAGTAGAAAATTGAAAAAAATCAGAAAACAGCCGTATACTTGCTGAATGCGCACAAAAACAGACACAAATAGAAAAACACATCCAAACAGTGAAATCATTGCAAAATCAAACACTGAAGGCATATAACTATATCTTATAAGATTTTAACTTTATTTGTGAGGTTTATGTTATGGGACAGTAGAAAATTGAAAAAAATCAGAAAACAGCCGTATACTTGCTGAATGTGCACAACAAAAGACACAAATAGATAAACACATCCAAACAGTGAAATCATTGCAAAATCAAACACTGACAGCATGTAACTATATCTTATACGATTTTAACTTTATTTATGAGGTTTATGTTACGGGACAATAGAAAATTGAAAAAAATCAGAAAACAGCCGTATACTTGCTGAATGTGCACAACAAAAGACACAAATAGAAAAACACATCCAAACAGTGAAATCATTGCAAAATCAAACACTGAGGTTACAGAAGTATATCTTATAAGATGTTAACTTTATTTGTGAGGTTTATGTTATGGGACAGTAGAAAATTGAAAAAAATCAGAAAACAGCCGTATACTTGCTGAATGCGCACAAAAACAGACACAAATAGAAAAACACATCCAAACAGTGAAATCATTGCAAAATCAAACACTGAGGTTACAGAAGTATATCTTATAAGATGTTAACTTTATTTATGAGGTTTATGTTACGGGACAATAGAAAATTGAAAAAAATCAGAAAACAGCCGTATACTTGCTGAATGTGCACAACAAAAGACACAAATAGAAAAACACATCCAAACAGTGAAATCATTGCAAAATCAAACACTGAGGTTACAGAAGTATATCTTATAAGATGTTAACTTTATTTGTGAGGTTTATGTTGTGGGACAGTAGAAAATTCAAAAAAATCAGAAAACAGCCGTATACTTGCTGAACGTGCACAAAAACAGACACAAATAGAAAAACACATCCAAACAGTGAAATCATTGCAAAATCAAACACTGAAGGCATATAACTATATCTTATAAGATGTTAACTTTATTTGTGAGGTTTATGTTATGCGACAGTAGAAAATTGAAAAAAATCAGAAAACAGCTGTATACTTGCTGAACGTGCACAAAAACAGACACAAATAGAAAAACACATCCAAACAGTGAAATCATTGCAAAATCAAACACTGAAGGCATATAAGTATATCTTATAAGATGTTAACTTTATTTATGAGGTTTATGTTACGGGACAATAGAAAACTGAAAAAAATCAGAAAACAGCCGTATACTTGCTGAATGTGCACAACAAAAGACACAAATAGAAAAACACATCCAAACAGTGAAATCATTGCAAAATCAAACACTGAGGTTACAGAAGTATATCTTATAAGATGTTAACTTTATTTGTGAGGTTTATGTTATGGGTCAGTAGAAAATTGAAAAAAATCAGAAAACAGCCGTATACTTGCTGAACGTGCACAAAAACAGACACAAATAGAAAAACACATCCAAACAGTGAAATCATTGCAAAATCAAACACTGAGGTTACAGAAGTATATCTTATAAGATGTTAACTTTATTTGTGAGGTTTATGTTATGGGACAGTAGAAAATTGAAAAAAATCAGAAAACAGCCGTATACTTGCTGAATGTGCACAACAAAAGACACAAATAGAAAAACACATCCAAACAGTGAAATCATTGCAAAATCAAACACTGAAGGCATATAACTATATCTTATAAGATGTTAACTTTATTTGTGAGGTTTATGTTATGCGACAGTAGAAAATTTAAAAAAATCAGAAAACAGCCGTATACTTGCTGAACGTGCACAAAGACAGACACAAATAGAAAAACACATCCAAACAGTGAAATCATTGCAAAATCAAACACTGAAGGCATATAACTATATCTTATAAGATGTTAACTTTATTTATGAGGTTAATGTTACGGGACAATAGAAAATTGCAAAAAATCAGAAAACAGCCGTATACTTGCTGAATGTGCACAACAAAAGACACAAATAGAAAAACACATCCAAACAGTGAAATCATTGCAAAATCAAACACTGAAGGCATATAACTATATCTTATAAGATGTTAACTTTATTTGTGAGGTTTATGTTATGCGACAGTAGAAAATTGAAAAAAATCAGAAAACAGCCGTATACTTGCTGAACGTGCACAAAAACAGACACAAATAGAAAAACACATCCAAACAGTGAAATCATTGCAAAATCAAACACTGAAGGCATATAACTATATCTTATAAGATGTTAACTTTATTTGTGAGGTTTATGTTATGCGACAGTAGAAAATTTAAAAAAATCAGAAAACAGCCGTATACTTGCTGAATGTGCACAAACACAGACACACATAGAAAAACACATCCAAACAGTGAAATCATTGCAAAATCAAACACTGAGGTTACAGAAGTATATCTTATAAGATGTTAACTTTATTTGTGAGGTTTATGTTATGCGACAATAGAAAACTGAAAAAAATCAGAAAACAGCCGTATACTTGCTGAATGTGCACAACAAAAGACACAAATAGAAAAACACATCCAAACAGTGAAATCATTGCAAAATCAAACACTGAAGGCATATAACTATATCTTATAAGATGTTAACTTTATTTGTGAGGTTTATGTTATGGGACAGTAGAAAATTGAAAAAAATCAGAAAACAGCCATATACTTGCTGAACGTGTACAAAAACAGACACAAATAGAAAAACACATCCAAACAGTGAAATCATTGCAAAATCAAACACTGAAGGCATATAACTATATCTTATAAGATGTTAACTTTATTTATGAGGTTTATGTTACGGGACAATAGAAAATTGAAAAAAATCAGAAAACAGCCGTATACATGCTGAATGTGCACAACAAAAGACACAAATAGAAAAACACATCCAAACAGTGAAATCATTGCAAAATCAAACACTGAAGGCATATAACTATATCTTATAAGATGTTAACTTTATTTGTGAGGTTTATGTTATGCGACAGTAGAAAATTGAAAAAAATCAGAAAACAGCCGTATACTTGCTGAACGTGCACAAAAACAGACACAAATAGAAAAACACATCCAAACAGTGAAATCATTGCAAAATCAAACACTGAGGTTACAGAAGTATATCTTATAAGATGTTTACTTTATTTGTGAGGTTTATGTTATGGGACAGTAGAAAATTGAAAAAAATCAGAAAACAGCCGTATACTTGCTGAATGTGCACAACAAAAGACACAAATAGAAAAACACATCCAAACAGTGAAATCATTGCAAAATCAAACACTGAGGTTACAGAAGTATATCTTATAAGATGTTAACTTTATTTGTGAGGTTTATGTTATGGAACAGTAGAAAATTGAAAAAAATCAGAAAACAGCCGTATACTTGCTGAATGTGCACAAACACAGACACACATAGAAAAACACATCCAAACAGTGAAATCATTGCAAAATCAAACACTGAGGTTAAAGAAGTATATCTTATGAGATGTTAACTTTATTTGTGAGGTTTATGTTGTGGGACAGTAGAAAATTAAAAAAAATCAGAAAACAGCCGTATACTTGCTGAATGTGCACCTGAAGTATATGAACTAAGAAGAACACATTAACACAGCTAATGTTTAATACTTAAATGTATTGATGATTGACATTAATAAGTAAATATGAGACAAGAAGGTCTCTTGGACACATGACAAGTCAGACCATACGTTGTACAATAGGCATCCTGTATAGGACAAGAAGCTTGAGGGTCTGTCTTGGATATGGTTAGTTAGGAAATATAGATGTCTCTTGTTTGACTAAATGGTGATATTGTCCAATTTAAAGATCATGGGACAGTATGGAATATCTGGACCCAACTTGTTTTCCAAGTTGTTGTATTATAGAAAAAGGAGAAAGGCGGGGGTCAAAACATGTGATGCCTGCAAATAGGAGTGTTAGAGAATCTATATAGTGTTGGTTTTTGCTTTTCTGAGGCAGAATTGTTCGGAGATTCGGCAGGAGCACATTCTCCCAAGCTGCTGTGGCGGCTTGGTTCTGACGCCTGACTTGTAACTAAATAAAATCCCTTTGTTCAGTACAAGTCCTGTGTCAGTGAGGTCTTTTCCTGCATCATCAACTCATCACCTATCGTTCAGAAGAAGAAGGAAGCCTGACAAAAACGACATTTTGGCGTCACGAACGGGGGGGTATTTTTGTTCCTGGTCAGCGGCGCCAGCGGCCTCTTTCGGTGGACCCACTCTCGCTCCCAGCCGGCATTTAAAGGTGAGTGTTTTTCTTACATTGGGAGCCAGTGAGGGTTTGTTGATTTGGCTGTTGGTGTGCGGTGGTCCTGTGGGCACGCTGTAAAGAATCATTTGTGTGGGGAAAGGCTGCGATGTGTTGATGGTGCAGAGGCCTCATCTAAATTTGTTTTTATTTATGGATATAAATAAAAAGGGGGGGAGTAAGGTCCCCTCTAAGAAGTGTTAACATAATAAAGGCCTAAACATGACATGTTAAGAGAATTCAGAATAATGGATTAAACATGACATGATAAGAGAATTAAGAATTTACAAGATGTAAAGAAAGGACTTAGAAATCATGAATGTAAAATTAGGCTAGTAGATCGGGACAAGTGATCAAACGATTAACAAAAACAGTGTTGAATATGCGGTGCCAGATTTCGAAAGAAACTGTAAGTCATGGTATTCATCTACTATGTGAAAGTTTGAGCTAATGAGTAACAAAACAGTAAGTTGAGTATGCGGTGCCAGATTTCCAAAAGAAACTGTAAGTCATGGTACTCATCTACTTTGTGAAAATTGAGCGCAAATTCGGTAGGGACAATCTAAACGGTAGGGAACACTAAACGGTAGGGAAAAGGAAAAAACCTGTGCACAGGTGTATTTAGAGGACAAAAGGAAAAGCCCATGCATGGGTTTATTTAACTAAGGAAGTGAAACTGCAGATAATGATAAATAGCGTGGTCCGCATGATGTGTAGTATAGTGAGTAACGTGGGAGCCAGGCTAAATGGCCATGTGTGGGAATAACAGTACCTGCATGTGTGAATTAGATGGCAGCGTGAAAATTAATTTTGTGAAACGGCTAGATAATCGATAAAAGGCTGGTTAGGTTAGAAAATTCGGTAGGGATAGTCTTAGTTATCGGATCCGACCAGCAGACAAATTCGGTAGGGACAAAGATGAATAAATGTTAGTTAATCCACCAGGTCAGGCAACGAAATTCGGTAGGCAAAGGCGGACACGCTGTAGCAATCATTAAAGCCATGACAGGTAACGAAATTCGGTAGGGAAACCGGTATATAAATAGATCGATCGATTGTTATATTGGATCCATTGGTAAATAAAATTAGTTTTAAAGTATGGTCTGGCTAGCAGACATTGTAGGTAGAATATTGGAGAAAATAAAAATAAAATGAGGAAAAATCCAGATTAATCCAGATTGAATTTGGGGGAATAAGAATAAAAATAATAATAATAATAACAACATTGATGAGAACAAAAGAAAGTTGAATAAAATAGAGTCAAAGGAGATAATTTAGTTTAGTCTTAAAGAAGAAACGTAGAGGAAAGAAGAAATAATGCATTTGCGATAAAAAGATAAACCATGTTTGGAGCATTATCTCATTTAATGTCTGATCGTAGAGGGTAAAATTAATGTAGAGAAAAAGGGTTTGGTAGTTTGCATGAAATTGCATGAGACAAATTAGGTATGGTTAACCCTTGAAGAGTTGGAGAGACTTATATAAATAAAGGAAAATAAGTTAGTTAGTAAGTCAGAGCTTTTATTTTAGTTTAATTTATTATATCGTGTGTTAGGTTATAACTAATGATATAATAGGATTAAGAAAAAGTGAACAACAGGTTCTAAGAGTTGATTCATTGTGGTAAAAGAGCACAGTTGCTCTGCTGGGGAGAGCGGAATCTTTTACAGGCTAGATTCACACACACACACACGCATTGTCAAATTAGTCAGGAAAATTTAAGAAATAAGCGGGAACTAAAAGAATAGGTTTGATTAGTATGTTTTGAAATAAAATAAAAAATTCGATAGATAAATAAATGACTACAGGAAAGCAACAGTACTAATAGATGAACGCATTTATTAAAGTAAATAATGGCTACTGGGTGTCTTGTAACCAAAATTACCTACCAATACACAAATTATTCATAATTATTAAATTAGGCTAAATAGAAAGGTTCTGATCAAGAGGAGGAGGAGCCTGCTTTTCTGAAAAAGCCAAGCCGAGAGATTTTATTCTTTGAAAAGAGCAGGATTTCCTGTCACTATGGAGATGATGATGTACTGGTGGGGCAGAGTTAGTTGTGAAATCTTAATTTGTTTCTGTGTCTTGCTGTGTAATAATGCATGAGATAGTCAATACGTTTATGTGAATTGTTGATGACGAAGTGTCCCTGATCAAGACACTAAGTCTTTGGCAACACCAAAAAAGAAAAAAAAAAAGGTTAGTTTGTTCTAAGTGGTTGTATGTTTTATTGGAGTGTGAATGTGAAAGAATGAATGGGCTATTGTTTGTTTGAGCTATTCAAGAAGTGCTTTTAACAGCCCTAGCTGATAAATTATACGAAGCGCTTTTGGATTCTGTTATCGTCTGTGAGACGTTGGGTGCATGTATGTGAATGGTTTATTTCATGAACAGTGAAATCTGCTCTGGAACACACCTTCCTGGAGCAAACAGTTAAATAAATACATGGGAAATCATGTATTTAAGATGAATATGTTTCATTAGAAATGGTTTTTATCTCATAATGTGGTTGATGTGGTGTGGATGTGGTTGATGTGATGAGAACATTACTGAAGTGGTCATTAACTAACACATAAATCTGTAACATGTATATTCCAGTCACTATAGGGCTGAAATAATCTGGGTGATCAATAATCATTTATGTCTTCATAGACTTCTTTAAAAGTGTATTTGACTGTATGAAGCAACATTTTGACACATGAATTAGGCTCAGGAGATATCAGAAGTCATAAGGAGAGACATAGGACGCTGTGTTCTCTTCAGGGATCCCATGGCAGAGAGGAAATGGGGGACGCTCTGTTTCTTCTCAGGCCTTAAGTAAACACAAGCACTGCCCAAATTGAATATCTCCTGAAAACATACAAACATACATACATTTAATATAGGTATAGTGGACTGACCTACTAAAAACTGTGTAAACATAAGAGTTTGTTCTGTGTGTGTGTCTCTGTGTGTAATGTGAAGAGTGTTTGGAAGAGTATGTGTTTGTGCTGAAAGTTGTCCAGAATGTGTTGCCAATCAAACTCATCTATGTTACAACTGAACCTTGCCATCTGAATTTCAATGTTTGAATGAAAAAGTACAAAGTCAAATGTGCTAATCTGGAAATGGTGTTCTGCTTCAAGGTGTTTATGATGGTGTTGACATTTATTCATTTTATTGGTAAAGTTAAGATACATAAAATGGTAATTTACAACTGATTGGAATAAAATTCAAAGATAAATTAATAGTGTCTCACTGTTAAGTGACTCAAGTTTTAGTGATGAAAAATGGTGCAAATAGCAACTGAAAATTAATGTAAAGTCACAATTTCTGTGATTTTGGGCGTGGCCTGGAGCAGTGTTCTCCTCGCTGTCTGAGATAGAAATGAGACAGGAGAAGTCCGTGTGAAGTAGGTGGGGCTATCTATGTAACCTTATCATCTTTTTCTCTGACATGCAGTCACCTCCCCCGGTTCCTCTGAGTAGGAGGAAACAGGATTAAAGCCACTGTATGTAAACTGCACACATACAATTCAAAAGTGGATAGTTACTAATAAGATTTGGCTAAAGAAATTTGAAATTTGGTAGATGAATTCAGATATTTAGGCGGTTTCTGAAAGTGTATTTTGCTGTAGCAGTAAAGTTGAAAATAAAATGAATAAAAGTTTAAAGTAACAAATCTCAAGATCTCAAGAGAATGTATATGACATCAGACATTGGTGTGGGGAGTAAGCATCCTGACCTTATGAAAGGCATTCAGATAAAGGATTAGAATGCCTGGTCATAAAGAGGAATGTTTGATTTAAATGTGTATGGGAACATGACAGTCCGAATTAGAGATCAGCAAACATAGGCCAAAAGTAGAAAACAACAAAAGAAAAGATGACTAGAATTAGTAATAATAGGTTTCTTCAAGACAGAGGGCCAACAATACAGAAATGATATGAGAATAGTGATGGATGTAAAAAATTAAATAAAAATAAATGAATAAATAAAAACAAAACGGAGAAAATCAGAAGAGCTTGTTGAAGACTGCAGGGCTGTATCAATCACTTATAGGGTTCATCGATATTAATGGAGATTTAGATTTAAAGACAGAGCTTAAATCACCTTAACTTGTTGATTGTCCTACATGCTATTCTGAAATAACAGATTGCTTCAACTCTAGAAGTGACAGGTCACAATGTTTGATTCCAAATCTTTGCAGTGATGCTAAAAGGCCAAACACAGAAATGCTAAATTGCTATACAGCACGGGATGACATTTTACAGAAAGGCTAGGTAGATAGATAAATTGGGAAACTGCAGGCCAACAAACAGGGAAAGCTGCAGCAAGAAATTACATTCAAAGCCAGGATATGATCTAAAATATAGACCCAACGTGCACCCACCATATAGACTTTCTTGGGGTCAATATCCTATTTTGATTAAAGGCACTGAGTCACTGGTCGTAATGTATAACACACTTGACCTTGGGAGGCTGACGTCCAGACTGCCAGACATTCATGAAGGGGCTAGTGAGTGAATGAGAACATATGAGGAGAAAATAGTGAAAGAAAAGCTTGGCACTTTGAGACTCCAGGTCTTGGAACAGCAGCAGTGGAGAATCTACTGCATTCCAAATTCCGAAATGGATGGTGAATCCCAAGGCAGATGAAACTAAATTCGACGCTTATCAACAGATGATGTGGAGAACATTGCGGTGTGAATCTCCCACTACAACAGACCCAGAGGCGTTGAAAAGTGAACATATCCTTGAGATGGGAATTGAGACCATGACAAGAAAGCTGGCACAGATTCAGCTTTGGGTGTTGAAAAGACCATGACGAGAAGACACAAGTTCCAGTGATGGACAGTGACGTTGACGAGGTCACTTACAGCGATGAACAATGACTTAAATGATGTTGCCACACCAGATGTGTGCTGTGGATGTGGTGAAACTGGACACATTGTGAGACATTGCACAAGTTCACAAGCTGACTCTGATTGTGTGGAACGTGGTTGTGGAGCTCAGCCTGGTCAAGGTGAAGGTGTGAATTCAGTAAATTTAAAGGGAGAATATTTGTACAAGGGGGGAACTTTTGAAAAAGTGACGACCAAGATGCCAAATTTGGCTTCTGCCTAAAGTTCCATTAATCAATTGGGAAGAATTATGTTGTGAACAAGCTTATGTCTATTATTAGACTATTAGACAATCAAATGTGAACATTTATTGATTAAGGAAAGTGGTGAGTTAGCAATGAAGACTATAAATCAATGATAAAAGATTATTTGATCTCAAAAGAGCAATTGATTGAAGTATTAACTCCCATTGCAATATGTATGTTGTTTCCCTGCACGACACTATGTTTAAAGTAACATGATGTAACGAGATATTAGCGGATTGGAATTAAGTTCAATGTGACTTGTCATTGATAAATCTAGTTTAGGACTCGCACAATTAAAGTCTGTGCGAGGGGGGAATAATGGAAATACATTTTTGAAACAGTTTTGGAAAAATAAATTAAATATTAGTTATAAGAATGAACTTGCATTTGAGATAATGAAACAAAATTATATACATTTGTAATAGAAATTTGTGCATGGAAAATGTCATACATTTGTAAGCTTTGTATGAAAAGTAGTCCACGCAGAATCTCATTCCTAGATGGATTTAATTATGAACCCTGTAGACATTAGAAACAATAAAACAATACATAGTGATAGTGCTGAATCGTTTTGGTCATTGCATTATAGTACCGTCTGACAACCTTGGAGCAGAAAGAAAAAACTGATGAAAAATGTTTTTGATTTGAATTGAATATTGGATTTGAACTGAATATTATTTAAACTAAATTTAATCTCCGAGTTGGGGATTAGGTAAATTGGATGCTCTAAATTGACTATAGGTGTGAGTATGAGAGTGAGTGGTTGTTTGTCTATATGTGACACTGCGATGGACTGACTGTCCATTGTGTACCTATCGCCCTATGTCAGCTCAGATTAGGACAGCACCTCTGCGATCCTCACATGGAGGATGGAGCAGTGAAAATGGATGGATTGTTTCTGAGTCAGTATTTGTGTTGATATTAAATATCATAAAGGTAACTAAGAAACAAACAACATGTGAAAGTATCTATCATATCATATTTAAAAGTCAAGGTTTGGTTAAAGAGAATTGATGCAATGTTGACAACTAAGTTAAATGAAATGTGTACTAACCCTACACTGAATTGAACGTATGTTGAGTCATTGCATGCTAATTCACACCAGAGCTAATGCTGCATGAAAATGCTAACAGGTCGACCTATGCTAATATTGCTGCTGCATTGTTTTTAGCAAATAACCCACATTAGCTGACTGCCCTCCATAGTCTTGTCTGTAGGTCTGTTTACTTTCAGAAAAGATGGTGGTTTCCTTGCTCGAGACAAGGAAGTTGAGTGACTCAAGCTGTCTGTGAACCCATGCGCCAGAAGGGGGTCCAAAGAGAAGTGGAGATGAGCCAGTGAAAAAAGAATCCTGTACTGTGATGAGACCAACATCATCAGCAATCCAGGCTAAAGAAGCATACCGTGGCGTCAATCGAACAAACTGGTTGGAATGTTCTTTTAGGGAACATCTTCAAGTACAAGGGAGCAACAGCTCAAAACAGCAGCAAAGGAAAGAATGGACTGTGGACCCTGAAGAGGACAATAACGGGATACACTAATTCAATATGGACATTGCATTGTATTACATAAGCATTAGAAGGCAACACTACTTAAGTTTTAATATTCAACTGGTACATCGGATGGCTTATTTTATTCTGACCCTATATGTCCGACTCTACCTCGACTAAGACGACAAAAAAAAAAAACAAAAAAAAAAAACAAAAAAAAAAAAACAAAAAAAAAAAAACTTGTACATCGCACTTATGACTAGCACTTCATAGTTTGTTCTACTTGAAGCTCTTACTTACTTCTAGCTCTTATTTGTACCCAAATGTTTAAATGCACTTTTGTAAGTCGCTTTGGATAAAAGCGTCTGCTAAATGACATGTAATAATGTAATGTCGAAATCAGGTGTCTTTATGTTTTCTTTTATCTCACTATCCGTTATGGTTTTTGTGATATAATCTCTGACAGTGATATAGATGTTTGAAATCTTTTTGTTGTACATCAATATTACTGTTTGATAACATCGATAGAGAAAATGTGAATTATATGACCAATTGGCAAAGGGTCATAAAATCAGAATATAGATGGTAATTGTTAAAATTTTAATGGAGACTTCTGGTCCTGATTGGCTCAAGGATGGGAGTTTCTCCAATTTTATTTTGGAAAAGGTCTCCTAGTCTTTTTCCCACCTTTTAGGAGGGGTGGTTTTTCTGATTGGGAGATAACAGCTGATCCTAGGTTCCCTTACACCTACACTTAAAGAGTATTTGTTTTAAAGAAGTGTGGTTGGAAGGAGATCGACGGATGTGGCTAAGTATAGCCGAATTTGATTTAAGTAAGGTAGATGATTAGTTTACCTAGTCTAAAATAGTTGAAATAATGTGCGAATAGGACATCAAATAGAAAATTACTCAATTAGCTGATCCTAAAATTGAAGTTTCAAACTGTTTCTCAAGTTAGATAAAAGACTGAATGAAGGGAATTTTGTTGAAGCAAGCAGGCAAGCGTTATTATGTCAATGCAACTAAGCAACATAGTTGTGTTAATTATTCTGCATTTTCGAGACTTTACGGAGTCTCGAAGGGGGGAATGAAGTATATGAACTAAGAAGAACACATTAACACAGCTAATGTTTAATACTTAAATGTATTGATGATTGACATTAATAAGTAAATATGAGACAAGAAGGTCTCTTGGACACATGACAAGTCAGACCATACGTTGTACAATAGGCATCCTGTATAGGACAAGAAGCTTGAGGGTCTGTCTTGGATATGGTTAGTTAGGAAATATAGATGTCTCTTGTTTGACTAAATGGTGATATTGTCCAATTTAAAGATCATGGGACAGTATGGAATATCTGGACCCAACTTGTTTTCCAAGTTGTTGTATTATAGAAAAAGGAGAAAGGCGGGGGTCAAAACATGTGATGCCTGCAAATAGGAGTGTTAGAGAATCTATATAGTGTTGGTTTTTGCTTTTCTGAGGCAGAATTGTTCGGAGATTCGGCAGGAGCACATTCTCCCAAGCTGCTGTGGCGGCTTGGTTCTGACGCCTGACTTGTAACTAAATAAAATCCCTTTGTTCAGTACAAGTCCTGTGTCAGTGAGGTCTTTTCCTGCATCATCAACTCATCACCTATCGTTCAGAAGAAGAAGGAAGCCTGACAAAAACGACACACCAAAACAGACACAAATAGAAAAACACATCCAAACAGTGAAATCATTGCAAAATCAAACACTGAGGATGAATAACTATATCTTATAAGATTTCAACTTTATTTGTGAGGTTTATGTTATGGGACAGTAGAAAATTGAAAAAAATCAGAAAACAGCCGTATACTTGCTGGATGTGCACAAAAACAGACACAAATAGAAAAACACATCCAAACAGTGAAATCATTGCAAAATCAAACACTGAAGGCATATAACTATATCTTATAAGATGTTAACTTTATTTATGAGGTTAATGTTACGGGACAATAGAAAATTGCAAAAAATCAGAAAACAGCCGTATACTTGCTGAATGTGCACAACAAAAGACACAAATAGAAAAACACATCCAAACAGTGAAATCATTGCAAAATCAAACACTGAGGTTACAGAAGTATATCTTATAAGATGTTAACTTTATTTGTGAGGTTTATGTTATGGAACAGTAGAAAATTGAAAAAAATCAGAAAACAGCCGTATACTTGCTGAATGTGCACAAAAACAGTCACAAATAGAAAAACACATCCAAACAGTGAAATCATTGCAAAATCAAACACTGAAGGCATATAACTATATCTTATAAGATTTTAACTTTATTTGTGAGGTTTATGTTACGGGACTGTAGAAAATTGAAAAAAATCAGAAAACAGCCGTATACTTGCTGAATGCGCACAAAAACAGACACAAATAGAAAAACACATCCAAACAGTGAAATCATTGCAAAATCAAACACTGAGGTTACAGAAGTATATCTTATAAGATGTTTACTTTATTTGTGAGGTTTATGTTATGGGACAGTAGAAAATTGAAAAAAATCAGAAAACAGCCGTATACTTGCTGAATGTGCACAAAAACAGACACAAATAGAAAAACACATCCAAACAGTGAAATCATTGCAAAATCAAACACTGAAGGCATATAACTATATCTTATAAGATTTTAACTTTATTTGTGAGGTTTATGTTACGGGACAGTAGAAAATTGAAAAAAATCAGAAAACAGCCGTATACTTGCTGAATGCGCACAAAAACAGAAACAAATAGAAAAACACATCCAAACAGTGAAATCATTGCAAAATCAAACACTGAGGTTACAGAAGTATATCTTATAAAATGTTTACTTTATTTATGAGGTTAATGTTACGGGACAA
Organism: Solea solea; assembly: GCF_958295425.1. Lineage (NCBI taxonomy): Eukaryota > Metazoa > Chordata > Actinopteri > Pleuronectiformes > Soleidae > Solea > Solea solea. Next base: position 31,794,391 of record NC_081139.1, on the reverse strand, counting down.
TAGAAAATTGAAAAAAATCAGAAAACAGCCGTATACTTGCTGAATGTGCACAACAAAAGACACAAATAGAAAAACACATCCAAACAGTGAAATCATTGCAAAATCAAACACTGAGGTTACAGAAGTATATCTTATAAGATGTTAACTTTATTTGTGAGGTTTATGTTATGGAACAGTAGAAAATTGAAAAAAATCAGAAAACAGCCGTATACTTGCTGAATGTGCACAAACACGGACACACATAGAAAAACACATCCAAACAGTGAAATCATTGCAAAATCAAACACTGAGGTTACAGAAGTATATCTTATGAGATGTTAACTTTATTTGTGAGGTTTATGTTATGGAACAGTAGAAAATTGAAAAAAATCAGAAAACAGCCGTATACTTGCTGAATGTGCACAACAAAAGACACAAATAGAAAAACACATCCAAAAAGTGAAATCATTGCAAAATCAAACACTGACGGCATATAACTATATCTTATAAGATGTTAACTTTATTTGTGAGGTTTATGTTATGCGACAGTAGAAAATTGAAAAAAATCAGAAAACAGCCGTATACTTGCTGAATGTGCACAAAGACAGACACAAAATGGAAAAACACATCCAAACAGTGAAATCATTGCAAAATCAAACACTGAAGGCATATAACTATATCTTATAAGAGGTTAACTTTATTTATGAGGTTAATGTTACGGGACAATAGAAAATTGCAAAAAATCAGAAAACAGCCGTATACTTGCTGAATGTGCACAAAAACAGACACAAATAGAAAAACACATCCAAACAGTGAAATCATTGCAAAATCAAACACTGAGGTTACAGAAGTATATCTTAAAAGATGTTAACTTTATTTGTGAGGTTTATGTTATGGGACAGTAGAAAATTGAAAAAAATCAGAAAACAGCCGTATACTTGCTGAATGTGCACAAAAACACTCACAAATAGAAAAACACATCCAAACAGTGAAATCATTGCAAAATCAAACACTGAGGTTACAGAAGTATATCTTAAAAGATGTTAACTTTATTTGTGAGGTTTATGTTATGGGACAGTAGAAAATTGAAAAAAATCAGAAAACAGCCGTATACTTGCTGAATGTGCACAAAAACAGTCACAAATAGAAAAACACATCCAAACAGTGAAATCATTGCAAAATCAAACACTGAGGTTACAGAAGTATATCTTATAAGATGTTAACTTTATTTATGAGGTTTATGTTACGGGACAATAGAAAATTGAAAAAAATCAGAAAACAGCCGTATACTTGCTGAATGTGCACAACAAAAGACACAAATAGAAAAACACATCCAAACAGTGAAATCATTGCAAAATCAAACACTGACGGCATATAACTATATCTTATAAGATTTTAACTTTATTTGTGAGGTTTATGTTACGGGACAGTAGAAAATTGAAAAAAATCAGAAAACAGCCGTATACTTGCTGAATGTGCACAAAAACAGACACAAATAGAAAAACACATCCAAACAGTGAAATCATTGCAAAATCAAACACTGAAGGCATATAACTATATCTTATAAGATGTTAACTTTATTTATGAGGTTTATGTTACGGGACAATAGAAAATTGAAAAAAATCAGAAAACAGCCGTATACTTGCTGAATGTGCACAAAAACACTCACAAATAGAAAAACACATCCAAACAGTGAAATCATTGCAAAATCAAACACTGAGGTTACAGAAGTATATCTTAAAAGATGTTAACTTTATTTGTGAGGTTTATGTTATGGGACAGTAGAAAATTGAAAAAAATCAGAAAACAGCCGTATACTTGCTGAATGTGCACAAAAACAGTCACAAATAGAAAAACACATCCAAACAGTGAAATCATTGCAAAATCAAACACTGAGGTTACAGAAGTATATCTTATAAGATGTTAACTTTATTTATGAGGTTTATGTTACGGGACAATAGAAAATTGAAAAAAATCAGAAAACAGCCGTATACTTGCTGAATGTGCACAACAAAAGACACAAATAGAAAAACACATCCAAACAGTGAAATCATTGCAAAATCAAACACTGAGGTTACAGAAGTATATCTTATAAGATGTTAACTTTATTTGTGAGGTTTATGTTATGGGACAGTAGAAAATTGAAAAAAATCAGAAAACAGCCGTATACTTGCTGAATGTGCACAAAAACAGACACAAATAGAAAAACACATCCAAACAGTGAAATCATTGCAAAATCAAACACTGAAGGCATATAACTATATCATATAAGATGTTAACTTTATTCATGAGGTTTATGTTACGGGACAATAGAAAATTGAAAGAAATCAGAAAACAGCCGTATACTTGCTGAATGTGCACAACAAAAGACACAAATAGAAAAACACATCCAAACAGTGAAATCATTGCAAAATCAAACACTGAAGGCATATAACTATATCTTATAAGATGTTAACTTTATTTGTGAGGTTTATGTTATGGGACAGTAGAAAATTGAAAAAAATCAGAAAACAGCCGTATACTTGCTGAATGTGCACAAACACAGACACACATAGAAAAACACATCCAAACAGTGAAATCATTGCAAAATCAAACACTGAGGTTACAGAAGTATATCTTATAAGATGTTAACTTTATTTATGAGGTTTATGTTACGGGACAATAGAAAATTGAAAAAAATCAGAAAACAGCCGTATACTTGCTGAATGTGCACAACAAAAGACACAAATAGAAAAACACATCCAAACAGTGAAATCATTGCAAAATCAAACACTGACGGCATATAACTATATCTTATAAGATTTTAACTTTATTTGTGAGGTTTATGTTACGGGACAGTAGAAAATTGAAAAAAATCAGAAACAGCCGTATACATGCTGAACGTGCACAAAAACAGACACAAATAGAAAAACACATCCAAACAGTGAAATCATTGCAAAATCAAACACTGAAGGCATATAACTATATCTTATAAGATGTTAACTTTATTTATGAGGTTTATGTTACGGGACAATAGAAAATTGAAAAAAATCAGAAAACAGCCGTATACTTGCTGAATGTGCAAAACAAAAGACACAAATAGAAAAACACATCCAAACAGTGAAATCATTGCAAAATCAAACACTGAAGGCATATAACTATATCTTATAAGATGTTAACTTTATTTGTGAGGTTTATGTTATGGGACAGTAGAAAATTGAAAAAAATCAGAAAACAGCCATATACTTGTTGAACGTGTACAAAAACAGACACAAATAGAAAAACACATCCAAACAGTGAAATCATTGCAAAATCAAACACTGAAGGCATATAACTATATCTTATAAGATGTTAACTTTATTTATGAGGTTTATGTTACGGGACAATAGAAAATTGAAAAAAATCAGAAAACAGCCGTATACATGCTGAATGTGCACAACAAAAGACACAAATAGAAAAACACATCCAAACAGTGAAATCATTGCAAAATCAAACACTGAGGTTACAGAAGTATATCTTATAAGATGTTAACTTTATTTGTGAGGTTTATGTTATGCGACAGTAGAAAATTGAAAAAAATCAGAAAACAGCCGTATACTTGCTGAACGTGCACAAAAACAGACACAAATAGAAAAACACATCCAAACAGTGAAATCATTGCAAAATCAAACACTGAGGTTACAGAAGTATATCTTATAAGATGTTAACTTTATTTATGAGGTTTATGTTACGGGACAATAGAAAACTGAAAAAAATCAGAAAACAGCCGTATACTTGCTGAATGTGCACAACAAAAGACACAAATAGAAAAACACATCCAAACAGTGAAATCATTGCAAAATCAAACACTGAAGGCATATAACTATATCTTATAAGATTTTAACTTTATTTGTGAGGTTTATGTTATGGGACAGTAGAAAATTGAAAAAAATCAGAAAACAGCCGTATACTTGCTGAATGTGCACAAAAACAGACACAAATAGAAAAACACATCCAAACAGTGAAATCATTGCAAAATCAAACACTGAAGGCATATAACTATATCTTATAAGATGTTAACTTTATTTGTGAGGTTTATGTTATGCGACAGTAGAAAATTGAAAAAAATCATAAAACAGCCGTATACTTGCTGAATGTGCACAACAAAAGACACAAATAGAAAAACACACCCAAACAGTGAAATCATTGCAAAATCAAACACTGAGGTTACAGAAGTATATCTTATAAGATGTTAACTTTATTTGTGAGGTTTATGTTATGGAACAGTAGAAAATTGAAAAAAATCAGAAAACAGCCGTATACTTGCTGAATGTGCACAAACACAGACACACATAGAAAAACACATCCAAACAGTGAAATCATTGCAAAATCAAACACTGAGGTTACAGAAGTATATCTTAAAAGATGTTAACTTTATTTGTGAGGTTTATGTTATGGGACAGTAGAAAATTGAAAAAAATCTGAAAACAGCCGTATACTTGCTGAATGTGCACAAAAACAGTCACAAATAGAAAAACACATCCAAACAGTGAAATCATTGCAAAATCAAACACTGAAGGCATATAACTATATCTTATAAGATTTTAACTTTATTTGTGAGGTTTATGTTATGCGACAGTAGAAAATTGAAAAAAATCAGAAAACAGCCGTATACTTGCTGAACGTGCACAAAGACAGACACAAATAGAAAAACACATCCAAACAGTGAAATCATTGCAAAATCAAACACTGAAGGCATATAACTATATCTTATAAGATGTTAACTTTATTTATGAGGTTAATGTTACGGGACAATAGAAAATTGAAAAAAATCAGAAAACAGCCGTATACTTGCTGAATGTGCACAAAAACAGACACAAATAGAAAAACACATCCAAACAGTGAAATCATTGCAAAATCAAACACTGAGGTTACAGAAGTATATCTTATAAAATGTTTACTTTATTTATGAGGTTAATGTTACGGGACAATAGAAAATTGAAAAAAATCAGAAAACAGCCGTATACTTGCTGAATGTGCACAACAAAAGACACAAATAGAAAAACACATCCAAACAGTGAAATCATTGCAAAATCAAACACTGAGGTTACAGAAGTATATCTTATAAGATGTTAACTTTATTTGTGAGGTTTATGTTATGGAACAGTAGAAAATTGAAAAAAATCAGAAAACAGCCGTATACTTGCTGAATGTGCACAAACACGGACACACATAGAAAAACACATCCAAACAGTGAAATCATTGCAAAATCAAACACTGAGGTTACAGAAGTATATCTTATGAGATGTTAACTTTATTTGTGAGGTTTATGTTATGGAACAGTAGAAAATTGAAAAAAATCAGAAAACAGCCGTATACTTGCTGAATGTGCACAACAAAAGACACAAATAGAAAAACACATCCAAAAAGTGAAATCATTGCAAAATCAAACACTGACGGCATATAACTATATCTTATAAGATGTTAACTTCATTTGTGAGGTTTATGTTATGCGACAGTAGAAAATTGAAAAAAATCAGAAAACAGCCGTATACTTGCTGAACATGCACAAAGACAGACACACATAGAAAAACACATCCAAACAGTGAAATCATTGCAAAATCAAACACTGAAGGCATATAACTATATCTTATAAGATGTTAACTTTATTTGTGAGGTTTAAGTTATGCGACAGTAGAAAATTGAAAAAAATCAGAAAACAGCCGTATACTTGCTGAATGTGCACAAAGACAGACACAAAATGGAAAAACACATCCAAACAGTGAAATCATTGCAAAATCAAACACTGAAGGCATATAACTATATCTTATAAGAGGTTAACTTTATTTATGGGGTTAATGTTACGGGACAATAGAAAATTGCAAAAAATCAGAAAACAGCCGTATACTTGCTGAATGTGCACAACAAAAGACACAAATAGAAAAACACATCCAAACAGTGAAATCATTGCAAAATCAAACACTGAGGTTACAGAAGTATATCTTAAAAGATGTTAACTTTATTTGTGAGGTTTATGTTATGGGACAGTAGAAAATTGAAAAAAATCAGAAAACAGCCGTATACTTGCTGAATGTGCACAAAAACACTCACAAATAGAAAAACACATCCAAACAGTGAAATCATTGCAAAATCAAACACTGAGGTTACAGAAGTATATCTTAAAAGATGTTAACTTTATTTGTGAGGTTTATGTTATGGGACAGTAGAAAATTGAAAAAAATCAGAAAACAGCCGTATACTTGCTGAATGTGCACAAAAACAGTCACAAATAGAAAAACACATCCAAACAGTGAAATCATTGCAAAATCAAACACTGAGGTTACAGAAGTATATCTTATAAGATGTTAACTTTATTTATGAGGTTTATGTTACGGGACAATAGAAAATTGAAAAAAATCAGAAAACAGCCGTATACTTGCTGAATGTGCACAACAAAAGACACAAATAGAAAAACACATCCAAACAGTGAAATCATTGCAAAATCAAACACTGACGGCATATAACTATATCTTATAAGATTTTAACTTTATTTGTGAGGTTTATGTTACGGGACAGTAGAAAATTGAAAAAAATCAGAAAACAGCCGTATACTTGCTGAATGTGCACAAAAACAGACACAAATAGAAAAACACATCCAAACAGTGAAATCATTGCAAAATCAAACACTGAGGTTACAGAAGTATATCTTATAAGATGTTAACTTTATTTGTGAGGATTATGTTATGGGACAGTAGAAAATTGAAAAAAATCAGAAAACAGCCGTATACTTGCTGAATGTGCACAAAAACAGACACAAATAGAAAAACACATCCAAACAGTGAAATCATCGCAAAATCAAACACTGAGGTTACAGAAGTATATCTTATAAGATGTTAACTTTATTTGTGAGGTTTATGTTATGGGACAGTAGAAAATTGAAAAAAATCAGAAAACAGCCGTATACTTGCTGAATGTGCACAAAAACAGACACAAATAGAAAAACACATCCAAACAGTGAAATCATTGCAAAATCAAACACTGAAGGCATATAACTATATCTTATAAGATGTTAACTTTATTTATGAGGTTTATGTTACGGGACAATAGAAAATTGAAAAAAATCAGAAAACAGCCGTATACTTGCTGAATGTGCACAAAAACACTCACAAATAGAAAAACACATCCAAACAGTGAAATCATTGCAAAATCAAACACTGAGGTTACAGAAGTATATCTTAAAAGATGTTAACTTTATTTGTGAGGTTTATGTTATGGGACAGTAGAAAATTGAAAAAAATCAGAAAACAGCCGTATACTTGCTGAATGTGCACAAAAACAGTCACAAATAGAAAAACACATCCAAACAGTGAAATCATTGCAAAATCAAACACTGAGGTTACAGAAGTATATCTTATAAGATGTTAACTTTATTTATGAGGTTTATGTTACGGGACAATAGAAAATTGAAAAAAATCAGAAAACAGCCGTATACTTGCTGAATGTGCACAACAAAAGACACAAATAGAAAAACACATCCAAACAGTGAAATCATTGCAAAATCAAACACTGACGGCATATAACTATATCTTATAAGATTTTAACTTTATTTGTGAGGTTTATGTTACGGGACAGTAGAAAATTGAAAAAAATCAGAAAACAGCCATATACTTGCTGAATGTGCACAAAAACAGACACAAATAGAAAAACACATCCAAACAGTGAAATCATTGCAAAATCAAACACTGAGGTTACAGAAGTATATCTTATAAGATGTTAACTTTATTTGTGAGGTTTATGTTATGGGACAGTAGAAAATTGAAAAAAATCAGAAAACAGCCGTATACTTGCTGAATGTGCACAAAAACAGACACAAATAGAAAAACACATCCAAACAGTGAAATCATCGCAAAATCAAACACTGAGGTTACAGAAGTATATCTTATAAGATGTTAACTTTATTTGTGAGGTTTATGTTATGGGACAGTAGAAAATTGAAAAAAATCAGAAAACAGCCGTATACTTGCTGAATGTGCACAAAAACAGACACAAATAGAAAAACACATCCAAACAGTGAAATCATTGCAAAATCAAACACTGAGGTTACAGAAGTATATCTTATAAGATGTTAACTTTATTTATGAGGTTTATGTTACGGGACAGTAGAAAATTGAAAAAAATCAGAAAACAGCCGTATACTTGCTGAATGTGCACAAAAACAGACACAAATAAAAAAACACAACCAAACAGTGAAATCATTGCAAAATCAAACACTGAGGTTACAGAAGTATATCTTATAAGATGTTAACTTTATTTGTGAGGTTTATGTTATGGAACAGTAGAAAATTGAAAAAAATCAGAAAACAGCCGTATACTTGCTGAATGTGCACAAACACAGATACACATAGAAAAACACATCCAAACAGTGAAATCATTGCAAAATCAAACACTGAGGTTACAGAAGTATATCTTATAAGATGTTAACTTTATTTGTGAGGTTTATGTTATGGGACAGTAGAAAATTGAAAAAAATCAGAAAACAGCCGTATACTTGCTGAATGTGCACAAAAACAGACACAAATAGAAAAACACATCCAAACAGTGAAATCATTGCAAAATCAAACACTGAAGGCATATAACTATATCTTATAAGATGTTAACTTTATTCATGAGGTTTATGTTACGGGACAATAGAAAATTGAAAGAAATCAGAAAACAGCCGTATACTTGCTGAATGTGCACAACAAAAGACACAAATAGAAAAACACATCCAAACAGTGAAATCATTGCAAAATCAAACACTGAAGGCATATAACTATATCTTATAAGATGTTAACTTTATTTGTGAGGTTTATGTTATGGGACAGTAGAAAATTGAAAAAAATCAGAAAACAGCCGTATACTTGCTGAATGTGCACAAAAACAGACACAAATAGAAAAACACAACCAAACAGTGAAATCATTGCAAAATCAAACACTGAGGTTACAGAAGTATATCTTATAAGATGTTAACTTTATTTGTGAGGTTTATGTTATGGAACAGTAGAAAATTGAAAAAAATCAGAAAACAGCCGTATACTTGCTGAATGTGCACAAACACAGACACACATAGAAAAACACATCCAAACAGTGAAATCATTGCAAAATCAAACACTGAGGTTACAGAAGTATATCTTATAAGATGTTAACTTTATTTATGAGGTTTATGTTACGGGACAATAGAAAATTGAAAAAAATCAGAAAACAGCCGTATACTTGCTGAATGTGCACAACAAAAGACACAAATAGAAAAACACATCCAAACAGTGAAATCATTGCAAAATCAAACACTGACGGCATATAACTATATCTTATAAGATTTTAACTTTATTTGTGAGGTTTATGTTACGGGACAGTAGAAAATTGAAAAAAATCAGAAACAGCCGTATACATGCTGAATGTGCACAAAAACAGACACAAATAGAAAAACACATCCAAACAGTGAAATCATTGCAAAATCAAACACTGAGGTTACAGAAGTATATCTTATAAGATGTTAACTTTATTTGTGAGGTTTATGTTATGGGACAGTAGAAAATTGAAAAAAATCGGAAAACAGCCGTATACTTGCTGAATGTGCACAACAAAAGACACAAATAGAAAAACACATCCAAACAGTGAAATCATTGCAAAATCAAACACTGAAGGCATATAACTATATCTTATAAGATGTTAACTTTATTTGTGAGGTTTATGTTATGCGACAGTAGAAAATTGAAAAAAATCAGAAAACAGCCATATACTTGCTGAACGTGCACAAAAACAGACACAAATAGAAAAACACATCCAAACAGTGAAATCATTGCAAAATCAAACACTGAAGGCATATAACTATATCTTATAAGATGTTAACTTTATTTATGAGGTTTATGTTACGGGACAATAGAAAATTGAAAAAAATCAGAAAACAGCCGTATACTTGCTGAATGTGCAAAACAAAAGACACAAATAGAAAAACACATCCAAACAGTGAAATCATTGCAAAATCAAACACTGAAGGCATATAACTATATCTTATAAGATGTTAACTTTATTTATGAGGTTTATGTTATGCGACAGTAGAAAATTGAAAGAAATCAGAAAACAGCCGTATACTTGCTGAATGTGCACAAAAACAGTCACAAATAGAAAAACACATCCAAACAGTGAAATCATTACAAAATCAAACACTGAGGTTACAGAAGTATATCTTATAAGATGTTAACTTTATTTGTGAGGTTTATGTTATGGGACAGTAGAAAATTGAAAAAAATCAGAAAACAGCCGTATACTTGCTGAATGTGCACAAAAACAGACACAAACAGAAAAACACATCCAAACAGTGAAATCATTGCAAAATCAAACACTGAGGTTACAGAAGTATATCTTATAAGATGTTAACTTTATTTGTGAGGTTTATGTTATGGGACAGTAGAAAATTGAAAAAAATCAGAAAACAGCCGTATACTTGCTGAATGTGCACAAAAACAGACACAAATAGAAAAACACATCCAAACAGTGAAATCATTGCAAAATCAAACACTGAAGGCATATAACTATATCTTATAAGATGTTAACTTTATTTGTGAGGTTTATGTTATGCGACAGTAGAAAATTGAAAAAAATCAGAAAACAGCCGTATACTTGCTGAATGTGCACAACAAAAGACACAAATAGAAAAACACATCCAAACAGTGAAATCATTGCAAAATCAAACACTGAAGGCATATAACTATATCTTATAAGATTTTAACTTTATTTGTGAGGTTTATGTTATGGGACAGTAGAAAATTGAAAAAAATCAGAAAACAGCCGTATACTTGCTGAATGTGCACAAAAACAGACACAAATAGAAAAACACATCCAAACAGTGAAATCATTGCAAAATCAAACACTGAAGGCATATAACTATATCTTATAAGATGTTAACTTTATTTGTGAGGTTTATGTTATGCGACAGTAGAAAATTGAAAAAAATCATAAAACAGCCGTATACTTGCTGAATGTGCACAACAAAAGACACAAATAGAAAAACACACCCAAACATTGAAATCATTGCAAAATCAAACACTGAGGTTACAGAAGTATATCTTATAAGATGTTAACTTTATTTGTGAGGTTTATGTTATGGAACAGTAGAAAATTGAAAAAAATCAGAAAACAGCCGTATACTTGCTGAATGTGCACAAACACAGACACACATAGAAAAACACATCCAAACAGTGAAATCATTGCAAAATCAAACACTGAGGTTACAGAAGTATATCTTAAAAGATGTTAACTTTATTTGTGAGGTTTATGTTATGGGACAGTAGAAAATTGAAAAAAATCTGAAAACAGCCGTATACTTGCTGAATGTGCACAAAAACAGTCACAAATAGAAAAACACATCCAAACAGTGAAATCATTGCAAAATCAAACACTGAGGTTACAGAAGTATATCTTATAAGATGTTAACTTTATTTGTGAGGTTTATGTTATGGGACAGTAGAAAATTGAAAAAAATCAGAAAACAGCCGTATACTTGCTGAATGCGCACAAAAAAAGACACAAATAGAAAAACACATCCAAACAGTGAAATCATTGCAAAATCAAACACTGAAGGCATATAACTATATCTTATAAGATGTTAACTTTATTTGTGAGGTTTATGTTATGGAACAGTAGAAAATTGAAAAAAATCAGAAAACAGCCGTATACTTGCTGAATGTGCACAAAAACAGACACAAATAGAAAAACACATCCAAACAGTGAAATCATTGCAAAATCAAACACTGAAGGCATATAACTATATCTTATAAGATGTTAACTTTATTTGTGAGGTTTATGTTATGCGACAGTAGAAAATTGAAAAAAATCAGAAAACAGCCGTATACTTGCTGAATGTGCACAAAGACAGACACAAATAGAAAAACACATCCAAACAGTGAAATCATTGCAAAATCAAACACTGAAGGCATATAACTATATCTTATAAGAGGTTAACTTTATTTATGAGGTTAATGTTACGGGACAATAGAAAATTGCAAAAAATCAGAAAACAGCCGTATACTTGCTGAATGTGCACAACAAAAGACACAAATAGAAAAACACATCCAAACAGTGAAATCATTGCAAAATCAAACACTGAGGTTACAGAAGTATATCTTAAAAGATGTTAACTTTATTTGTGAGGTTTATGTTATGGGACAGTAGAAAATTGAAAAAAATCAGAAAACAGCCGTATACTTGCTGAATGTGCACAAAAACACTCACAAATAGAAAAGCACATCCAAACAGTGAAATCATTGCAAAATCAAACACTGAGGTTACAGAAGTATATCTTATAAGATGTTAACTTTATTTGTGAGGTTTATGTTATGGGACAGTAGAAAATTGAAAAAAATCAGAAAACAGCCGTATACTTGCTGAATGTGCACAACAAAAGACACAAATAGAAAAACACATCCAAACAGTGAAATCATTGCAAAATCAAACACTGAAGGCATATAACTATATCTTATAAGATGTTAACTTTATTTGTGAGGTTTATGTTATGCGACAGTAGAAAATTGAAAAAAATCAGAAAACAGCCATATACTTGCTGAACGTGCACAAAAACAGACACAAATAGAAAAACACATCCAAACAGTGAAATCATTGCAAAATCAAACACTGAGGTTACAGAAGTATATCTTATAAGATGTTAACTTTATTTGTGAGGTTTATGTTATGGGACAGTAGAAAATTGAAAAAAATCAGAAAACAGCCGTATACTTGCTGAATGTGCACAAAAACAGACACAAATAGAAAAACACATCCAAACAGTGAAATCATTGCAAAATCAAACACTGAAGGCATATAACTATATCTTATAAGATGTTAACTTTATTTATGAGGTTTATGTTACGGGAAAATAGAAAATTGAAAAAAATCAGAAAACAGCCGTATACTTGCTGAATGTGCACAAAAACAGACACAAATAGAAAAACACATCCAAACAGTGAAATCATCGCAAAATCAAACACTGACGGCATATAACTATATCTTATAAGATTTTAACTTTATTTGTGAGGTTTATGTTACGGGACAGTAGAAAATTGAAAAAAATCAGAAAACAGCCATATACTTGCTGAATGTGCACAAAAACAGACACAAATAGAAAAACACATCCAAACAGTGAAATCATTGCAAAATCAAACACTGAGGTTACAGAAGTATATCTTATAAGATGTTAACTTTATTTGTGAGGTTTATGTTATGGGACAGTAGAAAATTGAAAAAAATCAGAAAACAGCCGTATACTTGCTGAATGTGCACAAAAACAGACACAAATAGAAAAACACATCCAAACAGTGAAATCATCGCAAAATCAAACACTGAGGTTACAGAAGTATATCTTATAAGATGTTAACTTTATTTGTGAGGTTTATGTTATGGGACAGTAGAAAATTGAAAAAAATCAGAAAACAGCCGTATACTTGCTGAATGTGCACAAAAACAGACACAAATAGAAAAACACATCCAAACAGTGAAATCATTGCAAAATCAAACACTGAAGGCATATAACTATATCTTATAAGATGTTAACTTTATTTATGAGGTTTATGTTACGGGACAATAGAAAATTGAAAGAAATCAGAAAACAGCCGTATACTTGCTGAATGTGCACAACAAAAGACACAAATAGAAAAACACATCCAAACAGTGAAATCATTGCAAAATCAAACACTGAAGGCATATAACTATATCTTATAAGATGTTAACTTTATTTGTGAGGTTTATGTTATGGGACAGTAGAAAATTGAAAAAAATCAGAAAACAGCCGTATACTTGCTGAATGTGCACAAAAACAGACACAAATAAAAAAACACAACCAAACAGTGAAATCATTGCAAAATCAAACACTGAGGTTACAGAAGTATATCTTATAAGATGTTAACTTTATTTGTGAGGTTTATGTTATGGAACAGTAGAAAATTGAAAAAAATCAGAAAACAGCCGTATACTTGCTGAATGTGCACAAACACAGATACACATAGAAAAACACATCCAAACAGTGAAATCATTGCAAAATCAAACACTGAAGGCATATAACTATATCTTATAAGATGTTAACTTTATTCATGAGGTTTATGTTACGGGACAATAGAAAATTGAAAGAAATCAGAAAACAGCCGTATACTTGCTGAATGTGCACAACAAAAGACACAAATAGAAAAACACATCCAAACAGTGAAATCATTGCAAAATCAAACACTGAAGGCATATAACTATATCTTATAAGATGTTAACTTTATTTGTGAGGTTTATGTTATGGGACAGTAGAAAATTGAAAAAAATCAGAAAACAGCCGTATACTTGCTGAATGTGCACAAAAACAGACACAAATAGAAAAACACAACCAAACAGTGAAATCATTGCAAAATCAAACACTGAGGTTACAGAAGTATATCTTATAAGATGTTAACTTTATTTGTGAGGTTTATGTTATGGAACAGTAGAAAATTGAAAAAAATCAGAAAACAGCCGTATACTTGCTGAATGTGCACAAACACAGACACACATAGAAAAACACATCCAAACAGTGAAATCATTGCAAAATCAAACACTGAGGTTACAGAAGTATATCTTATAAGATGTTAACTTTATTTATGAGGTTTATGTTACGGGACAATAGAAAATTGAAAAAAATCAGAAAACAGCCGTATACTTGCTGAATGTGCACAACAAAAGACACAAATAGAAAAACACATCCAAACAGTGAAATCATTGCAAAATCAAACACTGACGGCATATAACTATATCTTATAAGATTTTAACTTTATTTGTGAGGTTTATGTTACGGGACAGTAGAAAATTGAAAAAAATCAGAAACAGCCGTATACATGCTGAATGTGCACAAAAACAGACACAAATAGAAAAACACATCCAAACAGTGAAATCATTGCAAAATCAAACACTGAGGTTACAGAAGTATATCTTATAAGATGTTAACTTTATTTGTGAGGTTTATGTTATGGGACAGTAGAAAATTGAAAAAAATCAGAAAACAGCCGTATACTTGCTGAATGTGCACAACAAAAGACACAAATAGAAAAACACATCCAAACAGTGAAATCATTGCAAAATCAAACACTGAAGGCATATAACTATATCTTATAAGATGTTAACTTTATTTGTGAGGTTTATGTTATGCGACAGTAGAAAATTGAAAAAAATCAGAAAACAGCCATATACTTGCTGAACGTGCACAAAAACAGACACAAATAGAAAAACACATCCAAACAGTGAAATCATTGCAAAATCAAACACTGAAGGCATATAACTATATCTTATAAGATGTTAACTTTATTTATGAGGTTTATGTTACGGGACAATAGAAAATTGAAAAAAATCAGAAAACAGCCGTATACTTGCTGAATGTGCAAAACAAAAGACACAAATAGAAAAACACATCCAAACAGTGAAATCATTGCAAAATCAAACACTGAAGGCATATAACTATATCTTATAAGATGTTAACTTTATTTATGAGGTTTATGTTACGGGACAATAGAAAATTGAAAGAAATCAGAAAACAGCCGTATACTTGCTGAATGTGCACAAAAACAGTCACAAATAGAAAAACACATCCAAACAGTGAAATCATTACAAAATCAAACACTGAGGTTACAGAAGTATATCTTATAAGATGTTAACTTTATTTGTGAGGTTTATGTTATGGGACAGTAGAAAATTGAAAAAAATCAGAAAACAGCCGTATACTTGCTGAATGTGCACAAAAACAGACACAAACAGAAAAACACATCCAAACAGTGAAATCATTGCAAAATCAAACACTGAGGTTACAGAAGTATATCTTATAAGATGTTAACTTTATTTGTGAGGTTTATGTTATGGGACAGTAGAAAATTGAAAAAAATCAGAAAACAGCCGTATACTTGCTGAATGTGCACAAAAACAGACACAAATAGAAAAACACATCCAAACAGTGAAATCATTGCAAAATCAAACACTGAAGGCATATAACTATATCTTATAAGATGTTAACTTTATTTATGAGGTTTATGTTACGGGAAAATAGAAAATTGAAAAAAATCAGAAAACAGCCGTATACTTGCTGAATGTGCACAAAAACAGACACAAATAGAAAAACACATCCAAACAGTGAAATCATTGCAAAATCAAACACTGAAGGCATATAACTATATCTTATAAGATGTTAACTTTATTTGTGAGGTTTATGTTATGCGACAGTAGAAAATTGAAAAAAATCAGAAAACAGCCGTATACTTGCTGAATGTGCACAACAAAAGACACAAATAGAAAAACACATCCAAACAGTGAAATCATTGCAAAATCAAACACTGAAGGCATATAACTATATCTTATAAGATTTTAACTTTATTTGTGAGGTTTATGTTATGGGACAGTAGAAAATTGAAAAAAATCAGAAAACAGCCGTATACTTGCTGAATGTGCACAAAAACAGACACAAATAGAAAAACACATCCAAACAGTGAAATCATTGCAAAATCAAACACTGAAGGCATATAACTATATCTTATAAGATGTTAACTTTATTTGTGAGGTTTATGTTATGCGACAGTAGAAAATTGAAAAAAATCATAAAACAGCCGTATACTTGCTGAATGTGCACAACAAAAGACACAAATAGAAAAACACACCCAAACATTGAAATCATTGCAAAATCAAACACTGAGGTTACAGAAGTATATCTTATAAGATGTTAACTTTATTTGTGAGGTTTATGTTATGGAACAGTAGAAAATTGAAAAAAATCAGAAAACAGCCGTATACTTGCTGAATGTGCACAAACACAGACACACATAGAAAAACACATCCAAACAGTGAAATCATTGCAAAATCAAACACTGAGGTTACAGAAGTATATCTTAAAAGATGTTAACTTTATTTGTGAGGTTTATGTTATGGGACAGTAGAAAATTGAAAAAAATCTGAAAACAGCCGTATACTTGCTGAATGTGCACAAAAACAGTCACAAATAGAAAAACACATCCAAACAGTGAAATCATTGCAAAATCAAACACTGAGGTTACAGAAGTATATCTTATAAGATGTTAACTTTATTTGTGAGGTTTATGTTATGGGACAGTAGAAAATTGAAAAAAATCAGAAAACAGCCGTATACTTGCTGAATGCGCACAAAAAAAGACACAAATAGAAAAACACATCCAAACAGTGAAATCATTGCAAAATCAAACACTGAAGGCATATAACTATATCTTATAAGATGTTAACTTTATTTGTGAGGTTTATGTTATGGAACAGTAGAAAATTGAAAAAAATCAGAAAACAGCCGTATACTTGCTGAATGTGCACAAAAACAGACACAAATAGAAAAACACATCCAAACAGTGAAATCATTGCAAAATCAAACACTGAAGGCATATAACTATATCTTATAAGATGTTAACTTTATTTGTGAGGTTTATGTTATGCGACAGTAGAAAATTGAAAAAAATCAGAAAACAGCCGTATACTTGCTGAATGTGCACAAAGACAGACACAAATAGAAAAACACATCCAAACAGTGAAATCATTGCAAAATCAAACACTGAAGGCATATAACTATATCTTATAAGAGGTTAACTTTATTTATGAGGTTAATGTTACGGGACAATAGAAAATTGCAAAAAATCAGAAAACAGCCGTATACTTGCTGAATGTGCACAACAAAAGACACAAATAGAAAAACACATCCAAACAGTGAAATCATTGCAAAATCAAACACTGAGGTTACAGAAGTATATCTTAAAAGATGTTAACTTTATTTGTGAGGTTTATGTTATGGGACAGTAGAAAATTGAAAAAAATCAGAAAACAGCCGTATACTTGCTGAATGTGCACAAAAACACTCACAAATAGAAAAGCACATCCAAACAGTGAAATCATTGCAAAATCAAACACTGAGGTTACAGAAGTATATCTTATAAGATGTTAACTTTATTTGTGAGGTTTATGTTATGGGACAGTAGAAAATTGAAAAAAATCAGAAAACAGCCGTATACTTGCTGAATGTGCACAACAAAAGACACAAATAGAAAAACACATCCAAACAGTGAAATCATTGCAAAATCAAACACTGAAGGCATATAACTATATCTTATAAGATGTTAACTTTATTTGTGAGGTTTATGTTATGCGACAGTAGAAAATTGAAAAAAATCAGAAAACAGCCATATACTTGCTGAACGTGCACAAAAACAGACACAAATAGAAAAACACATCCAAACAGTGAAATCATTGCAAAATCAAACACTGAGGTTACAGAAGTATATCTTATAAGATGTTAACTTTATTTGTGAGGTTTATGTTATGGGACAGTAGAAAATTGAAAAAAATCAGAAAACAGCCGTATACTTGCTGAATGTGCACAAAAACAGACACAAATAGAAAAACACATCCAAACAGTGAAATCATTGCAAAATCAAACACTGAAGGCATATAACTATATCTTATAAGATGTTAACTTTATTTATGAGGTTTATGTTACGGGAAAATAGAAAATTGAAAAAAATCAGAAAACAGCCGTATACTTGCTGAATGTGCACAAAAACAGACACAAATAGAAAAACACATCCAAACAGTGAAATCATTGCAAAATCAAACACTGAAGGCATATAACTATATCTTATAAGATGTTAACTTTATTTATGAGGTTTATGTTACGGGACAATAGAAAATTGAAAGAAATCAGAAAACAGCCGTATACTTGCTGAATGTGCACAACAAAAGACACAAATAGAAAAACACATCCAAACAGTGAAATCATTGCAAAATCAAACACTGAAGGCATATAACTATATCTTATAAGATGTTAACTTTATTTGTGAGGTTTATGTTATGGGACAGTAGAAAATTGAAAAAAATCAGAAAACAGCCATATACTTGTTGAACGTGTACAAAAACAGACACAAATAGAAAAACACATCCAAACAGTGAAATCATTGCAAAATCAAACACTGAAGGCATATAACTATATCTTATAAGATGTTAACTTTATTTATGAGGTTTATGTTACGGGACAATAGAAAATTGAAAAAAATCAGAAAACAGCCGTATACATGCTGAATGTGCACAACAAAAGACACAAATAGAAAAACACATCCAAACAGTGAAATCATTGCAAAATCAAACACTGAGGTTACAGAAGTATATCTTATAAGATGTTAACTTTATTTGTGAGGTTTATGTTATGCGACAGTAGAAAATTGAAAAAAATCAGAAAACAGCCGTATACTTGCTGAACGTGCACAAAAACAGACACAAATAGAAAAACACATCCAAACAGTGAAATCATTGAAAAATCAAACACTGAGGTTACAGAAGTATATCTTATAAGATGTTAACTTTATTTGTGAGGTTTATGTTATGGAACAGTAGAAAATTGAAAAAAATCAGAAAACAGCCGTATACTTGCTGAATGCGCACAAAAACAGACACAAATAGAAAAACACATCCAAACAGTGAAATCATTGCAAAATCAAACACTGAAGGCATATAACTATATCTTATAAGATGTTAACTTTATTTGTGAGGTTTATGTTATGGAACAGTAGAAAATTGAAAAAAATCAGAAAACAGCCGTATACTTGCTGAATGTGCACAAAAACAGACACAAATAGAAAAACACATCCAAACAGTGAAATCATTGCAAAATCAAACACTGAAGGCATATAACTATATCTTATAAGATGTTAACTTTATTTGTGAGGTTTATGTTATGGAACAGTAGAAAATTGAAAAAAATCAGAAAACAGCCGTATACTTGCTGAATGTGCACAAAAACAGACACAAATAGAAAAACACATCCAAACAGTGAAATCATTGCAAAATCAAACACTGAGGTTACAGAAGTATATCTTAAAAGATGTTAACTTTATTTGTGAGGTTTATGTTATGGGACAGTAGAAAATTGAAAAAAATCAGAAAACAGCCGTATACTTGCTGAATGTGCACAAAAACAGTCACAAATAGAAAAACACATCCAAACAGTGAAATCATTGCAAAATCAAACACTGAGGTTACAGAAGTATATCTTATAAGATGTTAACTTTATTTGTGAGGTTTATGTTATGGGACAGTAGAAAATTGAAAAAAATCAGAAAACAGCCGTATACTTGCTGAATGTGCACAAAAACAGACACAAATAGAAAAACACATCCAAACAGTGAAATCATCGCAAAATCAAACACTGAGGTTACAGAAGTATATCTTATAAGATGTTAACTTTATTTGTGAGGTTTATGTTATGGGACAGTAGAAAATTGAAAAAAATCAGAAAACAGCCGTATACTTGCTGAATGTGCACAAAAACAGACACAAATAGAAAAACACATCCAAACAGTGAAATCATTGCAAAATCAAACACTGAAGGCATATAACTATATCTTATAAGATGTTAACTTTATTTATGAGGTTTATGTTACGGGACAATAGAAAATTGAAAGAAATCAGAAAACAGCCGTATACTTGCTGAATGTGCACAACAAAAGACACAAATAGAAAAACACATCCAAACAGTGAAATCATTGCAAAATCAAACACTGAAGGCATATAACTATATCTTATAAGATGTTAACTTTATTTGTGAGGTTTATGTTATGGGACAGTAGAAAATTGAAAAAAATCAGAAAACAGCCGTATACTTGCTGAATGTGCACAAAAACAGACACAAATAAAAAAACACAACCAAACAGTGAAATCATTGCAAAATCAAACACTGAGGTTACAGAAGTATATCTTATAAGATGTTAACTTTATTTGTGAGGTTTATGTTATGGAACAGTAGAAAATTGAAAAAAATCAGAAAACAGCCGTATACTTGCTGAATGTGCACAAACACAGATACACATAGAAAAACACATCCAAACAGTGAAATCATTGCAAAATCAAACACTGAGGTTACAGAAGTATATCTTATAAGATGTTAACTTTATTTGTGAGGTTTATGTTATGGGACAGTAGAAAATTGAAAAAAATCAGAAAACAGCCGTATACTTGCTGAATGTGCACAAAAACAGACACAAATAGAAAAACACATCCAAACAGTGAAATCATTGCAAAATCAAACACTGAAGGCATATAACTATATCTTATAAGATGTTAACTTTATTCATGAGGTTTATGTTACGGGACAATAGAAAATTGAAAGAAATCAGAAAACAGCCGTATACTTGCTGAATGTGCACAACAAAAGACACAAATAGAAAAACACATCCAAACAGTGAAATCATTGCAAAATCAAACACTGAAGGCATATAACTATATCTTATAAGATGTTAACTTTATTTGTGAGGTTTATGTTATGGGACAGTAGAAAATTGAAAAAAATCAGAAAACAGCCGTATACTTGCTGAATGTGCACAAAAACAGACACAAATAGAAAAACACAACCAAACAGTGAAATCATTGCAAAATCAAACACTGAGGTTACAGAAGTATATCTTATAAGATGTTAACTTTATTTGTGAGGTTTATGTTATGGAACAGTAGAAAATTGAAAAAAATCAGAAAACAGCCGTATACTTGCTGAATGTGCACAAACACAGACACACATAGAAAAACACATCCAAACAGTGAAATCATTGCAAAATCAAACACTGAGGTTACAGAAGTATATCTTATAAGATGTTAACTTTATTTATGAGGTTTATGTTACGGGACAATAGAAAATTGAAAAAAATCAGAAAACAGCCGTATACTTGCTGAATGTGCACAAAAACAGACACAAATAGAAAAACACATCCAAACAGTGAAATCATTGCAAAATCAAACACTGAGGTTACAGAAGTATATCTTATAAGATGTTAATTTTATTTGTGAGGTTTATGTTATGGGACAGTAGAAAATTGAAAAAAATCAGAAAACAGCCGTATACTTGCTGAATGTGCACAACAAAAGACACAAATAGAAAAACACATCCAAACAGTGAAATCATTGCAAAATCAAACACTGAAGGCATATAACTATATCTTATAAGATGTTAACTTTATTTGTGAGGTTTATGTTATGCGACAGTAGAAAATTGAAAAAAATCAGAAAACAGCCATATACTTGCTGAACGTGCACAAAAACAGACACAAATAGAAAAACACATCCAAACAGTGAAATCATTGCAAAATCAAACACTGAAGGCATATAACTATATCTTATAAGATGTTAACTTTATTTATGAGGTTTATGTTACGGGACAATAGAAAATTGAAAAAAATCAGAAAACAGCCGTATACTTGCTGAATGTGCAAAACAAAAGACACAAATAGAAAAACACATCCAAACAGTGAAATCATTGCAAAATCAAACACTGAAGGCATATAACTATATCTTATAAGATGTTAACTTTATTTATGAGGTTTATGTTACGGGACAATAGAAAATTGAAAGAAATCAGAAAACAGCCGTATACTTGCTGAATGTGCACAAAAACAGTCACAAATAGAAAAACACATCCAAACAGTGAAATCATTACAAAATCAAACACTGAGGTTACAGAAGTATATCTTATAAGATGTTAACTTTATTTGTGAGGTTTATGTTATGGGACAGTAGAAAATTGAAAAAAATCAGAAAACAGCCGTATACTTGCTGAATGTGCACAAAAACAGACACAAACAGAAAAACACATCCAAACAGTGAAATCATTGCAAAATCAAACACTGAGGTTACAGAAGTATATCTTATAAGATGTTAACTTTATTTGTGAGGTTTATGTTATGGGACAGTAGAAAATTGAAAAAAATCAGAAAACAGCCGTATACTTGCTGAATGTGCACAAAAACAGACACAAATAGAAAAACACATCCAAACAGTGAAATCATTGCAAAATCAAACACTGAAGGCATATAACTATATCTTATAAGATGTTAACTTTATTTATGAGGTTTATGTTACGGGACAATAGAAAATTGAAAAAAATCAGAAAACAGCCGTATACATGCTGAATGTGCACAACAAAAGACACAAATAGAAAAACACATCCAAACAGTGAAATCATTGCAAAATCAAACACTGAGGTTACAGAAGTATATCTTATAAGATGTTAACTTTATTTGTGAGGTTTATGTTATGCGACAGTAGAAAATTGAAAAAAATCAGAAAACAGCCGTATACTTGCTGAACGTGCACAAAAACAGACACAAATAGAAAAACACATCCAAACAGTGAAATCATTGCAAAATCAAACACTGAGGTTACAGAAGTATATCTTATAAGATGTTAACTTTATTTGTGGGGTTTATGTTATGGAACAGTAGAAAATTGAAAAAAATCAGAAAACAGCCGTATACTTGCTGAATGTGCACAACAAAAGACACAAATAGAAAAACACATCCAAACAGTGAAATCATTGCAAAATCAAACACTGAAGGCATATAACTATATCTTATAAGATGTTAACTTTATTTGTGAGGTTTATGTTATGCGACAGTAGAAAATTGAAAAAAATCAGAAAACAGCCGTATACTTGCTGAATGTGCACAACAAAAGACACAAATAGAAAAACACATCCAAACAGTGAAATCATTGCAAAATCAAACACTGAAGGCATATAACTATATCTTATAAGATTTTAACTTTATTTGTGAGGTTTATGTTATGGGACAGTAGAAAATTGAAAAAAATCAGAAAACAGCCGTATACTTGCTGAATGTGCACAAAAACAGACACAAATAGAAAAACACATCCAAACAGTGAAATCATTGCAAAATCAAACACTGAAGGCATATAACTATATCTTATAAGATGTTAACTTTATTTGTGAGGTTTATGTTATGCGACAGTAGAAAATTGAAAAAAATCATAAAACAGCCGTATACTTGCTGAATGTGCACAAAAACAGACACAAATAAAAAAACACAACCAAACAGTGAAATCATTGCAAAATCAAACACTGAGGTTACAGAAGTATATCTTATAAGATGTTAACTTTATTTGTGAGGTTTATGTTATGGAACAGTAGAAAATTGAAAAAAATCAGAAAACAGCCGTATACTTGCTGAATGTGCACAAACACAGATACACATAGAAAAACACATCCAAACAGTGAAATCATTGCAAAATCAAACACTGAGGTTACAGAAGTATATCTTATAAGATGTTAACTTTATTTGTGAGGTTTATGTTATGGGACAGTAGAAAATTGAAAAAAATCAGAAAACAGCCGTATACTTGCTGAATGTGCACAAAAACAGACACAAATAGAAAAACACATCCAAACAGTGAAATCATTGCAAAATCAAACACTGAAGGCATATAACTATATCTTATAAGATGTTAACTTTATTCATGAGGTTTATGTTACGGGACAATAGAAAATTGAAAGAAATCAGAAAACAGCCGTATACTTGCTGAATGTGCACAACAAAAGACACAAATAGAAAAACACATCCAAACAGTGAAATCATTGCAAAATCAAACACTGAAGGCATATAACTATATCTTATAAGATGTTAACTTTATTTGTGAGGTTTATGTTATGGGACAGTAGAAAATTGAAAAAAATCAGAAAACAGCCGTATACTTGCTGAATGTGCACAAAAACAGACACAAATAGAAAAACACAACCAAACAGTGAAATCATTGCAAAATCAAACACTGAGGTTACAGAAGTATATCTTATAAGATGTTAACTTTATTTGTGAGGTTTATGTTATGGAACAGTAGAAAATTGAAAAAAATCAGAAAACAGCCGTATACTTGCTGAATGTGCACAAACACAGACACACATAGAAAAACACATCCAAACAGTGAAATCATTGCAAAATCAAACACTGAGGTTACAGAAGTATATCTTATAAGATGTTAACTTTATTTGTGAGGTTTATGTTATGGGACAGTAGAAAATTGAAAAAAATCAGAAAACAGCCGTATACTTGCTGAATGTGCACAACAAAAGACACAAATAGAAAAACACATCCAAACAGTGAAATCATTGCAAAATCAAACACTGAAGGCATATAACTATATCTTATAAGATGTTAACTTTATTTGTGAGGTTTATGTTATGCGACAGTAGAAAATTGAAAAAAATCAGAAAACAGCCATATACTTGCTGAACGTGCACAAAAACAGACACAAATAGAAAAACACATCCAAACAGTGAAATCATTGCAAAATCAAACACTGAAGGCATATAACTATATCTTATAAGATGTTAACTTTATTTATGAGGTTTATGTTACGGGACAATAGAAAATTGAAAAAAATCAGAAAACAGCCGTATACTTGCTGAATGTGCAAAACAAAAGACACAAATAGAAAAACACATCCAAACAGTGAAATCATTGCAAAATCAAACACTGAAGGCATATAACTATATCTTATAAGATGTTAACTTTATTTATGAGGTTTATGTTACGGGACAATAGAAAATTGAAAGAAATCAGAAAACAGCCGTATACTTGCTGAATGTGCACAAAAACAGTCACAAATAGAAAAACACATCCAAACAGTGAAATCATTACAAAATCAAACACTGAGGTTACAGAAGTATATCTTATAAGATGTTAACTTTATTTGTGAGGTTTATGTTATGGGACAGTAGAAAATTGAAAAAAATCAGAAAACAGCCGTATACTTGCTGAATGTGCACAAAAACAGACACAAACAGAAAAACACATCCAAACAGTGAAATCATTGCAAAATCAAACACTGAGGTTACAGAAGTATATCTTATAAGATGTTAACTTTATTTGTGAGGTTTATGTTATGGGACAGTAGAAAATTGAAAAAAATCAGAAAACAGCCGTATACTTGCTGAATGTGCACAAAAACAGTCACAAATAGAAAAACACATCCAAACAGTGAAATCATTGCAAAATCAAACACTGAAGGCATATAACTATATCTTATAAGATGTTAACTTTATTTATGAGGTTTATGTTACGGGAAAATAGAAAATTGAAAAAAATCAGAAAACAGCCGTATACTTGCTGAATGTGCACAAAAACAGACACAAATAGAAAAACACATCCAAACAGTGAAATCATTGCAAAATCAAACACTGAAGGCATATAACTATATCTTATAAGATGTTAACTTTATTTATGAGGTTTATGTTACGGGACAATAGAAAATTGAAAGAAATCAGAAAACAGCCGTATACTTGCTGAATGTGCACAACAAAAGACACAAATAGAAAAACACATCCAAACAGTGAAATCATTGCAAAATCAAACACTGAAGGCATATAACTATATCTTATAAGATGTTAACTTTATTTGTGAGGTTTATGTTATGGGACAGTAGAAAATTGAAAAAAATCAGAAAACAGCCATATACTTGTTGAACGTGTACAAAAACAGACACAAATAGAAAAACACATCCAAACAGTGAAATCATTGCAAAATCAAACACTGAAGGCATATAACTATATCTTATAAGATGTTAACTTTATTTATGAGGTTTATGTTACGGGACAATAGAAAATTGAAAAAAATCAGAAAACAGCCGTATACATGCTGAATGTGCACAACAAAAGACACAAATAGAAAAACACATCCAAACAGTGAAATCATTGCAAAATCAAACACTGAGGTTACAGAAGTATATCTTATAAGATGTTAACTTTATTTGTGAGGTTTATGTTATGCGACAGTAGAAAATTGAAAAAAATCAGAAAACAGCCGTATACTTGCTGAACGTGCACAAAAACAGACACAAATAGAAAAACACATCCAAACAGTGAAATCATTGCAAAATCAAACACTGAGGTTACAGAAGTATATCTTATAAGATGTTAACTTTATTTGTGGGGTTTTTGTTATGGAACAGTAGAAAATTGAAAAAAATCAGAAAACAGCCGTATACTTGCTGAATGTGCACAACAAAAGACACAAATAGAAAAACACATCCAAACAGTGAAATCATTGCAAAATCAAACACTGAAGGCATATAACTATATCTTATAAGATGTTAACTTTATTTGTGAGGTTTATGTTATGCGACAGTAGAAAATTGAAAAAAATCAGAAAACAGCCGTATACTTGCTGAATGTGCACAACAAAAGACACAAATAGAAAAACACATCCAAACAGTGAAATCATTGCAAAATCAAACACTGAAGGCATATAACTATATCTTATAAGATTTTAACTTTATTTGTGAGGTTTATGTTATGGGACAGTAGAAAATTGAAAAAAATCAGAAAACAGCCGTATACTTGCTGAATGTGCACAAAAACAGACACAAATAGAAAAACACATCCAAACAGTGAAATCATTGCAAAATCAAACACTGAAGGCATATAACTATATCTTATAAGATGTTAACTTTATTTGTGAGGTTTATGTTATGCGACAGTAGAAAATTGAAAAAAATCAGAAAACAGCCGTATACTTGCTGAATGTGCACAACAAAAGACACAAATAGAAAAACACATCCAAACAGTGAAATCATTGCAAAATCAAACACTGAGGTTACAGAAGTATATCTTAAAAGATGTTAACTTTATTTGTGAGGTTTATGTTATGGGACAGTAGAAAATTGAAAAAAATCAGAAAACAGCCGTATACTTGCTGAATGTGCACAACAAAAGACACAAATAGAAAAACACATCCAAACAGTGAAATCATTGCAAAATCAAACACTGAAGGCATATAACTATATCTTATAAGATGTTAACTTTATTTGTGAGGTTTATGTTATGCGACAGTAGAAAATTGAAAAAAATCAGAAAACAGCCATATACTTGCTGAACGTGCACAAAAACAGACACAAATAGAAAAACACATCCAAACAGTGAAATCATTGCAAAATCAAACACTGAGGTTACAGAAGTATATCTTATAAGATGTTAACTTTATTTGTGAGGTTTATGTTATGGGACAGTAGAAAATTGAAAAAAATCAGAAAACAGCCGTATACTTGCTGAATGTGCACAAAAACAGACACAAATAGAAAAACACATCCAAACAGTGAAATCATTGCAAAATCAAACACTGAAGGCATATAACTATATCTTATAAGATGTTAACTTTATTTGTGAGGTTTATGTTACGGGAAAATAGAAAATTGAAAAAAATCAGAAAACAGCCGTATACTTGCTGAATGTGCACAAAAACAGACACAAATAGAAAAACACATCCAAACAGTGAAATCATTGCAAAATCAAACACTGAAGGCATATAACTATATCTTATAAGATGTTAACTTTATTTATGAGGTTTATGTTACGGGACAATAGAAAATTGAAAGAAATCAGAAAACAGCCGTATACTTGCTGAATGTGCACAACAAAAGACACAAATAGAAAAACACATCCAAACAGTGAAATCATTGCAAAATCAAACACTGAAGGCATATAACTATATCTTATAAGATGTTAACTTTATTTGTGAGGTTTATGTTATGGGACAGTAGAAAATTGAAAAAAATCAGAAAACAGCCATATACTTGTTGAACGTGTACAAAAACAGACACAAATAGAAAAACACATCCAAACAGTGAAATCATTGCAAAATCAAACACTGAAGGCATATAACTATATCTTATAAGATGTTAACTTTATTTATGAGGTTTATGTTACGGGACAATAGAAAATTGAAAAAAATCAGAAAACAGCCGTATACATGCTGAATGTGCACAACAAAAGACACAAATAGAAAAACACATCCAAACAGTGAAATCATTGCAAAATCAAACACTGAGGTTACAGAAGTATATCTTATAAGATGTTAACTTTATTTGTGAGGTTTATGTTATGCGACAGTAGAAAATTGAAAAAAATCAGAAAACAGCCGTATACTTGCTGAACGTGCACAAAAACAGACACAAATAGAAAAACACATCCAAACAGTGAAATCATTGCAAAATCAAACACTGAGGTTACAGAAGTATATCTTATAAGATGTTAACTTTATTTGTGAGGTTTATGTTATGGAACAGTAGAAAATTGAAAAAAATCAGAAAACAGCCGTATACTTGCTGAATGTGCACAACAAAAGACACAAATAGAAAAACACATCCAAACAGTGAAATCATTGCAAAATCAAACACTGAAGGCATATAACTATATCTTATAAGATGTTAACTTTATTTGTGAGGTTTATGTTATGCGACAGTAGAAAATTGAAAAAAATCAGAAAACAGCCGTATACTTGCTGAATGTGCACAACAAAAGACACAAATAGAAAAACACATCCAAACAGTGAAATCATTGCAAAATCAAACACTGAAGGCATATAACTATATCTTATAAGATGTTAACTTTATTTGTGAGGTTTATGTTATGGAACAGTAGAAAATTGAAAAAAATCAGAAAACAGCCGTATACTTGCTGAATGTGCACAAAAACAGACACAAATAGAAAAACACATCCAAACAGTGAAATCATTGCAAAATCAAACACTGAAGGCATATAACTATATCTTATAAGATGTTAACTTTATTTGTGAGGTTTATGTTATGGGACAGTAGAAAATTGAAAAAAATCAGAAAACAGCCGTATACTTGCTGAATGTGCACAAAAACACTCACAAATAGAAAAGCACATCCAAACAGTGAAATCATTGCAAAATCAAACACTGAGGTTACAGAAGTATATCTTATAAGATGTTAACTTTATTTGTGAGGTTTATGTTATGGGACAGTAGAAAATTGAAAAAAATCAGAAAACAGCCGTATACTTGCTGAATGTGCACAAAAACAGACACAAATAGAAAAACACATCCAAACAGTGAAATCATTGCAAAATCAAACACTAAAGGCATATAACTATATCTTATAAGATTTTAACTTTATTTGTGAGGTTTATGTTATGGGACAGTAGAAAATTGAAAAAAATCAGAAAACAGCCGTATACTTGCTGAATGTGCACAAAAACAGTCACAAATAGAAAAACACATCCAAACAGTGAAATCATTGCAAAATCAAACACTGAGGTTACAGAAGTATATCTTAAAAGATGTTAACTTTATTTGTGAGGTTTATGTTATGGGACAGTAGAAAATTGAAAAAAATCAGAAAACAGCCGTATACTTGCTGAATGTGCACAAAAACAGTCACAAATAGAAAAACACATCCAAACAGTGAAATCATTGCAAAATCAAACACTGAGGTTACAGAAGTATATCTTATAAGATGTTAACTTTATTTGTGAGGTTTATGTTATGGGACAGTAGAAAATTGAAAAAAATCAGAAAACAGCCGTATACTTGCTGAATGTGCACAAAAACAGACACAAATAGAAAAACACATCCAAACAGTGAAATCATTGCAAAATCAAACACTGAAGGCATATAACTATATCTTATAAGATTTTATCTTTATTTGTGAGGTTTATGTTACGGGACAGTAGAAAATTGAAAAAAATCAGAAAACAGCCGTATACTTGCTGAATGCGCACAAAAACAGACACAAATAGAAAAACACATCCAAACAGTGAAATCATTGCAAAATCAAACACTGAAGGCATATAACTATATCTTATAAGATGTTAACTTTATTTATGAGGTTTATGTTACGGGACAATAGAAAATTGAAAAAAATCAGAAAACAGCCGTATACATGCTGAATGTGCACAACAAAAGACACAAATAGAAAAACACATCCAAACAGTGAAATCATTGCAAAATCAAACACTGAAGGCATATAACTATATCTTATAAGATGTTAACTTTATTTGTGAGGTTTATGTTATGCGACAGTAGAAAATTGAAAAAAATCAGAAAACAGCCGTATACTTGCTGAACGTGCACAAAAACAGACACAAATAGAAAAACACATCCAAACAGTGAAATCATTGCAAAATCAAACACTGAGGTTACAGAAGTATATCTTATAAGATGTTAACTTTATTTGTGAGGTTTATGTTATGGAACAGTAGAAAATTGAAAAAAATCAGAAAACAGCCGTATACTTGCTGAATGTGCACAACAAAAGACACAAATAGAAAAACACATCCAAACAGTGAAATCATTGCAAAATCAAACACTGAAAGCATATAACTATATCTTATAAGATGTTAACTTTATTTATGAGGTTTATGTTACGGGACAATAGAAAACTGAAAAAAATCAGAAAACAGCCGTATACTTGCTGAATGTGCACAACAAAAGACACAAATAGAAAAACACATCCAAACAGTGAAATCATTGCAAAATCAAACACTGAGGTTACAGAAGTATATCTTATAAGATGTTAACTTTATTTGTGAGGTTTATGTTATGGGTCAGTAGAAAATTGAAAAAAATCAGAAAACAGCCGTATACTTGCTGAATGTGCACAAAAACAGACACAAATAGAAAAACACATCCAAACAGTGAAATCATTGCAAAATCAAACACTGAAGGCATATAACTATATCTTATAAGATGTTAACTTTATTTATGAGGTTTATGTTACGGGACAATAGAAAATTGAAAAAAATCAGAAAACAGCCGTATACTTGCTGAATGTGCACAACAAAAGACACAAATAGAAAAACACATCCAAACAGTGAAATCATTGCAAAATCAAACACTGAAGGCATATAACTATATCTTATAAGATGTTAACTTTATTTGTGAGGTTTATGTTATGCGACAGTAGAAAATTGAAAAAAATCAGAAAACAGCCGTATACTTGCTGAATGTGCACAAACACAGACACACATAGAAAAACACATCCAAACAGTGAAATCATTGCAAAATCAAACACTGAGGTTACAGAAGTATATCTTATAAGATGTTAACTTTATTTGTGAGGTTTATGTTATGGAACAGTAGAAAATTGAAAAAAATCAGAAAACAGCCGTATACTTGCTGAATGTGCACAACAAAAGACACAAATAGAAAAACACATCCAAACAGTGAAATCATTGCAAAATCAAACACTGAAGGCATATAACTATATCTTATAAGATGTTAACTTTATTTGTGAGGTTTATGTCATGCGACAGTAGAAAATTGAAAAAAATCAGAAAACAGCCGTATACTTGCTGAACGTGCACAAAAACAGACACAAATAGAAAAACACATCCAAACAGTGAAATCATTGCAAAATCAAACACTGAAGGCATATAACTATATCTTATAAGATGTTAACTTTATTTGTGAGGTTTATGTTATGCGACAGTAGAAAATTGAAAAAAATCAGAAAACAGCCGTATACTTGCTGAACGTGCACAAAAACAGACACAAATAGAAAAACACATCCAAACAGTGAAATCATTGCAAAATCAAACACTGAGGTTACAGAAGTATATCTTATAAGATGTTAACTTTATTTGTGAGGTTTATGTTATGGAACAGTAGAAAATTGAAAAAAATCTGAAAACAGCCGTATACTTGCTGAATGTGCACAAAAACAGACACAAATAGAAAAACACATCCAAACAGTGAAATCATTGCAAAATCAAACACTGAGGTTACAGAAGTATATCTTATAAGATGTTAACTTTATTTGTGAGGTTTATGTTATGGGACAGTAGAAAATTGAAAAAAATCAGAAAACAGCCGTATACTTGATGAATGTGGACAAAAACAGACACAAATAGAAAAACACATCCAAACAGTGAAATCATTGCAAAATCAAACACTGAGGTTACAGAAGTATATCTTATAAGATGTTAACTTTATTTGTGAGGTTTATGTTATGCGACAGTCGAAAATTGAAAAAAATCAGAAAACAGCCGTATACTTGCTGAATGCGCACAAAAACAGACACAAATAGAAAAACACATCCAAACAGTGAAATCATTGCAAAATCAAACACTGACGGCATATAACTATATCTTATAAGATTTTAACTTTATTTGTGAGGTTTATGTTATGGGACAGTAGAAAATTGAAAAAAATCAGAAAACATCCGTATACTTGATGAATGTGGACAAAAACAGACACAAATAGAAAAACACATCCAAACAGTGAAATCATTGCAAAATCAAACACTGAAGGCATATAACTATATCTTATAAGATGTTAACTTTATTTGTGAGGTTTATGTTATGCGACAGTCGAAAATTGAAAAAAATCAGAAAACAGCCGTATACTTGCTGAATGCGCACAAAAACAGACACAAATAGAAAAACACATCCAAACAGTGAAATCATTGCAAAATCAAACACTGACGGCATATAACTATATCTTATAAGATTTTAACTTTATTTGTGAGGTTTATGTTATGGGACAGTAGAAAATTGAAAAAAATCAGAAAACATCCGTATACTTGATGAATGTGGACAAAAACAGACACAAATAGAAAAACACATCCAAACAGTGAAATCATTGCAAAATCAAACACTGAAGGCATATAACTATATCTTATAAGATTTTTACTTTATTTGTGAGGTTTATGTTATGGGACAGTAGAAAATTGAAAAAAATCTGAAAACAGCCGTATACTTGCTGAATGTGCACAAAAACAGACACAAATAGAAAAACACATCCAAACAGTGAAATCATTGCAAAATCAAACACTGAGGTTACAGAAGTATATCTTATAAGATGTTAACTTTATTTGTGAGGTTTATGTTATGGGACAGTAGAAAATTGAAAAAAATCAGAAAACAGCCGTATACTTGATGAATGTGGACAAAAACAGACACAAATAGAAAAACACATCCAAACAGTGAAATCATTGCAAAATCAAACACTGAAGGCATATAACTATATCTTATAAGATGTTAACTTTATTTGTGAGGTTTATGTTATGCGACAGTCGAAAATTGAAAAAAATCAGAAAACAGCCGTATACTTGCTGAATGCGCACAAAAACAGACACAAATAGAAAAACACATCCAAACAGTGAAATCATTGCAAAATCAAACACTGACGGCATATAACTATATCTTATAAGATTTTAACTTTATTTGTGAGGTTTATGTTATGGGACAGTAGAAAATTGAAAAAAATCAGAAAACATCCGTATACTTGATGAATGTGGACAAAAACAGACACAAATAGAAAAACACATCCAAACAGTGAAATCATTGCAAAATCAAACACTGAAGGCATATAACTATATCTTATAAGATTTTTACTTTATTTGTGAGGTTTATGTTATGGGACAGTAGAAAATTGAAAAAAATCTGAAAACAGCCGTATACTTGCTGAATGTGCACAAAAACAGACACAAATAGAAAAACACATCCAAACAGTGAAATCATTGCAAAATCAAACACTGAGGTTACAGAAGTATATCTTATAAGATGTTAACTTTATTTGTGAGGTTTATGTTATGGGACAGTAGAAAATTGAAAAAAATCAGAAAACAGCCGTGTAATTGCTGAATGTGCACAAACACAGACACACATAGAAAAACACATCCAAACAGTGAAATCATTGCAAAATCAAACACTGAAGGCATATAACTATATCTTATAAGATGTTAACTTTATTTGTGAGGTTTATGTTATGGGACAGTAGAAAACCATCAGTTCCACAGACAACCTGCCAGACGACCTCAACACTTTCTACACCCGCTTTGAGGCTACAACAAACACAGACACACACACACACACCTGGACCACTGGACCCCCCTCACCACCACCAACAGTCTCTTCAGGTCAGGTCCACAAAGTCCTGAAGAAAATCAACCCCCACAAGGCAGCAGGACCAGACAACATCCCTGGCCGTGCACTCAGAGCATGTGCTAACGAGCTGGCTGATGTCTTCACATCCATATTCAACCTCTCCCTAAACCAGAGCACCGTTCCCTCCTGCTTCAAAACAACAACCATCGTCCCCCTCCCCAAGAAGAGCCCACCCACTTGCCTGAATGACTACAGACCAGTAGCACTCACTCCTATCATAATGAAGTGTTTCGAGAGAGTGGTGCTGGCGCACATTCAGAGCAGCATCCCGGATTCACTGGACCCCCTGCAGTACGCCTACCGACCCAACAGGTCCACCACCGACGCC
Organism: Solea solea; assembly: GCF_958295425.1. Taxonomy (NCBI): domain Eukaryota; kingdom Metazoa; phylum Chordata; class Actinopteri; order Pleuronectiformes; family Soleidae; genus Solea; species Solea solea. The sequence goes on along the minus strand of NC_081139.1, from coordinate 31,759,574 downwards.
ATCACAGCTGTCCTCCACCACTCCCTGTCCCACCTGGAAAACAAGGAGTCCTACATCAGGATACTCTTTGTAGACTACAGCTCCGCCTTCAACACGGTCATCCCCTACAAACTCACCCACAAGCTGTCCACCCTTGGCATTCACCCCACCCTCTGCGACTGGCTCCTTGACTTCCTGACTGGGAGACCCCAGACTGTCAGGATTGGCAATAAAACATCAGCCAGCATTATCACAAACATTGGCACTCCACAAGGATGTGTCCTCAGCCCCATCCTCTACACCCTGTTCACACATGACTGTGTCGCCTCCCATAAAGACAACATCATCCTGAAGTTTGCTGACGACACTGCAGTGATAGGATGCATCACTGCGGCGGACGAAGCGGCCTACAGGACGGAGGTGGACAGTCTGGTTTCTTGGTGCGAGGACAACAACCTCACCCTAAACACAGACAAGACGAAGGAGATGATAGTGGACATGAGGAAGGAGAGGAGACCTCACCAACCACTGTTTATCCGGGATCTTGAAGTGGAACGGGTGAGCAGCTTTAAGTACCTCGGGGTCCACATCACTGAGGACTTCACATGGACCACCAACACAACACAGCTGCTCAAGAAAGCACAGCAAAGGTTGTATTTTCTGAGGAGGCTGAGGAAGTTTGGCATGTCGACAAAGATCCTCAGCAACTTCTACAGCTGTGTCGTGGAGAGCAGTCTGACCAACTGCATCAGCGCGTGGTACGGCAGCACTACAGCCATGGACCGCAAACGCCTGCAGAGAGTGGTAAAGACAGCTGAGAGGATCACCAGGTCCCCACTGCCCTCACTGCACAGCATCTACCACCGCAGAGTCCACAGGAGAGCTGCCACCATCATCAAAGACAGCACCCACCCACAACATGGACTGTTTACACTCCTGCCCTCAGGACGGAGGTACAGGAGTGCCAAATGCAGGACAACCCGTCTAAAGAACTCTTTTTACCCCACTGCCATCAGAATCCTCAACAGCTGAACGGGACTACAATAATCCTGTCACCTGGTTACACTGTCACTTCAATCTGTTACCGTCACTTTAAAACCTGAAACATTGTCACTTTAAATCTGTGTGTCACTTTAAATCTGTGTTCGCTTTATGTACAGTTCATATTTTTACACTTATTTTATGCATATATGTTATTTTAGTCTCTTGTAATATTTATATTTTTCTTATGTATATTTATACTTTTTTTACAAAAGCATCTCTTTTTTACTTTTTTTACTTTTTACTTTATGCTGGTGTTTTTTGAGTGGACAGCAAAGTAAGAATTTCATTGTACAGGGAAACGTGTTTCTTTACTGTGCATATGACAATAAACACTTTGAATCTTGAATCTTGAATCTTTAAAATTGAAAAAAATCAGAAAACAGCCGTATACTTGCTGAATGCGCACAAAACAGACACAAATAGAAAAACACATCCAAACAGTGAAATCATTGCAAAATCAAACACTGAAGGCATATAACTATATCTTATAAGATGTTAACTTTATTTATGAGGTTTATGTTACGGGACAATAGAAAATTGAAAAAAATCAGAAAACAGCCGGATACTTGCTGAATGTGCACAACAAAAGACACAAATAGAAAAACACATCCAAACAGTGAAATCATTGCAAAATCAAACACTGAAGGCATATAACTATATCTTATAAGATGTTAACTTTATTTGTGAGGTTTATGTTATGGGACAGTAGAAAATTGAAAAAAATCAGAAAACAGCCGTGTAATTGCTGAATGTGCACAAACACAGACACACATAGAAAAACACATCCAAACAGTGAAATCATTGCAAAATCAAACACTGAAGGCATATAACTATATCTTATAAGATGTTAACTTTATTTGTGAGGTTTATGTTATGGGACAGTAGAAAATTGCAAAAAATCAGAAAACATCCGTATACTTGATGAATGTGGACAAAAACAGACACAAATAGAAAAACACATCCAAACAGTGAAATCATTGCAAAATCAAACCCTGAAGGCATATAACTATATCTTATAAGATTTTAACTTTATTTGTGAGGTTTATGTTATGGGACAGTAGAAAATTGAAAAAAATCAGAAAACAGCCGTATACTTGCTGAATGTGCACAAAAACAGACACAAATAGAAAAACACATCCAAACAGTGAAATCATTGCAAAATCAAACACTGAAGGCATATAACTATATCTTATAAGATTTTAACTTTATTTGTGAGGTTTATGTTATGGGACAGTAGAAAATTCAAAAAAATCAGAAAACAGCCGTATACTTGCTGAATGTGCACAAAAACAGACACAAATAGAAAAACACATCCAAACAGTGAAATCATTGCAAAATCAAACACTGAAGGCATATAACTATATCTTATAAGATGTTAACTTTATTTACGAGGTAAATGTTACGGGACAATAGAAAATTGCATAAAATCAGAAAACAGCCGTATACTTGCTGAATGTGCACAACAAAAGACACAAATAGAAAAACACATCCAAACAGTGAAATCATTGCAAAATCAAACACTGAGGTTACAGAAGTATATCTTATAAGATGTTAACTTTATTTGTGAGGTTTATGTTATGGAACAGTAGAAAATTGAAAAAAATCAGAAAACAGCCGTATACTTGCTGAATGTGCACACACACAGACACACATAGAAAAACACATCCAAACAGTGAAATCATTGCAAAATCAAACACTGAGGTTACAGAAGTATATCTTATAAGATGTTAACTTTATTTGTGAGGTTTATGTTATGCGACAGTAGAAAATTGAAAAAAATCAGAAAACAGCCGTATACTTGCTGAACGTGCACAAAGACAGACACAAATAGAAAAACACATCCAAACAGTGAAATCATTGCAAAATCAAACACTGAAGGCATATAACTATAACTTATAAGATGTTAACTTTATTTACGAGGTAAATGTTACGGGACAATAGAAAATTGCAAAAAATCAGAAAACAGCCGTATACTTGCTGAATGTGCACAACAAAAGACACAAATAGAAAAACACATCCAAACAGTGAAATCATTGCAAAATCAAACACTGAGGTTACAGACGTATATCTTATAAGATGTTAACTTTATTTGTGAGGTTTATGTTATGGAACAGTAGAAAATTGAAAAAAATCAGAAAACAGCCGTATACTTGCTGAATGTGCACAAACACAGACACACATAGAAAAACACATCCAAACAGTGAAATCATTGCAAAATCAAACACTGAAGGCATATAACTATATCTTATAAGATGTTAACTTTATTTATGAGGTTTATGTTACAGGACAATAGAAAATTGAAAAAAATCAGAAAACAGCCGGATACTTGCTGAATGTGCACAACAAAAGACACAAATAGAAAAACACATCCAAACAGTGAAATCATTGCAAAATCAAACAATGAAGGCATATAACTATATCTTATAAGATGTTAACTTTATTTGTGAGGTTTATGTTATGCGACAGTAGAAAATTTAAAAAAATCAGAAAACAGCCGTATACTTGCTGAATGTGCACAAAAACAGACACAAATAGAAAAACACATCCAAACAGTGAAATCATTGCAAAATCAAACACTGAAGGCATATAACTATATCTTATAAGATTTTAACTTTATTTGTGAGGTTTATGTTACGGGACAGTAGAAAATTGAAAAAAATCAGAAAACAGCCGTATACTTGCTGAATGCGCACACAAACAGACACAAATAGAAAAACACATCCAAACAGTGAAATCATTGCAAAATCAAACACTGAGGATAAATAACTATATCTTATAAGATGTTAACTTTATTTGTGCGGTTTATGTTATGGGACAATAGAAAATTGAAAAAAATCAGAAAACAGCCGTATACTTGCTGAATGTGCACAACAAAAGACACAAATAGAAAAACACATCCAAACAGTGAAATCATTGCAAAATCAAACACTGAGGGTACAGATGTATATCTTGTAAGATGTTAACTTTATTTGTGAGGTTTATGTTATGCGACAGTCGAAAATTGAAAAAAATCAGAAAACAGCCGTATACTTGCTGAATGCGCACAAAAACAGACACAAATAGAAAAACACATCCAAACAGTGAAATCATTGCAAAATCAAGCACTGAAGGCATATAACTATATCTTACAAGATTTTAACTTTATTTGTGAGGTTTATGTTATGGGACAGTAGAAAATTGAAAAAAATCAGAAAACAGCCGTATACTTGCTGAATGCGCACAAAAACAGACACAAATAGAAAAACACATCCAAACAGTGAAATCATTGCAAAATCAAACACTGACGGCATATAACTATATCTTATAAGATTTTAACTTTATTTGTGAGGTTTATGTTATGGGACAGTAGAAAATTGAAAAAAATCAGAAAACATCCGTATACTTGATGAATGTGGACAAAAACAGACACAAATAGAAAAACACATCCAAACAGTGAAATCATTGCAAAATCAAACCCTGAAGGCATATAACTATATCTTATAAGATTTTAACTTTATTTGTGAGGTTTATGTTATGGGACAGTAGAAAATTCAAAAAAATCAGAAAACAGCCGTATACTTGCTGAATGTGCACAAAAACAGACACAAATAGAAAAACACATCCAAACAGTGAAATCATTGCAAAATCAAACACTGAGGTTACAGAAGTATATCTTATAAGATGTTAACTTTATTTGTGAGGTTTATGTTATGGGACAGTAGAAAATTGAAAAAAATCAGAAAACAGCCGTGTAATTGCTGAATGTGCACAAACACAGACACACATAGAAAAACACATCCAAACAGTGAAATCATTGCAAAATCAAACACTGAAGGCATATAACTATATCTTATAAGATTTTAACTTCATTTGTGAGGTTTATGTTATGGGACAGTAGAAAATTCAAAAAAATCAGAAAACAGCCGTATACTTGCTGAATGTGCACAAAAACAGACACAAATAGAAAAACACATCCAAACAGTGAAATCATTGCAAAATCAAACACTGAGGTTACAGAAGTATATCTTATAAGATGTTAACTTTATTTGTGAGGTTTATGTTATGGGACAGTAGAAAATTGAAAAAAATCAGAAAACAGCCGTATACTTGCTGAATGCGCACAAAAACAGACACAAATAGAAAAACACATCCAAACAGTGAAATCATTGCAAAATCAAACACTGAAGGCATATAACTATATCTTATAAGATGTTAACTTTATTTGTGAGGTTTATGTTATGGGACAGTAGAAAATTGAAAAAAATCAGAAAACAGCCGTATACTTGCTGAATGCGCACAAAACAGACACAAATAGAAAAACACATCCAAACAGTGAAATCATTGCAAAATCAAACACTGAAGGCATATAACTATATCTTATAAGATGTTAACTTTATTTATGAGGTTTATGTTACGGGACAATAGAAAATTGAAAAAAATCAGAAAACAGCCGGATACTTGCTGAATGTGCACAACAAAAGACACAAATAGAAAAACACATCCAAACAGTGAAATCATTGCAAAATCAAACACTGAAGGCATATAACTATATCTTATAAGATGTTAACTTTATTTGTGAGGTTTATGTTATGCGACAGTAGAAAATTGAAAAAATCAGCCGTATACTTGCTGAACGTGCACAAAGACAGACACAAATAGAAAAACACATCCAAACAGTGAAATCATTGCAAAATCAAACACTGAAGGCATATAACTATATCTTATAAGATTTTGACTTTATTTGTGAGGTTTATGTTACGGGACAGTAGAAAATTGAAAAAAATCAGAAAACAGCCGTATACTTGCTGAATGCGCACAAAAACAGACACAAATAGAAAAACACATCCAAACAGTGAAATCATTGCAAAATCAAACACTGAGGTTACAGAAGAATATCTTATAAGATGTTAACTTTATTTGTGAGGTTTATGTTATGCGACAGTAGAAAATTGAAAAAAATCAGAAAACAGCCGTATACTTGCTGAACGTGCACAAAGACAGACACAAATAGAAAAACACATCCAAACAGTGAAATCATTGCAAAATCAAACACTGAAGGCATATAACTATATCTTATAAGATGTTAACTTTATTTATGAGGTTAATGTTACGGGACATTAGAAAATTGCAAAAAATCAGAAAACAGCCGTATACTTGCTGAATGTGCACAACAAAAGACACAAATAGAAAAACACATCCAAACAGTGAAATCATTGCAAAATCAAACACTGAGGTTACAGAAGTATATCTTATAAGATGTTAACTTTATTTGTGAGGTTTATGTTATGGGACAGTAGAAAATTGAAAAAAATCAGAAAACAGCCGTATACTTGCTGAATGTGCACAAACACAGACACACATAGAAAAACACATCCAAACAGTGAAATCATTGCAAAATCAAACACTGAGGTTACAGAAGTATATCTTATAAGATGTTAACTTTATTTGTGAGGTTTATGTTATGCGACAGTAGAAAATTGAAAAAAATCAGAAAACAGCCGTATACTTGCTGAACGTGCACAACAAAAGACACAAATAGAAAAACACATCCAAACAGTGAAATCATTGCAAAATCAAACACTGAGGTTACAGAAGTATATCTTATAAGATGTTAACTTTATTTGTGAGGTTTATGTTATGGGACAGTAGAAAATTGAAAAAAATCAGAAAACAGCCGTATACTTGCTGAACGTGCACAAAGACAGACACAAATAGAAAAACACATCCAAACAGTGAAATCATTGCAAAATCAAACACTGAAGGCATATAACTATATCTTATAAGATGTTAACTTTATTTATGAGGTTAATGTTACGGGACAATAGAAAATTGCAAAAAATCAGAAAACAGCCGTATACTTGCTGAATGTGCACAACAAAAGACACAAATAGAAAAACACATCCAAACAGTGAAATCATTGCAAAATCAAACACTGAGGTTACAGAAGTATATCTTATAAGATGTTAACTTTATTTGTGAGGTTTATGTTATGGGACAGTAGAAAATTGAAAAAAATCAGAAAACAGCCGTATACTTGCTGAATGCGCACAAAAACAGACACAAATAGAAAAACACATCCAAACAGTGAAATCATTGCAAAATCAAACACTGAGGTTACAGAAGTATATCTTATAAGATGTTAACTTTATTTGTGAGGTTTATGTTATGCGACAGTAGAAAATTGAAAAAATCAGCCGTATACTTGCTGAACGTGCACAAAGACAGACACAAATAGAAAAACACATCCAAACAGTGAAATCATTGCAAAATCAAACACTGAAGGCATATAACTATATCTTATAAGATTTTGACTTTATTTGTGAGGTTTATGTTACGGGACAGTAGAAAATTGAAAAAAATCAGAAAACAGCCGTATACTTGCTGAATGCGCACAAAAACAGACACAAATAGAAAAACACATCCAAACAGTGAAATCATTGCAAAATCAAACACTGAGGTTACAGAAGAATATCTTATAAGATGTTAACTTTATTTGTGAGGTTTATGTTATGGGACAGTAGAAAATTGAAAAAAATCAGAAAACAGCCGTATACTTGCTGAATGTGCACAACAAAAGACACAAATAGAAAAACACATCCAAACAGTGAAATCATTGCAAAATCAAACACTGAAGGCATATAACTATATCTTATAAGATGTTAACTTTATTTATGAGGTTTATGTTACGGGACAATAGAAAATTGAAAAAAATCAGAAAACAGCCGGATACTTGCTGAATGTGCACAACAAAAGACACAAATAGAAAAACACATCCAAACAGTGAAATCATTGCAAAATCAAACACTGAGGTTACAGAAGTATATCTTATAAGATGTTAACTTTATTTGTGAGGTTTATGTTATGGGACAGTAGAAAATTGAAAAAAATCAGAAAACAGCCGTATACTTGCTGAATGCGCACAAAAACAGACACAAATAGAAAAACACATCCAAACAGTGAAATCATTGCAAAATCAAACTCTGAGGTTACAGAAGAATATCTTATAAGATGTTAACTTTATTTGTGAGGTTTATGTTGTGGGACAGTAGAAAATTCCAAAAAATCAGAAAACAGCCGTATAATTGCTGAATGTGCACCAAAACAGACACAAATAGAAAAACACATCCAAACAGTGAAATCATTGCAAAATCAAACACTGAGGTTACAGAAGTATATCTTATAAGATGTTAACTTTATTTATGAGGTTTATGTTACGGGACAGTAGAAAATTGAAAAAAATCAGAAAACAGCCGTATACTTGCTGAATGTGCACAACAAAAGACACAAATAGAAAAACACATCCAAACAGTGAAATCATTGCAAAATCAAACACTGACGGCATATAACTATATCTTATAAGATTTTAACTTTATTTGTGAGGTTTATGTTACGGGACAGTAGAAAATTGAAAAAAATCTGAAAACAGCCGTATACTTGCTGAATGTGCACAAAAACAGACACAAATAGAAAAACACATCCAAACAGTGAAATCATTGCAAAATCAAACACTGAGGTTACAGAAGTATATCTTATAAGATGTTAACTTTATTTGTGAGGTTTATGTTATGGGACAGTAGAAAATTGAAAAAAATCAGAAAACAGCCGTATACTTGCTGAATGTGCACAAAAACAGACACAAATAGAAAAACACATCCAAACAGTGAAATCATTGCAAAATCAAACACTGAAGGCATATAACTATATCTTATAAGATGTTAACTTTATTTGTGAGGTTTATGTTATGCGACAGTAGAAAATTGAAAAAAATCAGAAAACAGCCGTATACTTGCTGAACGTGCACAAAGACAGACACAAATAGAAAAACACATCCAAACAGTGAAATCATTGCCAAATCAAACACTGAAGGCATATAAATATATCTTATAAGATGTTAACTTTATTCATGAGGTTAATGTTACGGGACAATAGAAAATTGCAAAAAATCAGAAAACAGCCGTATACTTGCTGAATGTGCACAACAAAAGACACAAATAGAAAAACACATCCAAACAGTGAAATCATTGCAAAATCAAACACTGAGGTTACAGAAGTATATCTTATAAGATGTTAACTTTATTTGTGAGGTTTATGTTATGGAACAGTAGAAAATTGAAAAAAATCAGAAAACAGCCGTATACTTGCTGAATGTGCACAAACACAGACACACATAGAAAAACACATCCAAACAGTGAAATCATTGCAAAATCAAACACTGAAGGCATATAACTATATCTTATAAGATGTTAACTTTATTTGTGAGGTTTATGTTATGGGACAGTAGAAAATTGAAAAAAATCAGAAAACAGCCGTATACTTGCTGAATGCGCACAAAAACAGACACAAATAGAAAAACACATCCAAACAGTGAAATCATTGCAAAATCAAACACTGAGGTTACAGAAGAATATCTTATAAGATGTTAACTTTATTTGTGAGGTTTATGTTGTGGGACAGTAGAAAATTCCAAAAAATCAGAAAACAGCCGTATACTTGCTGAATGTGCACCAAAACAGACACAAATAGAAAAACACATCCAAACAGTGAAATCATTGCAAAATCAAACACTGAGGTTACAGAAGTATATCTTATAAGATGTTAACTTTATTTATGAGGTTTATGTTACGGGACAGTAGAAAATTGAAAAAAATCAGAAAACAGCCGTATACTTGCTGAATGTGCACAACAAAAGACACAAATAGAAAAACACATCCAAACAGTGAAATCATTGCAAAATCAAACACTGACGGCATATAACTATATCTTATAAGATTTTAACTTTATTTGTGAGGTTTATGTTACGGGACAGTAGAAAATTGAAAAAAATCTGAAAACAGCCGTATACTTGCTGAATGTGCACAAAAACAGACACAAATAGAAAAACACATCCAAACAGTGAAATCATTGCAAAATCAAACACTGAGGTTACAGAAGTATATCTTATAAGATGTTAACTTTATTTGTGAGGTTTATGTTATGGGACAGTAGAAAATTGAAAAAAATCAGAAAACAGCCGTATACTTGCTGAATGTGCACAAAAACAGACACAAATAGAAAAACACATCCAAACAGTGAAATCATTGCAAAATCAAACACTGAAGGCATATAACTATATCTTATAAGATGTTAACTTTATTTGTGAGGTTTATGTTATGCGACAGTAGAAAATTGAAAAAAATCAGAAAACAGCCGTATACTTGCTGAACGTGCACAAAGACAGACACAAATAGAAAAACACATCCAAACAGTGAAATCATTGCCAAATCAAACACTGAAGGCATATAAATATATCTTATAAGATGTTAACTTTATTTATGAGGTTTATGTTACGGGACAATAGAAAATTGAAAAAAATCAGAAAACAGCCGTATACTTGCTGAATGTGCACAAAAACAGTCACAAATAGAAAAACACATCCAAACAGTGAAATCATTGCAAAATCAAACACTGAGGTTACAGAAGTATATCTTATAAGATGTTAACTTTATTTGTGAGGTTTATGTTATGGAACAGTAGAAAATTGAAAAAAATCAGAAAACAGCCGTATACTTGCTGAATGTGCACAAACACAGACACACATAGAAAAACACATCCAAACAGTGAAATCATTGCAAAATCAAACACTGAAGGCATATAACTATATCTTATAAGATGTTAACTTTATTTATGAGGTTTATGTTACGGGACAATAGAAAATTGAAAAAATCAGAAAACAGCCGTATACTTGCTGAATGTGCACAACAAAAGACACAAATAGAAAAACACATCCAAACAGTGAAATCATTGCAAAATCAAACACTGAGGTTACAGAAGTATATCTTATAAGATGTTAACTTTATTTGTGAGGTTTATGTTATGGAACAGTAGAAAATTGAAAAAAATCAGAAAACAGCCGTATACTTGCTGAATGTGCACAAACACTGACACACATAGAAAAACACATCCAAACAGTGAAATCATTGCAAAATCAAACACTGAAGGCATATAACTATATCTTATAAGATGTTAACTTTATTTATGAGGTTTATGTTACAGGACAATAGAAAATTGAAAAAAATCAGAAAACAGCCGGATACTTGCTGAATGTGCACAACAAAAGACACAAATAGAAAAACACATCCAAACAGTGAAATCATTGCAAAATCAAACACTGAGGTTACAGAAGTATATCTTATAAGATGTTAACTTTATTTGTGAGGTTTATGTTATGGGACAGTAGAAAATTGAAAAAAATCAGAAAACAGCCGTATACTTGCTGAATGCACACAAAAACAGACACAAATAGAAAAACACATCCAAACAGTGAAATCATTGCAAAATCAAACACTGAGGTTACAGAAGTATATCTTATAAGATGTTAACTTTATTTGTGAGGTTTATGTTATGGGACAGTAGAAAATTGAAAAAAATCAGAAAACAGCCGTATACTTGCTGAATGTGCACAAAAACAGACACAAATAGAAAAACACATCCAAACAGTGAAATCATTGCAAAATCAAACACTGAAGGCATATAACTATATCTTATAAGATGTTAACTTTATTTATGAGGTTTATGTTACGGGACAATAGAAAATTGAAAAAAATCAGAAAACAGCCGTATACTTGCTGAATGTGCACAACAAAAGACACAAATAGAAAAACACATCCAAACAGTGAAATCATTGCAAAATCAAACACTGAGGTTACAGAAGTATATCTTATAAGATGTTAACTTTATTTGTGAGGTTTATGTTATGGAACAGTAGAAAATTGAAAAAAATCAGAAAACAGCCGTATACTTGCTGAATGTGCACAAACACAGACACACATAGAAAAACACATCCAAACAGTGAAATCATTGCAAAATCAAACACTGAAGGCATATAACTATATCTTATAAGATGTTAACTTTATTTATGAGGTTTATGTTACAGGACAATAGAAAATTGAAAAAAATCAGAAAACAGCCGGATACTTGCTGAATGTGCACAACAAAAGACACAAATAGAAAAACACATCCAAACAGTGAAATCATTGCAAAATCAAACACTGAGGTTACAGAAGTATATCTTATAAGATGTTAACTTTATTTGTGAGGTTTATGTTATGGGACAGTAGAAAATTGAAAAAAATCAGAAAACAGCCGTATACTTGCTGAATGCGCACAAAAACAGACACAAATAGAAAAACACATCCAAACAGTGAAATCATTGCAAAATCAAACACTGAGGTTACAGAAGTATATCTTATAAGATGTTAACTTTATTTGTGAGGTTTATGTTATGGGACAGTAGAAAATTGAAAAAAATCAGAAAACAGCCGTATACTTGCTGAATGTGCACAAAAACAGACACAAATAGAAAAACACATCCAAACAGTGAAATCATTGCAAAATCAAACACTGAAGGCATATAACTATATCTTATAAGATTTTGACTTTATTTGTGAGGTTTATGTTACGGGACAGTAGAAAATTGAAAAAAATCAGAAAACAGCCGTATACTTGCTGAATGCGCACAAAAACAGACACAAATAGAAAAACACATCCAAACAGTGAAATCATTGCAAAATCAAACACTGAGGTTACAGAAGAATATCTTATAAGATGTTAACTTTATTTGTGAGGTTTATGTTGTGGGACAGTAGAAAATTCAAAAAAATCAGAAAACAGCCGTATACTTGCTGAATTTGCACCAAAACAGACACAAATAGAAAAACACATCCAAACAGTGAAATCATTGCAAAATCAAACACTGAGGTTACAGAAGTATATCTTATAAGATGTTAACTTTATTTATGAGGTTTATGTTACGGGACAATAGAAAATTTAAAAAAATCAGAAAACAGCCGTATACTTGCTGAATGTGCACAACAAAAGACACAAATAGAAAAACACATCCAAACAGTGAAATCATTGCAAAATCAAACACTGACGGCATATAACTATATCTTATAAGATTTTAACTTTATTTGTGAGGTTTATGTTACGGGACAGTAGAAAATTGAAAAAAATCAGAAAACAGCCGTATACTTGCTGAATGTGCACAAAAACAGACACAAATAGAAAAACACATCCAAACAGTGAAATCATTGCAAAATCAAACACTGAGGTTACAGAAGTATATCTTATAAGATGTTAACTTTATTTGTGAGGTTTATGTTATGGGACAGTAGAAAATTGAAAAAAATCAGAAAACAGCCGTATACTTGCTGAACGTGCACAAAGACAGACACAAATAGAAAAACACATCCAAACAGTGAAATCATTGCAAAATCAAACACTGAGGTTACAGAAGTATATCTTATAAGATGTTAACTTTATTTATGAGGTTTATGTTACGGGACAGTAGAAAATTGAAAAAAATCAGAAAACAGCCGTATACTTGCTGAATGTGCACAACAAAAGACACAAATAGAAAAACACATCCAAACAGTGAAATCATTGCAAAATCAAACACTGACGGCATATAACTATATCTTATAAGATTTTAACTTTATTTGTGAGGTTTATGTTACGGGACAGTAGAAAATTGAAAAAAATCTGAAAACAGCCGTATACTTGCTGAATGTGCACAAAAACAGACACAAATAGAAAAACACATCCAAACAGTGAAATCATTGCAAAATCAAACACTGAGGTTACAGAAGTATATCTTATAAGATGTTAACTTTATTTGTGAGGTTTATGTTATGGGACAGTAGAAAATTGAAAAAAATCAGAAAACAGCCGTATACTTGCTGAATGTGCACAAAAACAGACACAAATAGAAAAACACATCCAAACAGTGAAATCATTGCAAAATCAAACACTGAAGGCATATAACTATATCTTATAAGATGTTAACTTTATTTGTGAGGTTTATGTTATGCGACAGTAGAAAATTGAAAAAAATCAGAAAACAGCCGTATACTTGCTGAACGTGCACAAAGACAGACACAAATAGAAAAACACATCCAAACAGTGAAATCATTGCCAAATCAAACACTGAAGGCATATAAATATATCTTATAAGATGTTAACTTTATTTATGAGGTTTATGTTACGGGACAATAGAAAATTGAAAAAAATCAGAAAACAGCCGTATACTTGCTGAATGTGCACAAAAACAGTCACAAATAGAAAAACACATCCAAACAGTGAAATCATTGCAAAATCAAACACTGAGGTTACAGAAGTATATCTTATAAGATGTTAACTTTATTTGTGAGGTTTATGTTATGGAACAGTAGAAAATTGAAAAAAATCAGAAAACAGCCGTATACTTGCTGAATGTGCACAAACACAGACACACATAGAAAAACACATCCAAACAGTGAAATCATTGCAAAATCAAACACTGAAGGCATATAACTATATCTTATAAGATGTTAACTTTATTTATGAGGTTTATGTTACGGGACAATAGAAAATTGAAAAAATCAGAAAACAGCCGTATACTTGCTGAATGTGCACAACAAAAGACACAAATAGAAAAACACATCCAAACAGTGAAATCATTGCAAAATCAAACACTGAGGTTACAGAAGTATATCTTATAAGATGTTAACTTTATTTGTGAGGTTTATGTTATGGAACAGTAGAAAATTGAAAAAAATCAGAAAACAGCCGTATACTTGCTGAATGTGCACAAACACTGACACACATAGAAAAACACATCCAAACAGTGAAATCATTGCAAAATCAAACACTGAAGGCATATAACTATATCTTATAAGATGTTAACTTTATTTATGAGGTTTATGTTACAGGACAATAGAAAATTGAAAAAAATCAGAAAACAGCCGGATACTTGCTGAATGTGCACAACAAAAGACACTAATAGAAAAACACATCCAAACAGTGAAATCATTGCAAAATCAAACACTGAGGTTACAGAAGTATATCTTATAAGATGTTAACTTTATTTGTGAGGTTTATGTTATGGGACAGTAGAAAATTGAAAAAAATCAGAAAACAGCCGTATACTTGCTGAATGCGCACAAAAACAGACACAAATAGAAAAACACATCCAAACAGTGAAATCATTGCAAAATCAAACACTGAGGTTACAGAAGTATATCTTATAAGATGTTAACTTTATTTGTGAGGTTTATGTTATGGGACAGTAGAAAATTGAAAAAAATCAGAAAACAGCCGTATACTTGCTGAATGTGCACAAAAACAGACACAAATAGAAAAACACATCCAAACAGTGAAATCATTGCAAAATCAAACACTGAAGGCATATAACTATATCTTATAAGATGTTAACTTTATTTATGAGGTTTATGTTACGGGACAATAGAAAATTGAAAAAAATCAGAAAACAGCCGTATACTTGCTGAATGTGCACAACAAAAGACACAAATAGAAAAACACATCCAAACAGTGAAATCATTGCAAAATCAAACACTGAGGTTACAGAAGTATATCTTATAAGATGTTAACTTTATTTGTGAGGTTTATGTTATGGAACAGTAGAAAATTGAAAAAAATCAGAAAACAGCCGTATACTTGCTGAATGTGCACAAACACAGACACACATAGAAAAACACATCCAAACAGTGAAATCATTGCAAAATCAAACACTGAAGGCATATAACTATATCTTATAAGATGTTAACTTTATTTATGAGGTTTATGTTACAGGACAATAGAAAATTGAAAAAAATCAGAAAACAGCCGGATACTTGCTGAATGTGCACAACAAAAGACACAAATAGAAAAACACATCCAAACAGTGAAATCATTGCAAAATCAAACACTGAGGTTACAGAAGTATATCTTATAAGATGTTAACTTTATTTGTGAGGTTTATGTTATGGGACAGTAGAAAATTGAAAAAAATCAGAAAACAGCCGTATACTTGCTGAATGCGCACAAAAACAGACACAAATAGAAAAACACATCCAAACAGTGAAATCATTGCAAAATCAAACACTGAGGTTACAGAAGTATATCTTATAAGATGTTAACTTTATTTGTGAGGTTTATGTTATGGGACAGTAGAAAATTGAAAAAAATCAGAAAACAGCCGTATACTTGCTGAATGTGCACAAAAACAGACACAAATAGAAAAACACATCCAAACAGTGAAATCATTGCAAAATCAAACACTGAAGGCATATAACTATATCTTATAAGATTTTGACTTTATTTGTGAGGTTTATGTTACGGGACAGTAGAAAATTGAAAAAAATCAGAAAACAGCCGTATACTTGCTGAATGCGCACAAAAACAGACACAAATAGAAAAACACATCCAAACAGTGAAATCATTGCAAAATCAAACACTGAGGTTACAGAAGAATATCTTATAAGATGTTAACTTTATTTGTGAGGTTTATGTTGTGGGACAGTAGAAAATTCAAAAAAATCAGAAAACAGCCGTATACTTGCTGAATTTGCACCAAAACAGACACAAATAGAAAAACACATCCAAACAGTGAAATCATTGCAAAATCAAACACTGAGGTTACAGAAGTATATCTTATAAGATGTTAACTTTATTTATGAGGTTTATGTTACGGGACAATAGAAAATTTAAAAAAATCAGAAAACAGCCGTATACTTGCTGAATGTGCACAACAAAAGACACAAATAGAAAAACACATCCAAACAGTGAAATCATTGCAAAATCAAACACTGACGGCATATAACTATATCTTATAAGATTTTAACTTTATTTGTGAGGTTTATGTTACGGGACAGTAGAAAATTGAAAAAAATCAGAAAACAGCCGTATACTTGCTGAATGTGCACAAAAACAGACACAAATAGAAAAACACATCCAAACAGTGAAATCATTGCAAAATCAAACACTGAGGTTACAGAAGTATATCTTATAAGATGTTAACTTTATTTGTGAGGTTTATGTTATGGGACAGTAGAAAATTGAAAAAAATCAGAAAACAGCCGTATACTTGCTGAACGTGCACAAAGACAGACACAAATAGAAAAACACATCCAAACAGTGAAATCATTGCAAAATCAAACACTGAAGGCATATAACTATATCTTATAAGATTTTAACTTTATTTATGAGGTTAATGTTACGGGACAATAGAAAATTGCAAAAAATCAGAAAACAGCCGTATACTTGCTGAATGTGCACAACAAAAGACACAAATAGAAAAACACATCCAAACAGTGAAATCATTGCAAAATCAAACACTGAGGTTACAGAAGTATATCTTATAAGATGTTAACTTTATTTGTGAGGTTTATGTTATGGAACAGTAGAAAATTGAAAAAAATCAGAAAACAGCCGTATACTTGCTGAATGTGCACAAACACAGACACACATAGAAAAACACATCCAAACAGTGAAATCATTGCAAAATCAAACACTGAAGGCATATAACTATATCTTATAAGATGTTAACTTTATTTATGAGGTTTATGTTACGGGACAATAGAAAATTGAAAAAAATCAGAAAACAGCCGTATACTTGCTGAATGTGCACAACAAAAGACACAAATAGAAAAACACATCCAAACAGTGAAATCATTGCAAAATCAAACACTGAGGTTACAGAAGTATATCTTATAAGATGTTAACTTTATTTGTGAGGTTTATGTTATGGAACAGTAGAAAATTGAAAAAAATCAGAAAACAGCCGTATACTTGCTGAATGTGCACAAACACAGACACACATAGAAAAACACATCCAAACAGTGAAATCATTGCAAAATCAAACACTGAAGGCATATAACTATATCTTATAAGATGTTAACTTTATTTATGAGGTTTATGTTACAGGACAATAGAAAATTGAAAAAAATCAGAAAACAGCCGGATACTTGCTGAATGTGCACAACAAAAGACACAAATAGAAAAACACATCCAAACAGTGAAATCATTGCAAAATCAAACACTGAAGGCATATAACTATATCTTATAAGATGTTAACTTTATTTGTGAGGTTTATGTTATGCGACAGTAGAAAATTGAAAAAATCAGCCGTATACTTGCTGAACGTGCACAAAGACAGACACAAATAGAAAAACACATCCAAACAGTGAAATCATTGCAAAATCAAACACTGAAGGCATATAACTATATCTTATAAGATGTTAACTTTATTTATGAGGTTAATGTTACGGGACAATAGAAAATTGCAAAAAATCAGAAAACAGCCGTATACTTGCTGAATGTGCACAACAAAAGACACAAATAGAAAAACACATCCAAACAGTGAAATCATTGCAAAATCAAACACTGAGGTTACAGAAGTATATCTTATAAGATGTTAACTTTATTTGTGAGGTTTATGTTATGGGACAGTAGAAAATTGAAAAAAATCAGAAAACAGCCGTATACTTGCTGAATGCGCACAAAAACAGACACAAATAGAAAAACACATCCAAACAGTGAAATCATTGCAAAATCAAACACTGAGGTTACAGAAGTATATCTTATAAGATGTTAACTTTATTTGTGAGGTTTATGTTATGGGACAGTAGAAAATTGAAAAAAATCAGAAAACAGCCGTATACTTGCTGAATGTGCACAAAAACAGACACAAATAGAAAAACACATCCAAACAGTGAAATCATTGCAAAATCAAACACTGAAGGCATATAACTATATCTTATAAGATTTTGACTTTATTTGTGAGGTTTATGTTACGGGACAGTAGAAAATTGAAAAAAATCAGAAAACAGCCGTATACTTGCTGAATGCGCACAAAAACAGACACAAATAGAAAAACACATCCAAACAGTGAAATCATTGCAAAATCAAACACTGAGGTTACAGAAGAATATCTTATAAGATGTTAACTTTATTTATGAGGTTTATGTTACGGGACAATAGAAAATTTAAAAAAATCAGAAAACAGCCGTATACTTGCTGAATGTGCACAACAAAAGACACAAATAGAAAAACACATCCAAACAGTGAAATCATTGCAAAATCAAACACTGACGGCATATAACTATATCTTATAAGATTTTAACTTTATTTGTGAGGTTTATGTTACGGGACAGTAGAAAATTGAAAAAAATCAGAAAACAGCCGTATACTTGCTGAATGTGCACAAAAACAGACACAAATAGAAAAACACATCCAAACAGTGAAATCATTGCAAAATCAAACACTGAAGGCATATAACTATATCTTATAAGATGTTAACTTTATTTGTGAGGTTTATGTTATGCGACAGTAGAAAATTGAAAAAAATCAGAAAACAGCCGTATACTTGCTGAACGTGCACAAAGACAGACACAAATAGAAAAACACATCCAAACAGTGAAATCATTGCAAAATCAAACACTGAAGGCATATAACTATATCTTATAAGATGTTAACTTTATTTATGAGGTTAATGTTACGGGACATTAGAAAATTGCAAAAAATCAGAAAACAGCCGTATACTTGCTGAATGTGCACAACAAAAGACACAAATAGAAAAACACATCCAAACAGTGAAATCATTGCAAAATCAAACACTGAGGTTACAGAAGTATATCTTATAAGATGTTAACTTTATTTGTGAGGTTTATGTTATGGAACAGTAGAAAATTGAAAAAAATCAGAAAACAGCCGTATACTTGCTGAATGTGCACAAAAACAGACACAAATAGAAAAACACATCCAAACAGTGAAATCATTGCAAAATCAAACACTGAAGGCATATAACTATATCTTATAAGATTTTGACTTTATTTGTGAGGTTTATGTTACGGGACAGTAGAAAATTGAAAAAAATCAGAAAACAGCCGTATACTTGCTGAATGCGCACAAAAACAGACACAAATAGAAAAACACATCCAAACAGTGAAATCATTGCAAAATCAAACACTGAGGTTACAGAAGAATATCTTATAAGATGTTAACTTTATTTGTGAGGTTTATGTTGTGGGACAGTAGAAAATTCAAAAAAATCAGAAAACAGCCGTATACTTGCTGAATTTGCACCAAAACAGACACAAATAGAAAAACACATCCAAACAGTGAAATCATTGCAAAATCAAACACTGAGGTTACAGAAGTATATCTTATAAGATGTTAACTTTATTTATGAGGTTTATGTTACGGGACAATAGAAAATTTAAAAAAATCAGAAAACAGCCGTATACTTGCTGAATGTGCACAACAAAAGACACAAATAGAAAAACACATCCAAACAGTGAAATCATTGCAAAATCAAACACTGACGGCATATAACTATATCTTATAAGATTTTAACTTTATTTGTGAGGTTTATGTTACGGGACAGTAGAAAATTGAAAAAAATCAGAAAACAGCCGTATATACTTGCTGAATGTGCACAAAAACAGACACAAATAGAAAAACACATCCAAACAGTGAAATCATTGAAAAATCAAACACTGAGGTTACAGAAGTATATCTTATAAGATGTTAACTTTATTTGTGAGGTTTATGTTATGGGACAGTAGAAAATTGAAAAAAATCAGAAAACAGCCGTATACTTGCTGAATGTGCACAAAAACAGACACAAATAGAAAAACACATCCAAACAGTGAAATCATTGCAAAATCATACACTGAAGGCATATAACTATATCTTATAAGATGTTAACTTTATTTACGAGGTAAATGTTACGGGACAATAGAAAATTGCAAAAA
The DNA here is from genome assembly GCF_958295425.1 of Solea solea. Lineage (NCBI taxonomy): Eukaryota > Metazoa > Chordata > Actinopteri > Pleuronectiformes > Soleidae > Solea > Solea solea. The sequence continues at coordinate 31,739,022 of NC_081139.1, read as the reverse complement.
ATCAGAAAACAGCCGTATACTTGCTGAATGTGCACAACAAAAGACACAAATAGAAAAACACATCCAAACAGTGAAATCATTGCAAAATCAAACACTGAGGTTACAGAAGTATATCTTATAAGATGTTAACTTTATTTGTGAGGTTTATGTTATGGAACAGTAGAAAATTGAAAAAAATCAGAAAACAGCCGTATACTTGCTGAATGTGCACAAACACAGACACACATAGAAAAACACATCCAAACAGTGAAATCATTGCAAAATCAAACACTGAAGGCATATAACTATATCTTATAAGATGTTAACTTTATTTATGAGGTTTATGTTACGGGACAATAGAAAATTGAAAAAAATCAGAAAACAGCCGGATACTTGCTGAATGTGCACAACAAAAGACACAAATAGAAAAACACATCCAAACAGTGAAATCATTGCAAAATCAAACACTGAGGTTACAGAAGTATATCTTATAAGATGTTAACTTTATTTGTGAGGTTTATGTTATGGGACAGTAGAAAATTGAAAAAAATCAGAAAACAGCTGTATACTTGCTGAATGTGCACAAAAACAGACACAAATAGAAAAACACATCCAAACAGTGAAATCATTGCAAAATCAAACACTGAAGGCATATAACTATATCTTATAAGATTTTGACTTTATTTGTGAGGTTTATGTTACGGGACAGTAGAAAATTGAAAAAAATCAGAAAACAGCCGTATACTTCCTGAATGCGCACAAAAACAGACACAAATAGAAAAACACATCCAAACAGTGAAATCATTGCAAAATCAAACACTGAGGTTACAGAAGAATATCTTATAAGATGTTAACTTTATTTGTGAGGTTTATGTTATGGAACAGTAGAAAATTGAAAAAAATCAGAAAACAGCCGTATACTTGCTGAATGTGCACAAACACAGACACACATAGAAAAACACATCCAAACAGTGAAATCATTGCAAAATCAAACACTGAGGTTACAGAAGTATATCTTATAAGATGTTAACTTTATTTGTGAGGTTTATGTTATGCGACAGTAGAAAATTGAAAAAAATCAGAAAACAGCCGTATACTTGCTGAATGTGCACAAAGACAGACACAAATAGAAAAACACATCCAAACAGTGAAATCATTGCAAAATCAAACACTGAAGGCATATAACTATATCTTATAAGATGTTAACTTTATTTACGAGGTAAATGTTACGGGACAATAGAAAATTGCAAAAAATCAGAAAACAGCCGTATACTTGCTGAATGTGCACAACAAAAGACACAAATAGAAAAACACATCCAAACAGTGAAATCATTGCAAAATCAAACACTGAGGTTACAGAAGTATATCTTATAAGATGTTAACTTTATTTGTGAGGTTTATGTTATGGAACAGTAGAAAATTGAAAAAAATCAGAAAACAGCCGTATACTTGCTGAATGTGCACAAACACAGACACACATAGAAAAACACATCCAAACAGTGAAATCATTGCAAAATCAAACACTGAGGTTACAGAAGTATATCTTATAAGATGTTAACTTTATTTGTGAGGTTTATGTTATGCGACAGTAGAAAATTGAAAAAAATCAGAAAACAGCCGAATACTTGCTGAACGTGCACAAAGACAGACACAAATAGAAAAACACATCCAAACAGTGAAATCATTGCAAAATCAAACACTGAAGGCATATAACTATATCTTATAAGATGTTAACTTTATTTACGAGGTAAATGTTACGGGACAATAGAAAATTGCAAAAAATCAGAAAACAGCCGTATACTTGCTGAATGTGCACAACAAAAGACACAAATAGAAAAACACATCCAAACAGTGAAATCATTGCAAAATCAAACACTGAGGTTACAGAAGTATATCTTATAAGATGTTAACTTTATTTGTGAGGTTTATGTTATGGAACAGTAGAAAATTGAAAAAAATCAGAAAACAGCCGTATACTTGCTGAATGTGCACAAACACAGACACACATAGAAAAACACATCCAAACAGTGAAATCATTGCAAAATCAAACACTGAAGGCATATAACTATATCTTATAAGATGTTAACTTTATTTATGAGGTTTATGTTACGGGACAATAGAAAATTGAAAAAAATCAGAAAACAGCCGGATACTTGCTGAATGTGCACAACAAAAGACACAAATAGAAAAACACATCCAAACAGTGAAATCATTGCAAAATCAAACACTGAAGGCATATAACTATATCTTATGAGATGTTAACTTTATTTATGAGGTTTATGTTACGGGACAATAGAAAATTGAAAAAAATCAGAAAACAGCCGGATACTTGCTGAATGTGCACAACAAAAGACACAAATAGAAAAACACATCAAAACAGTGAAATCATTGCAAAATCAAACACTGAAGGCATATAACTATATCTTATAAGATGTTAACTTTATTTGTGAGGTTTATGTTATGCGACAGTAGAAAATTGAAAAAAATCAGAAAACAGCCGTATACTTGCTGAACGTGCACAAAGACAGACACAAATAGAAAAACACATCCAAACAGTGAAATCATTGCAAAATCAAACACTGAAGGCATATAACTATATCTTATAAGATGTTAACTTTATTTATGAGGTTAATGTTACGGGACAATAGAAAATTGCAAAAAATCAGAAAACAGCCGTATACTTGCTGAATGTGCACAACAAAAGACACAAATAGAAAAACACATCCAAACAGTGAAATCATTGCAAAATCAAACACTGAAGGCATATAACTATATCTTATAAGATGTTAACTTTATTTGTGAGGTTTATGTTATGCGACAGTAGAAAATTGAAAAAAATCAGAAAACAGCCGTATACTTGCTGAACGTGCACAAAGACAGACACAAATAGAAAAACACATCCAAACAGTGAAATCATTGCCAAATCAAACACTGAAGGCATATAAATATATCTTATAAGATGTTAACTTTATTTATGAGGTTAATGTTACGGGACAATAGAAAATTGCAAAAAATCAGAAAACAACCGTATACTTGCTGAATGTGCACAACAAAAGACACAAATAGAAAAACACATCCAAACAGTGAAATCATTGCAAAATCAAACACTGAGGTTACAGAAGTATATCTTATAAGATGTTAACTTTATTTGTGAGGTTTATGTTATGGAACAGTAGAAAATTGAAAAAAATCAGAAAACAGCCGTATACTTGCTGAACGTGCACAAAGACAGACACAAATAGAAAAACACATCCAAACAGTGAAATCATTGCAAAATCAAACACTGAAGGCATATAACTATATCTTATAAGATTTTAACTTTATTTGTGAGGTTTATGTTACGGGACAGTAGAAAATTGAAAAAAATCAGAAAACAGCCGTATACTTGCTGAATGTGCACAAAAACAGACACAAATAGAAAAACACATCCAAACAGTGAAATCATTGCAAAATCAAACACTGAAGGCATATAACTATATCTTATAAGATGTTAACTTTATTTATGAGGTTAATGTTACGGGACAATAGAAAATTGCAAAAAATCAGAAAACAGCCGTATACTTGCTGAATGTGCACAACAAAAGACACAAATAGAAAAACACATCCAAACAGTGAAATCATTGCAAAATCAAACACTGAAGGCATATAACTATATCTTATAAGATGTTAACTTTATTTGTGAGGTTTATGTTATGCGACAGTAGAAAATTGAAAAAAATCAGAAAACAGCCGTATACTTGCTGAACGTGCACAAAGACAGACACAAATAGAAAAACACATCCAAACAGTGAAATCATTGCCAAATCAAACACTGAAGGCATATAAAGATATCTTATAAGATGTTAACTTTATTTATGAGGTTAATGTTACGGGACAATAGAAAATTGCAAAAAATCAGAAAACAGCCGTATACTTGCTGAATGTGCACAACAAAAGACACAAATAGAAAAACACATCCAAACAGTGAAATCATTGCAAAATCAAACACTGAGGTTACAGAAGTATATCTTATAAGATGTTAACTTTATTTGTGAGGTTTATGTTATGGAACAGTAGAAAATTGAAAAAAATCAGAAAACAGCCGTATACTTGCTGAATGTGCACAAACACAGACACACATAGAAAAACACATCCAAACAGTGAAATCATTGCAAAATCAAACACTGAGGTTACAGAAGTATATCTTATAAGATGTTAACTTTATTTGTGAGGTTTATGTTATGCGACAGTAGAAAATTGAAAAAAATCAGAAAACAGCCGTATACTTGCTGAACGTGCACAAAGACAGACACAAATAGAAAAACACATCCAAACAGTGAAATCATTGCAAAATCAAACACTGAAGGCATATAACTATATCTTATAAGATGTTAACTTTATTTACGAGGTAAATGTTACGGGACAATAGAAAATTGCAAAAAATCAGAAAACAGCCGTATACTTGCTGAATGTGCACAACAAAAGACACAAATAGAAAAACACATCCAAACAGTGAAATCATTGCAAAATCAAACACTGAGGTTACAGAAGTATATCTTATAAGATGTTAACTTTATTTGTGAGGTTTATGTTATGCGACAGTAGAAAATTGAAAAAAATCAGAAAACAGCCGTATACTTGCTGAACGTGCACAACAAAAGACACAAATAGAAAAACACATCCAAACAGTGAAATCATTGCAAAATCTAACACTGAGGTTACAGAAGTATATCTTATAAGATGTTAACTTTATTTGTGAGGTTTATGTTATGGAACAGTAGAAAATTGAAAAAAATCAGAAAACAGCCGTATACTTGCTGAATGTGCACAAAAACAGACACAAATAGAAAAACACATCCAAACAGTGAAATCATTGCAAAATCAAACACTGAAGGCATATAACTATATCTTATAAGATGTTAACTTTATTTATGAGGTTTATGTTACGGGACAATAGAAAATTGAAAAAAATCAGAAAACAGCCGGATACTTGCTGCATGTGCACAACAAAAGACACAAATAGAAAAACACATCCAAACAGTGAAATCATTGCAAAATCAAACACTGAGGTTACAGAAGTATATCTTATAAGATTTTAACTTTATTTGTGAGGTTTATGTTATGGGACAGTAGAAAATTGAAAAAAATCAGAAAACAGCCGTATACTTGCTGAATGCGCACAAAAACAGACACAAATAGAAAAACACATCCAAACAGTGAAATCATTACAAAATCAAACACTGAGGTTACAGAAGTATATCTTATAAGATGTTAACTTTATTTGTGAGGTTTATGTTATGGGACAGTAGAAAATTGAAAAAAATCAGAAAACAGCTGTATACTTGCTGAATGTGCACAAAAACAGACACAAATAGAAAAACACATCCAAACAGTGAAATCATTGGAAAAATCAAACACTGAAGGCATATAACTATATCTTATAAGATTTTGACTTTATTTGTGAGGTTTATGTTACGGGACAGTAGAAAATTGAAAAAAATCAGAAAACAGCCGTATACTTCCTGAATGCGCACAAAAACAGACACAAATAGAAAAACACATCCAAACAGTGAAATCATTGCAAAATCAAACACTGAGGTTACAGAAGAATATCTTATAAGATGTTAACTTTATTTGTGAGGTTTATGTTGTGGGACAGTAGAAAATTCAAAAAAATCAGAAAACAGCCGTATACTTGCTGAATGTGCACCAAAACAGACACAAATAGAAAAACACATCCAAACAGTGAAATCATTGCAAAATCAAACACTGAGGTTACAGAAGTATATCTTATAAGATGTTAACTTTATTTATGAGGTTTATGTTACGGGACAGTAGAAAATTGAAAAAAATCAGAAAACAGCCGTATACTTGCTGAATGTGCACAACAAAAGACACAAATAGAAAAACACATCCAAAAAGTGAAATCATTGCAAAATCAAACACTGACGGCATATAACTATATCTTATAAGATTTTAACTTTATTTGTGAGGTTTATGTTACGGGACAGTAGAAAATTGAAAAAAATCAGAAAACAGCCGTATACTTGCTGAATGTGCACAAAAACAGACACAAATAGAAAAACACATCCAAACAGTGAAATCATTGCAAAATCAAACACTGAGGTTACAGAAGTATATCTTATAAGATGTTAACTTTATTTGTGAGGTTTATGTTATGGGACAGTAGAAAATTGAAAAAAATCAGAAAACAGCCGTATACTTGCTGAATGTGCACAAAAACAGACACAAATAGAAAAACACATCCAAACAGTGAAATCATTGCAAAATCAAACACTGAAGGCATATAACTATATCTTATAAGATGTTAACTTTATTTACGAGGTAAATGTTACGGGACAATAGAAAATTGCAAAAAATCAGAAAACAGCCGTATACTTGCTGAATGTGCACAACAAAAGACACAAATAGAAAAACACATCCAAACAGTGAAATCATTGCAAAATCAAACACTGAGGTTACAGAAGTATATCTTATAAGATGTTAACTTTATTTGTGAGGTTTATGTTATGGAACAGTAGAAAATTGAAAAAAATCAGAAAACAGCCGTATACTTGCTGAATGTGCACAAACACAGACACACATAGAAAAACACATCCAAACAGTGAAATCATTGCAAAATCAAACACTGAAGGCATATAACTATATCTTATAAGATGTTAACTTTATTTATGAGGTTTATGTTACGGGACAATAGAAAATTGAAAAAAATCAGAAAACAGCCGGATACTTGCTGAATGTGCACAACAAAAGACACAAATAGAAAAACACATCCAAACAGTGAAATCATTGCAAAATCAAACACTGAGGTTACAGAAGTATATCTTATAAGATGTTAACTTTATTTGTGAGGTTTATGTTATGGAACAGTAGAAAATTGAAAAAAATCAGAAAACAGCCGTATACTTGCTGAATGTGCACAAACACAGACACACATAGAAAAACACATCCAAACAGTGAAATCATTGCAAAATCAAACACTGAGGTTACAGAAGTATATCTTATAAGATGTTAACTTTATTTGTGAGGTTTATGTTATGCGACAGTAGAAAATTGAAAAAAATCAGAAAACAGCCGTATACTTGCTGAACGTGCACAAAGACAGACACAAATAGAAAAACACATCCAAACAGTGAAATCATTGCAAAATCAAACACTGAAGGCATATAACTATATCTTATAAGATGTTAACTTTATTTACGAGGTAAATGTTACGGGACAATAGAAAATTGCAAAAAATCAGAAAACAGCCGTATACTTGCTGAATGTGCACAACAAAAGACACAAATAGAAAAACACATCCAAACAGTGAAATCATTGCAAAATCAAACACTGAGGTTACAGAAGTATATCTTATAAGATGTTAACTTTATTTGTGAGGTTTATGTTATGCGACAGTAGAAAATTGAAAAAAATCAGAAAACAGCCGTATACTTGCTGAACGTGCACAACAAAAGACACAAATAGAAAAACACATCCAAACAGTGAAATCATTGCAAAATCTAACACTGAGGTTACAGAAGTATATCTTATAAGATGTTAACTTTATTTGTGAGGTTTATGTTATGGAACAGTAGAAAATTGAAAAAAATCAGAAAACAGCCGTATACTTGCTGAATGTGCACAAAAACAGACACAAATAGAAAAACACATCCAAACAGTGAAATCATTGCAAAATCAAACACTGAAGGCATATAACTATATCTTATAAGATGTTAACTTTATTTATGAGGTTTATGTTACGGGACAATAGAAAATTGAAAAAAATCAGAAAACAGCCGGATACTTGCTGCATGTGCACAACAAAAGACACAAATAGAAAAACACATCCAAACAGTGAAATCATTGCAAAATCAAACACTGAGGTTACAGAAGTATATCTTATAAGATTTTAACTTTATTTGTGAGGTTTATGTTATGGGACAGTAGAAAATTGAAAAAAATCAGAAAACAGCCGTATACTTGCTGAATGCGCACAAAAACAGACACAAATAGAAAAACACATCCAAACAGTGAAATCATTACAAAATCAAACACTGAGGTTACAGAAGTATATCTTATAAGATGTTAACTTTATTTGTGAGGTTTATGTTATGGGACAGTAGAAAATTGAAAAAAATCAGAAAACAGCTGTATACTTGCTGAATGTGCACAAAAACAGACACAAATAGAAAAACACATCCAAACAGTGAAATCATTGGAAAAATCAAACACTGAAGGCATATAACTATATCTTATAAGATTTTGACTTTATTTGTGAGGTTTATGTTACGGGACAGTAGAAAATTGAAAAAAATCAGAAAACAGCCGTATACTTCCTGAATGCGCACAAAAACAGACACAAATAGAAAAACACATCCAAACAGTGAAATCATTGCAAAATCAAACACTGAGGTTACAGAAGAATATCTTATAAGATGTTAACTTTATTTGTGAGGTTTATGTTGTGGGACAGTAGAAAATTCAAAAAAATCAGAAAACAGCCGTATACTTGCTGAATGTGCACCAAAACAGACACAAATAGAAAAACACATCCAAACAGTGAAATCATTGCAAAATCAAACACTGAGGTTACAGAAGTATATCTTATAAGATGTTAACTTTATTTATGAGGTTTATGTTACGGGACAGTAGAAAATTGAAAAAAATCAGAAAACAGCCGTATACTTGCTGAATGTGCACAACAAAAGACACAAATAGAAAAACACATCCAAAAAGTGAAATCATTGCAAAATCAAACACTGACGGCATATAACTATATCTTATAAGATTTTAACTTTATTTGTGAGGTTTATGTTACGGGACAGTAGAAAATTGAAAAAAATCAGAAAACAGCCGTATACTTGCTGAATGTGCACAAAAACAGACACAAATAGAAAAACACATCCAAACAGTGAAATCATTGCAAAATCAAACACTGAGGTTACAGAAGTATATCTTATAAGATGTTAACTTTATTTGTGAGGTTTATGTTATGGGACAGTAGAAAATTGAAAAAAATCAGAAAACAGCCGTATACTTGCTGAATGTGCACAAAAACAGACACAAATAGAAAAACACATCCAAACAGTGAAATCATTGCAAAATCAAACACTGAAGGCATATAACTATATCTTATAAGATTTTGACTTTATTTGTGAGGTTTATGTTACGGGACAGTAGAAAATTGAAAAAAATCAGAAAACAGCCGTATACTTCCTGAATGCGCACAAAAACAGACACAAATAGAAAAACACATCCAAACAGTGAAATCATTGCAAAATCAAACACTGAGGTTACAGAAGAATATCTTATAAGATGTTAACTTTATTTGTGAGGTTTATGTTATGGAACAGTAGAAAATTGAAAAAAATCAGAAAACAGCCGTATACTTGCTGAATGTGCACAAACACAGACACACATAGAAAAACACATCCAAACAGTGAAATCATTGCAAAATCAAACACTGAGGTTACAGAAGTATATCTTATAAGATGTTAACTTTATTTGTGAGGTTTATGTTATGCGACAGTAGAAAATTGAAAAAAATCAGAAAACAGCCGTATACTTGCTGAATGTGCACAAAGACAGACACAAATAGAAAAACACATCCAAACAGTGAAATCATTGCAAAATCAAACACTGAAGGCATATAACTATATCTTATAAGATGTTAACTTTATTTACGAGGTAAATGTTACGGGACAATAGAAAATTGCAAAAAATCAGAAAACAGCCGTATACTTGCTGAATGTGCACAACAAAAGACACAAATAGAAAAACACATCCAAACAGTGAAATCATTGCAAAATCAAACACTGAGGTTACAGAAGTATATCTTATAAGATGTTAACTTTATTTGTGAGGTTTATGTTATGGAACAGTAGAAAATTGAAAAAAATCAGAAAACAGCCGTATACTTGCTGAATGTGCACAAACACAGACACACATAGAAAAACACATCCAAACAGTGAAATCATTGCAAAATCAAACACTGAGGTTACAGAAGTATATCTTATAAGATGTTAACTTTATTTGTGAGGTTTATGTTATGCGACAGTAGAAAATTGAAAAAAATCAGAAAACAGCCGAATACTTGCTGAACGTGCACAAAGACAGACACAAATAGAAAAACACATCCAAACAGTGAAATCATTGCAAAATCAAACACTGAAGGCATATAACTATATCTTATAAGATGTTAACTTTATTTACGAGGTAAATGTTACGGGACAATAGAAAATTGCAAAAAATCAGAAAACAGCCGTATACTTGCTGAATGTGCACAACAAAAGACACAAATAGAAAAACACATCCAAACAGTGAAATCATTGCAAAATCAAACACTGAGGTTACAGAAGTATATCTTATAAGATGTTAACTTTATTTGTGAGGTTTATGTTATGGAACAGTAGAAAATTGAAAAAAATCAGAAAACAGCCGTATACTTGCTGAATGTGCACAAACACAGACACACATAGAAAAACACATCCAAACAGTGAAATCATTGCAAAATCAAACACTGAAGGCATATAACTATATCTTATAAGATGTTAACTTTATTTATGAGGTTTATGTTACGGGACAATAGAAAATTGAAAAAAATCAGAAAACAGCCGGATACTTGCTGAATGTGCACAACAAAAGACACAAATAGAAAAACACATCCAAACAGTGAAATCATTGCAAAATCAAACACTGAAGGCATATAACTATATCTTATAAGATGTTAACTTTATTTATGAGGTTAATGTTACGGGACAATAGAAAATTGCAAAAAATCAGAAAACAGCCGTATACTTGCTGAATGTGCACAACAAAAGACACAAATAGAAAAACACATCCAAACAGTGAAATCATTGCAAAATCAAACACTGAGGTTACAGAAGTATATCTTATAAGATGTTAACTTTATTTGTGAGGTTTATGTTATGGGACAGTAGAAAATTGAAAAAAATCAGAAAACAGCCGTATACTTGCTGAATGCGCACAAAAACAGACACAAATAGAAAATCACATCCAAACAGTGAAATCATTGCAAAATCAAACACTGAGGTTACAGAAGTATATCTTATAAGATGTTAACTTTATTTGTGAGGTTTATGTTATGGGACAGTAGAAAATTGAAAAAAATCAGAAAACAGCCGTATACTTGCTGAATGTGCACAAAAACAGACACAAATAGAAAAACACATCCAAACAGTGAAATCATTGCAAAGTCAAACACTGAAGGCATATAACTATATCTTATAAGATTTTGACTTTATTTGTGAGGTTTATGTTACGGGACAGTAGAAAATTGAAAAAAATCAGAAAACAGCCGTATATACTTGCTGAATGTGCACAAAAACAGACACAAATAGAAAAACACATCCAAACAGTGAAATCATTGCAAAATCAAACACTGAGGTTACAGAAGTATATCTTATAAGATGTTAACTTTATTTATGAGGTTTATGTTACGGGACAATAGAAAATTGAAAAAAATCAGAAAACAGCCGTATACTTGCTGAATGTGCACAACAAAAGACACAAATAGAAAAACACATCCAAACAGTGAAATCATTGCAAAATCAAACACTGATGGCATATAACTATATCTTATAAGATTTTAACTTTATTTGTGAGGTTTATGTTACGGGACAGTAGAAAATTGAAAAAAATCAGAAAACAGCCGTATACTTGCTGAATGTGCACAAAAACAGACACAAATAGAAAAACACATCCAAACAGTGAAATCATTGCAAAATCAAACACTGAGGTTACAGAAGTATATCTTATAAGATGTTAACTTTATTTGTGAGGTTTATGTTATGGGACAGTAGAAAATTGAAAAAAATCAGAAAACAGCCGTATACTTGCTGAATGTGCACAAAAACAGACACAAATAGAAAAACACATCCAAACAGTGAAATCATTGCAAAATCAAACACTGAAGGCATATAACTATATCTTATAAGATGTTAACTTTATTTGTGAGGTTTATGTTATGCGACAGTAGAAAATTGAAAAAAATCAGAAAACAGCCGAATACTTGCTGAACGTGCACAAAGACAGACAAAAATAGAAAAACACATCCAAACAGTGAAATCATTGCAAAATCAAACACTGAAGGCATATAACTATATCTTATGAGATGTTAACTTTATTTATGAGGTTTATGTTACGGGACAATAGAAAATTGAAAAAAATCAGAAAACAGCCGGATACTTGCTGAATGTGCACAACAAAAGACACAAATAGAAAAACACATCAAAACAGTGAAATCATTGCAAAATCAAACACTGAAGGCATATAACTATATCTTATAAGATGTTAACTTTATTTGTGAGGTTTATGTTATGCGACAGTAGAAAATTGAAAAAAATCAGAAAACAGCCGTATACTTGCTGAACGTGCACAAAGACAGACACAAATAGAAAAACACATCCAAACAGTGAAATCATTGCAAAATCAAACACTGAAGGCATATAACTATATCTTATAAGATGTTAACTTTATTTATGAGGTTAATGTTACGGGACAATAGAAAATTGCAAAAAATCAGAAAACAGCCGTATACTTGCTGAATGTGCACAACAAAAGACACAAATAGAAAAACACATCCAAACAGTGAAATCATTGCAAAATCAAACACTGAGGTTACAGAAGTATATCTTATAAGATGTTAACTTTATTTGTGAGGTTTATGTTATGGGACAGTAGAAAATTGAAAAAAATCAGAAAACAGCCGTATACTTGCTGAATGCGCACAAAAACAGACACAAATAGAAAAACACATCCAAACAGTGAAATCATTGCAAAATCAAACACTGAGGTTACAGAAGTATATCTTATAAGATGTTAACTTTATTTGTGAGGTTTATGTTATGGGACAGTAGAAAATTGAAAAAAATCAGAAAACAGCCGTATATACTTGCTGAATGTGCACCAAAACAGACACAAATAGAAAAACACATCCAAACAGTGAAATCATTGCAAAATCAGACACTGAGGTTACAGAAGTATATCTTATAAGATGTTAACTTTATTTATGAGGTTTATGTTACGGGACAATAGAAAATTGAAAAAAATCAGAAAACAGCCGTATACTTGCTGAATGTGCACAACAAAAGACACAAATAGAAAAACACATCCAAACAGTGAAATCATTGCAAAATCAAACACTGATGGCATATAACTATATCTTATAAGATTTTAACTTTATTTGTGAGGTTTATGTTACGGGACAGTAGAAAATTGAAAAAAATCAGAAAACAGCCGTATACTTGCTGAATGTGCACAAAAACAGACACAAATAGAAAAACACATCCAAACAGTGAAATCATTGCAAAATCAAACACTGAGGTTACAGAAGTATATCTTATAAGATGTTAACTTTATTTGTGAGGTTTATGTTATGGGACAGTAGAAAATTGAAAAAAATCAGAAAACAGCCGTATACTTGCTGAATGTGCACAAAAACAGACACAAATAGAAAAACACATCCAAACAGTGAAATCATTGCAAAATCAAACACTGAAGGCATATAACTATATCTTATAAGATGTTAACTTTATTTGTGAGGTTTATGTTATGCGACAGTAGAAAATTGAAAAAAATCAGAAAACAGCCGTATACTTGCTGAACGTGCACAAAGACAGACACAAATAGAAAAACACATCCAAACAGTGAAATCATTGCAAAATCAAACACTGAAGGCATATAACTATATCTTATAAGATGTTAACTTTATTTATGAGGTTAATGTTACGGGACAATAGAAAATTGCAAAAAATCAGAAAACAGCCGTATACTTGCTGAATGTGCACAACAAAAGACACAAATAGAAAAACACATCCAAACAGTGAAATCATTGCAAAATCAAACACTGAAGGCATATAACTATATCTTATAAGATTTTAACTTTATTTGTCAGGTTTATGTTACGGGACAGTAGAAAATTGAAAAAAATCAGAAAACAGCCGTATACTTGCTGAACGTGCACAAAGACAGACACAAATAGAAAAACACATCCAAACAGTGAAATCATTGCAAAATCAAACACTGAGGTTACAGAAGTATATCTTATAAGATGTTAACTTTATTTGTGAGGTTTATGTTATGGGACAGTAGAAAATTGAAAAAAATCAGAAAACAGCCGTATACTTGCTGAATGCGCAAAAAAACACACACAAATAGAAAAACACATCCAAACAGTGAAATCATTGCAAAATCAAACACTGAGGTTACAGAAGTATATCTTATAAGATGTTAACTTTATTTGTGAGGTTTATGTTATGGGACAGTAGAAAATTGAAAAAAATCAGAAAACAGCCGTATACTTGCTGAATGTGCACAAACACAGACACACATAGAAAAACACATCCAAACAGTGAAATCATTGCAAAATCAAACACTGAAGGCATATAACTATATCTTATAAGATGTTAACTTTATTTATGAGGTTTATGTTACGGGACAATAGAAAATTGAAAAAAATCAGAAAACAGCCGGATACTTGCTGAATGTGCACAACAAAAGACACAAATAGAAAAACACATCCAAACAGTGAAATCTTTGCAAAATCAAACACTGAGGTTACAGAAGTATATCTTATAAGATGTTAACTTTATTTGTGAGGTTTATGTTATGGGACAGTAGAAAATTGAAAAAAATCAGAAAACAGCCTTATACTTGCTGAATGTGCACAACAAAAGACACAAATAGAAAAACACATCCAAACAGTGAAATCATTGCAAAATCAAACACTGACGGCATATAACTATATCTTATAAGATTTTAACTTTATTTGTGAGGTTTATGTTACGGGACAGTAGAAAATTGAAAAAAATCAGAAAACAGCCGTATACTTGCTGAATGTGCACAAAAACAGACACAAATAGAAAAACACATCCAAACAGTGAAATCATTGCAAAATCAAACACTGAAGGCATATAACTATATCTTATAAGATTTTAACTTTATTTGTAAGGTTTATGTTATGCGACAGTAGAAAATTGAAAAAAATCAGAAAACAGCCGTATACTTGCTGAACGTGCACAAAGACAGACACAAATAGAAAAACACATCCAAACAGTGAAATCATTGCAAAATCAAACACTGAGGTTACAGAAGTATATCTTATAAGATGTTAATTTTATTTGTGAGGTTTATGTTATGGGACAGTAGAAAATTGAAAAAAATCAGAAAACAGCCGTATACTTGCTGAATGCGCAAAAAAACACACACAAATAGAAAAACACATCCAAACAGTGAAATCATTGCAAAATCAAACACTGAGGTTACAGAAGTATATCTTATAAGATGTTAACTTTATTTGTGAGGTTTATGTTATGGGACAGTAGAAAATTGAAAAAAATCAGAAAACAGCCGTATACTTGCTGAACGTGCACAAAGACAGACACAAATAGAAAAACACATCCAAACAGTGAAATCATTGCAAAATCAAACACTGAAGGCATATAACTATATCTTATAAGATGTTAACTTTATTTGTGAGGTTTATGTTATGCGACAGTAGAAAATTGCAAAAAATCAGAAAACAGCCGTATACTTGCTGAATGTGCACAACAAAAGACACAAATAGAAAAACACATCCAAACAGTGAAATCATTGCAAAATCAAACACTGAGGTTACAGAAGTATATCTTATAAGATGTTAACTTTATTTGTGAGGTTTATGTTATGGGACAGTAGAAAATTGAAAAAAATCAGAAAACAGCCGTATACTTGCTGAATGCGCACAAAAACAGACACAAATAGAAAAACACATCCAAACAGTGAAATCATTGCAAAATCAAACACTGAGGTTACAGAAGTATATCTTATAAGATGTTAACTTTATTTGTGAGGTTTATGTTATGGGACAGTAGAAAATTGAAAAAAATCAGAAAACAGCCGTATACTTGCTGAATGCGCAAAAAAACACACACAAATAGAAAAACACATCCAAACAGTGAAATCATTGCAAAATCAAACACTGAGGTTACAGAAGTATATCTTATAAGATGTTAACTTTATTTGTGAGGTTTATGTTATGGGACAGTAGAAAATTGAAAAAAATCAGAAAACAGCCGTATACTTGCTGAATGTGCACAAACACAGACACACATAGAAAAACACATCCAAACAGTGAAATCATTGCAAAATCAAACACTGAAGGCATATAACTATATCTTATAAGATGTTAACTTTATTTATGAGGTTTATGTTACGGGACAATAGAAAATTGAAAAAAATCAGAAAACAGCCGGATACTTGCTGAATGTGCACAACAAAAGACACAAATAGAAAAACACATCCAAACAGTGAAATCATTGCAAAATCAAACACTGAGGTTACAGAAGTATATCTTATAAGATGTTAACTTTATTTGTGAGGTTTATGTTATGGGACAGTAGAAAATTGAAAAAAATCAGAAAACAGCCTTATACTTGCTGAATGTGCACAACAAAAGACACAAATAGAAAAACACATCCAAACAGTGAAATCATTGCAAAATCAAACACTGACGGCATATAACTATATCTTATAAGATTTTAACTTTATTTGTGAGGTTTATGTTACGGGACAGTAGAAAATTGAAAAAAATCAGAAAACAGCCGTATACTTGCTGAATGTGCACAAAAACAGACACAAATAGAAAAACACATCCAAACAGTGAAATCATTGCAAAATCAAACACTGAAGGCATATAACTATATCTTATAAGATTTTAACTTTATTTGTAAGGTTTATGTTATGCGACAGTAGAAAATTGAAAAAAATCAGAAAACAGCCGTATACTTGCTGAACGTGCACAAAGACAGACACAAATAGAAAAACACATCCAAACAGTGAAATCATTGCAAAATCAAACACTGAAGGCATATAACTATATCTTATAAGATTTTAACTTTATTTGTCAGGTTTATGTTACGGGACAGTAGAAAATTGAAAAAAATCAGAAAACAGCCGTATACTTGCTGAACGTGCACAAAGACAGACACAAATAGAAAAACACATCCAAACAGTGAAATCATTGCAAAATCAAACACTGAGGTTACAGAAGTATATCTTATAAGATGTTAACTTTATTTGTGAGGTTTATGTTATGGGACAGTAGAAAATTGAAAAAAACAGAAAACAGCCGTATACTTGCTGAATGCGCAAAAAAACACACACAAATAGAAAAACACATCCAAACAGTGAAATCATTGCAAAATCAAACACTGAGGTTACAGAAGTATATCTTATAAGATGTTAACTTTATTTGTGAGGTTTATGTTATGGGACAGTAGAAAATTGAAAAAAATCAGAAAACAGCCGTATACTTGCTGAATGTGCACAAACACAGACACACATAGAAAAACACATCCAAACAGTGAAATCATTGCAAAATCAAACACTGAAGGCATATAACTATATCTTATAAGATGTTAACTTTATTTATGAGGTTTATGTTACGGGACAATAGAAAATTGAAAAAAATCAGAAAACAGCCGGATACTTGCTGAATGTGCACAACAAAAGACACAAATAGAAAAACACATCCAAACAGTGAAATCATTGCAAAATCAAACACTGACGGCATATAACTATATCTTATAAGATTTTAACTTTATTTGTGAGGTTTATGTTACGGGACAGTAGAAAATTGAAAAAAATCAGAAAACAGCCGTATACTTGCTGAATGTGCACAAAAACAGACACAAATAGAAAAACACATCCAAACAGTGAAATCATTGCAAAATCAAACACTGAAGGCATATAACTATATCTTATAAGATTTTAACTTTATTTGTAAGGTTTATGTTATGCGACAGTAGAAAATTGAAAAAAATCAGAAAACAGCCGTATACTTGCTGAACGTGCACAAAGACAGACACAAATAGAAAAACACATCCAAACAGTGAAATCATTGCAAAATCAAACACTGAGGTTACAGAAGTATATCTTATAAGATGTTAATTTTATTTGTGAGGTTTATGTTATGGGACAGTAGAAAATTGAAAAAAATCAGAAAACAGCCGTATACTTGCTGAATGCGCAAAAAAACACACACAAATAGAAAAACACATCCAAACAGTGAAATCATTGCAAAATCAAACACTGAGGTTACAGAAGTATATCTTATAAGATGTTAACTTTATTTGTGAGGTTTATGTTATGGGACAGTAGAAAATTGAAAAAAATCAGAAAACAGCCGTATACTTGCTGAATGTGCACAAAAACAGACACAAATAGAAAAACACTTCCAAACAGTGAAATCATTGCAAAATCAAACACTGAAGGCATATAACTATATCTTATAAGATGTTAACTTTATTTGTGAGGTTTATGTTATGCGACAGTAGAAAATTGAAAAAAATCAGAAAACAGCCGTATACTTGCTGAACGTGCACAAAGACAGACACAAATAGAAAAACACATCCAAACAGTGAAATCATTGCAAAATCAAACACTGAAGGCATATAACTATATCTTATAAGATGTTAACTTTATTTATGAGGTTAATGTTACGGGACAATAGAAAATTGCAAAAAATCAGAAAACAGCCGTATACTTGCTGAATGTGCACAACAAAAGACACAAATAGAAAAACACATCCAAACAGTGAAATCATTGCAAAATCAAACACTGAGGTTACAGAAGTATATCTTATAAGATGTTAACTTTATTTGTGAGGTTTATGTTATGGGACAGTAGAAAATTGAAAAAAATCAGAAAACAGCCGTATACTTGCTGAATGCGCAAAAAAACACACACAAATAGAAAAACACATCCAAACAGTGAAATCATTGCAAAATCAAACACTGAGGTTACAGAAGTATATCTTATAAGATGTTAACTTTATTTGTGAGGTTTATGTTATGGGACAGTAGAAAATTGAAAAAAATCAGAAAACAGCCGTATACTTGCTGAATGTGCACAAACACAGACACACATAGAAAAACACATCCAAACAGTGAAATCATTGCAAAATCAAACACTGAAGGCATATAACTATATCTTATAAGATGTTAACTTTATTTATGAGGTTTATGTTACGGGACAATAGAAAATTGAAAAAAATCAGAAAACAGCCGGATACTTGCTGAATGTGCACAACAAAAGACACAAATAGAAAAACACATCCAAACAGTGAAATCATTGCAAAATCAAACACTGAAGGCATATAACTATATCTTATAAGATGTTACTTTATTTGTGAGGTTTATGTTATGGGACAGTAGAAAATTGAAAAAAATCAGAAAACAGCCTTATACTTGCTGAATGTGCACAACAAAAGACACAAATAGAAAAACACATCCAAACAGTGAAATCATTGCAAAATCAAACACTGAAGGCATATAACTATATCTTATAAGATTTTAACTTTATTTGTGAGGTTTATGTTACGGGACAGTAGAAAATTGAAAAAAATCAGAAAACAGCCGTATACTTGCTGAATGTGCACAAAAACAGACACAAATAGAAAAACACATCCAAACAGTGAAATCATTGCAAAATCAAACACTGAAGGCATATAACTATATCTTATAAGATGTTAACTTTATTTGTGAGGTTTATGTTATGTGACAGTAGAAAATTGAAAAAAATCAGAAAACAGCCTTATACTTGCTGAATGTGCACAACAAAAGACACAAATAGAAAAACACATCCAAACAGTGAAATCATTGCAAAATCAAACACTGACGGCATATAACTATATCTTATAAGATTTTAACTTTATTTGTGAGGTTTATGTTACGGGACAGTAGAAAATTGAAAAAAATCAGAAAACAGCCGTATACTTGCTGAATGTGCACAAAAACAGACACAAATAGAAAAACACATCCAAACAGTGAAATCATTGCAAAATCAAACACTGAAGGCATATAACTATATCTTATAAGATTTTAACTTTATTTGTAAGGTTTATGTTATGCGACAGTAGAAAATTGAAAAAAATCAGAAAACAGCCGTATACTTGCTGAACGTGCACAAAGACAGACACAAATAGAAAAACACATCCAAACAGTGAAATCATTGCAAAGTCAAACACTGAGGTTACAGAAGTATATCTTATAAGATGTTAACTTTATTTGTGAGGTTTATGTTATGGGACAGTAGAAAATTGAAAAAAATCAGAAAACAGCCGTATACTTGCTGAATGTGCACAAAAACAGACACAAATAGAAAAACACATCCAAACAGTGAAATCATTGCAAAATCAAACACTGAGGTTACAGAAGTATATCTTATAAGATGTTTACTTTATTTGTTAGGTTTATGTTATGGGACAGTAGAAAATTGAAAAAAATCAGAAAACAGCCGTATACTTGCTGAATGTGCACAACAAAAGACACAAATAGAAAAACACATCCAAACAGTGAAATCATTGCAAAATCAAACACTGAAGGCATATAACTATATCTTATAAGATTTTAACTTTATTTGTGAGGTTTATGTTACGGGACAGTAGAAAATTGAAAAAAATCAGAAAACAGCCGTATACTTGCTGAATGCGCACAAAAACAGACACAAATAGAAAAACACATCCAAACAGTGAAATCATTGCAAAATCAAACACTGAGGTTACAGAAGTATATCTTATAAGATGTTAACTTTATTTGTGAGGTTTATGTTATGGGACAGTAGAAAATTGAAAAAAATCAGAAAACAGCCGTATACTTGCTGAATGCGCAAAAAAACACACACAAATAGAAAAACACATCCAAACAGTGAAATCATTGCAAAATCAAACACTGAGGTTACAGAAGTATATCTTATAAGATGTTAACTTTATTTGTGAGGTTTTTGTTATGGGACAGTAGAAAATTGAAAAAAATCAGAAAACAGCCGTATACTTGCTGAATGCGCACAAAAACAGACACAAATAGAAAAACACATCCAAACAGTGAAATCATTGCAAAATCAAACACTGAAGGCATATAACTATATCTTATAAGATTTTAACTTTATTTGTGAGGTTTATGTTACGGGACAGTAGAAAATTGAAAAAAATCAGAAAACAGCCGTATACTTGCTGAATGCGCACAAAAACAGACACAAATAGAAAAACACATCCAAACAGTGAAATCATTGCAAAATCAAACACTGAGGTTACAGAAGTATATCTTATAAGATGTTAACTTTATTTGTGAGGTTTATGTTATGGGACAGTAGAAAATTGAAAAAAATCAGAAAACAGCCGTATACTTGCTGAATGCGCAAAAAAACACACACAAATAGAAAAACACATCCAAACAGTGAAATCATTGCAAAATCAAACACTGAGGTTACAGAAGTATATCTTATAAGATGTTAACTTTATTTGTGAGGTTTTTGTTATGGGACAGTAGAAAATTGAAAAAAATCAGAAAACAGCCGTATACTTGCTGAATGCGCACAAAAACAGACACAAATAGAAAAACACATCCAAACAGTGAAATCATTGCAAAATCAAACACTGAAGGCATATAACTATATCTTATAAGATTTTAACTTTATTTGTGAGGTTTATGTTACGGGACAGTAGAAAATTGAAAAAAATCAGAAAACAGCCGTATACTTGCTGAATGCGCACAAAAACAGACACAAATAGAAAAACACATCCAAACAGTGAAATCATTGCAAAATCAAACACTGAGGTTACAGAAGTATATCTTATAAGATGTTAACTTTATTTGTGAGGTTTATGTTATGGGACAGTAGAAAATTGAAAAAAATCAGAAAACAGCCGTATACTTGCTGAATGCGCAAAAAAACACACACAAATAGAAAAACACATCCAAACAGTGAAATCATTGCAAAATCAAACACTGAGGTTACAGAAGTATATCTTATAAGATGTTAACTTTATTTGTGAGGTTTATGTTATGGGACAGTAGAAAATTGAAAAAAATCAGAAAACAGCCGTATACTTGCTGAATGTGCACAAACACAGACACACATAGAAAAACACATCCAAACAGTGAAATCATTGCAAAATCAAACACTGAAGGCATATAACTATATCTTATAAGATGTTAACTTTATTTATGAGGTTTATGTTACGGGACAATAGAAAATTGAAAAAAATCAGAAAACAGCCGGATACTTGCTGAATGTGCACAACAAAAGACACAAATAGAAAAACACATCCAAACAGTGAAATCATTGCAAAATCAAACACTGAAGGCATATAACTATATCTTATAAGATGTTACTTTATTTGTGAGGTTTATGTTATGGGACAGTAGAAAATTGAAAAAAATCAGAAAACAGCCTTATACTTGCTGAATGTGCACAACAAAAGACACAAATAGAAAAACACATCCAAACAGTGAAATCATTGCAAAATCAAACACTGAAGGCATATAACTATATCTTATAAGATTTTAACTTTATTTGTGAGGTTTATGTTACGGGACAGTAGAAAATTGAAAAAAATCAGAAAACAGCCGTATACTTGCTGAATGTGCACAAAAACAGACACAAATAGAAAAACACATCCAAACAGTGAAATCATTGCAAAATCAAACACTGAAGGCGTATAACTATATCTTATAAGATGTTAACTTTATTTGTGAGGTTTATGTTATGCGACAGTAGAAAATTGAAAAAAATCAGAAAACAGCCTTATACTTGCTGAATGTGCACAACAAAAGACACAAATAGAAAAACACATCCAAACAGTGAAATCATTGCAAAATCAAACACTGACGGCATATAACTATATCTTATAAGATTTTAACTTTATTTGTGAGGTTTATGTTACGGGACAGTAGAAAATTGAAAAAAATCAGAAAACAGCCGTATACTTGCTGAATGTGCACAAAAACAGACACAAATAGAAAAACACATCCAAACAGTGAAATCATTGCAAAATCAAACACTGAAGGCATATAACTATATCTTATAAGATTTTAACTTTATTTGTAAGGTTTATGTTATGCGACAGTAGAAAATTGAAAAAAATCAGAAAACAGCCGTATACTTGCTGAACGTGCACAAAGACAGACACAAATAGAAAAACACATCCAAACAGTGAAATCATTGCAAAGTCAAACACTGAGGTTACAGAAGTATATCTTATAAGATGTTAACTTTATTTGTGAGGTTTATGTTATGGGACAGTAGAAAATTGAAAAAAATCAGAAAACAGCCGTATACTTGCTGAATGTGCACAAAAACAGACACAAATAGAAAAACACATCCAAACAGTGAAATCATTGCAAAATCAAACACTGAGGTTACAGAAGTATATCTTATAAGATGTTTACTTTATTTGTTAGGTTTATGTTATGGGACAGTAGAAAATTGAAAAAAATCAGAAAACAGCCGTATACTTGCTGAATGTGCACAACAAAAGACACAAATAGAAAAACACATCCAAACAGTGAAATCATTGCAAAATCAAACACTGAAGGCATATAACTATATCTTATAAGATTTTAACTTTATTTGTGAGGTTTATGTTACGGGACAGTAGAAAATTGAAAAAAATCAGAAAACAGCCGTATACTTGCTGAATGCGCACAAAAACAGACACAAATAGAAAAACACATCCAAACAGTGAAATCATTGCAAAATCAAACACTGAGGTTACAGAAGTATATCTTATAAGATGTTAACTTTATTTGTGAGGTTTATGTTATGGGACAGTAGAAAATTGAAAAAAATCAGAAAACAGCCGTATACTTGCTGAATGCGCAAAAAAACACACACAAATAGAAAAACACATCCAAACAGTGAAATCATTGCAAAATCAAACACTGAGGTTACAGAAGTATATCTTATAAGATGTTAACTTTATTTGTGAGGTTTATGTTATGGGACAGTAGAAAATTGAAAAAAATCAGAAAACAGCCTTATACTTGCTGAATGTGCACAACAAAAGACACAAATAGAAAAACACATCCAAACAGTGAAATGATTGCAAAATCAAACACTGACGGCATATAACTATATCTTATAAGATGTTAACTTTATTTGTGAGGTTTATGTTACGGGACAGTAGAAAATTGAAAAAAATCAGAAAACAGCCGTATACTTGCTGAATGCGCACAAAAACAGACACAAATAGAAAAACACATCCAAACAGTGAAATCATTGCAAAATCAAACACTGAGGTTACAGAAGTATATCTTATAAGATGTTAACTTTATTTGTGAGGTTTATGTTATGGGACAGTAGAAAATTGAAAAAAATCAGAAAACAGCCGTATACTTGCTGAATGCGCAAAAAAACACACACAAATAGAAAAACACATCCAAACAGTGAAATCATTGCAAAATCAAACACTGAGGTTACAGAAGTATATCTTATAAGATGTTAACTTTATTTGTGAGGTTTATGTTATGGGACAGTAGAAAATTGAAAAAAATCAGAAAACAGCCTTATACTTGCTGAATGTGCACAACAAAAGACACAAATAGAAAAACACATCCAAACAGTGAAATCATTGCAAAATCAAACACTGAAGGCATATAACTATATCTTATAAGATTTTGACTTTATTTGTGAGGTTTATGTTACGGGACAGTAGAAAATTGAAAAAAATCAGAAAACAGCCGTATACTTGCTGAATGTGCACAAAAACAGACACAAATAGAAAAACACATCCAAACAGTGAAATCATTGCAAAATCAAACACTGAGGTTACAGAAGTATATCTTATAAGATGTTAACTTTATTTGTGAGGTTTATGTTATGGGACAGTAGAAAATTGAAAAAAATCAGAAAACAGCCGTATACTTGCTGAATGTGCACAAAAACAGACACAAATAGAAAAACACATCCAAACAGTGAAATCATTGCAAAATCAAACACTGAAGGCATATAACTATATCTTATAAGATTTTAACTTTATTTGTGAGGTTTATGTTACGGGACAGTAGAAAATTGAAAAAAATCAGAAAACAGCCGTATACTTGCTGAATGCGCACAAAAACAGACACAAATAGAAAAACACATCCAAACAGTGAAATCATTGCAAAATCAAACACTGAGGTTACAGAAGTATATCTTATAAGATGTTAACTTTATTTGTGAGGTTTATGTTATGGGACAGTAGAAAATTGAAAAAAATCAGAAAACAGCCGTATACTTGCTGAATGCGCAAAAAAACACACACAAATAGAAAAACACATCCAAACAGTGAAATCATTGCAAAATCAAACACTGAGGTTACAGAAGTATATCTTATAAGATGTTAACTTTATTTGTGAGGTTTATGTTATGGGACAGTAGAAAATTGAAAAAAATCAGAAAACAGCCGTATACTTGCTGAATGCGCAAAAAAACACACACAAATAGAAAAACACATCCAAACAGTGAAATCATTGCAAAATCAAACACTGAGGTTACAGAAGTATATCTTATAAGATGTTAACTTTATTTGTGAGGTTTATGTTACGGGACAGTAGAAAATTGAAAAAAATCAGAAAACAGCCGTATACTTGCTGAATGTGCACAAAAACAGACACAAATAGAAAAACACATCCAAACAGTGAAATCATTGCAAAATCAAACACTGAAGGCATATAACTATATCTTATAAGATTTTAACTTTATTTGTGAGGTTTATGTTACGGGACAGTAGAAAATTGAAAAAAATCAGAAAACAGCCGTATACTTGCTGAATGCGCACAAAAACAGACACAAATAGAAAAACACATCCAAACAGTGAAATCATTGCAAAATCAAACACTGAGGTTACAGAAGTATATCTTATAAGATGTTAACTTTATTTGTGAGGTTTATGTTATGGGACAGTAGAAAATTGAAAAAAATCAGAAAACAGCCGTATACTTGCTGAAT
This sequence comes from Solea solea, assembly GCF_958295425.1. Classification (NCBI taxonomy): domain Eukaryota; kingdom Metazoa; phylum Chordata; class Actinopteri; order Pleuronectiformes; family Soleidae; genus Solea; species Solea solea. The sequence continues at coordinate 31,713,294 of NC_081139.1, read as the reverse complement.
GCGCAAAAAAACACACACAAATAGAAAAACACATCCAAACAGTGAAATCATTGCAAAATCAAACACTGAGGTTACAGAAGTATATCTTATAAGATGTTAACTTTATTTGTGAGGTTTATGTTATGGGACAGTAGAAAATTGAAAAAAATCAGAAAACAGCCGTATACTTGCTGAATGCGCACAAAAACAGACACAAATAGAAAAACACATCCAAACAGTGAAATCATTGCAAAATCAAACACTGAGGTTACAGAAGTATATCTTATAAGATGTTAACTTTATTTGTGAGGTTTATGTTATGGGACAGTAGAAAATTGAAAAAAATCAGAAAACAGCCTTATACTTGCTGAATGTGCACAACAAAAGACACAAATAGAAAAACACATCCAAACAGTGAAATCATTGCAAAATCAAACACTGACGGCATATAACTATATCTTATAAGATTTTAACTTTATTTGTGAGGTTTATGTTACGGGACAGTAGAAAATTGAAAAAAATCAGAAAACAGCCGTATACTTGCTGAATGTGCACAAAAACAGACACAAATAGAAAAACACATCCAAACAGTGAAATCATTGCAAAATCAAACACTGAAGGCATATAACTATATCTTATAAGATTTTAACTTTATTTGTGAGGTTTATGTTACGGGACAGTAGAAAATTGAAAAAAATCAGAAAACAGCCGTATACTTGCTGAATGCGCACAAAAACAGACACAAATAGAAAAACACATCCAAACAGTGAAATCATTGCAAAATCAAACACTGAGGTTACAGAAGTATATCTTATAAGATGTTAACTTTATTTGTGAGGTTTATGTTATGGGACAGTAGAAAATTGAAAAAAATCAGAAAACAGCCGTATACTTGCTGAATGCGCAAAAAAACACACACAAATAGAAAAACACATCCAAACAGTGAAATCATTGCAAAATCAAACACTGAGGTTACAGAAGTATATCTTATAAGATGTTAACTTTATTTGTGAGGTTTATGTTATGGGACAGTAGAAAATTGAAAAAAATCAGAAAACAGCCGTATACTTGCTGAATGCGCACAAAAACAGACACAAATAGAAAAACACATCCAAACAGTGAAATCATTGCAAAATCAAACACTGAGGTTACAGAAGTATATCTTATAAGATGTTAACTTTATTTGTGAGGTTTATGTTATGGGACAGTAGAAAATTGAAAAAAATCAGAAAACAGCCTTATACTTGCTGAATGTGCACAACAAAAGACACAAATAGAAAAACACATCCAAACAGTGAAATCATTGCAAAATCAAACACTGACGGCATATAACTATATCTTATAAGATTTTAACTTTATTTGTGAGGTTTATGTTACGGGACAGTAGAAAATTGAAAAAAATCAGAAAACAGCCGTATACTTGCTGAATGTGCACAAAAACAGACACAAATAGAAAAACACATCCAAACAGTGAAATCATTGCAAAATCAAACACTGAAGGCATATAACTATATCTTATAAGATGTTAACTTTATTTGTGAGGTTTATGTTACGGGACAGTAGAAAATTGAAAAAAATCAGAAAACAGCCGTATACTTGCTGAATGCGCACAAAAACAGACACAAATAGAAAAACACATCCAAACAGTGAAATCATTGCAAAATCAAACACTGAGGTTACAGAAGTATATCTTATAAGATGTTAACTTTATTTGTGAGGTTTATGTTATGGGACAGTAGAAAATTGAAAAAAATCAGAAAACAGCCGTATACTTGCTGAATGCGCAAAAAAACACACACAAATAGAAAAACACATCCAAACAGTGAAATCATTGCAAAATCAAACACTGAGGTTACAGAAGTATATCTTATAAGATGTTAACTTTATTTGTGAGGTTTATGTTATGGGACAGTAGAAAATTGAAAAAAATCAGAAAACAGCCGTATACTTGCTGAATGCGCAAAAAAACACACACAAATAGAAAAACACATCCAAACAGTGAAATCATTGCAAAATCAAACACTGAGGTTACAGAAGTATATCTTATAAGATGTTAAGTTTATTTGTGAGGTTTATGTTATGGGACAGTAGAAAATTGAAAAAAATCAGAAAACAGCCTTATACTTGCTGAATGTGCACAACAAAAGACACAAATAGAAAAACACATCCAAACAGTGAAATCATTGCAAAATCAAACACTGAAGGCATATAACTATATCTTATAAGATTTTGACTTTATTTGTGAGGTTTATGTTACGGGACAGTAGAAAATTGAAAAAAATCAGAAAACAGCCGTATACTTGCTGAATGTGCACAAAAACAGACACAAATAGAAAAACACATCCAAACAGTGAAATCATTGCAAAATCAAACACTGAGGTTACAGAAGTATATCTTATAAGATGTTAACTTTATTTGTGAGGTTTATGTTATGGGACAGTAGAAAATTGAAAAAAATCAGAAAACAGCCGTATACTTGCTGAATGTGCACAAAAACAGACACAAATAGAAAAACACATCCAAACAGTGAAATCATTGCAAAATCAAACACTGAAGGCATATAACTATATCTTATAAGATTTTAACTTTATTTGTGAGGTTTATGTTACGGGACAGTAGAAAATTGAAAAAAATCAGAAAACAGCCGTATACTTGCTGAATGCGCACAAAAACAGACACAAATAGAAAAACACATCCAAACAGTGAAATCATTGCAAAATCAAACACTGAGGTTACAGAAGTATATCTTATAAGATGTTAACTTTATTTGTGAGGTTTATGTTATGGGACAGTAGAAAATTGAAAAAAATCAGAAAACAGCCGTATACTTGCTGAATGCGCAAAAAAACACACACAAATAGAAAAACACATCCAAACAGTGAAATCATTGCAAAATCAAACACTGAGGTTACAGAAGTATATCTTATAAGATGTTAACTTTATTTGTGAGGTTTATGTTATGGGACAGTAGAAAATTGAAAAAAATCAGAAAACAGCCGTATACTTGCTGAATGCGCAAAAAAACACACACAAATAGAAAAACACATCCAAACAGTGAAATCATTGCAAAATCAAACACTGAGGTTACAGAAGTATATCTTATAAGATGTTAACTTTATTTGTGAGGTTTATGTTATGGGACAGTAGAAAATTGAAAAAAATCAGAAAACAGCCTTATACTTGCTGAATGTGCACAACAAAAGACACAAATAGAAAAACACATCCAAACAGTGAAATCATTGCAAAATCAAACACTGACGGCATATAACTATATCTTATAAGATTTTAACTTTATTTGTGAGGTTTATGTTACGGGACAGTAGAAAATTGAAAAAAATCAGAAAACAGCCGTATACTTGCTGAATGTGCACAAAAACAGACACAAATAGAAAAACACATCCAAACAGTGAAATCATTGCAAAATCAAACACTGAAGGCATATAACTATATCTTATAAGATTTTAACTTTATTTGTAAGGTTTATGTTATGCGACAGTAGAAAATTGAAAAAAATCAGAAAACAGCCGTATACTTGCTGAACGTGCACAAAGACAGACACAAATAGAAAAACACATCCAAACAGTGAAATCATTGCAAAGTCAAACACTGAGGTTACAGAAGTATATCTTATAAGATGTTAACTTTATTTGTGAGGTTTATGTTATGGGACAGTAGAAAATTGAAAAAAATCAGAAAACAGCCGTATACTTGCTGAATGTGCACAAAAACAGACACAAATAGAAAAACACATCCAAACAGTGAAATCATTGCAAAATCAAACACTGAAGGCATATAACTATATCTTATAAGATGTTAACTTTATTTGTGAGGTTTATGTTATGCGACAGTAGAAAATTGAAAAAAATCAGAAAACAGCCTTATACTTGCTGAATGTGCACAACAAAAGACACAAATAGAAAAACACATCCAAACAGTGAAATCATTGCAAAATCAAACACTGACGGCATATAACTATATCTTATAAGATTTTAACTTTATTTGTGAGGTTTATGTTACGGGACAGTAGAAAATTGAAAAAAATCAGAAAACAGCCGTATACTTGCTGAATGTGCACAAAAACAGACACAAATAGAAAAACACATCCAAACAGTGAAATCATTGCAAAATCAAACACTGAAGGCATATAACTATATCTTATAAGATTTTAACTTTATTTGTAAGGTTTATGTTATGCGACAGTAGAAAATTGAAAAAAATCAGAAAACAGCCGTATACTTGCTGAACGTGCACAAAGACAGACACAAATAGAAAAACACATCCAAACAGTGAAATCATTGCAAAGTCAAACACTGAGGTTACAGAAGTATATCTTATAAGATGTTAACTTTATTTGTGAGGTTTATGTTATGGGACAGTAGAAAATTGAAAAAAATCAGAAAACAGCCGTATACTTGCTGAATGTGCACAAAAACAGACACAAATAGAAAAACACATCCAAACAGTGAAATCATTGCAAAATCAAACACTGAGGTTACAGAAGTATATCTTATAAGATGTTTACTTTATTTGTTAGGTTTATGTTATGGGACAGTAGAAAATTGAAAAAAATCAGAAAACAGCCGTATACTTGCTGAATGTGCACAAAAACAGACACAAATAGAAAAACACATCCAAACAGTGAAATCATTGCAAAATCAAACACTAAAGGCATATAACTATATCTTATAAGATGTTAACTTTATTTGTGAGGTTTATGTTACGGGACAGTAGAAAATTGAAAAAAATCAGAAAACAGCCGTATACTTGCTGAATGCGCACAAAAACAGACACAAATAGAAAAACACATCCAAACAGTGAAATCATTGCAAAATCAAACACTGAGGTTACAGAAGTATATCTTATAAGATGTTAACTTTATTTGTGAGGTTTATGTTATGGGACAGTAGAAAATTGAAAAAAATCAGAAAACAGCCGTATACTTGCTGAATGCGCAAAAAAACACACACAAATAGAAAAACACATCCAAACAGTGAAATCATTGCAAAATCAAACACTGAGGTTACAGAAGTATATCTTATAAGATGTTAACTTTATTTGTGAGGTTTATGTTATGGGACAGTAGAAAATTGAAAAAAATCAGAAAACAGCCGTATACTTGCTGAATGCGCAAAAAAACACACACAAATAGAAAAACACATCCAAACAGTGAAATCATTGCAAAATCAAACACTGAGGTTACAGAAGTATATCTTATAAGATGTTAACTTTATTTGTGAGGTTTATGTTACGGGACAGTAGAAAATTGAAAAAAATCAGAAAACAGCCGTATACTTGCTGAATGTGCACAAAAACAGACACAAATAGAAAAACACATCCAAACAGTGAAATCATTGCAAAATCAAACACTGAAGGCATATAACTATATCTTATAAGATGTTAACTTTATTTGTGAGGTTTATGTTATGCGACAGTAGAAAATTGAAAAAAATCAGAAAACAGCCTTATACTTGCTGAATGTGCACAACAAAAGACACAAATAGAAAAACACATCCAAACAGTGAAATCATTGCAAAATCAAACACTGACGGCATATAACTATATCTTATAAGATTTTAACTTTATTTGTGAGGTTTATGTTACGGGACAGTAGAAAATTGAAAAAAATCAGAAAACAGCTGTATACTTGCTGAATGTGCACAAAAACAGACACAAATAGAAAAACACATCCAAACAGTGAAATCATTGCAAAATCAAACACTGAAGGCATATAACTATATCTTATAAGATTTTAACTTTATTTGTGAGGTTTATGTTACGGGACAGTAGAAAATTGAAAAAAATCAGAAAACAGCCGTATACTTGCTGAATGCGCACAAAAACAGACACAATAGAAAAACACATCCAAACAGTGAAATCATTGCAAAATCAAACACTGAGGTTACAGAAGTATATCTTATAAGATGTTAACTTTATTTGTGAGGTTTATGTTATGGGACAGTAGAAAATTGAAAAAAATCAGAAAACAGCCGTATACTTGCTGAATGCGCAAAAAAACACACACAAATAGAAAAACACATCCAAACAGTGAAATCATTGCAAAATCAAACACTGAGGTTACAGAAGTATATCTTATAAGATGTTAACTTTATTTGTGAGGTTTATGTTATGGGACAGTAGAAAATTGAAAAAAATCAGAAAACAGCCGTATACTTGCTGAATGCGCAAAAAAACACACACAAATAGAAAAACACATCCAAACAGTGAAATCATTGCAAAATCAAACACTGAGGTTACAGAAGTATATCTTATAAGATGTTAACTTTATTTGTGAGGTTTATGTTACGGGACAGTAGAAAATTGAAAAAAATCAGAAAACAGCCGTATACTTGCTGAATGTGCACAACAAAAGACACAAATAGAAAAACACATCCAAACAGTGAAATCATTGCAAAATCAAACACTGACGGCATATAACTATATCTTATAAGATTTTAACTTTATTTGTGAGGTTTATGTTACGGGACAGTAGAAAATTGAAAAAAATCAGAAAACAGCCTTATACTTGCTGAATGTGCACAAAAACAGACACAAATAGAAAAACACATCCAAACAGTGAAATCATTGCAAAATCAAACACTGAAGGCATATAACTATATCTTATAAGATTTTAACTTTATTTGTAAGGTTTATGTTATGCGACAGTAGAAAATTGAAAAAAATCAGAAAACAGCCGTATACTTGCTGAACGTGCACAAAGACAGACACAAATAGAAAAACACATCCAAACAGTGAAATCATTGCAAAGTCAAACACTGAGGTTACAGAAGTATATCTTATAAGATGTTAACTTTATTTGTGAGGTTTATGTTATGGGACAGTAGAAAATTGAAAAAAATCAGAAAACAGCAGTATACTTGCTGAATGTGCACAAAAACAGACACAAATAGAAAAACACATCCAAACAGTGAAATCATTGCAAAATCAAACACTGAGGTTACAGAAGTATATCTTATAAGATGTTTACTTTATTTGTTAGGTTTATGTTATGGGACAGTAGAAAATTGAAAAAAATCAGAAAACAGCCGTATACTTGCTGAATGTGCACAAAAACAGACACAAATAGAAAAACACATCCAAACAGTGAAATCATTGCAAAATCAAACACTAAAGGCATATAACTATATCTTATAAGATGTTAACTTTATTTGTGAGGTTTATGTTATGGGACAGTAGAAAATTGAAAAAAATCAGAAAACAGCCGTATACTTGCTGAATGTGCACAAAAACAGACACAAATAGAAAAACACATCCAAACAGTGAAATCATTGCAAAATCAAACACTGAGGTTACAGAAGTATATCTTATAAGATGTTAACTTTATTTGTGAGGTTTATGTTATGGGACAGTAGAAAATTGAAAAAAATCAGAAAACAGCCGTATACTTGCTGAATGTGCACAAAAACAGACACAAATAGAAAAACACATCCAAACAGTGAAATCATTGCAAAATCAAACACTGAAGGCATATAACTATATCTTATAAGATTTTAACTTTATTTGTGAGGTTTATGTTACGGGACAGTAGAAAATTGAAAAAAATCAGAAAACAGCCGTATACTTGCTGAATGCGCACAAAAACAGACACAAATAGAAAAACACATCCAAACAGTGAAATCATTGCAAAATCAAACACTGAGGTTACAGAAGTATATCTTATAAGATGTTAACTTTATTTGTGAGGTTTATGTTATGGGACAGTAGAAAATTGAAAAAAATCAGAAAACAGCCGTATACTTGCTGAATGCGCAAAAAACACACACAAATAGAAAAACACATCCAAACAGTGAAATCATTGCAAAATCAAACACTGAGGTTACAGAAGTATATCTTATAAGATGTTAACTTTATTTGTGAGGTTTATGTTATGGGACAGTAGAAAATTGAAAAAAATCAGAAAACAGCCGTATACTTGCTGAATGCGCACAAAAACAGACACAAATAGAAAAACACATCCAAACAGTGAAATCATTGCAAAATCAAACACTGAGGTTACAGAAGTATATCTTATAAGATGTTAACTTTATTTGTGAGGTTTATGTTATGGGACAGTAGAAAATTGAAAAAATCAGAAAACAGCCTTATACTTGCTGAATGTGCACAACAAAAGACACAAATAGAAAAACACATCCAAACAGTGAAATCATTGCAAAATCAAACACTGACGGCATATAACTATATCTTATAAGATTTTAACTTTATTTGTGAGGTTTATGTTACGGGACAGTAGAAAATTGAAAAAAATCAGAAAACAGCCGTATACTTGCTGAATGTGCACAAAAACAGACACAAATAGAAAAACACATCCAAACAGTGAAATCATTGCAAAATCAAACACTGAAGGCATATAACTATATCTTATAAGATGTTAACTTTATTTGTGAGGTTTATGTTACGGGACAGTAGAAAATTGAAAAAAATCAGAAAACAGCCGTATACTTGCTGAATGCGCAAAAAAACACACACAAATAGAAAAACACATCCAAACAGTGAAATCATTGCAAAATCAAACAATCAAACACTGAGGTTACAGAAGTATATCTTATAAGATGTTAACTTTATTTGTGAGGTTTATGTTATGGGACAGTAGAAATTGAAAAAAATCAGAAAACAGCCGTAATACTTGCTGAATGCGCAAAAAAACACACACAAATAGAAAAACACATCCAAACAGTGAAATCATTGCAAAATCAAACACTGAGGTTACAGAAGTATATCTTATAAGATGTTAACTTTATTTGTGAGGTTTATGTTATGCGGACAGTAGAAAATTGAAAAAAATCAGAAAACAGCCTTATACTTGCTGAATGTGCACAACAAAAGACACAAATAGAAAAACACATCCAAACAGTGAAATCATTGCAAAATCAAACACTGAAGGCATATAACTATATCTTATAAGATTTTGACTTTATTTGTGAGGTTTATGTTACGGGACAGTAGAAAATGAAAAAAATCAGAAAACAGCCGTATACTGCTGAATGTGCACAAAAACAGACACAAATAGAAAAACACATCCAAACAGTGAAATCATTGCAAAATCAAACACTGAGGTTACAGAAGTATATCTTATAAGATGTTAACTTTATTTGTGAGGTTTATGTTATGGGACAGTAGAAAATTGAAAAAAATCAGAAAACAGCCGTATACTTGCTGAATGTGCACAAAAACAGACACAAATAGAAAAACACATCCAAACAGTGAAATCATTGCAAAATCAAACACTGAAGGCATCATAACTATATCTTATAAGATTTAACTTTATTTGTGAGGTTTATGTTACAGGGACAGTAGAAAATTGAAAAAAATCAGAAAACAGCCGTATACTTGCTGAATGCGCACAAAAACAGACACAAATAGAAAAACACATCCAAACAGTGAAATCATTGCAAAATCAAACACTGAGGTTACAGAAGTATATCTTATAAGATGTTAACTTTATTTGTGAGGTTTATGTTATGGGACAGTAGAAAATTGAAAAAATCAGAAAACAGCCGTATACTTGCTGAATGCGCAAAAAAACACACACAAATAGAAAAACACATCCAAACAGTGAAATCATTGCAAAATCAAACACTGAGGTTACAGAAGTATATCTTATAAGATGTTAACTTTATTTGTGAGGTTTATGTTATGGGACAGTAGAAAATTGAAAAAAATCAGAAAACAGCCGTATACTTGCTGAATGCGCAAAAAAACACACACAAATAGAAAAACACATCCAAACAGTGAAATCATTGCAAAATCAAACACTGAGGTTACAGAAGTATATCATATAAGATGTTAACTTTATTTGTGAGGTTTATGTTATGGGACAGTAGAAAATTGAAAAAAATCAGAAACAGCCTTATACTTGCTGAATGTGCACAACAAAAGACACAAATAGAAAAACACATCCAAACAGTGAAATCATTGCAAAATCAAACACTGACGGCATATAACTATATCTTATAAGATTTTAACTTTATTTGTGAGGTTTATGTTACGGGACAGTAGAAAATGAAAAAAATCAGAAAACAGCCGGTATACTTGCTGAATGTGCACAAAAACAGACACAAATAGAAAAACACATCCAAACAGTGAAATCATTGCAAAATCAAACACTGAAGGCATATAACTATATCTTATAAGATTTTAACTTTATTTGTAAGGTTATGTTATGCGACAGTAGAAAATTGAAAAAAATCAGAAAACAGCCGTATACTTGCTGAACGTGCACAAAGACAGACACAAATAGAAAAACACATCCAAACAGTGAAATCATTGCAAAGTCAAACACTGAGGTTACAGAAGTATATCTTATAAGATGTTAACTTTATTTGTGAGGTTTATGTTATGGGACAGTAGAAAATTGAAAAAAATCAGAAAACAGCGATTATACTTGCTGAATGTGCACAAAAACAGACACAAATAGAAAAACACATCCAAACAGTGAAATCATTGCAAAATCAAACACTGAAGGCATATAACTATATCTTATAAGATTTTAACTTTATTTGTAAGGTTTATGTTATGCGACAGTAGAAAATTGAAAAAAATCAGAAAACAGCCGTATACTTGCTGAATGTGCACAAAAACAGACCACAAATAGAAAAACACATCCAAACAGTGAAATCATTGCAAAATCAACACTGAAGGCATATAACTATATCTTATAAGATTTTAACTTTATTTGTAAGGTTATGTTATGCGACAGTAGAAAATTGAAAAAAATCAGAAAACAGCCGTATACTTGCTGAACGTGCACAAAGACAGACACAAATAGAAAAACACATCCAAACAGTGAAATCATTGCAAAGTCAAACACTGAGGTTACAGAAGTATATCTTATAAGATGTTAACTTTATTTGTGAGGTTTATGTTATGGGACAGTAGAAATTGAAAAAATCAGAAAACAGCCGTATACTTGCTGAATGTGCCACAAAAACAGACACAAATAGAAAAACACATCCAAACAGTGAAATCATTGCAAAATCAAACACTGAAGGCATATAACTATATCTTATAAGATGTTAACTTTATTTGTGAGGTTTATGTTATGCGACAGTAGAAAATTGAAAAAATCAGAAACAGCCTTATACTTGCTGAATGTGCACAACAAAAGACACAAATAGAAAAACACATCCAAACAGTGAAATCATTGCAAATCAAACACTGACGGCATATAACTATATCTTATAAGATTTTAACTTTATTTGTGAGGTTTATGTTACGGGACAGTAGAAAATTGAAAAAAATCAGAAACAGCCGTATACTTGCTGAATGTGCACAAAAACAGACACAAATAGAAAAACACATCCAAACAGTGAAATCATTGCAAATCAAACACTGAAGGCATATAACTATATCTTATAAGATTTTAACTTTATTTTGTAAGGTTTATGTTATGCGACAGTAGAAAATTGAAAAAAATCAGAAAACAGCCGTATACTTGCTGAACGTGCACAAAGACAGACACAAATAGAAAAACACATCCAAACAGTGAAATCATTGCAAAGTCAAACACTGAGGTTACAGAAGTATATCTTATAAGATGTTAACTTTATTTGTGAGGTTTATGTTATGGGACAGTAGAAAATTGAAAAAATCAGAAAACAGCCGTATACTTGCTGAATGTGCACAAAACAGACACAAATAGAAAAACACATCCAAACAGTGAAATCATTGCAAAATCAAAACACTGAGGTTACAGAAGTATATCTTATAAGATGTTTACTTTATTTGTTAGGTTTATGTTATGGGACAGTAGAAAATTGAAAAAAATCAGAAAACAGCCGTATACTTGCTTGAATGTGCACAAAAACAGACACAAATAGAAAAACACATCCAAACAGTGAAATCATTGCAAAATCAAACACTAAAGGCATATAACTATATCTTATAAGATGTTAACTTTATTTGTGAGGTTTATGTTACGGGACAGTAGAAAATTGAAAAAAATCAGAAAACAGCCGTTATACTTGCTGAATGCGCACAAAAACAGACACAAATAGAAAAACACATCCAAACAGTGAAATCATTGCAAAATCAAACACTGAGGTTACAGAAGTATATCTTATAAGATGTTAACTTTATTTGTGAGGTTTATGTTATGGGACAGTAGAAAATTGAAAAAAATCAGAAACAGCCGTATATACTTGCTGAATGCGCAAAAAAACACACACAAATAGAAAAACACATCCAAACAGTGAAATCATTGCAAAATCAAACACTGAGGTTACAGAAGTATATCTTATAAGATGTTAACTTATTTGTGAGGTTTATGTTACGGGACAGTAGAAAATTGAAAAAAATCAGAAAACAGCCGTATACTTGCTGAATGTGCACAAAAACAGACACAAATAGAAAAACACATCCAAACAGTGAAATCATTGCAAAATCAAACACTGAAGGCATATAACTATATCTTATAAGATGTTAACTTTATTTGTGAGGTTTATGTTATGCGACAGTAGAAAATTGAAAAAAATCAGAAAACAGCCTTATACTTGCTGAATGTGCACAACAAAAGACACAAATAGAAAAACACATCCAAACAGTGAAATCATTGCAAAATCAAACACTGACGGCATATAACTATATCTTATAAGATTTTAACTTTATTTGTGAGGTTTATGTTACGGGACAGTAGAAAATTGAAAAAAATCAGAAAACAGCCGTATACTTGCTGAATGTGCACAAAAACAGACACAAATAGAAAAACACATCCAAACAGTGAAATCATTGCAAAATCAAACACTGAAGGCATATAACTATATCTTATAAGATTTTAACTTTATTTGTAAGGTTTATGTTATGCGACAGTAGAAAATTGAAAAAAATCAGAAAACAGCCGTATACTTGCTGAATGTGCACAAAAACAGACACAAATAGAAAAACACATCCAAACAGTGAAATCATTGCAAAATCAAACACTGAAGGCATATAACTATATCTTATAAGATTTTAACTTTATTTGTGAGGTTTATGTTACGGGACAGTAGAAAATTGAAAAAAATCAGAAAACAGCCGTATACTTGCTGAATGCGCACAAAAACAGACACAAATAGAAAAACACATCCAAACAGTGAAATCATTGCAAAATCAAACACTGAGGTTACAGAAGTATATCTTATAAGATGTTAACTTTATTTGTGAGGTTTATGTTATGGGACAGTAGAAAATTGAAAAAAATCAGAAAACAGCCGTATACTTGCTGAATGCGCAAAAAAACACACACAAATAGAAAAACACATCCAAACAGTGAAATCATTGCAAAATCAAACACTGAGGTTACAGAAGTATATCTTATAAGATGTTAACTTTATTTGTGAGGTTTATGTTATGGGACAGTAGAAAATTGAAAAAAATCAGAAAACAGCCGTATACTTGCTGAATGCGCACAAAAACAGACACAAATAGAAAAACACATCCAAACAGTGAAATCATTGCAAAATCAAACACTGAGGTTACAGAAGTATATCTTATAAGATGTTAACTTTATTTGTGAGGTTTATGTTATGGGACAGTAGAAAATTGAAAAAAATCAGAAAACAGCCTTATACTTGCTGAATGTGCACAACAAAAGACACAAAAAGAAAAACACATCCAAACAGTGAAATCATTGCAAAATCAAACACTGACGGCATATAACTATATCTTATAAGATTTTAACTTTATTTGTGAGGTTTATGTTACGGGACAGTAGAAAATTGAAAAAAATCAGAAAACAGCTGTATACTTGCTGAATGTGCACAAAAACAGACACAAATAGAAAAACACATCCAAACAGTGAAATCATTGCAAAATCAAACACTGAAGGCATATAACTATATCTTATAAGATTTTAACTTTATTTGTGAGGTTTATGTTACGGGACAGTAGAAAATTGAAAAAAATCAGAAAACAGCCGTATACTTGCTGAATGCGCACAAAAACAGACACAATAGAAAAACACATCCAAACAGTGAAATCATTGCAAAATCAAACACTGAGGTTACAGAAGTATATCTTATAAGATGTTAACTTTATTTGTGAGGTTTATGTTATGGGACAGTAGAAAATTGAAAAAAATCAGAAAACAGCCGTATACTTGCTGAATGCGCAAAAAAACACACACAAATAGAAAAACACATCCAAACAGTGAAATCATTGCAAAATCAAACACTGAGGTTACAGAAGTATATCTTATAAGATGTTAACTTTATTTGTGAGGTTTATGTTATGGGACAGTAGAAAATTGAAAAAAATCAGAAAACAGCCGTATACTTGCTGAATGCGCAAAAAAACACACACAAATAGAAAAACACATCCAAACAGTGAAATCATTGCAAAATCAAACACTGAGGTTACAGAAGTATATCTTATAAGATGTTAACTTTATTTGTGAGGTTTATGTTACGGGACAGTAGAAAATTGAAAAAAATCAGAAAACAGCCGTATACTTGCTGAATGTGCACAACAAAAGACACAAATAGAAAAACACATCCAAACAGTGAAATCATTGCAAAATCAAACACTGACGGCATATAACTATATCTTATAAGATTTTAACTTTATTTGTGAGGTTTATGTTACGGGACAGTAGAAAATTGAAAAAAATCAGAAAACAGCCTTATACTTGCTGAATGTGCACAAAAACAGACACAAATAGAAAAACACATCCAAACAGTGAAATCATTGCAAAATCAAACACTGAAGGCATATAACTATATCTTATAAGATTTTAACTTTATTTGTAAGGTTTATGTTATGCGACAGTAGAAAATTGAAAAAAATCAGAAAACAGCCGTATACTTGCTGAACGTGCACAAAGACAGACACAAATAGAAAAACACATCCAAACAGTGAAATCATTGCAAAGTCAAACACTGAGGTTACAGAAGTATATCTTATAAGATGTTAACTTTATTTGTGAGGTTTATGTTATGGGACAGTAGAAAATTGAAAAAAATCAGAAAACAGCAGTATACTTGCTGAATGTGCACAAAAACAGACACAAATAGAAAAACACATCCAAACAGTGAAATCATTGCAAAATCAAACACTGAGGTTACAGAAGTATATCTTATAAGATGTTTACTTTATTTGTTAGGTTTATGTTATGGGACAGTAGAAAATTGAAAAAAATCAGAAAACAGCCGTATACTTGCTGAATGTGCACAAAAACAGACACAAATAGAAAAACACATCCAAACAGTGAAATCATTGCAAAATCAAACACTAAAGGCATATAACTATATCTTATAAGATGTTAACTTTATTTGTGAGGTTTATGTTATGGGACAGTAGAAAATTGAAAAAAATCAGAAAACAGCCGTATACTTGCTGAATGTGCACAAAAACAGACACAAATAGAAAAACACATCCAAACAGTGAAATCATTGCAAAATCAAACACTGAGGTTACAGAAGTATATCTTATAAGATGTTAACTTTATTTGTGAGGTTTATGTTATGGGACAGTAGAAAATTGAAAAAAATCAGAAAACAGCCGTATACTTGCTGAATGTGCACAAAAACAGACACAAATAGAAAAACACATCCAAACAGTGAAATCATTGCAAAATCAAACACTGAAGGCATATAACTATATCTTATAAGATTTTAACTTTATTTGTGAGGTTTATGTTACGGGACAGTAGAAAATTGAAAAAAATCAGAAAACAGCCGTATACTTGCTGAATGCGCACAAAAACAGACACAAATAGAAAAACACATCCAAACAGTGAAATCATTGCAAAATCAAACACTGAGGTTACAGAAGTATATCTTATAAGATGTTAACTTTATTTGTGAGGTTTATGTTATGGGACAGTAGAAAATTGAAAAAAATCAGAAAACAGCCGTATACTTGCTGAATGCGCAAAAAAACACACACAAATAGAAAAACACATCCAAACAGTGAAATCATTGCAAAATCAAACACTGAGGTTACAGAAGTATATCTTATAAGATGTTAACTTTATTTGTGAGGTTTATGTTATGGGACAGTAGAAAATTGAAAAAAATCAGAAAACAGCCGTATACTTGCTGAATGCGCACAAAAACAGACACAAATAGAAAAACACATCCAAACAGTGAAATCATTGCAAAATCAAACACTGAGGTTACAGAAGTATATCTTATAAGATGTTAACTTTATTTGTGAGGTTTATGTTATGGGACAGTAGAAAATTGAAAAAAATCAGAAAACAGCCTTATACTTGCTGAATGTGCACAACAAAAGACACAAATAGAAAAACACATCCAAACAGTGAAATCATTGCAAAATCAAACACTGACGGCATATAACTATATCTTATAAGATTTTAACTTTATTTGTGAGGTTTATGTTACGGGACAGTAGAAAATTGAAAAAAATCAGAAAACAGCCGTATACTTGCTGAATGTGCACAAAAACAGACACAAATAGAAAAACACATCCAAACAGTGAAATCATTGCAAAATCAAACACTGAAGGCATATAACTATATCTTATAAGATGTTAACTTTATTTGTGAGGTTTATGTTACGGGACAGTAGAAAATTGAAAAAAATCAGAAAACAGCCGTATACTTGCTGAATGCGCAAAAAAACACACACAAATAGAAAAACACATCCAAACAGTGAAATCATTGCAAAATCAAACACTGAGGTTACAGAAGTATATCTTATAAGATGTTAACTTTATTTGTGAGGTTTATGTTATGGGACAGTAGAAAATTGAAAAAAATCAGAAAACAGCCGTATACTTGCTGAATGCGCAAAAAAACACACACAAATAGAAAAACACATCCAAACAGTGAAATCATTGCAAAATCAAACACTGAGGTTACAGAAGTATATCTTATAAGATGTTAACTTTATTTGTGAGGTTTATGTTATGGGACAGTAGAAAATTGAAAAAAATCAGAAAACAGCCGTATACTTGCTGAATGCGCAAAAAAACACACACAAATAGAAAAACACATCCAAACAGTGAAATCATTGCAAAATCAAACACTGAGGTTACAGAAGTATATCTTATAAGATGTTAAGTTTATTTGTGAGGTTTATGTTATGGGACAGTAGAAAATTGAAAAAAATCAGAAAACAGCCTTATACTTGCTGAATGTGCACAACAAAAGACACAAATAGAAAAACACATCCAAACAGTGAAATCATTGCAAAATCAAACACTGAAGGCATATAACTATATCTTATAAGATTTTGACTTTATTTGTGAGGTTTATGTTACGGGACAGTAGAAAATTGAAAAAAATCAGAAAACAGCCGTATACTTGCTGAATGTGCACAAAAACAGACACAAATAGAAAAACACATCCAAACAGTGAAATCATTGCAAAATCAAACACTGAGGTTACAGAAGTATATCTTATAAGATGTTAACTTTATTTGTGAGGTTTATGTTATGGGACAGTAGAAAATTGAAAAAAATCAGAAAACAGCCGTATACTTGCTGAATGTGCACAAAAACAGACACAAATAGAAAAACACATCCAAACAGTGAAATCATTGCAAAATCAAACACTGAAGGCATATAACTATATCTTATAAGATTTTAACTTTATTTGTGAGGTTTATGTTACGGGACAGTAGAAAATTGAAAAAAATCAGAAAACAGCCGTATACTTGCTGAATGCGCACAAAAACAGACACAAATAGAAAAACACATCCAAACAGTGAAATCATTGCAAAATCAAACACTGAGGTTACAGAAGTATATCTTATAAGATGTTAACTTTATTTGTGAGGTTTATGTTATGGGACAGTAGAAAATTGAAAAAAATCAGAAAACAGCCGTATACTTGCTGAATGCGCAAAAAAACACACACAAATAGAAAAACACATCCAAACAGTGAAATCATTGCAAAATCAAACACTGAGGTTACAGAAGTATATCTTATAAGATGTTAACTTTATTTGTGAGGTTTATGTTATGGGACAGTAGAAAATTGAAAAAAATCAGAAAACAGCCGTATACTTGCTGAATGCGCAAAAAAACACACACAAATAGAAAAACACATCCAAACAGTGAAATCATTGCAAAATCAAACACTGAGGTTACAGAAGTATATCTTATAAGATGTTAACTTTATTTGTGAGGTTTATGTTATGGGACAGTAGAAAATTGAAAAAAATCAGAAAACAGCCTTATACTTGCTGAATGTGCACAACAAAAGACACAAATAGAAAAACACATCCAAACAGTGAAATCATTGCAAAATCAAACACTGACGGCATATAACTATATCTTATAAGATTTTAACTTTATTTGTGAGGTTTATGTTACGGGACAGTAGAAAATTGAAAAAAATCAGAAAACAGCCGTATACTTGCTGAATGTGCACAAAAACAGACACAAATAGAAAAACACATCCAAACAGTGAAATCATTGCAAAATCAAACACTGAAGGCATATAACTATATCTTATAAGATTTTAACTTTATTTGTAAGGTTTATGTTATGCGACAGTAGAAAATTGAAAAAAATCAGAAAACAGCCGTATACTTGCTGAACGTGCACAAAGACAGACACAAATAGAAAAACACATCCAAACAGTGAAATCATTGCAAAGTCAAACACTGAGGTTACAGAAGTATATCTTATAAGATGTTAACTTTATTTGTGAGGTTTATGTTATGGGACAGTAGAAAATTGAAAAAAATCAGAAAACAGCCGTATACTTGCTGAATGTGCACAAAAACAGACACAAATAGAAAAACACATCCAAACAGTGAAATCATTGCAAAATCAAACACTGAAGGCATATAACTATATCTTATAAGATGTTAACTTTATTTGTGAGGTTTATGTTATGCGACAGTAGAAAATTGAAAAAAATCAGAAAACAGCCTTATACTTGCTGAATGTGCACAACAAAAGACACAAATAGAAAAACACATCCAAACAGTGAAATCATTGCAAAATCAAACACTGACGGCATATAACTATATCTTATAAGATTTTAACTTTATTTGTGAGAGTTATGTTACGGGACAGTAGAAAATTGAAAAAAATCAGAAAACAGCCGTATACTTGCTGAATGTGCACAAAAACAGACACAAATAGAAAAACACATCCAAACAGTGAAATCATTGCAAAATCAAACACTGAAGGCATATAACTATATCTTATAAGATTTTAACTTTATTTGTAAGGTTTATGTTATGCGACAGTAGAAAATTGAAAAAAATCAGAAAACAGCCGTATACTTGCTGAACGTGCACAAAGACAGACACAAATAGAAAAACACATCCAAACAGTGAAATCATTGCAAAGTCAAACACTGAGGTTACAGAAGTATATCTTATAAGATGTTAACTTTATTTGTGAGGTTTATGTTGTGGGACAGTAGAAAATTGAAAAAAATCAGAAAACAGCCGTATACTTGCTGAATGTGCACAAAAACAGACACAAATAGAAAAACACATCCAAACAGTGAAATCATTGCAAAATCAAACACTGAGGTTACAGAAGTATATCTTATAAGATGTTTACTTTATTTGTTAGGTTTATGTTATGGGACAGTAGAAAATTGAAAAAAATCAGAAAACAGCCGTATACTTGCTGAATGTGCACAAAAACAGACACAAATAGAAAAACACATCCAAACAGTGAAATCATTGCAAAATCAAACACTAAAGGCATATAACTATATCTTATAAGATGTTAACTTTATTTGTGAGGTTTATGTTATGGGACAGTAGAAAATTGAAAAAAATCAGAAAACAGCCGTATACTTGCTGAATGTGCACAAAAACAGACACAAATAGAAAAACACATCCAAACAGTGAAATCATTGCAAAATCAAACACTGAGGTTACAGAAGTATATCTTATAAGATGTTAACTTTATTTGTGAGGTTTATGTTATGGGACAGTAGAAAATTGAAAAAAATCAGAAAACAGCCGTATACTTGCTGAATGTGCACAAAAACAGACACAAATAGAAAAACACATCCAAACAGTGAAATCATTGCAAAATCAAACACTGAAGGCATATAACTATATCTTATAAGATTTTAACTTTATTTGTGAGGTTTATGTTACGGGACAGTAGAAAATTGAAAAAAATCAGAAAACAGCCGTATACTTGCTGAATGCGCACAAAAACAGACACAAATAGAAAAACACATCCAAACAGTGAAATCATTGCAAAATCAAACACTGAGGTTACAGAAGTATATCTTATAAGATGTTAACTTTATTTGTGAGGTTTATGTTATGGGACAGTAGAAAATTGAAAAAAATCAGAAAACAGCCGTATACTTGCTGAATGCGCAAAAAAACACACACAAATAGAAAAACACATCCAAACAGTGAAATCATTGCAAAATCAAACACTGAGGTTACAGAAGTATATCTTATAAGATGTTAACTTTATTTGTGAGGTTTATGTTATGGGACAGTAGAAAATTGAAAAAAATCAGAAAACAGCCGTATACTTGCTGAATGCGCACAAAAACAGACACAAATAGAAAAACACATCCAAACAGTGAAATCATTGCAAAATCAAACACTGAGGTTACAGAAGTATATCTTATAAGATGTTAACTTTATTTGTGAGGTTTATGTTATGGGACAGTAGAAAATTGAAAAAAATCAGAAAACAGCCTTATACTTGCTGAATGTGCACAACAAAAGACACAAATAGAAAAACACATCCAAACAGTGAAATCATTGCAAAATCAAACACTGACGGCATATAACTATATCTTATAAGATTTTAACTTTATTTGTGAGGTTTATGTTACGGGACAGTAGAAAATTGAAAAAAATCAGAAAACAGCCGTATACTTGCTGAATGTGCACAAAAACAGACACAAATAGAAAAACACATCCAAACAGTGAAATCATTGCAAAATCAAACACTGAAGGCATATAACTATATCTTATAAGATGTTAACTTTATTTGTGAGGTTTATGTTACGGGACAGTAGAAAATTGAAAAAAATCAGAAAACAGCCGTATACTTGCTGAATGCGCACAAAAACAGACACAAATAGAAAAACACATCCAAACAGTGAAATCATTGCAAAATCAAACACTGAGGTTACAGAAGTATATCTTATAAGATGTTAACTTTATTTGTGAGGTTTATGTTATGGGACAGTAGAAAATTGAAAAAAATCAGAAAACAGCCGTATACTTGCTGAATGCGCAAAAAAACACACACAAATAGAAAAACACATCCAAACAGTGAAATCATTGCAAAATCAAACACTGAGGTTACAGAAGTATATCTTATAAGATGTTAACTTTATTTGTGAGGTTTATGTTATGGGACAGTAGAAAATTGAAAAAAATCAGAAAACAGCCGTATACTTGCTGAATGCGCAAAAAAACACACACAAATAGAAAAACACATCCAAACAGTGAAATCATTGCAAAATCAAACACTGAGGTTACAGAAGTATATCTTATAAGATGTTAACTTTATTTGTGAGGTTTATGTTATGGGACAGTAGAAAATTGAAAAAAATCAGAAAACAGCCTTATACTTGCTGAATGTGCACAACAAAAGACACAAATAGAAAAACACATCCAAACAGTGAAATCATTGCAAAATCAAACACTGAAGGCATATAACTATATCTTATAAGATTTTGACTTTATTTGTGAGATTTATGTTACGGGACAGTAGAAAATTGAAAAAAATCAGAAAACAGCCGTATACTTGCTGAATGTGCACAAAAACAGACACAAATAGAAAAACACATCCAAACAGTGAAATCATTGCAAAATCAAACACTGAAGGCATATAACTATATCTTATAAGATTTTAACTTTATTTGTAAGGTTTATGTTATGCGACAGTAGAAAATTGAAAAAAATCAGAAAACAGCCGTATACTTGCTGAACGTGCACAAAGACAGACACAAATAGAAAAACACATCCAAACAGTGAAATCATTGCAAAATCAAACACTGAGGTTACAGAAGTATATCTTATAAGATGTTTACTTTATTTGTTAGGTTTATGTTATGGGACAGTAGAAAATTGAAAAAAATCAGAAAACAGCCGTATACTTGCTGAATGTGCACAAAAACAGACACAAATAGAAAAACACATCCAAACAGTGAAATCATTGCAAAATCAAACACTAAAGGCATATAACTATATCTTATAAGATGTTAACTTTATTTGTGAGGTTTATGTTATGGGACAGTAGAAAATTGAAAAAAATCAGAAAACAGCCGTATACTTGCTGAATGTGCACAAAAACAGACACAAATAGAAAAACACATCCAAACAGTGAAATCATTGCAAAATCAAACACTGAGGTTACAGAAGTATATCTTATAAGATGTTAACTTTATTTGTGAGGTTTATGTTATGGGACAGTAGAAAATTGAAAAAAATCAGAAAACAGCCGTATACTTGCTGAATGTGCACAAAAACAGACACAAATAGAAAAACACATCCAAACAGTGAAATCATTGCAAAATCAAACACTGAAGGCATATAACTATATCTTATAAGATTTTAACTTTATTTGTGAGGTTTATGTTACGGGACAGTAGAAAATTGAAAAAAATCAGAAAACAGCCGTATACTTGCTGAATGCGCACAAAAACAGACACAAATAGAAAAACACATCCAAACAGTGAAATCATTGCAAAATCAAACACTGAGGTTACAGAAGTATATCTTATAAGATGTTAACTTTATTTGTGAGGTTTATGTTATGGGACAGTAGAAAATTGAAAAAAATCAGAAAACAGCCGTATACTTGCTGAATGCGCAAAAAAACACACACAAATAGAAAAACACATCCAAACAGTGAAATCATTGCAAAATCAAACACTGAGGTTACAGAAGTATATCTTATAAGATGTTAACTTTATTTGTGAGGTTTATGTTATGGGACAGTAGAAAATTGAAAAAAATCAGAAAACAGCCGTATACTTGCTGAATGCGCACAAAAACAGACACAAATAGAAAAACACATCCAAACAGTGAAATCATTGCAAAATCAAACACTGAGGTTACAGAAGTATATCTTATAAGATGTTAACTTTATTTGTGAGGTTTATGTTATGGGACAGTAGAAAATTGAAAAAAATCAGAAAACAGCCTTATACTTGCTGAATGTGCACAACAAAAGACACAAATAGAAAAACACATCCAAACAGTGAAATCATTGCAAAATCAAACACTGACGGCATATAACTATATCTTATAAGATTTTAACTTTATTTGTGAGGTTTATGTTACGGGACAGTAGAAAATTGAAAAAAATCAGAAAACAGCCGTATACTTGCTGAATGTGCACAAAAACAGACACAAATAGAAAAACACATCCAAACAGTGAAATCATTGCAAAATCAAACACTGAAGGCATATAACTATATCTTATAAGATGTTAACTTTATTTGTGAGGTTTATGTTACGGGACAGTAGAAAATTGAAAAAAATCAGAAAACAGCCGTATACTTGCTGAATGCGCACAAAAACAGACACAAATAGAAAAACACATCCAAACAGTGAAATCATTGCAAAATCAAACACTGAGGTTACAGAAGTATATCTTATAAGATGTTAACTTTATTTGTGAGGTTTATGTTATGGGACAGTAGAAAATTGAAAAAAATCAGAAAACAGCCGTATACTTGCTGAATGCGCAAAAAAACACACACAAATAGAAAAACACATCCAAACAGTGAAATCATTGCAAAATCAAACACTGAGGTTACAGAAGTATATCTTATAAGATGTTAACTTTATTTGTGAGGTTTATGTTATGGGACAGTAGAAAATTGAAAAAAATCAGAAAACAGCCGTATACTTGCTGAATGCGCAAAAAAACACACACAAATAGAAAAACACATCCAAACAGTGAAATCATTGCAAAATCAAACACTGAGGTTACAGAAGTATATCTTATAAGATGTTAACTTTATTTGTGAGGTTTATGTTATGGGACAGTAGAAAATTGAAAAAAATCAGAAAACAGCCTTATACTTGCTGAATGTGCACAACAAAAGACACAAATAGAAAAACACATCCAAACAGTGAAATCATTGCAAAATCAAACACTGAAGGCATATAACTATATCTTATAAGATTTTGACTTTATTTGTGAGATTTATGTTACGGGACAGTAGAAAATTGAAAAAAATCAGAAAACAGCCGTATACTTGCTGAATGTGCACAAAAACAGACACAAATAGAAAAACACATCCAAACAGTGAAATCATTGCAAAATCAAACACTGAAGGCATATAACTATATCTTATAAGATTTTAACTTTATTTGTAAGGTTTATGTTATGCGACAGTAGAAAATTGAAAAAAATCAGAAAACAGCCGTATACTTGCTGAACGTGCACAAAGACAGACACAAATAGAAAAACACATCCAAACAGTGAAATCATTGCAAAATCAAACACTGAGGTTACAGAAGTATATCTTATAAGATGTTAACTTTATTTGTGAGGTTTATGTTATGGGACAGTAGAAAATTGAAAAAAATCAGAAAACAGCCGTATACTTGCTGAATGTGCACAAAAACAGACACAAATAGAAAAACACATCCAAACAGTGAAATCATTGCAAAATCAAACACTGAGGTTACAGAAGTATATCTTATAAGATGTTAACTTTATTTGTGAGGTTTATGTTATGGGACAGTAGAAAATTGAAAAAAATCAGAAAACAGCCGTATACTTGCTGAATGTGCACAAAAACAGACACAAATAGAAAAACACATCCAAACAGTGAAATCATTGCAAAATCAAACACTGAAGGCATATAACTATATCTTATAAGATTTTAACTTTATTTGTGAGGTTTATGTTACGGGACAGTAGAAAATTGAAAAAAATCAGAAAACAGCCGTATACTTGCTGAATGCGCACAAAAACAGACACAAATAGAAAAACACATCCAAACAGTGAAATCATTGCAAAATCAAACACTGAGGTTACAGAAGTATATCTTATAAGATGTTAACTTTATTTGTGAGGTTTATGTTATGGGACAGTAGAAAATTGAAAAAAATCAGAAAACAGCCGTATACTTGCTGAATGCGCAAAAAAACACACACAAATAGAAAAACACATCCAAACAGTGAAATCATTGCAAAATCAAACACTGAGGTTACAGAAGTATATCTTATAAGATGTTAACTTTATTTGTGAGGTTTATGTTATGGGACAGTAGAAAATTGAAAAAAATCAGAAAACAGCCGTATACTTGCTGAATGCGCACAAAAACAGACACAAATAGAAAAACACATCCAAACAGTGAAATCATTGCAAAATCAAACACTGAGGTTACAGAAGTATATCTTATAAGATGTTAACTTTATTTGTGAGGTTTATGTTATGGGACAGTAGAAAATTGAAAAAAATCAGAAAACAGCCTTATACTTGCTGAATGTGCACAACAAAAGACACAAATAGAAAAACACATCCAAACAGTGAAATCATTGCAAAATCAAACACTGACGGCATATAACTATATCTTATAAGATTTTAACTTTATTTGTGAGGTTTATGTTACGGGACAGTAGAAAATTGAAAAAAATCAGAAAACAGCCGTATACTTGCTGAATGTGCACAAAAACAGACACAAATAGAAAAACACATCCAAACAGTGAAATCATTGCAAAATCAAACACTGAAGGCATATAACTATATCTTATAAGATGTTAACTTTATTTGTGAGGTTTATGTTACGGGACAGTAGAAAATTGAAAAAAATCAGAAAACAGCCGTATACTTGCTGAATGCGCACAAAAACAGACACAAATAGAAAAACACATCCAAACAGTGAAATCATTGCAAAATCAAACACTGAGGTTACAGAAGTATATCTTATAAGATGTTAACTTTATTTGTGAGGTTTATGTTATGGGACAGTAGAAAATTGAAAAAAATCAGAAAACAGCCGTATACTTGCTGAATGCGCAAAAAAACACACACAAATAGAAAAACACATCCAAACAGTGAAATCATTGCAAAATCAAACACTGAGGTTACAGAAGTATATCTTATAAGATGTTAACTTTATTTGTGAGGTTTATGTTATGGGACAGTAGAAAATTGAAAAAAATCAGAAAACAGCCGTATACTTGCTGAATGCGCAAAAAAACACACACAAATAGAAAAACACATCCAAACAGTGAAATCATTGCAAAATCAAACACTGAGGTTACAGAAGTATATCTTATAAGATGTTAAGTTTATTTGTGAGGTTTATGTTATGGGACAGTAGAAAATTGAAAAAAATCAGAAAACAGCCTTATACTTGCTGAATGTGCACAACAAAAGACACAAATAGAAAAACACATCCAAACAGTGAAATCATTGCAAAATCAAACACTGAAGGCATATAACTATATCTTATAAGATTTTGACTTTATTTGTGAGGTTTATGTTACGGGACAGTAGAAAATTGAAAAAAATCAGAAAACAGCCGTATACTTGCTGAATGCGCACAAAAACAGACACAAATAGAAAAACACATCCAAACAGTGAAATCATTGCAAAATCAAACACTGAGGTTACAGAAGTATATCTTATAAGATGTTAACTTTATTTGTGAGGTTTATGTTATGGGACAGTAGAAAATTGAAAAAAATCAGAAAACAGCCGTATACTTGCTGAATGCGCAAAAAAACACACACAAATAGAAAAACACATCCAAACAGTGAAATCATTGCAAAATCAAACACTGAGGTTACAGAAGTATATCTTATAAGATGTTAACTTTATTTGTGAGGTTTATGTTATGGGACAGTAGAAAATTGAAAAAAATCAGAAAACAGCCGTATACTTGCTGAATGCGCAAAAAAACACACACAAATAGAAAAACACATCCAAACAGTGAAATCATTGCAAAATCAAACACTGAGGTTACAGAAGTATATCTTATAAGATGTTAACTTTATTTGTGAGGTTTATGTTATGGGACAGTAGAAAATTGAAAAAAATCAGAAAACAGCCTTATACTTGCTGAATGTGCACAACAAAAGACACAAATAGAAAAACACATCCAAACAGTGAAATCATTGCAAAATCAAACACTGAAGGCATATAACTATATCTTATAAGATTTTAACTTTATTTGTGAGGTTTATGTTACGGGACAGTAGAAAATTGAAAAAAATCAGAAAACAGCCGTATACTTGCTGAATGTGCACAAAAACAGACACAAATAGAAAAACACATCCAAACAGTGAAATCATTGCAAAGTCAAACACTGAAGGCATATAACTATATCTTATAAGATTTTAACTTTATTTGTGAGGTTTATGTTACGGGACAGTAGAAAATTGAAAAAAATCAGAAAACAGCCGTATACTTGCTGAATGCGCACAAAAACAGACACAAATAGAAAAACACATCCAAACAGTGAAATCATTGCAAAATCAAACACTGAGGTTACAGAAGTATATCTTATAAGATGTTAACTTTATTTGTGAGGTTTATGTTATGGGACAGTAGAAAATTGAAAAAAATCAGAAAACAGCCGTATACTTGCTGAATGCGCAAAAAAACACACACAAATAGAAAAACACATCCAAACAGTGAAATCATTGCAAAATCAAACACTGAGGTTACAGAAGTATATCTTATAAGATGTTAACTTTATTTGTGAGGTTTATGTTATGGGACAGTAGAAAATTGAAAAAAATCAGAAAACAGCCGTATACTTGCTGAATGCGCAAAAAAACACACACAAATAGAAAAACACATCCAAACAGTGAAATCATTGCAAAATCAAACACTGAGGTTACAGAAGTATATCTTATAAGATGTTAACTTTATTTGTGAGGTTTATGTTATGGGACAGTAGAAAATTGAAAAAAATCAGAAAACAGCCTTATACTTGCTGAATGTGCACAACAAAAGACACAAATAGAAAAACACATCCAAACAGTGAAATCATTGCAAAATCAAACACTGAAGGCATATAACTATATCTTATAAGATTTTGACTTTATTTGTGAGATTTATGTTACGGGACAGTAGAAAATTGAAAAAAATCAGAAAACAGCCGTATACTTGCTGAATGTGCACAAAAACAGACACAAATAGAAAAACACATCCAAACAGTGAAATCATTGCAAAATCAAACACTGAAGGCATATAACTATATCTTATAAGATTTTAACTTTATTTGTGAGGTTTATGTTACGGGACAGTAGAAAATTGAAAAAAATCAGAAAACAGCCGTATACTTGCTGAATGCGCACAAAAACAGACACAAATAGAAAAACACATCCAAACAGTGAAATCATTGCAAAATCAAACACTGAGGTTACAGAAGTATATCTTATAAGATGTTAACTTTATTTGTGAGGTTTATGTTATGGGACAGTAGAAAATTGAAAAAAATCAGAAAACAGCCGTATACTTGCTGAATGCGCAAAAAAACACACACAAATAGAAAAACACATCCAAACAGTGAAATCATTGCAAAATCAAACACTGAGGTTACAGAAGTATATCTTATAAGATGTTAACTTTATTTGTGAGGTTTATGTTATGGGACAGTAGAAAATTGAAAAAAATCAGAAAACAGCCGTATACTTGCTGAATGCGCAAAAAAACACACACAAATAGAAAAACACATCCAAACAGTGAAATCATTGCAAAATCAAACACTGAGGTTACAGAAGTATATCTTATAAGATGTTAACTTTATTTGTGAGGTTTATGTTATGGGACAGTAGAAAATTGAAAAAAATCAGAAAACAGCCTTATACTTGCTGAATGTGCACAACAAAAGACACAAATAGAAAAACACATCCAAACAGTGAAATCATTGCAAAATCAAACACTGAAGGCATATAACTATATCTTATAAGATTTTGACTTTATTTGTGAGGTTTATGTTACGGGACAGTAGAAAATTGAAAAAAATCAGAAAACAGCCGTATACTTGCTGAATGTGCACAAAAACAGACACAAATAGAAAAACACATCCAAACAGTGAAATCATTGCAAAATCAAACACTGAAGGCATATAACTATATCTTATAAGATTTTAACTTTATTTGTGAGGTTTATGTTACGGGACAGTAGAAAATTGAAAAAAATCAGAAAACAGCCGTATACTTGCTGAATGCGCACAAAAACAGACACAAATAGAAAAACACATCCAAACAGTGAAATCATTGCAAAATCAAACACTGAGGTTACAGAAGTATATCTTATAAGATGTTAACTTTATTTGTGAGGTTTATGTTATGGGACAGTAGAAAATTGAAAAAAATCAGAAAACAGCCGTATACTTGCTGAATGCGCAAAAAAACACACACAAATAGAAAAACACATCCAAACAGTGAAATCATTGCAAAATCAAACACTGAGGTTACAGAAGTATATCTTATAAGATGTTAACTTTATTTGTGAGGTTTATGTTATGGGACAGTAGAAAATTGAAAAAAATCAGAAAACAGCCGTATACTTGCTGAATGCGCAAAAAAACACACACAAATACAAAAACACATCCAAACAGTGAAATCATTGCAAAATCAAACACTGAGGTTACAGAAGTATATCTTATAAGATGTTAACTTTATTTGTGAGGTTTATGTTATGGGACAGTAGAAAATTGAAAAAAATCAGAAAACAGCCTTATACTTGCTGAATGTGCACAACAAAAGACACAAATAGAAAAACACATCCAAACAGTGAAATCATTGCAAAATCAAACACTGAAGGCATATAACTATATCTTATAAGATTTTGACTTTATTTGTGAGATTTATGTTACGGGACAGTAGAAAATTGAAAAAAATCAGAAAACAGCCGTATACTTGCTGAATGTGCACAAAAACAGACACAAATAGAAAAACACATCCAAACAGTGAAATCATTGCAAAATCAAACACTGAAGGCATATAACTATATCTTATAAGATTTTAACTTTATTTGTGAGGTTTATGTTACGGGACAGTAGAAAATTGAAAAAAATCAGAAAACAGCCGTATACTTGCTGAATGCGCACAAAAACAGACACAAATAGAAAAACACATCCAAACAGTGAAATCATTGCAAAATCAAACACTGAGGTTACAGAAGTATATCTTATAAGATGTTAACTTTATTTGTGAGGTTTATGTTATGGGACAGTAGAAAATTGAAAAAAATCAGAAAACAGCCGTATACTTGCTGAATGCGCAAAAAAACACACACAAATAGAAAAACACATCCAAACAGTGAAATCATTGCAAAATCAAACACTGAGGTTACAGAAGTATATCTTATAAGATGTTAACTTTATTTGTGAGGTTTATGTTATGGGACAGTAGAAAATTGAAAAAAATCAGAAAACAGCCGTATAGTTGCTGAATGCGCAAAAAAACACACACAAATAGAAAAACACATCCAAACAGTGAAATCATTGCAAAATCAAACACTGAGGTTACAGAAGTATATCTTATAAGATGTTAACTTTATTTGTGAGGTTTATGTTATGGGACAGTAGAAAATTGAAAAAAATCAGAAAACAGCCTTATACTTGCTGAATGTGCACAACAAAAGACACAAATAGAAAAACACATCCAAACAGTGAAATCATTGCAAAATCAAACACTGAAGGCATATAACTATATCTTATAAGATTTTGACTTTATTTGTGAGATTTATGTTATGGGACAGTAGAAAATTGAAAAAAATCAGAAAACAGCCGTATACTTGCTGAATGTGCACAAAAACAGACACAAATAGAAAAACACATCCAAACAGTGAAATCATTGCAAAATCAAACACTGAAGGCATATAACTATATCTTATAAGATTTTAACTTTATTTGTGAGGTTTATGTTACGGGACAGTAGAAAATTGAAAAAAATCAGAAAACAGCCGTATACTTGCTGAATGCGCACAAAAACAGACACAAATAGAAAAACACATCCAAACAGTGAAATCATTGCAAAATCAAACACTGAGGTTACAGAAGTATATCTTATAAGATGTTAACTTTATTTGTGAGGTTTATGTTATGGGACAGTAGAAAATTGAAAAAAATCAGAAAACAGCCGTATACTTGCTGAATGTGCACAAACACAGACACACATAGAAAAACACATCCAAACAGTGAAATCATTGCAAAATCAAACACTGAAGGCATATAACTATATCTTATAAGATGTTAACTTTATTTATGAGGTTTATGTTACGGGACAATAGAAAATTGCAAAAAATCAGAAAACAGCCGTATACTTGCTGAATGTGCACAACAAAAGACACAAATAGAAAAACACATCCAAACAGTGAAATCATTGCAAAATCAAACACTGAGGTTACAGAAGTATATCTTATAAGATGTTAACTTTATTTGTGAGGTTTATGTTATGGGACAGTAGAAAATTGAAAAAAATCAGAAAACAGCCGTATACTTGCTGAATGCGCAAAAAAACACACACAAATAGAAAAACACATCCAAACAGTGAAATCATTGCAAAATCAAACACTGAGGTTACAGAAGTATATCTTATAAGATGTTAACTTTATTTGTGAGGTTTATGTTATGGGACAGTAGAAAATTGAAAAAAATCAGAAAACAGCCGTATACTTGCTGAATGTGCACAAACACAGACACACATAGAAAAACACATCCAAACAGTGAAATCATTGCAAAATCAAACACTGAGGTTACAGAAGTATATCTTATAAGATGTTAACTTTATTTGTGAGGTTTATGTTATGGGACAGTAGAAAATTGAAAAAAATCAGAAAACAGCCGTATACTTGCTGAATGCGCACAAAAACACACACAAATAGAAAAACACATCCAAACAGTGAAATCATTGCAAAATCAAACACTGAGGTTACAGAAGTATATCTTATAAGATGTTAACTTTATTTGTGAGGTTTATGTTATGGGACAGTAGAAAATTGAAAAAAATCAGAAAACAGCCGTATACTTGCTGAATGTGCACAAACACAGACACACATAGAAAAACACATCCAAACAGTGAAATCATTGCAAAATCAAACACTGAAGGCATATAACTATATCTTATAAGATGTTAACTTTATTTATGAGGTTTATGTTACGGGACAATAGAAAATTGCAAAAAATCAGAAAACAGCCGTATACTTGCTGAATGTGCACAACAAAAGACACAAATAGAAAAACACATCCAAACAGTGAAATCATTGCAAAATCAAACACTGAGGTTACAGAAGTATATCTTATAAGATGTTAACTTTATTTGTGAGGTTTATGTTATGGGACAGTAGAAAATTGAAAAAAATCAGAAAACAGCCGTATACTTGCTGAATGCGCAAAAAAACACACACAAATAGAAAAACACATCCAAACAGTGAAATCATTGCAAAATCAAACACTGAGGTTACAGAAGTATATCTTATAAGATGTTAACTTTATTTGTGAGGTTTATGTTATGGGACAGTAGAA
Organism: Solea solea; assembly: GCF_958295425.1. Classification (NCBI taxonomy): domain Eukaryota; kingdom Metazoa; phylum Chordata; class Actinopteri; order Pleuronectiformes; family Soleidae; genus Solea; species Solea solea. The sequence continues at coordinate 31,680,953 of NC_081139.1, read as the reverse complement.
AATTGAAAAAAATCAGAAAACAGCCGTATACTTGCTGAATGTGCACAAACACAGACACACATAGAAAAACACATCCAAACAGTGAAATCATTGCAAAATCAAACACTGAAGGCATATAACTATATCTTATAAGATGTTAACTTTATTTATGAGGTTTATGTTACGGGACAATAGAAAATTGAAAAAAATCAGAAAACAGCCGGATACTTGCTGAATGTGCACAACATTAGACACAAATAGAAAAACACATCCAAACAGTGAAATCATTGCAAAATCAAACACTGAAGGCATATAACTATATCTTATAAGATGTTAACTTTATTTGTGAGGTTTATGTTATGCGACAGTAGAAAATTGAAAAAAATCAGAAAACAGCCGTATACTTGCTGAACGTGCACAAAGACAGACACAAATAGAAAAACACATCCAAACAGTGAAATCATTGCAAAATCAAACACTGAAGGCATATAACTATATCTTATAAGATGTTAACTTTATTTATGAGGTTAATGTTACGGGACAATAGAAAATTGCAAAAAATCAGAAAACAGCCGTATACTTGCTGAATGTGCACAACAAAAGACACAAATAGAAAAACACATCCAAACAGTGAAATCATTGCAAAATCAAACACTGAGGTTACAGAAGTATATCTTATAAGATGTTAACTTTATTTGTGAGGTTTATGTTATGGGACAGTAGAAAATTGAAAAAAATCAGAAAACAGCCGTATACTTGCTGAATGCGCACAAAAACAGACACAAATAGAAAAACACATCCAAACAGTGAAATCATTGCAAAATCAAACACTGAGGTTACAGAAGTATATCTTATAAGATGTTAACTTTATTTGTGAGGTTTATGTTATGGGACAGTAGAAAATTGAAAAAAATCAGAAAACAGCCTTATACTTGCTGAATGTGCACAACAAAAGACACAAATAGAAAAACACATCCAAACAGTGAAATCATTGCAAAATCAAACACTGACGGCATATAACTATATCTTATAAGATTTTAACTTTATTTGTGAGGTTTATGTTACGGGACAGTAGAAAATTGAAAAAAATCAGAAAACAGCCGTATACTTGCTGAATGTGCACAAAAACAGACACAAATAGAAAAACACATCCAAACAGTGAAATCATTGCAAAATCAAACACTGAAGGCATATAACTATATCTTATAAGATGTTAACTTTATTTATGAGGTTTATGTTACGGGACAATAGAAAATTGAAAAAAATCAGAAAACAGCCGGATACTTGCTGAATGTGCACAACAAAAGACACAAATAGAAAAACACATCCAAACAGTGAAATCATTGCAAAATCAAACACTGAAGGCATATAACTATATCTTATAAGATGTTAACTTTATTTGTGAGGTTTATGTTATGCGACAGTAGAAAATTGAAAAAAATCAGAAAACAGCCGTATACTTGCTGAACGTGCACAAAGACAGACACAAATAGAAAAACACATCCAAACAGTGAAATCATTGCAAAATCAAACACTGAAGGCATATAACTATATCTTATAAGATGTTAACTTTATTTATGAGGTTAATGTTACGGGACAATAGAAAATTGCAAAAAATCAGAAAACAGCCGTATACTTGCTGAATGTGCACAACAAAAGACACAAATAGAAAAACACATCCAAACAGTGAAATCATTGCAAAATCAAACACTGAGGTTACAGAAGTATATCTTATAAGATGTTAACTTTATTTGTGAGGTTTATGTTATGGGACAGTAGAAAATTGAAAAAAATCAGAAAACAGCCGTATACTTGCTGAATGCGCACAAAAACAGACACAAATAGAAAAACACATCCAAACAGTGAAATCATTGCAAAATCAAACACTGAGGTTACAGAAGTATATCTTATAAGATGTTAACTTTATTTGTGAGGTTTATGTTATGGGACAGTAGAAAATTGAAAAAAATCAGAAAACAGCCGTATACTTGCTGAATGTGCACAAACACAGACACACATAGAAAAACACATCCAAACAGTGAAATCATTGCAAAATCAAACACTGAAGGCATATAACTATATCTTATAAGATGTTAACTTTATTTATGAGGTTTATGTTACGGGACAATAGAAAATTGCAAAAAATCAGAAAACAGCCGTATACTTGCTGAATGTGCACAACAAAAGACACAAATAGAAAAACACATCCAAACAGTGAAATCATTGCAAAATCAAACACTGAGGTTACAGAAGTATATCTTATAAGATGTTAACTTTATTTGTGAGGTTTATGTTATGGGACAGTAGAAAATTGAAAAAAATCAGAAAACAGCCGTATACTTGCTGAATGCGCAAAAAAACACACACAAATAGAAAAACACATCCAAACAGTGAAATCATTGCAAAATCAAACACTGAGGTTACAGAAGTATATCTTATAAGATGTTAACTTTATTTGTGAGGTTTATGTTATGGGACAGTAGAAAATTGAAAAAAATCAGAAAACAGCCGTATACTTGCTGAATGTGCACAAACACAGACACACATAGAAAAACACATCCAAACAGTGAAATCATTGCAAAATCAAACACTGAAGGCATATAACTATATCTTATAAGATGTTAACTTTATTTATGAGGTTTATGTTACGGGACAATAGAAAATTGAAAAAAATCAGAAAACAGCCGGATACTTGCTGAATGTGCACAACAAAAGACACAAATAGAAAAACACATCCAAACAGTGAAATCATTGCAAAATCAAACACTGAAGGCATATAACTATATCTTATAAGATGTTAACTTTATTTGTGAGGTTTATGTTATGCGACAGTAGAAAATTGAAAAAAATCAGAAAACAGCCGTATACTTGCTGAACGTGCACAAAGACAGACACAAATAGAAAAACACATCCAAACAGTGAAATCATTGCAAAATCAAACACTGAAGGCATATAACTATATCTTATAAGATGTTAACTTTATTTATGAGGTTAATGTTACGGGACAATAGAAAATTGCAAAAAATCAGAAAACAGCCGTATACTTGCTGAATGTGCACAACAAAAGACACAAATAGAAAAACACATCCAAACAGTGAAATCATTGCAAAATCAAACACTGAGGTTACAGAAGTATATCTTATAAGATGTTAACTTTATTTGTGAGGTTTATGTTATGGGACAGTAGAAAATTGAAAAAAATCAGAAAACAGCCGTATACTTGCTGAATGCGCACAAAAACAGACACAAATAGAAAAACACATCCAAACAGTGAAATCATTGCAAAATCAAACACTGAGGTTACAGAAGTATATCTTATAAGATGTTAACTTTATTTGTGAGGTTTATGTTATGGGACAGTAGAAAATTGAAAAAAATCAGAAAACAGCCTTATACTTGCTGAATGTGCACAACAAAAGACACAAATAGAAAAACACATCCAAACAGTGAAATCATTGCAAAATCAAACACTGACGGCATATAACTATATCTTATAAGATTTTAACTTTATTTGTGAGGTTTATGTTACGGGACAGTAGAAAATTGAAAAAAATCAGAAAACAGCCGTATACTTGCTGAATGTGCACAAAAACAGACACAAATAGAAAAACACATCCAAACAGTGAAATCATTGCAAAATCAAACACTGAAGGCATATAACTATATCTTATAAGATGTTAACTTTATTTATGAGGTTTATGTTACGGGACAATAGAAAATTGAAAAAAATCAGAAAACAGCCGGATACTTGCTGAATGTGCACAACAAAAGACACAAATAGAAAAACACATCCAAACAGTGAAATCATTGCAAAATCAAACACTGAAGGCATATAACTATATCTTATAAGATGTTAACTTTATTTGTGAGGTTTATGTTATGCGACAGTAGAAAATTGAAAAAAATCAGAAAACAGCCGTATACTTGCTGAACGTGCACAAAGACAGACACAAATAGAAAAACACATCCAAACAGTGAAATCATTGCAAAATCAAACACTGAAGGCATATAACTATATCTTATAAGATGTTAACTTTATTTATGAGGTTAATGTTACGGGACAATAGAAAATTGCAAAAAATCAGAAAACAGCCGTATACTTGCTGAATGTGCACAACAAAAGACACAAATAGAAAAACACATCCAAACAGTGAAATCATTGCAAAATCAAACACTGAGGTTACAGAAGTATATCTTATAAGATGTTAACTTTATTTGTGAGGTTTATGTTATGGGACAGTAGAAAATTGAAAAAAATCAGAAAACAGCCGTATACTTGCTGAATGCGCACAAAAACAGACACAAATAGAAAAACACATCCAAACAGTGAAATCATTGCAAAATCAAACACTGAGGTTACAGAAGTATATCTTATAAGATGTTAACTTTATTTGTGAGGTTTATGTTATGGGACAGTAGAAAATTGAAAAAAATCAGAAAACAGCCTTATACTTGCTGAATGTGCACAACAAAAGACACAAATAGAAAAACACATCCAAACAGTGAAATCATTGCAAAATCAAACACTGACGGCATATAACTATATCTTATAAGATTTTAACTTTATTTGTGAGGTTTATGTTACGGGACAGTAGAAAATTGAAAAAAATCAGAAAACAGCCGTATACTTGCTGAATGTGCACAAAAACAGACACAAATAGAAAAACACATCCAAACAGTGAAATCATTGCAAAATCAAACACTGAAGGCATATAACTATATCTTATAAGATTTTAACTTTATTTGTAAGGTTCATGTTATGCGACAGTAGAAAATTGAAAAAAATCAGAAAACAGCCGTATACTTGCTGAACGTGCACAAAGACAGACACAAATAGAAAAACACATCCAAACAGTGAAATCATTGCAAAATCAAACACTGAGGTTACAGAAGTATATCTTATAAGATGTTAACTTTATTTGTGAGGTTTATGTTATGGGACAGTAGAAAATTGAAAAAAATCAGAAAACAGCCGTATACTTGCTGAATGCGCAAAAAAACACACACAAATAGAAAAACACATCCAAACAGTGAAATCATTGCAAAATCAAACACTGAGGTTACAGAAGTATATCTTATAAGATGTTAACTTTATTTGTGAGGTTTATGTTATGGGACAGTAGAAAATTGAAAAAAATCAGAAAACAGCCGTATACTTGCTGAATGCGCAAAAAAACACACACAAATAGAAAAACACATCCAAACAGTGAAATCATTGCAAAATCAAACACTGAGGTTACAGAAGTATATCTTATAAGATGTTAACTTTATTTGTGAGGTTTATGTTATGGGACAGTAGAAAATTGAAAAAAATCAGAAAACAGCCTTATACTTGCTGAATGTGCACAACAAAAGACACAAATAGAAAAACACATCCAAACAGTGAAATCATTGCAAAATCAAACACTGAAGGCATATAACTATATCTTATAAGATTTTAACTTTATTTGTGAGGTTTATGTTACGGGACAGTAGAAAATTGCAAAAAATCAGAAAACAGCCGTATACTTGCTGAATGTGCACAAAAACAGACACAAATAGAAAAACACATCCAAACAGTGAAATCATTGCAAAATCAAACACTGAAGGCATATAACTATATCTTATAAGATTTTAACTTTATTTGTGAGGTTTATGTTACGGGACAGTAGAAAATTGAAAAAAATCAGAAAACAGCCGTATACTTGCTGAATGCGCACAAAAACAGACACAAATAGAAAAACACATCCAAACAGTGAAATCATTGCAAAATCAAACACTGAGGTTACAGAAGTATATCTTATGAGATGTTAACTTTATTTGTGAGGTTTATGTTATGGGACAGTAGAAAATTGAAAAAAATCTGAAAACAGCCGTATACTTGCTGAATGCGCAAAAAAACACACACAAATAGAAAAACACATCCAAACAGTGAAAACATTGCAAAATCAAACACTGAGGTTACAGAAGTATATCTTATAAGATGTTAACTTTATTTGTGAGGTTTATGTTATGGGACAGTAGAAAATTGAAAAAAATCAGAAAACAGCCGTATACTTGCTGAATGTGCACAAACACAGACACACATAGAAAAACACATCCAAACAGTGAAATCATTGCAAAATCAAACACTGAAGGCATATAACTATATCTTATAAGATGTTAACTTTATTTGTGAGGTTTATGTTATGCGACAGTAGAAAATTGAAAAAAATCAGAAAACAGCCGTATACTTGCTGAACTTGCACAAAGACAGACACGAATAGAAAAACACATCCAAACAGTGAAATCATTGCAAAATCAAACACTGAAGGCATATAACTATATCTTATAAGATGTTAACTTTATTTATGAGGTTAATGTTACGGGACAATAGAAAATTGCAAAAAATCAGAAAACAGCCGTATACTTGCTGAATGTGCACAACAAAAGACACAAATAGAAAAACACATCCAAACAGTGAAATCATTGCAAAATCAAACACTGAGGTTACAGAAGTATATCTTATAAGATGTTAACTTTATTTGTGAGGTTTATGTTATGGGACAGTAGAAAATTGAAAAAAATCAGAAAACAGCCGTATACTTGCTGAATGCGCACAAAAACAGACACAAATAGAAAAACACATCCAAGCAGTGAAATCATTGCAAAATCAAACACTGAGGTTACAGAAGTATATCTTATAAGATGTTAACTTTATTTGTGAGGTTTATGTTATGGGACAGTAGAAAATTGAAAAAAATCAGAAAACAGCCTTATACTTGCTGAATGTGCACAACAAAAGACACAAATAGAAAAACACATCCAAACAGTGAAATCATTGCAAAATCAAACACTGACGGCATATAACTATATCTTATAAGATTTTAACTTTATTTGTGAGGTTTATGTTACGGGACAGTAGAAAATTGAAAAAAATCAGAAAACAGCCGTATACTTGCTGAATGTGCACAAAAACAGACACAAATAGAAAAACACATCCAAACAGTGAAATCATTGCAAAATCAAACACTGAGGTTACAGAAGTATATCTTATAAGATGTTAACTTTATTTGTGAGGTTTATGTTATGGGACAGTAGAAAATTGAAAAAAATCAGAAAACAGCCGTATACTTGCTGAATGTGCACAAAAACAGACACAAATAGAAAAACACATCCAAACAGTGAAATCATTGCAAAATCAAACACTGAGGTTACAGAAGTATATCTTATAAGATGTTAACTTTATTTGTGAGGTTTATGTTATGGGACAGTAGAAAATTGAAAAAAATCAGAAAACAGCCGTATACTTGCTGAATGCGCAAAAAAACACACACACATAGAAAAACACATCCAAACAGTGAAATCATTGCAAAATCAAACACTGAAGGCATATAACTATATCTTATAAGATGTTAACTTTATTTATGAGGTTTATGTTACGGGACAATAGAAAATTGAAAAAAATCAGAAAACAGCCGGATACTTGCTGAATGTGCACAACAAAAGACACAAATAGAAAAACACATCCAAACAGTGAAATCATTGCAAAATCAAACACTGAAGGCAAATAACTATATCTTATAAGATGTTAACTTTATTTGTGAGGTTTATGTTATGCGACAGTAGAAAATTGAAAAAAATCAGAAAACAGCCGTATACTTGCTGAACGTGCACAAAGACAGACACAAATAGAAAAACACATCCAAACAGTGAAATCATTGCAAAATCAAACACTGAAGGCATATAACCATATCTTATAAGATGTTAACTTTATTTATGAGGTTAATGTTACGGGACAATAGAAAATTGCAAAAAATCAGAAAACAGCCGTATACTTGCTGAATGTGCACAACAAAAGACACAAATAGAAAAACACATCCAAACAGTGAAATCATTGCAAAATCAAACACTGAGGTTACAGAAGTATATCTTATAAGATGTTAACTTTATTTGTGAGGTTTATGTTATGGGACAGTAGAAAATTGAAAAAAATCAGAAAACAGCCGTATACTTGCTGAATGCGCACAAAAACAGACACAAATAGAAAAACACATCCAAACAGTGAAATCATTGCAAAATCAAACACTGAGGTTACAGAAGTATATCTTATAAGATGTTAACTTTATTTGTGAGGTTTATGTTATGGGACAGTAGAAAATTGAAAAAAATCAGAAAACAGCCTTATACTTGCTGAATGTGCACAACAAAAGACACAAATAGAAAAACACATCCAAACAGTGAAATCATTGCAAAATCAAACACTGACGGCATATAACTATATCTTATAAGATTTTAACTTTATTTGTGAGGTTTATGTTACGGGACAGTAGAAAATTGAAAAAAATCAGAAAACAGCCGTATACTTGCTGAATGTGCACAAAAACAGACACAAATAGAAAAACACATCCAAACAGTGAAATCATTGCAAAATCAAACACTGAAGGCATATAACTATATCTTATAAGATTTTAACTTTATTTGTAAGGTTCATGTTATGCGACAGTAGAAAATTGAAAAAAATCAGAAAACAGCCGTATACTTGCTGAACGTGCACAAAGACAGACACAAATAGAAAAACACATCCAAACAGTGAAATCATTGCAAAATCAAACACTGAGGTTACAGAAGTATATCTTATAAGATGTTAACTTTATTTGTGAGGTTTATGTTATGGGACAGTAGAAAATTGAAAAAAATCAGAAAACAGCCGTATACTTGCTGAATGCGCAAAAAAACACACACAAATAGAAAAACACATCCAAACAGTGAAATCATTGCAAAATCAAACACTGAGGTTACAGAAGTATATCTTATAAGATGTTAACTTTATTTGTGAGGTTTATGTTATGGGACAGTAGAAAATTGAAAAAAATCAGAAAACAGCCGTATACTTGCTGAATGCGCAAAAAAACACACACAAATAGAAAAACACATCCAAACAGTGAAATCATTGCAAAATCAAACACTGAGGTTACAGAAGTATATCTTATAAGATGTTAACTTTATTTGTGAGGTTTATGTTATGGGACAGTAGAAAATTGAAAAAAATCAGAAAACAGCCTTATACTTGCTGAATGTGCACAACAAAAGACACAAATAGAAAAACACATCCAAACAGTGAAATCATTGCAAAATCAAACACTGAAGGCATATAACTATATCTTATAAGATTTTAACTTTATTTGTGAGGTTTATGTTATGGGACAGTAGAAAATTTAAAAAAATCAGAAAACAGCCGTATACTTGCTGAATGTGCCCAAAAACAGACACAAATAGAAAAACACATCCAAACAGTGAAATCATTGCAAAATCAAACACTGAGGTTACAGAAGTATATCTTATAAGATGTTAACTTTATTTGTGAGGTTTATGTTATGGGACAGTAGAAAATTGAAAAAAATCAGAAAACAGCCGTATACTTGCTGAATGTGCACAACAAAAGACACAAATAGAAAAACACATCCAAACAGTGAAATCATTGCAAAATCAAACACTGACGGCATATAACTATATCTTATAAGATTTTAACTTTATTTGTGAGGTTTATGTTACGGGACAGTAGAAAATTGAAAAAAATCAGAAAACAGCCGTATACTTGCTGAATGTGCACAAAAACAGACACAAATAGAAAAACACATCCAAACAGTGAAATCATTGCAAAATCAAACACTGAGGTTACAGAAGTATATCTTATAAGATGTTAACTTTATTTGTGAGGCTTATGTTATGGAACAGTAGAAAATTGAAAAAAATCATAAAACAGCCGTATACTTGCTGAATGCGCACAAAAACAGACACAAATAGAAAAACACATCCAAACAGTGATATCATTGCAAAATCAAACACTGAGGATAAATAACTATATCTTATAAGATTTAAACTTTATTTGTGAGGTTTATGTTATGGGACAGTAGAAAATTGAAAAAAATCAGAAAACAGCCGTATACTTGCTGAATGTGCACAAAAACAGACACAAATAGAAAAACACATCCAAACAGTGAAATCATTGCAAAATCAAACACTGAAGGCATATAACTATATATTATAAGATGTTAACTTTATTTATGAGGTTAATGTGACGGGACAATAGAAAATTGAAAAAAATCAGAAAACAGCCGTATACTTGCTGAATGTGCACAAAAACAGACACAAATAGAAAAACACCTCCAAACAGTGAAATCATTGCAAAATCAAACACTGAAGGCATATAACTATATCTTATAAGATGTTAACTTTATTTATGAGGTTTATGTTACGGGACAATAGAAAATTGAAAAAAATCAGAAAACAGCCGTATACTTGCTGAATGTGCACAACAAAAGACACAAATAGAAAAACACATCCAAACAGTGAAATCATTGCAAAATCAAACACTGAGGTTACAGAAGTATATCTTATAAGATGTTAACTTTATTTGTGAGGTTTATGTTATGGGACAGTAGAAAATTGAAAAAAATCAGAAAACAGCCGTATACTTGCTGAATGCGCACAAAAACAGACACAAATAGAAAAACACATCCAAACAGTGAAATCATTGCAAAATCAAACACTGAGGTAACAGAAGTATATCTTATAAGATGTTAACTTTATTTATGAGGTTTATGTTACGGGACAATAGAAAATTGAAAAAAATCAGAAAACAGCCGTATACTTGCTTAATGTGCACAACAAAATACACAAATAGAAAAACACATCCAAACAGTGAAATCATTGCAAAATCAAACACTGAAGGCATATAACTATATCTTATAAGATTTTAACTTTATTTGTGAGGTTTATGTAATGGGACAGTAGAAAATTGAAAAAAATCATAAAACAGCTGTTTACTTGCTGAACGTGCACAAAGACAGACACAAATAGAAAAACACATCCAAACAGTGAAATCATTGCAAAATCAAACACTGAAAGCATATAACTATATCTTATAAGATGTTAACTTTATTTGTGAGGTTTATGTTATGGAACAGTAGAAAATTGAAAAAAATCAGAAAACAGCCGTATACTTGCTGAATGTGCACAAACACAGACACACATAGAAAAACACATCCAAACAGTGAAATCATTGCAAAATCAAACACTGAGGTTACAGAAGTATATCTTATAAGATGTTCACTTTATGTGTGAGGTTTATGTTATGGGACAGTAGAAAATTGAAAAAAATCAGAAAACAGCCGTATACTTGCTGAATGTGCACAAAAACAGACACACATAGAAAAACACATCCAAACAGTGAAATCATTGCAAAATCAAACACTGAGGTTACAGAAGTATATCTTATGAGATGTTAACTTTATTTGTGAGGTTTATGTTATGGGACAGTAGAAAATTGAAAAAAATCAGAAAACAGCCGTATACTTGCTGAATGTGCACAAAAACAGACACAAATAGAAAAACACCTCCAAACAGTGAAATCATTGCAAAATCAAACACTGAGGTTACAGAAGTATATCTTATAAGATGTTAACTTTATTTGTGAGGTTTATGTAATGGGACAGTAGAAAATTGAAAAAAATCAGAAAACAGCCGTATACTTGCTGAATGCGCACAAAAACAGACACAAATAGAAAAACACATCCAAACAGTGAAATCATTGCAAAATCAAACACTGAGGATAAATAACTATATCTTATAAGATTTAAACTTTATTTGTGAGGTTTATGTTATGGGACAGTAGAAAATTGAAAAAAATCAGAAAACAGCCGTATACTTGCTGAATGTGCACAAAAACAGACACAAATAGAAAAACACATCCAAACAGTGAAATCATTGCAAAATCAAACACTGAAGGCATATAACTATATATTATAAGATGTTAACTTTATTTATGAGGTTAATGTGACGGGACAATAGAAAATTGAAAAAAATCAGAAAACAGCCGTATACTTGCTGAATGTGCACAAAAACAGACACAAATAGAAAAACACCTCCAAACAGTGAAATCATTGCAAAATCAAACACTGAAGGCATATAACTATATCTTATAAGATGTTAACTTTATTTATGAGGTTTATGTTACGGGACAATAGAAAATTGAAAAAAATCAGAAAACAGCCGTATACTTGCTGAATGTGCACAACAAAAGACACAAATAGAAAAACACATCCAAACAGTGAAATCATTGCAAAATCAAACACTGAGGTTACAGAAGTATATCTTATAAGATGTTAACTTTATTTGTGAGGTTTATGTTATGGGACAGTAGAAAATTGAAAAAAATCAGAAAACAGCCGTATACTTGCTGAATGCGCACAAAAACAGACACAAATAGAAAAACACATCCAAACAGTGAAATCATTGCAAAATCAAACACTGAGGTAACAGAAGTATATCTTATAAGATGTTAACTTTATTTATGAGGTTTATGTTACGGGACAATAGAAAATTGAAAAAAATCAGAAAACAGCCGTATACTTGCTTAATGTGCACAACAAAATACACAAATAGAAAAACACATCCAAACAGTGAAATCATTGCAAAATCAAACACTGAAGGCATATAACTATATCTTATAAGATTTTAACTTTATTTGTGAGGTTTATGTAATGGGACAGTAGAAAATTGAAAAAAATCATAAAACAGCTGTTTACTTGCTGAACGTGCACAAAGACAGACACAAATAGAAAAACACATCCAAACAGTGAAATCATTGCAAAATCAAACACTGAGGTTACAGTAGTATATCTTATAAGATGTTTACTTTATTTGTGAGGTTTATGTTATGGGACAGTAGAAAATTGAAAAAAATCAGAAAACAGCCGTATACTTGCTGAATGTGCACAACAAAAGACACAGATAGAAAAACACATCCAAACAGTGAAATCATTGCAAAATCAAACACTGAAGGCATATAACTATATCTTATAAGATTTTAACTTTATTTGTGAGGTTTATGTTATGGGACAGTAGAAAATTTAAAAAAATCAGAAAACAGCCGTATACTTGCTGAATGTGCCCAAAAACAGACACAAATAGAAAAACACATCCAAACAGTGAAATCATTGCAAAATCAAACACTGAGGTTACAGAAGTATATCTTATAAGATGTTAACTTTATTTGTGAGGTTTATGTTATGGGACAGTAGAAAATTGAAAAAAATCAGAAAACAGCCGTATACTTGCTGAATGTGCACAACAAAAGACACAGATAGAAAAACACATCCAAACAGTGAAATCATTGCAAAATCAAACACTGAAGGCATATAACTATATCTTATAAGATTTTAACTTTATTTGTGAGGTTTATGTTACGGGACAGTAGAAAATTGAAAAAAATCAGAAAACAGCCGTATACTTGCTGAATGCGCACAAAAACAGACACAAATAGAAAAACACATCCAAACAGTGAAATCATTGCAAAATCAAACACTGAGATTACAGAAGTATATCTTATAAGATGTTAACTTTATTTGTGAGGTTTATGTAATGGGACAGTAGAAAATTGAAAAAAATCAGAAAACAGCTGTTTACTTGCTGAACGTGCACAAAGACAGACACAAATAGAAAAACACATCCAAACAGTGAAATCATTGCAAAATCAAACACTGAGGTTACAGTAGTATATCTTATAAGATGTTTACTTTATTTGTGAGGTTTATGTTATGGGACAGTAGAAAATTGAAAAAAATCAGAAAACAGCCGTATACTTGCTGAATGTGCACAACAAAAGACACAGATAGAAAAACACATCCAAACAGTGAAATCATTGCAAAATCAAACACTGAAGGCATATAACTATATCTTATAAGATTTTAACTTTATTTGTGAGGTTTATGTTATGGGACAGTAGAAAATTGAAAAAAATCAGAAAACAGCCGTATACTTGCTGAATGTGCCCAAAAACAGACACAAATAGAAAAACACATCCAAACAGTGAAATCATTGCAAAATCAAACACTGAGGTTACAGTAGTATATCTTATAAGATGTTTACTTTATTTGTGAGGTTTATGTTATGGGACAGTAGAAAATTGAAAAAAATCAGAAAACAGCCGTATACTTGCTGAATGTGCACAACAAAAGACACAGATAGAAAAACACATCCAAACAGTGAAATCATTGCAAAATCAAACACTGAAGGCATATAACTATATCTTATAAGATTTTAACTTTATTTGTGAGGTTTATGTTACGGGACAGTAGAAAATTGAAAAAAATCAGAAAACAGCCGTATACTTGCTGAATGCGCACAAAAACAGACACAAATAGAAAAACACATCCAAACAGTGAAATCATTGCAAAATCAAACACTGAGATTACAGAAGTATATCTTATAAGATGTTAACTTTATTTGTGAGGTTTATGTAATGGGACAGTAGAAAATTGAAAAAAATCAGAAAACAGCTGTTTACTTGCTGAACGTGCACAAAGACAGACACAAATAGAAAAACACATCCAAACAGTGAAATCATTGCAAAATCAAACACTGAGGTTACAGTAGTATATCTTATAAGATGTTTACTTTATTTGTGAGGTTTATGTTATGGGACAGTAGAAAATTGAAAAAAATCAGAAAACAGCCGTATACTTGCTGAATGTGCACAACAAAAGACACAGATAGAAAAACACATCCAAACAGTGAAATCATTGCAAAATCAAACACTGAAGGCATATAACTATATCTTATAAGATTTTAACTTTATTTGTGAGGTTTATGTTATGGGACAGTAGAAAATTTAAAAAAATCAGAAAACAGCCGTATACTTGCTGAATGTGCCCAAAAACAGACACAAATAGAAAAACACATCCAAACAGTGAAATCATTGCAAAATCAAACACTGAGGTTACAGTAGTATATCTTATAAGATGTTTACTTTATTTGTGAGGTTTATGTTATGGGACAGTAGAAAATTGAAAAAAATCAGAAAACAGCCGTATACTTGCTGAATGTGCACAACAAAAGACACAGATAGAAAAACACATCCAAACAGTGAAATCATTGCAAAATCAAACACTGAAGGCATATAACTATATCTTATAAGATTTTAACTTTATTTGTGAGGTTTATGTTATGGGACAGTAGAAAATTTAAAAAAATCAGAAAACAGCCGTATACTTGCTGAATGTGCCCAAAAACAGACACAAATAGAAAAACACATCCAAACAGTGAAATCATTGCAAAATCAAACACTGAGGTTACAGAAGTATATCTTATAAGATGTTAACTTTATTTGTGAGGTTTATGTTATGGGACAGTAGAAAATTGAAAAAAATCAGAAAACAGCCGTATACTTGCTGAATGTGCACAAAAACAGACACAAATAGAAAAACACATCCAAACAGTGAAATCATTGCAAAATCAAACACTGAGGTTACAGAAGTATATCTTATAAGATGTTAACTTTATTTGTGAGGTTTATGTTATGGGACAGTAGAAAATTGAAAAAAATCAGAAAACAGCCGTATACTTGCTGAATGTGCCCAAAAACAGACACAAATAGAAAAACACATCCAAACAGTGAAATCATTGCAAAATCAAACACTGAGGTTACAGAAGTATATCTTATAAGATGTTAACTTTATTTGTGAGGTTTATGTTATGGGACAGTAGAAAATTGAAAAAAATCAGAAAACAGCCGTATACTTGCTGAATGTGCACAACAAAAGACACAAATAGAAAAACACATCCAAACAGTGAAATCATTGCAAAATCAAACACTGAGGTTACAGAAGTATATCTTATAAGATGTTAACTTTATTTGTGAGGTTTATGTTATGCGACAGTAGAAAATTGAAAAAAATCAGAAAACAGCCGAATACTTGCTGAACGTGCACAAAGACAGACACAAATAGAAAAACACATCCAAACAGTGAAATCATTGCAAAATCAAACACTGAAAGCATATAACTATATCTTATAAGATGTTAACTTTATTTATGGGGTTAATGTTACGGGACAATAGAAAATTGAAAAAAATCAGAAAACAGCCGTATACTTGCTGAATGTGCACAAAAACAGACACAAATAGAAAAACACATCCAAACAGTGAAATCATTGCAAAATCAAACACTGAGGTTACAGAAGTATATCTTATAAGATGTTAACTTTATTTGTGAGGTTTATGTTATGGAACAGTAGAAAATTGAAAAAAATCAGAAAACAGCCGTATACTTGCTGAATGTGCACAAACACAGACACACATAGAAAAACACATCCAAACAGTGAAATCATTGCAAAATCAAACACTGAGGTTACAGAAGTATATCTTATAAGATGTTAACTTTATGTGTGAGGTTTATGTTATGGGACAGTAGAAAATTGAAAAAAATCAGAAAACAGCCGTATACTTGCTGAATGTGCACAAAAACAGACACACATAGAAAAACACATCCAAACAGTGAAATCATTGCAAAATCAAACACTGAGGTTACAGAAGTATATCTTATAAGATGTTAACTTTATTTGTGAGGTTTATGTTATGGGACAGTAGAAAATTGAAAAAAATCAGAAAACAGCCGTATACTTGCTGAATGTGCACAACAAAAGACACAAATAGAAAAACACATCCAAACAGTGAAATCATTGCAAAATCAAACACTGAAGGCATATAACTATATCTTATAAGATGTTAACTTTATTTGTGAGGTTTATGTTATGCGACAGTAGAAAATTGAAAAAAATCAGAAAACAGCCGAATACTTGCTGAACGTGCACAAAGACAGACACAAATAGAAAAACACATCCAAACAGTGAAATCATTGCAAAATCAAACACTGAAAGCATATAACTATATCTTATAAGATGTTAACTTTATTTATGAGGTTAATGTTACGGGACAATAGAAAATTGAAAAAAATCAGAAAACAGCCGTATACTTGCTGAATGTGCACAAAAACAGACACAAATAGAAAAACACATCCAAACAGTGAAATCATTGCAAAATCAAACACTGAGGTTACAGAAGTATATCTTATAAGATGTTAACTTTATTTGTGAGGTTTATGTTATGGAACAGTAGAAAATTGAAAAAAATCAGAAAACAGCCGTATACTTGCTGAATGTGCACAAACACAGACACACATAGAAAAACACATCCAAACAGTGAAATCATTGCAAAATCAAACACTGAGGTTACAGAAGTATATCTTATAAGATGTTAACTTTATGTGTGAGGTTTATGTTATGGGACAGTAGAAAATTGAAAAAAATCAGAAAACAGCCGTATACTTGCTGAATGTGCACAAAAACAGACACACATAGAAAAACACATCCAAACAGTGAAATCATTGCAAAATCAAACACTGAGGTTACAGAAGTATATCTTATGAGATGTTAACTTTATTTGTGAGGTTTATGTTATGGGACAGTAGAAAATTGAAAAAAATCAGAAAACAGCCGTATACTTGCTGAATGTGCACAAAAACAGACACAAATAGAAAAACACCTCCAAACAGTGAAATCATTGCAAAATCAAACACTGAGGTTACAGAAGTATATCTTATAAGATGTTAACTTTATTTGTGAGGTTTATGTAATGGGACAGTAGAAAATTGAAAAAAATCAGAAAACAGCTGTTTACTTGCTGAACGTGCACAAAGACAGACACAAATAGAAAAACACATCCAAACAGTGAAATCATTGCAAAATCAAACACTGAGGTTACAGTAGTATATCTTATAAGATCTTTACTTTATTTGTGAGGTTTATGTTATGGGACAGTAGAAAATTGAAAAAAATCAGAAAACAGCCGTATACTTGCTGAATGTGCACAACAAAAGACACAGATAGAAAAACACATCCAAACAGTGAAATCATTGCAAAATCAAACACTGAAGGCATATAACTATATCTTATAAGATTTTAACTTTATTTGTGAGGTTTATGTTATGGGACAGTAGAAAATTTAAAAAAATCAGAAAACAGCCGTATACTTGCTGAATGTGCCCAAAAACAGACACAAATAGAAAAACACATCCAAACAGTGAAATCATTGCAAAATCAAACACTGAGGTTACAGTAGTATATCTTATAAGATGTTTACTTTATTTGTGAGGTTTATGTTATGGGACAGTAGAAAATTGAAAAAAATCAGAAAACAGCCGTATACTTGCTGAATGTGCACAACAAAAGACACAGATAGAAAAACACATCCAAACAGTGAAATCATTGCAAAATCAAACACTGAAGGCATATAACTATATCTTATAAGATTTTAACTTTATTTGTGAGGTTTATGTTATGGGACAGTAGAAAATTTAAAAAAATCAGAAAACAGCCGTATACTTGCTGAATGTGCCCAAAAACAGACACAAATAGAAAAACACATCCAAACAGTGAAATCATTGCAAAATCAAACACTGAGGTTACAGTAGTATATCTTATAAGATGTTTACTTTATTTGTGAGGTTTATGTTATGGGACAGTAGAAAATTGAAAAAAATCAGAAAACAGCCGTATACTTGCTGAATGTGCACAACAAAAGACACAGATAGAAAAACACATCCAAACAGTGAAATCATTGCAAAATCAAACACTGAAGGCATATAACTATATCTTATAAGATTTTAACTTTATTTGTGAGGTTTATGTTATGGGACAGTAGAAAATTTTAAAAAATCAGAAAACAGCCGTATACTTGCTGAATGTGCCCAAAAACAGACACAAATAGAAAAACACATCCAAACAGTGAAATCATTGCAAAATCAAACACTGAGGTTACAGAAGTATATCTTATAAGATGTTAACTTTATTTGTGAGGTTTATGTTATGGGACAGTAGAAAATTGAAAAAAATCAGAAAACAGCCGTATACTTGCTGAATGTGCACAAAAACAGACACAAATAGAAAAACACATCCAAACAGTGAAATCATTGCAAAATCAAACACTGAGGTTACAGAAGTATATCTTATAAGATGTTAACTTTATTTGTGAGGTTTATGTTATGGGACAGTAGAAAATTGAAAAAAATCAGAAAACAGCCGTATACTTGCTGAATGCGCACAAAAACAGACACAAATAGAAAAACACGAACAAACAGTGAAATCATTGCAAAATCAAACACTGAGGTTACAGAAGTATATCTTATAAGATGTTAACTTTATTTATGAGGTTTATGTTACGGGACAATAGAAAATTGAAAAAAATCAGAAAACAGCCGTATACTTGCTTAATGTGCACAACAAAAGACACAAATAGAAAAACACATCCAAACAGTGAAATCATTGCAAAATCAAACACTGAAGGCATATAACTATATCTTATAAGATTTTAACTTTATTTGTGAGGTTTATGTTACGGGACAGTAGAAAATTGAAAAAAATCAGAAAACAGCCGTATACTTGCTGAATGCGCACAAAAACAGACACAAATAGAAAAACACATCCAAACAGTGAAATCATTGCAAAATCAAACACTGAGATTACAGAAGTATATCTTATAAGATGTTAACTTTATTTGTGAGGTTTATGTAATGGGACAGTAGAAAATTGAAAAAAATCAGAAAACAGCTGTTTACTTGCTGAACGTGCACAAAGACAGACACAAATAGAAAAACACATCCAAACAGTGAAATCATTGCAAAATCAAACACTGAGGTTACAGTAGTATATCTTATAAGATGTTTACTTTATTTGTGAGGTTTATGTTATGGGACAGTAGAAAATTGAAAAAAATCAGAAAACAGCCGTATACTTGCTGAATGTGCACAACAAAAGACACAGATAGAAAAACACATCCAAACAGTGAAATCATTGCAAAATCAAACACTGAAGGCATATAACTATATCTTATAAGATTTTAACTTTATTTGTGAGGTTTATGTTATGGGACAGTAGAATATTTAAAAAAATCAGAAAACAGCCGTATACTTGCTGAATGTGCCCAAAAACAGACACAAATAGAAAAACACATCCAAACAGTGAAATCATTGCAAAATCAAACACTGAGGTTACAGAAGTATATCTTATAAGATGTTAACTTTATTTGTGAGGTTTATGTTATGGGACAGTAGAAAATTGAAAAAAATCAGAAAACAGCCGTATACTTGCTGAATGTGCACAACAAAAGACACAAATAGAAAAACACATCCAAACAGTGAAATCATTGCAAAATCAAACACTGACGGCATATAACTATATCTTATAAGATTTTAACTTTATTTGTGAGGTTTATGTTACGGGACAGTAGAAAATTGAAAAAAATCAGAAAACAGCCGTATACTTGCTGAATGTGCACAAAAACAGACACAAATAGAAAAACACATCCAAACAGTGAAATCATTGCAAAATCAAACACTGAAGGCATATAACTATATCTTATAAGATTTTAACTTTATTTGTGAGGTTTATGTTACGGGACAGTAGAAAATTGAAAAAAATCAGAAAACAGCCGTATACTTGCTGAATGTGCACAACAAAAGACACAAATAGAAAAACACATCCAAACAGTGAAATCATTGCAAAATCAAACACTGAGGTTACAGAAGTATATCTTATAAGATGTTAACTTTATTTGTGAGGTTTATGTTATGGGACAGTAGAAAATTGAAAAAAATCAGAAAACAGCCGTATACTTGCTGAATGCGCACAAAAACAGACACAAATAGAAAAACACATCCAAACAGTGAAATCATTGCAAAATCAAACACTGAGGTTACAGAAGTATATCTTATAAGATGTTAACTTTATTTGTGAGGTTTATGTTATGGGACAGTAGAAAATTGAAAAAAATCAGAAAACAGCCGTATACTTGCTGAATGCGCACAAAAACAGACACAAATAGAAAAACACATCCAAACAGTGAAATCATTGCAAAATCAAACACTGAGGTTACAGAAGTATATCTTATAAGATGTTAACTTTATTTGTGAGGTTTATATTAGGGGACAGTAGAAAATTGAAAAAAATCAGAAAACAGCCGTATACTTGCTGAATGCGCACAAAAACAGACACAAATAGAAAAACACATCCAAACAGTGAAATCATTGCAAAATCAAACACTGAAAGCATATAACTATATCTTATAAGATTTTAACTTTATTTGTGAGGTTTATGTTACGGGACAGTAGAAAATTGAAAAAAATCAGAAAACAGCCGCATACTTGCTTAATGTGCACAACAAAAGACACAAATAGAAAAACACATCCAAACAGTGAAATCATTGCAAAATCAAACACTGAAGGCATATAAGTATAACTTCTAAGATTTTAACTTTATTTGTGAGGTTTATGTTATGGGACAGCAGAAAAATGAAAAAAATCCGGAAACAGCCTTATCTCAGCTGAATGCGCACACAAACAGACACCAATAGAAAAACACATCCAAACAGTGAAATCATAGCAAAATCAAACACTGAGGGTACAGAACTAAATATTTTAAGATGTTAACTTCATTTGTGAGGTTTATGTTATGGGACAGCAGAAAAATTTAAAAAATCCTTAAACAGCCTTATCTCAGCTGAATGCGCACACAAACAGATACTTGTAGAAAAACACATCCCAACAGTGAAATCATTGCAAAATTAAACACTGAGGGTAAAGAAGTATATCTTATAAGATGTTAACTTCATTTGTGAGGTTTATGTTATGGGACAGCAGAAAAATTAAAAAAATCCGGAAACAGCCTTATCTCAGCTGAATGCGAACACAAACAGACACCAATAGAAAAACACATCCAAACAGTGAAATCATTGCAAAATCAAACACTGAGGTTACAGTAGTATATCTTATGAGATGTTAACTTTATTTGTGAGGTTTATGTTACGGGACAGTAGAAAATTGAAAAAAATCAGAAAACAGCCGTATACTTGCTGAATGCGCACAAAAACAGACACAAATAGAAAAACACATCCAAACAGTGAAATCATTGCAAAATCAAACACTGAAGGCATATAACTATATCTTATAAGATTTTAACTTTATTTGTGAGGTTATGTTATAGGACAATAGAAAATTGAAAAAAATCAGAAAACAGCAGTATACTTGCTGAATGTGCACAAAAACAGACACAAATAGAAAAACACATCCAAACAGTGAAATCATTGCAAAATCAAACACTGAAGACATATAACTATAACTTCTAAGATTTTAACTTTATTTGTGAGGTTTATGTTATGGGACAGCAGAAAAATGAAAAAAATCCGGAAACAGCCTTATCTCAGCTGAATGCGCACACAAACAGACACCAATAGAAAAACACATCCAAACAGTGAAATCATTGCAAAATCAAACACTGAGGGTACAGAACTAAATATTTTAAGATGTTAACTTCATTTGTGAGGTTTATGTTATGGGACAGTAGAAAATTGAAAAAAATCAGAAAACAGCCGTATACTTGCTGAATGAGCACAAAAACAGACACAAATAGAAAAACACATCCCAACAGTGAAATCATTGCAAAATTAAACACTGAGGGTAAAGAAGTATATCTTATAAGATGTTAAGTTCATTTGTTAGGTTTATATTATGGGAAAGTAGAAAAATGAAAAAAATCAGAAAACAGCCTTATCTCAGCTCAATGGGGCACAAACAGACACTTGTAGAAAAACACATCCAAACAGTGAAATCATTGCAAAATCAAACAGTGAGGGTACAGAACTAAATCTTTTAAGATGTTAACTTCATTTGTGAGGTTTATGTTATGGGACAGTAGAAAATTGAAGAAAATCAGAAAACAGCCGTATACTTGCTGAATGTGCACAAAAACAGACACAAATAGAAAAACACATCCAAACAGTGAAATCATTGCAAAATCAAACACTGAAGGCATATAACTATAACTTCTAAGATTGTAACTTCATTTGTGAGGTTTATGTTATGGGACAGTAGAAAATTGAAAAAAATCAGAAAACAGCCGTATACTTGCTGAATGTGCACAAAAACAGACACAAATAGAAAAACACATCCAAACAGTGAAATCATTGCAAAATCAAACACTGAGGTTACAGAAGTATATCTTATAAGATGTTTACTTTATTTGTGAGGTTTATGTTATGGGACAGTAGAAAATTGAAAAAAATCAGAAAACAGCCGTATACTTGCTGAATGTGCACAACAAAAGACACAAATAGAAAAACACATCCAAACAGTGAAATCATTGCAAAATCAAACACTGAAGGCATATAACTATATCTTATAAGATTTTAACTTTATTTGTGAGGTTATGTTATAGGACAATAGAAAATTGAAAAAAATCAGAAAACAGCCATATACTTGCTGAATGTGCACAAAAACAGACACAAATAGAAAAACACATCCAAACAGTGAAATCATTGCAAAATCAAACATTGAAGGCATATAACTATAACTTCTAAGATTTTAACTTTATTTGTGAGGTTTATGTTATGGGACAGCAGAAAAATGAAAAAAATCCGGAAACAGCCTTATCTCAGCTGAATGCGCACACAAACAGACACCAATAGAAAAACACATCCAAACAGTGAAATCATAGCAAAATCAAACACTGAGGGTACAGAACTAAATATTTTAAGATGTTTAATTCATTTGTGAGGTTTATGTTATGGAACAGCAGAAAAATTAAAAAAATCCTTAAACAGCCTTATCTCAGCTGAATGCGCACACAAACAGATACTTGTAGAAAAACACATCCCAACAGTGAAATCATTGCAAAATTAAACACTGAGGGTAAAGAAGTATATCTTATAAGATGTTAAGTTCATTTGTTAGGTTTATATTATGGGAAAGTAGAAAAATGAAAAAAATCCGAAAACAGCCTTATCTCAGCTCAATGGGGCACAAACAGACACTTGTAGAAAAACACATCCAAACAGTGAAATCATTGCAAAATCAAACAGTGAGGGTAAAGAAGTATATCTTATAAGATGTTAAGTTCATTTGTTAGGTTTATATTATGGGAAAGTAGAACAATTTAAAAAATCCGGAAACAGCCTTATCTCAGCTGTATGCGCACACAAACAGACACCAATAGAAAAACACATCCAAACAGTGAAATCATTGCAAAATCAAACAGTGAGTGTACAGAACTAAATCTTTTAAGATGTTAACTTTATTTGTGAGGTTTATGTTAAGGGACAGCTGAAAAATTAAAAAAATCCGTAAACAGCCTTATCTCAGCTGAATGCGCACACAAGCAGACACTTGTAGAAAAACACATCCCAACAGTGAAATCAATGCAAAATCAAACAGTAAGGGTACAGAACTAAATCTTTTTAAGATGTTAACATCATTTGTGAGGTTTATGTTATGGGACAGCAGAAAACGAAAAAAATCCGGAAACAGCCTTATCTCAGCTGAATGCGCACACAAACAGACACCAATAGAAAAACACATCCAAACAGTGAAATCTTTGCAAAATTAAACACTGAGGGTAAAGAAGTATATCTTATAAGATGTTAAGTTCATTTGTTAGGTTTATATTATGGGAAAGTAGAAAAATGAAAAAATTTCGAAAATAGCCTTATCTCAGCTCAATGGGGCACAAACAGACACTTGTAGAAAAACACATCCAAACAGTGAAATCATTGCAAAATCAAACAGTGAGTGTACAGAACTAAATATTTTAAGATGTTAACATCATTTGTGAGGTTTATGTTATGGGACAGCAGAAAAATTTAAAAAATCCGGAAACAGCCTTATCTCAGCTGAATGCGCACACAAACAGACACCAATAGAAAAACACATCCAAACAGTGAAATCATTGCAAAATCAAACAGTGAGTGTACAGAACTAAATCTTTTAAGATGTTAACTTTATTTGTGAGGTTTATGTTAAGGGACAGCAGAAAAATTAAAAAAATCCGTAAACAGCCTTATCTCAGCTGAATGCGCACACAAGCAGACACTTGTAGAAAAACACATCCCAACAGTGAAATCAATGCAAAATCAAACAGTAAGGGTACAGAACTAAATATTTTAAGATGTTAACTTCATTTGTGAGGTTTATGTTATGGGACAGCAGAAAAATGAAAAAAATCCGGAAACAGCCTTATCTCAGCTGAATGCGCACACAAACAGACACCAATAGAAAAACACATCCAAACAGTGAAATCAATGCAAAATCAAACAGTGAGTGTACATAACTAAATCTTTTAAGATGTTAACTTCATTTGTGAGGTTTATGTTATGGGACAGCAGAAAAATTAAAAAGATCCGTAAACAGCCTTATCTCAGCTGAATGCGCACACAAACAGACACCAATAGAAAAACACATCCAAACAGTGAAATCTTTGCAAAATTAAACACTGAGGGTAAAGAAGTATATCTTATAAGACGTTAAGTTCATTTGTTAGGTTTATATTATGGGAAAGTAGAAAAATGAAAAAAATCCGAAAACAGCCTTATCTCAGCTGTATGCGCACACAAACAGACACCAATAGAAAAACACATCCAAACAGTGAAATCAATGCAAAATCAAACAGTGAGTGTACAGAACTAAATCTTTTAAGATGTTAACTTCATTTGTGAGGTTTATGTTATGGGACAGCAGAAAAATTAAAAAGATCCGTAAACAGCCTTATCTCAGCTGAATGCGCACACAAACAGACACTTGTAGAAAAACACATCCCAACAGTGAAACCATTGCAAAATCAAACACTGAGGGTACAGAACTAAATATTTTAAGATGTTAACTTCATTTGTGAGGTTTATGTTATGGTGCAGCAGAAAAATGAAAAAAATCCGTAAACAGCCTTATCTCAGCTGAATGCGCACACAAACAGACACTTGTAGAAAAACACATCCCAACAGTGAAATCATTGCAAAATCAAACACTGAGGGCACAGAACTAAATCTTATAAGACGTTAAGTTCATTTGTTAGGTTTATATTATGGGAAAGTAGAAAAATGAAAAAAAATCCGAAAACAGCCTTATCTCAGCTGTATGCGCACACATACAGACACCAATAGAAAAACACATCCAAACAGTGAAATCTTTGCAAAATTAAACACTGAGGGTAAAGAAGTATATCTTATAAGATGTTAACTTCATTTGTTAGGTTTATATTATGGGAAAGTAGAAAAATATAAAAAATCCGAAAACAGCCTTATCTCAGCTGTATGCGCACACAAACAGACACCAATAGAAAAACACATCCAAACAGTGAAATCTTTGCAAAATTAAACACTGAGGGTAAAGAAGTATATGTTATAAGATGTTAAGTTCATTTGTTAGGTTTATATTATGGGAAAGTAGAAAAATGAAAAAAATCCGAAAACAGCCTTATCTCAGCTGTATGCGCACACAAACAGACACCAATAGAAAAACACATCCAAACAGTGAAATCAATGCAAAATCAAACAGTGAGTGTACAGAACTAAATCTTTTAAGATGTTAACTTCATTTGTGAGGTTTATGTTATGGGACAGCAGAAAAATTTAAAAAATCCGTAAACAGCCTTATCTCAGCTGAAAGCGCACACAAACAGACACTTGTAGAAAAACACATCCCAAACAGTGAAATCTTTGCAAAATTAAACACTGAGGGTAAAGAAGTATATCTTATAAGATGTTAAGTTCATTTGTTAGGTTTATATTATGGGAAAGTAGAAAAATGAAAAAAATCCGAAAACAGCCTTATCTCAGCTGTATGCGCACACAAACAGACATCAATAGAAAAACACATCCAAACAGTGAAATCAATGCAAAATCAAACAGTGAGTGTACAGAACTAAATCTTTTAAGATGTTAACTTCATTTGTGAGGTTTATGTTATGGGACAGCAGAAAAATTAAAAAGATCCGTAAACAGCCTTATCTCAGCTGAATGCGCACACAAGCAGACACTTGTAGAAAAACACATCCCAACAGTGAAATCAATGCAAAATCAAACACTAAGGGTACAGAACTAAATATTTTAAGATGTTAACTTCATTTGTGAGGTTTATGTTATGGGACAGCAGAAAAATGAAAAAAATCCGTAAACAGCCTTATCTCAGCTGAATGCGCACACAAACAGACACCAATAGAAAAACACATCCAAACAGTGAAATCAATGCAAAATCAAACAGTGAGTGTACAGAACTAAATCTTTTAAGATGTTAACTTCATTTGTGAGGTTTATGTTATGGGACAGCAGAAAAATTAAAAAGATCCGTAAACAGCCTTATCTCAGCTGAATGCGCACACAAACAGACACTTGTAGAAAAACACATCCTTACAGTGAAATCATTGCAAAATCAAACACTGAGGGTACAGAACTAAATCTTTTAAGATGTTAACTTCATTTGTGAGGTTTATGTTATGGGACAGCAGAAAAATTAAAAAAATCCGTAAACAGCCTTATCTCAGCTGAATGCGCACACAAACAGACACCAATAGAAAAACACATCCAAACAGTGAAATCTTTGCAAAATTAAACACTGAGGGTAAAGAAGTATATCTTATAAGATGTTAAGTTCATTTGTTAGGTTTATATTATGGGAAAGTAGAAAAATGAAAAAAATCCGAAAACAGCCTTATCTCAGCTGTATGCGCACACAAACAGACACCAATAGAAAAACACATCCAAACAGTGAAATCAATGCAAAATCAAACAGTGAGTGTACAGAACTAAATCTTTTAAGATGTTAACTTCATTTGTGAGGTTTATGTTATGGGACAGCAGAAAAATTATAAAGATCCGTAAACAGCCTTATCTCAGCTGAATGCGCACACAAACAGACACTTGTAGAAAAACACATCCCAACAGTGAAACCATTGCAAAATCAAACACTGAGGGTACAGAACTAAATATTTTAAGATGTTAACTTCATTTGTGAGGTTTATGTTATGGGACAGCAGAAAAATTAAAAAAATCCGTAAACAGCCTTATCTCAGCTGAATGCGCACACAAACAGACACTTGTAGAAAAACACATCCCAACAGTGAAACCATTGCAAAATCAAACACTGAGGGTACAGAACTAAATATTTTAAGATGTTAACTTTATTTGTGAAGTTTATGTTATGGGACAGCAGAAAAATGAAAAAAATCCGTAAACAGCCTTATCTCAGATGAATGCGCACACAAACAGACACTTGTAGAAAAACACATCCCAACAGTGAAATCATTGCAAAATCAAACACTGAGGGTACAGAACTAAATCTTATAAGACGTTAAGTTCATTTGTTAGGTTTATATTATGGGAAAGTAGAAAAATGAAAAAAAATCCGAAAACAGCCTTATCTCAGCTGTATGCGCACACAAACAGACACCAATAGAAAAACACATCCAAACAGTGAAATCTTTGCAAAATTAAACACTGAGGGTAAAGAAGTATATCTTATAAGATGTTAACTTCATTTGTCAGGTTTATATTATGGGAAAGTAGAAAAATATAAAAAATCCGAAAACAGCCTTATCTCAGCTGTATGCGCACACAAACAGACACCAATAGAAAAACACATCCCAACAGTGAAATCATTGCAAAATCAAACACTGAGGGTACAGAACTAAATCTTTTAAGATGTTAACTTCATTTGTGAGGTTTATGTTATGGGACAGCAGAAAAATTAAAAAGATCCGTAAACAGCCTTATCTCAGCTGAATGCGTACACAAGCAGACACTTGTAGAAAAACACATCCCAACAGTGAAATCAATGCAAAATCAAACACTAAGGGTACAGAACTAAATATTTTAAGATGTTAACTTCATTTGTGAGGTTTATGTTATGGGACAGCAGAAAAATGAAAAAAATCCGGAAACAGCCTTATCTCAGCTGAATGCGCACACAAACAGACACTTGTAGAAAAACACATCCCAACAGTGAAACCATTGCAAAATCAAACACTGAGGGTACAGAACTAAATCTTTTAAGATGTTAACTTCATTTGTGAGGTTTATGTTATGGGACAGCAGAAAAATGAAAAAAATCCGTAAACAGCCTTATCTCAGCTGAATGCGCACACAAACAGACACTTGTAGAAAAACACATCCCAAACAGTGAAATCTTTGCAAAATTAAACACTGAGGGTAAAGAAGTATATCTTATAAGATGTTAAGTTCATTTGTTAGGTTTATATTATGGGAAAGTAGAAAAATGAAAAAAATCCGAAAACAGCCTTATCTCAGCTGAATGCGCACACAAACAGACACTTGTAGAAAAACACATCCCAAACAGTGAAATCTTTGCAAAATGAAACACTGAGGGTAAAGAAGTATATCTTATAAGATGTTAAGTTCATTTGTTAGGTTTATATTATGGGAAAGTAGAAAAATGAAAAAAATCCGAAAACAGCCTTATCTCAGCTGTATGCGCACACAAACAGACACCAATAGAAAAACACATCCAAACAGTGAAATCAATGCAAAATCAAACAGTGAGTGTACAGAACTAAATCTTTTAAGATGTTAACTTCATTTGTGAGGTTTATGTTATGGGACAGCAGAAAAATTAAAAAAATCCGTAAACAGCCTTATCTCAGCTGAATGCGCACACAAACAGACACCAATAGAAAAACACATCCAAACAGTGAAATCAATGCAAAATCAAACAGTGAGTGTACATAACTAAATCTTTTAAGATGTTAACTTCATTTGTGAGGTTTATGTTATGGGACAGCAGAAAAATTACAAAGATCCGTAAACAGCCTTATATCAGCTGAATGCGCACACAAACAGACACCAATAGAAAAACACATCCAAACAGTGAATTCTTTGCAAAATTAAACACTGAGGGTAAAGAAGTATATCTTATAAGACGTTAAGTTCATTTGTTAGGTTTATATTTTGGGAAAGTAGAAAAATGAAAAAAATCCGAAAACAGCCTTATCTCAGCTGTATGCGCACACAAACAGACACCAATAGAAAAACACATCCAAACAGTGAAATCAATGCAAAATCAAACAGTGAGTGTACAGAACTAAATCTTTTAAGATGTTAACTTCATTTGTGAGGTTTATGTTATGGGACAGCAGAAAAATTAAAAAGATCCGTAAACAGCCTTATCTCAGCTGAATGCGCACACAAACAGACACTTGTAGAAAAACACATCCTTACAGTGAAATCATTGCAAAATCAAACACTGAGGGTACAGAACTAAATCTTTTAAGATGTTAACTTCATTTGTGAGGTTTATGTTATGGGACAGCAGAAAAATTAAAAAAATCCGTAAACAGCCTTATCTCAGCTGAATGCGCACACAAACAGACACCAATAGAAAAACACATCCAAACAGTGAAATCTTTGCAAAATTAAACACTGAGGGTAAAGAAGTATATCTTATAAGATGTTAAGTTCATTTGTTAGGTTTATATTATGGGAAAGTAGAAAAATGAAAAAAATCCGAAAACAGCCTTATCTCAGCTGTATGCGCACACAAACAGACACCAATAGAAAAACACATCCCAACAGTGAAACCATTGCAAAATCAAACACTGAGGGTACAGAACTAAATATTTTAAGATGTTAACTTCATTTGTGAGGTTTATGTTATGGGACAGCAGAAAAATTAAAAAAATCCGTAAACAGCCTTATCTCAGCTGAATGCGCACACAAACAGACACTTGTAGAAAAACACATCCCAACAGTGAAACCATTGCAAAATCAAACACTGAGGGTACAGAACTAAATATTTTAAGATGTTAACTTTATTTGTGAAGTTTATGTTATGGGACAGCAGAAAAATGAAAAAAATCCGTAAACAGCCTTATCTCAGATGAATGCGCACACAAACAGACACTTGTAGAAAAACACATCCCAACAGTGAAATCATTGCAAAATCAAACACTGAGGGTACAGAACTAAATCTTATAAGACGTTAAGTTCATTTGTTAGGTTTATATTATGGGAAAGTAGAAAAATGAAAAAAAATCCGAAAACAGCCTTATCTCAGCTGTATGCGCACACAAACAGACACCAATAGAAAAACACATCCAAACAGTGAAATCTTTGCAAAATTAAACACTGAGGGTAAAGAAGTATATCTTATAAGATGTTAACTTCATTTGTCAGGTTTATATTATGGGAAAGTAGAAAAATATAAAAAATCCGAAAACAGCCTTATCTCAGCTGTATGCGCACACAAACAGACACCAATAGAAAAACACATCCAAACAGTGAAATCAATGCAAAATCAAACAGTGAGTGTACAGAACTAAATCTTTTAAGATGTTAACTTCATTTGTGAGGTTTATGTTATGGGACAGCAGAAAAATTAAAAAGATCCGTAAACAGCCTTATCTCAGCTGAATGCGTACACAAGCAGACACTTGTAGAAAAACACATCCCAACAGTGAAATCAATGCAAAATCAAACACTAAGGGTACAGAACTAAATATTTTAAGATGTTAACTTCATTTGTGAGGTTTATGTTATGGGACAGCAGAAAAATGAAAAAAATCCGGAAACAGCCTTATCTCAGCTGAATGCGCACACAAACAGACACTTGTAGAAAAACACATCCCAACAGTGAAACCATTGCAAAATCAAACACTGAGGGTACAGAACTAAATCTTTTAAGATGTTAACTTCATTTGTGAGGTTTATGTTATGGGACAGCAGAAAAATGAAAAAAATCCGTAAACAGCCTTATCTCAGCTGAATGCGCACACAAACAGACACTTGTAGAAAAACACATCCCAAACAGTGAAATCTTTGCAAAATTAAACACTGAGGGTAAAGAAGTATATCTTATAAGATGTTAAGTTCATTTGTTAGGTTTATATTATGGGAAAGTAGAAAAATGAAAAAAATCCGAAAACAGCCTTATCTCAGCTGAATGCGCACACAAACAGACACTTGTAGAAAAACACATCCCAAACAGTGAAATCTTTGCAAAATGAAACACTGAGGGTAAAGAAGTATATCTTATAAGATGTTAAGTTCATTTGTTAGGTTTATATTATGGGAAAGTAGAAAAATGAAAAAAATCCGAAAACAGCCTTATCTCAGCTGTATGCGCACACAAACAGACACCAATAGAAAAACACATCCAAACAGTGAAATCAATGCAAAATCAAACAGTGAGTGTACAGAACTAAATCTTTTAAGATGTTAACTTCATTTGTGAGGTTTATGTTATGGGACAGCAGAAAAATTAAAAAGATCCGTAAACAGCCTTATCTCAGCTGAATGCGCACACAAGCAGACACTTGTAGAAAAACACATCCCAACAGTGAAATCAATGCAAAATCAAACACTAAGGGTACAGAACTAAATATTTTAAGATGTTAACTTCATTTGTGAGGTTTATGTTATGGGACAGCAGAAAAATGAAAAAAATCCGGAAACAGCCTTATCTCAGCTGAATGCGCACACAAACAGACACTTGTAGAAAAACACATCCCAACAGTGAAATCATTGCAAAATCAAACACTGAGGGTACAGAACTAAATCTTTTAAGATGTTAACTTAATTTGTGAGGTTTATGTTATGGGACAGCAGAAAAATTAAAAAAATCCGTAAACAGCCTTATCTCAGCTGAATGCGCACACAAACAGACACCAATAGAAAAACACATCCAAACAGTGAAATCTTTGCAAAATTAAACACTGAGGGTAAAGAAGTATATCTTATAAGATGTTAACTTCATTTGTTAGGTTTATATTATGGGAAAGTAGAAAAATGAAAAAAATCCGAAAACAGCCTTATCTCAGCTGTATGCGCACACAAACAGACACCAATAGAAAAACACATCCAAACAGTGAAATCTTTGCAAAATTAAACACTGAGGGTAAAGAAGTATATCTTATAAGATGTTAACTTCATTTGTTAGGTTTATATTATGGGAAAGTAGAAAAATGAAAAAAAATCCGAAAACAGCCTTATCTCAGCTGTATGCGCACACAAACAGACACCAATAGAAAAACACATCCAAACAGTGAAATCAATGCAAAATCAAACAGTGAGTGTACAGAACTAAATCTTTTAAGATGTTAACTTCATTTGTGAGGTTTATGTTATGGGACAGCAGAAAAATGAAAAAAATCCGTAAACAGCCTTATCTCAGCTGAATGCGCACACAAACAGACACTTGTAGAAAAACACATCCCAAACAGTGAAATCTTTGCAAAATTAAACACTGAGGGTAAAGAAGTATATCTTATAAGATGTTAAGTTCATTTGTTAGGTTTATATTATGGGAAAGTAGAAAAATGAAAAAAATCCGAAAACAGCCTTATCTCAGC
Organism: Solea solea; assembly: GCF_958295425.1. NCBI lineage: Eukaryota > Metazoa > Chordata > Actinopteri > Pleuronectiformes > Soleidae > Solea > Solea solea. The sequence continues at coordinate 31,648,001 of NC_081139.1, read as the reverse complement.
TGTATGCGCACACAAACAGACACCAATAGAAAAACACATCCAAACAGTGAAATCAATGCAAAATCAAACAGTGAGTGTACAGAACTAAATCTTTTAAGATGTTAACTTCATTTGTGAGGTTTATGTTATGGGACAGCAGAAAAATTAAAAAGATCCGTAAACAGCCTTATCTCAGCTGAATGCGCACACAAACAGACACTTGTAGAAAAACACATCCCAACAGTGAAACCATTGCAAAATCAAACACTGAGGGTACAGAACTAAATATTTTAAGATGTTAACTTCATTTGTGAGGTTTATGTTATGGGACAGCAGAAAAATTAAAAAAATCCGGAAACAGCCTTATCTCAGCTGAATGCGCACACAAACAGACTTCAATAGAAAAACACATCCAAACAGTGAAATCTTTGCAAAATTAAACACTGAGGGTAAAGAAGTATATCTTTTAAGATGTTAAGTTCATTTGTTAGGTTTATATTATGGGAAAGTAGAAAAATGAAAAAAATCCGAAAACAGCCTTATCTCAGCTGAATGCGCACACAAACAGACACTTGTAGAAAAACACATCCAAACAGTGAAATCATTGCAAAATCAAACACTGAGGGTACAGAACTAAATCTTTTAAGATGTTAACTTCATTTGTGAGGTTTATGTTATGGGACAGCAGAAAAATTAAAAAAATCCGGAAACAGCCTTATCTCAGCTGAATGCGCACACAAACAGACTTCAATAGAAAAACACATCCAAACAGTGAAATCTTTGCAAAATTAAACACTGAGGGTAAAGAAGTATATCTTTTAAGATGTTAAGTTCATTTGTTAGGTTTATATTATGGGAAAGTAGAAAAATGAAAAAAATCCGAAAACAGCCTTATCTCAGCTGAATGCGCACACAAACAGACACTTGTAGAAAAACACATCCAAACAGTGAAATCTTTGCAAAATTAAACACTGAGGGTAAAGAAGTATATCTTATAATATGTTAAGTTCATTTGTTAGGTTTATATTATGGGAAAGTAGAAAAATGAAAAAAATCCGGAAACAGCCTTATCTCAGCTGAATGCGCACACAAACAGACACCAATAGAAAAACACATCCCAACAGTGAAATCTTTGCAAAATCAAACACTGAGGGTACAGAACTAAATCTTTTAAGTTCTTAACTTCATTTGTGAGGTTTATGTTATGGGACAGCAGAAAAATTAAAAAAATCCGGAAGAGCCTTATCTCAGCTGAATGCGCACACAAACAGACACCAATAGAAAAACACATCCCAACAGTTAAATCTTTGCAAAATCAAACAGTGAGTGTACAGAACTAAATCTTTTAAGATGTGAACTTCATTTGTGAGGTTTATATTATGGGACAGCAGAAAAATTAAAAAAAATCCGGAAACAGCCATATCTCAGCAGAATGCGCTTACAAACAGACACCAATAGAAAAACACATCCGTGAAATCATTGCAAAATCAAACACTGAGAGTACAGAAGTATATCTTATAAGATGTACATTTCATTTGTTCAGTTAACTGTATGGTTATTTGTCATAATCAAGCTTCAAAAAAATATTTCTACAATGTTTTTTTCAACAAATGTTGCTTTCACAGCACACATTATTGTTGTAATCATATCATTATTATTAATATTATTATTATTATCGCTGTTAATATTATTATTGTTATCATCACCATCATTATATTTATATCATTAATACATTGACATTATATTAACATAAAAAAACAAAAACTCGCGCACTCATTCTATTGGGAACAATGACATGATGATGCTGTAGGGCCACCTTCAGCATTCGCTTCCGATTTTCATTAAGTTTCGATTCCACCTTAAAAAAAATGCACGTTTCGGCCAGTAGGGAGAAGTGCAAATTCAGGAATGGTTGCAATAGAATTCAGTCAGCATTCATATTTGAGATGGACTTTCTCCTATAGTCCAAAGTAGATATGGACATATAGGGGATCACTGGAAAAATAAGGAGCTGTAGCATGCAAAGCAGGTGACATATTTCATGTGAAATCATATTAGGCCACTAGAGGGCAGTGCAAAGTCACAAATTGTTGCAAAATAATTGTCAAAATCTTGACTTTTGAGCTTGATTTTCTCCAAAATTCTCAAACCAGGAAAATTCATCACAAATACCCGATCACGATATGACAATATCAAAATTCTAAGATCATATCTTGTCTCATGTCATGATATAGCTATAATATTGTCATGCCTTCCTCATCATAGTTCACATTCCATTTGTCAGAGATAAAATATGAATCCATAACCCATTTTGAGAGGCAGGTTCTCATAAGGTTGGGATGTGTCAACTATTTGGGTTGCCACTAGACTCCCCTGTTTAAATGTAGGAGTTTAGTATTTTGGGCAACACCATGTTAGTTTTTGAAACCAGAAACAACCATAGTTATAAGAGAAGGGATGGATACTGATAGCTTGTCCACTACAAATCCACCTATAACTGCAACTTTGCAAACATGAAATGCAGAGCTGTCAATCACACACTGACAGCTCTGCATTTAAATGTAAAATTAAATTTACATTGTGGACATGCAGCTCTACTGAAGAGGAACTAAGACCATAAACCCTTTAGAACAATGTATGCAGGGCACCAGACTAACTTTTTACTAGGAGCACAGTAGCCCCCCCTATAACTGAATGTTTTAGGAGAGCAAGCAGAACATTTAGGGGCGCACACCTTAAACATTTCCTCTCATTTTCACTGTATTACTGATCAATACTCCGATAATAATTGAATAAATTGCAATGTGCTGTTTAGAATTCCCAGTGAATTTTTATTGTGCACTTGTTTGTTAAAGAATAACATCACATAAGAGACATTAAGTGTACATAAAATACCATCACTGTCACTACAGTACAATTATTAACTAGAAGTGGCCCGGTACTGTCCAGTACACAGAAACGGCACTTTTATTTGTGTACTGGCACATTTCACAAGATGCCGGTAAGCTCTTATCAGTCCACTTGATTATGGTCCAGAGCAATAATGTCTCAGGGTACACTATGTGACGTTCACCTGTTCTCGCAAAAGTCAAGTGTTTATTCCTTGAGTTTGGAGTTTTTATTTTCTATCTAATCTCTATCTGGAAGACGACCGCTGTGGCGACCATCATCATGCTTCAAAAGCATGAGTTAGCTCATCCACACACTCATACTTTCTGATATAATAAAAATAAACATGGAGCTGGCAAGTTGAGGCTTGAAAATATCAGAGGAAGATGCACAGAAGGGATTAAGCTGGGCAATAGCCCGGTATCCTGGACTCTTGCTCAAAAATTAATAAATTGATAAAGTTGAACCTGAATTTTCCTTAACACTAAAACAAGGCCAGACCAAAAGTTTCACTCCCAGGGCTGGAGTATGCCAGGTGTAATATTATTAGATATTAATGTAGATGTGATGCAATAATTTGATGCACAAGCCTGTTTTCTTTGTGTATTACCTTAATGACTCTGTCCTGGCAGTGCTGGATGATCTTACACAGCTCCTCTGTACCCTGAGACTCGAGACTCTGATGAAGGATCTGCTCAAACATCTAGTAAAACACAATTTGTAGTTTTGTACCTAACTTTGTGACATACATGCATGTAACACCAGACAAACTGACTCATATAGGAATATCCCATGAAATAATGTGATAATGTTATTTATCACATGTGGACCCAGGTCCACAGTCTGTATTGTGGCATGTTTAACTGTTTAACTGTCCACTGAGTTATCAAACCGCCAAAAGATGTTCGCCTTTAGTTCTACTGTGTCCTTGATCAATGCCACAGTCAGAACCTCATCATTCAACTATTTGACAAACTCTCGTCAAACAGGAGCTACAGTGTAGGAAAATGATCAAGCAATATAATGAGTGTCAATAAAATGATTAGCTCTCATAGAAACTTCCCATTGTGTTAACCAGTTAACCAATAACCTATATCAGACTGGTTAGTCAGTAGTTGAGGTTTCACCTCTCTCATGGGGATCTGGGCCCTTTGGACAAACACTGACGGGCTGCTCACGTCAAACTGTTGCTGCAGACCCTCAAGGCTCAGGTTCACCACCTTCTCATAGCAGCTGTGCATCTTAACTGGATGGAAAGCCAGCATGGAGATCTTCTCCATGTGCTGAGGAGGAAGACAAGAAGGGAGAGGAAGAGATGGATGAGGCATGGACAGATTTGGGAAAAATGTATAATTGTGTCTCACAATAAATATACTACTGCAAAAGCATCACTAATGTTACACTAGACAAATGCTGTTTAAATCACAAACATATTTGGAATAGGAGTATAGGAATTGCGGATAGATAACATTTGTTTTGTAAAGATCCAGATTCTTGTGCTTCAACTGCGAAAATCAGAGTGCATTTTCTATACATAATCATTATATATTGTGCTTCAATTTAAGCACATTCTCATGTTATGGGTTTTATTTAAAGCAACACAATTTTCAACCTTCACGTAATGTCTCTAAGCAGGGATGGGAAGTATTTCTGATACATGTATTAAAAAAAATACATATTTAAAATACGAAATATGCTCTTTTCTGGAGATGATGAAAAATTCCTTCAGATTTTGTACCAATATATTTCCATTATGTGTATTTTATTTAAAATACTGTAACATACATCCTTTGAAAAAAAGTGATGACATAAGAAGACAAATTGCAGGATGCTGCTTCAGATTGGACGTCATGGTGCTTGTGCCTACTTTAATTTGCCAGGACTTGTTAAGATCACAATTAGTCTACATAAGAATTGAATTGAGTCAAGCGATTACCATCAGAGCTGAGTTTCAAGACTTTAGAGCTCACTCTGTCGTTTACATCGATGACAGTGTTAAAGTCGCCACATAAAATAATTTTGTATCCGACCAATAGGGGTTCTTTAAGTCTTTTAAAAAGTTGAAAAATGTTTGTTCTCTCATGAGAGTTGTACACGTGTATCGTTCGTATTTTTTCTCCTCGGTAAAAACAATCCAACATGAGCAATCTACAAGGAATTAAATTAGGAAATCATTCGTTTTACGAATAATAGTGACATCACCAGTTTTAGAAAAAAGATCCCACCATCAGCTTTACTTTCGCCAATAGAAATTACACTTAGACCTTTGTTCCACATGCTGGATACCGTTACTCTTTTTGTGTTCAGTCTCAGTTCTTGACAACATAATATGTCAAAGTCAGTTTTCAACAAGAATTTAATTTGTTGGGCTCTAAAAGAATTTGATTGGATGCCATGGGCATTCCAAGATGAAACTTTGGGGAAGGTCATAAATGTTTGGGGGGTTATGGTGTGGGTTTGTCGTGATTTTATAATATATATATATATATATATATATTTATATATATTTATTTTAAAATAAGTTGTTGCCAAAGTTGTTGCTGTAAGGGGGGCTCTCTGCTACAGCCTGCGGGTAAAGCGGGGTGCTGCCAACTCGCTGACCCTGACCCTTATACCTATTCCAAGCCCTACCAGTAGAGGTCCCCCAAGCCCCAATTTATGAGCTGGAATAAAATGATATCAAAGTTTAGTTGGGGTGGCAAAAGACCCACGATAAGACTGGAAACTCTCCAGCTGCCAAAAGAAGAAGGAGGGATGAGACTTCCAAAATTAAAGGAATACTACCATGCGGCCCAATTGAGATATATTGTAGGTTGGTGCAAACCAGACACAGTGAAATGAAATAGAAAAAGAGTTTGGAGAAAACCCAGTACAGAATATAATTGGGGATAAAGAAACATACAAGAAGATTCAAAACCAAATAGACACAATCACGATGTTCACATACAAAATATGGTTCAGTATAATAAAAAAATATAAGATACAGAAAGACACTAATTTATTGAATATGATAGCAATTTTACACCGACTAGGTACGATATAGGATTTAAACAGTGGACAACCAAGGGAATCACAGCATGGTGTGTTTTGGTGAAAGATGGACAGCTTGAGAGTTTCCAAAATATGACAGAAAAAAAGGATTTAGATAATCAATCATGAATTCTGTGGATTCCTGCAACTTAGAGACTACTATATGAAAGAGATCAGGATGGACCCCTCCTGAGAAGTGAATAGTGTGATCCAGATCATCATAATCAACGCATACAAAGAAACCACAATTAGAATTATATTGGGACTATATAAAAAAAATGCTACAAAATACATAAAAAAAAAGATGGGAATCAGGATTTAACATAAAACTTAGTGATGAAGCATGGCTAAGATTGGTATAATCTGCCAGACATTAGCCTCATGTATGAAACAAAGTGATTTTGAAGCAGAAACATATTTAGGTTACAAGGTCAGAGCTGCAGTGACTTCCTGACAAGTACAAATGAGCATTTCATGGGTTGTACTGGCAACAGATATGACAAATGTTGGGTGGTTGGGAGATTGTTTTTTAATCAGTCTTGAATATGTCAAAGATTACCCACAATATTAACTTTGAAGCATTGTTAGTTTTGTGTAGCATCAGCTAAAACATGTACTCCCTCCCCTCTTAATTTGAAAAGAGGACATTTGTAATATGGAAATGATTGAATATTTGGTGGTTTTGAGGAGGACTGATGCAGGACAAAAGTATTAATCTTTTACGACAACAATTCTTGGGAGTGAACATTCCTGCCATATACTCAAGTGTATGGTGAAAACAATGTTCAGTGTTCTATTGATCTATTAATAAAATGTTTTCATTTGAATTCCAATTTGCCAAGAGACCTTCTTACAAGAAAGTGTGCCATATGCACTAACACAGTGGAAATGAATCATAATGAAGCCTGAGGGTTAAGGAAACAGTTTGTCATCAACTAAATACTGTAGGTGTCCAAAGCCTGAGGGTCAGCCTCTTTCCCCGGATGAAGCAGAATCCAGTCACGTTAACTGTGCGTTGTAAGAATGGAAAAGACTGTCATAAAAAAATAATAATAATTACAACACCCACACTGTATCAACATTCAGAGTGGACCTAATTTTTAAGAATAGAGGGATAGATTTAGTGTATAGCCTACTTGTTAAATAGACAGGACAGTGCAGCAGCAGCACCAGCGAAGCTCTCTGAACAGATCAGCAATGTGACCCACAGTCCTCACAACCGAAGACGCAGCCGAAACACAGCAAGCGGTTCCGCGAAAACGGGAGCTTTGCAGCTGCGGGTCCGGGTGAGAGGACATCGGTTCTCACAGTGGAACTGTTCAGACAGCAAGTCTGGCTCCCGTGTAACGTCGCAGACAACACCATCTCAGAGATAGGATACTGACTGCATTTAAACACTAAACTTTCGAAAAAAACAGCAAAGCGAAAAAGAAAAAAAAGAGCATGGAACATTTACATGTGCATATATTAGTATTAACTATATTTCGATTAATGCGTGTGTGTTTAAATGCATGTGTATGTATGTAGTGAAAAGACGTAGTTACTGTAATTAACGAACACATTTTAGCAATGGCCTGCTGTTTAGCTCATTATAATAATGTAAAATTTCACTTACCTCTACATTTTTGAGCATCTTCCTGTGACATGTCAATAGCCTCCCTCTACCACCAACTTCCCCAGTAATTCCTTGGTCAGCGACTGATGCTGCAACTCCATTACATGTTCATCCACCTGCTGAGCAGACACTAACCTGTTCACGTTTTGGATATTAATCCGCTGCTGCTGTGGTGGGGAACTACGTTGCGTTGGAGTGTGACGATGGTCGATAATTATCTTAAAGCTACAGTAGTAGTTGAAATAAACTGCCCCTTTGTTTCACCACACATGCATGGCAGAAATGTTCGCTTCCAAGATTTTTTGTAATAAAAACATAACAGATTAATCCTCTGCATTCTTTGTGCGTTTGGATTTTTTTTTGAGGATATCTTACACCAAATTGCTTCAAATTTGGTGTAGGTGAAGTTATTTTCCACTGTCAGGGAATATCAACATTTTTCATTATCATATAACACACTATTCAATCAATATCTGAAGCTAAAATGATGTGGGTGTATTTTAGGGATATCATAGTATGGTGTGAATGTGGGTTTAGGAATAAATGTGTGTGTGTGTGTCTGTGTCTGTGTGTCTGTGTGTATGTGCAACTCCAGGCACTTCTTGTTCTCACATCAAGTTCAAATCGACATGATACACAGGCACCTACACCTACAAAGAGGCTCATACACACATTCACTCCTTTGAGTAAAAAAAAGAAACAGGCATCTTGAGGGACTTCAAAGACTTGCCCTCTACGTGAACCCAAACAAAAGTCTGGTTTTGTTTACACAGGTGCAATTACAGGTAAACACAATGTTTCACTTTGTTTGGGGCTCAATTCATCCTGACTGTCAAAGACACAGCCTCAGACGCTGAAGACCTCGACCTCATCAACATCAGTCACAATGTACTGAAAAAGAAAAAGGTTAAATAATTTATCAAAACTAACCCTAACCCTATCATATTATAGTGATTACATGTAAAATAATTACATCAAATCAAACATAAGCTAGATGTTTTGTATGACCTGTGTGATCATCCGTTTTTGATGAAGTTTAAAATCCATAATTTGTATTAGTAGTGTATGATTTCACTTTCACTGAACTCAGTACCACCTATACTTCATATACTAGTAGTATGGAGTACTTTTACTGTATACGTTTTGGAGGAATATAGGGTCAAAGTTCACTTTTTGCAACAAACAATAGGGTAACATTTTTTGATGAAGTATAAAATCCTTATTTTTTATCAGTAGTTTATGATTTAACTTTCACTGGACGTATTCAGCTGAGGTTAGGCTGTTTTCGGATTTTTTTCTTTTTTCTACTGTCCCATAATATAAACCTCACTAATGAAGTTAACATCATATAAGATATACTTCTGTACCCTCAGTGTTTGATTTTGCAATGATTTCACTGTTGGGATGTGTTTTTCTATTGGTGTCTGTTTGTGTGCGCATCCAGCCGAGATAAGGCTGTTTTCGGATTTTTTTCTACTGTCCACAGTACTGTGCAAAGGTTTTAGGCAGTTGTGAAAAAAATGAATCAATCATCAATCAACAAAATGCAGTGAATAAACAAAAGAGAAATCTAAATCACCCTTTGTGAGGTTTATGTTATGGGACAGTAGAAAAATGAAAAAAATCAGAAAACAGCCGTATCCCTGCTGAATGCGCACAAAAACAGAGACAAATAGAAAAACACATCCAAACAGTGAAATCATTGCAAAATCAAACACTGAAGGTATATAACTATATCTTATGAGATGTTAACTTTATTTGTGAGGTTTATGTTATGGGACAGTAGAAAAATGAAAAAAATTGCGAAAACAGCCGTATCCATGCTGAATGCGCACAAAAACAGAGACAAATAGAAAAACACATCCAAACAGTGAAATCATTGCAAAATCAAACACTGAGGGTACATCAATATACCTTATAAGATGTTAACTTCATATTATAGGACGGTAGAAAAAAGATTAAAATACCCTCGATCAGCCTTAGTCCCTGATACACATACGGAAAAATCAGACTCCTGGCTTAATGCCTTTAGGAATTATTACAAAAAACACACCCGAACGGCTGACCAATGACCTTTTCCGGACGTTGCACAGGTCTGAAACTCGGCAACCGCGATAAGCTTTAGTCCCTGATACACATACGGAAAAATCAGACTCCTGACTCAATGCCTTTAGGAATTATTACAAAAAACACACCACAGCGGCTGACCTTTGACCTTTCCAAAGGTTGCACGGGTCTGAAACTCGGCACCCTGGATCAGCCAGGAGTCCCTGATACACATACAGAGAAATCAGCATCCGGGCTCATTGCCTTTAGGAATTATTGAAGAAAAGACAGTTTCCCACCTTTCTCACATTTGAATTTTACAGACTGTGTTTTTGGCAGTTTTTTTTGGCCAGGGGGAAAATAGCCCACAGTCCTGTGTCCAAAAACTGAAAATCAGGTCATGTCAGACTCTATACAGTCTTAGACTCTTTGGCCAGACTCCTGGCTTGATGCCTTTAGGAATTATTACAAAAAACACACCCGAACGGCTGACCTTTGACCTTTCCAAAGCTTGCACGGGTCTGAAACTCGGCACCCTGGATCAGCCTTAGTCCCTGATACACATACGGAAAAATCAGACTCCTGGCTTAATGCCTTTAGGAATTATTACAAAAAACACACCCGAACGGCTGACCATTGACCTTTTCCGAAAGTTGCACAGGTCTGAAACTCGGCAACCGGGATAAGCTTTAGTCCCTGATACACATACGGAAAAATCAGACTCCTGACTCAATGCCTTTAGGAATTATTACAAAAAACACACCACAGCGGCTGACCTTTGACCTTTCCAAAGGTTGCACGGGTCTGAAACTGAGCACCCTGGATCAGCCAGGAGTCCCTGATACACATACGGAGAAATCAGCATCCGGGCTCATTGCCTTTAGGAATTATTGAAGAAAAGACAGTTTCCCACCTTTCTTACATTTGAATTTTACAGACTGTGTTTTTGGCAGTTTTTTTTGGCCAGGGGGAAAAAAGCCCACAGTCCTGTGTCCAAAAACTGAAGACTCTATACAGTCTTAGACTCTTTGGCCAGAGTGGAAGTTTTGGAGGAACTACATTTCTACAGGTCGCAGGAGTGTGAATATTTCATATGTCGTTTGGGGTCCCAAGACGAGCGGAACGACGAAGGTACATTAGTATATCTTATAAGATGTTAACTTTATTTGTGAGGTTTATGTTATGGGACAGTAGAAAAATGAAAAAAAATCAGAAAACAGTCGTATTCCAGCTGAATGCGCACAAAAACAGACAAAAATAGAAAAACACATTCAAACAGTGAAATCATTGCAAAATCAAACACTGAAGGTATATAACTATATCTTATAAGATTTTAACTTTATTTGTGAGGTTTATGTTATGGGAGAGTAGAAAAATGAAAAAAATTGCGAAAACAGCCGTATCCCTGCTGAATGCGAACAAAAACAGACAAAAATAGAAAAACACATTCAAACAGTGAAATCATTGCAAAATCAAACACTGAAGGTATATAACTATATCTTATAAGATGTTAAATTTATTTGTGAGGTTTATGTTATGGGACAGTAGAAAAATGAAAAAAAAATCAGAAAACAGCCGTATCCCTGCTGAATGCACACAAAAACAGAGACAAATAGAAAAACACATCCAAACAGTGACATCATTGCAAAATCAAACACTGAAGGTATATAACTATATCTTATAAGATTTTAACTTTATTTGTGAGGTTTATGTTATGGGACAGTAGAAAAATGAAAAAAATTGCGAAAACAGCCGTATCCCTGCTGAATGCGCACAAAAACAGACACAAATAGAAAAACACATCCAAACAGTAAAATCATTATAAATTCAAACACTGAGGGTACATCAATATACCTCATAAGATGTTAACTTCATATTATAGGACAGTAGAAAAAAGATTAAAATACCCTCGATCAGCCTTAGTCCCTGATACACATACGGAAAAATCAGACTCCTGGCTTAATGCCTAAAGAGGAATTATTACAAAAAACACACCTAAACGGCTGACCTTTGACCTTTCCGAAGGTTACACAGGTCTGAAACTCGGCACCCTTGATTAGCCTTAGTCCCTGATACACATACGGAAAAATCAGACTCCTGGCTCAATGCCTTTAGGAATTATTACAAAAAACACACCCGAACGGCTGACCATTGACCTTTCCGAAGGTTGCACAGGTCTGAAACTCGGCACCCTGGATCAGCCTTAGTCCCTGATACACACACGGAAAAATCAGACACCTGGCTCAATGCCTTTAGGAATTATTACAAAAAACACACCCGAACGGCTGACCTTTGACCTTTCCAAAGCTTGCACGGGTCTGAAACTCGGCAACCGGGATAAGCTTTAGTCCCTGATACACATACGGAAAAATCAGACTCCTGACTCAATGCCTTTAGGAATTATTACAAAAAAACACACCACAGCGGCTGACCTTTGACCTTTCCAAAGGTTGCACGGGTCTGAAACTCGGCACCCTGGATCAGCCAGGAGTCCCTGATACACATACGGAGAAATCAGCATCCGGGCTCATTGCCTTTAGGAATTATTGAAGAAAAGACAGTTTCCCACCTTTCTTACGTTTGAATTTTACAGACTGTGTTTTTGGCAGTTTTTTTTGGCCAGGGGGAAAAAAGCCCACAGTCCTGTGTCCAAAAACTGAAGACTCTATACAGTCTTAGACTCTTTGGCCAGAGTGGAAGTTTTGGAGGAACTACATTTCTACAGGTCGCAGGAGTGTGAATATTTCATATGTCGTTTGGGGTCCCAAGACGAGCGGAACGACGAGGGTACATTAGTATATCTTATAAGATGTTAACTTTATTTGTGAGGTTTATGTTATGGGACAGCAGAAAAATGAAAAAATCAAAAAAAAAAAATTCCAGCTGAATGCGCACAAAAACAGACAAAAATAGAAAAACACATTCAAACAGTGAAATCATTGCAAAATCAAACACTGAAGGTATATAACTATATCTTATGAGATGTTAACTTTATTTGTGAGGTTTATGTTATGGGACAATAAAAAAATGAATAAAATCAGAAAACAGCCGTATCCCTGCTGAATGCACACAAAAACAGAGACAAATAGAAAAACACATCCAAACAGTGAAATCATTGCAAAATCAAACACTGAAGGTATATAACTATATCTTATAAGATTTTAACTTTATTTGTGAGGTTTATGTTATGGGAGAGTAGAAAAATGAAAAAAATTGCGAAAACAGCCGTATCCCTGCTGAATGCGCACAAAACCAGACACAAATAGAAAAACACATCCAAACAGTGAAATCAATATAAATGTACACACTGAGGGTACATCAATATACCTTATAAGATGTTAACTTCATATTATAGGACAGTAGAAAAAAGATTAAAATACCCTCGATCAGCCTTAGTCCCTGATACACATACGGAAAAATCAGACTCCTGGCTTAATGCCTTTAGGAATTATTACAAAAAACACACCACAGCGGCTGACCTTTGACCTTTCCAAAGGTTGCACGGGTCTGAAACTCGACACCCTGGATTAGCCTTAGTCCCTGATACACATACGGAAAAATCAGACTCCTGGCTTAATGCCTTTAGGAATTATTACAAAAAACACACCCGAACGGCTGACCTTTGACCTTTCCAAAGGTTGCACGGGTCTGAAACTCGGCACCCTGGATTAGCCTTAGTCCCTGATACACATACAGAAAAATCAGACTCCTGGCTTAATGCCTTTAGGAATTATTACAAAAAACACACCCGAACGGCTAACCATTGACCTTTTCCGAAAGTTGCACAGGTCTGAAACTCGGCAACCGGGATAAGCTTTAGTCCCTGATACACATACGGAGAAATCAGCATCCGGGCTCATTGCCTTTAGGAATTATTGAAGAAAAGACAGTTTCCCACCTTTCTTACGTTTGAATTTTACAGACTGTGTTTTTGGCAGTTTTTTTTGGCCAGGGGGAAAAAAGCCCACAGTCCTGTGTCCAAAAACTGAAGACTCTATACAGTCTTAGACTCTTTGGCCAGAGTGGAAGTTTTGGAGGAACTACATTTCTACAGGTCGCAGGAGTGTGAATATTTCATATGTCGTTTGGGGTCCCAAGACGAGCAGAACGACGAGGGTACTTAGTATATCTTATAAGATGTTAACTTTATTTGTGAGGTTTATGTTATGGGACAGTAGAAAAATGAAAAAAAATCAGAAAACAGTCGTATTCCAGCTGAATGCGCACAAAAACAGACAAAAATAGAAAAACACATTCAAACATTGAAATCATTGCAAAATCAAACACTGAAGGTATATAACAATATCTTATAAGATGTTAACTTTATTTCTGAGGTTTATGTTATGGGACAGTAGAAAAATGAAAAAAAATCAGAAAACAGTCGTATTCCAGCTGAATGCTCACAAAAACAGACACAAATAGAAAAACACATCCAAACAGTGAAATCATTGCAAAATCAAACACTGAGGGTACCGAAGAATATCTTATAAGATGTTAACTTAATTTGTGAGGTTTATGTTATGGGACAGTAGAAAAATGAAAAAAAAATCAGAAAACAGTCGTATTCCAGCTGAATGCGCACAAAAACAGACAAAAATAGAAAAACACATTCAAACAGTGAAATCATTGCAAAATCAAACACTGAAGGTATATAACTATATCTTATAAGATTTTAACTTTATTTGTGAGGTTTATGTTATGGGACAGTAGAAAAATGAAAAAAATTGCTAAACAGCCGTATTCCTTCTGAATGCGCACAAAAACAGACACAAATAGAAAAACACATCCAAACAGTGAAATCATTATAAATTCAAACACTGAGGGTACATCAATATACCTTATAAGATGTTAACTTCATATTATAGGACAGTAGAAAAAAGATTAAAATACCCTCGACCAGCCTTAGTCCCTGATACACATACGGAAAAATCAGACTCCTGGCTTAATGCCTTTAGGAATTATTACAAAAAACACACCTAAACATCAGAGCAGACATCCCCCCCATTCTCCCCTGCACATCGGAGGAACAGCGGTGGAAGTGGTCTCCAGCTTCAGGTACCTGGGCGTGCATCTCAAGGACGACCTCACCTGGAGCAGCAACACTTCCAGCCTGGTCCGGAAGGCACACCAGCGCCTCTACTTCCTCAGGAGGCTGAGACGCGCTGGACTAGGAAGGTCAGCCCTTATCACCTTCTACAGATGTGTAGTGGAGAGTGTCCTGTGCTCCTGCATCACTGTGAGGCACGGCAGCTGCTCTGCAGCAGAGTGGTGAAAGCTGCACAGAGAACCGTGGGCAGCAGCCTCCCCACCATCACGGACATCTTCACCTCCAGATGCAGGAAAAGGGCTACCTGCATCATGAGAGATCCCACTCACCCGGCACACACACTGTTCACCCCCCTCCCCTCAGGCAGGAGGCTACGGAGCATCAAGAGCAGCTCTACGAGACTGAGGAACAGCTTCTTCCCTGGAGCTGTCAGACTCCTTAACTCTCTGTAACCCCATAGCCCTGCTGCCCCCACCCCCCACGTACTGTACTTTGCACATGCCCCCAGTACCGTACACACCCTTGCACCAAATTCTTTTTTGCACAGCACCTTACCTCCAGAGGTTTAAAGTTTTGATCTCTTTTAATTTATATTTTGTTAAGTTAAACTGTTGGTTCTTATTTCTTATTTTCTTATTCTTCTTATTGCTGGGCCGACCGGGTTCTGGAGAGACTGATTTTCGTTCTGACCTCATGTCTAATGTGTGTTAGTATGACAATGAAGAAATCTTGAATCTTGAATCTTGAATCTTGAATCTAAACGGCTGACCTTTGACCTTTCCGAAGGTTACACAGGTCTGAAACTCGGCACCCTAGATTAGCCTTAGTCCCTGATACACATACGGAAAAATCAGACTCCTGGCTCAATGCCTTTAGGAATTATTACAAAAAACACACCCGAATGGCTGACCATTGACCTTTCCGAAGGTTGCACAGGTCTGAAACTCGGCTACCGGGATAATCTTTAGTCCCTGATACACATACGGAAAGATCAGACTCCTGACTCAATGCCTTTAGGAATTATTACAAAAAACACACCCGAACGGCTGACCATTGACCTTTCCGAAGGTTGCACAGGCCTGAAACTCTGCACCCGGGATAAGCCTAAATCCCTGATACACATACGGAAAAATCAGACTCCTGGCTCAATGCCTTTAGGAATTATTACAAAAAACATACCCGAACGGCTGACCATTGACCTTTCCGAAGGTTGCACAGGTCTGAAACTCGGCAACCGGGATAAGCTTTAGTCCCTGATACACATACGGAGAAAACAGACTCCTGACTCAATGCCTTTAGGAATTATTACAAAAAACACACCCGAACGGCTGACCATTGACCTTTCCGAAGGTTACACAGGTCTGAAACTTTGCATCCGGGATAAGCCGAAATCCCTGATACACATACGGAAAAATCAGACTCCTGGCTCAATGCCTTTAGGAATTATTACAAAAAACACACCTGAACGGCTGACCATTGACCTTTCCGAAGGTTGCACAGGTCTGAAACTCTGCACCGGGGATAAGCCTAAATCCCTGATACACATACGGAAAAATCAGACTCCTGGCTCAATGCCTTTAGGAATTATTACAAAAAACACACCCGAACGGCTGACCATTGACCTTTCCGAAGGTTGCACAGGTCTGAAACGCGGCACCCTAGATCAGCCTTAGTCCCTGATACACATACGGAAAAATCAGACTCCTGGCTTAAGGCCTTTAGGAATTATTACAAAAAACACACCCGAACGGCTGACCTATGACCTTTCCAAAGGTTGCACGGGTCTGAAACTTGGCACCCTGGATAAGCCTTAGTCCCTGATACAGATACGGAAAAATCAGACCACTGGCTGAATGCCTTTAGGAATTATTACAAAAAACACATCCGAACGGCTGACCATTGACCTTTCCGAAGGTTGCACAGTTCTGAAACTCTGCACCGGGGATAAGCCTAAATCCCTGATACACATACGGAAAGATCAGACTCCTGACTCAATGCTTTTAGGAATTATTACAAAAAACACACCGGAACGGCTGACCATTGACCTTTCCGAAGGTTGCACAGGCCTGAAACTCTGCACCCGGGATAAGCCTAAATCCCTGATACACAGGTCCCTGACTTCTGTAAATTTGTCAGGGATCAAATCAAACTATTCTGTGAAACAAACTGTCCTTCTTCCCCTAATAGTTTCATACTATGGGATACATTAAAAGCTTATTTAAGAGGACAAATAATCTCATATACAAAAGGACTTAAAAAATCATATGTAGCAGAAGTGGAAAAATTTGAAAAAGAAATTCTTGGGCTGGAAAAAGACTTTCAGCAACATAGGGATAAGAAGATATACAGTTTATTGGTAAAAAGAAAACTCAAGTATAATACACTATGCACTTATAGGGCTGAGAAAGACATTTTGAGAACGAAACAAAGGTACTACGAACTGGGGGAGAAGGCTCATAAAGTCCTATCCTGGCAATTAAAGAAAGAGGAGAGTTCAAAAACAATTAACCAAATTGAAGACGAACATGGCTGTATTACACAGAACCCAAAAGAAATAAATGAAACTTTTAAAAAGTTTTATGTTAATTTATACAAGTCGGAATCACCAGAAGATCTGTCCACAATAGATACATTCTTAAATAATATTGATTTGCCTAAACTGAGTCAAGACGACCAGAGGTATTTAGATTCACCATTTACCTCCAAAGAGATCGAAAACGCTCTAGCAACGCTGCAATCTAATAAATCACCAGGGGAGGATGGGTTTCCCCCCGAATTTTATAAAGAGTTTAAGGATTTGCTTATACCTCTTCTTATGGATGTAATTAATCTAGCATCTAAAACACAAAGCCTCCCTGATTCATTTTCAATGGCTATAATTACAGTGATCCATAAAAAAAACAAAGACCCCTTAAAATGCTCCTCTTTCCGACCAATTTCACTCTTGAATGCGGATTATAAATTGTTTTCTAAAGCTATAGCAAACAGGTTGAGTGAATTCTTACCAAAATTGATAAACCGAGACCAGGTTGGCTTTATCCAGAAGAGATCCTCTGCCAATAACATGTGTAGGTTACTTAACGTTATTCATATGGCAACCTCCAGTACTGAACCTAGTATAGCCGTTACGCTGGACGCGGAAAAGGCCTTTGATAGGCTTGAGTGGCCCTATCTATTCAAGGTTCTATCTAAATTTGGATTTGGCTCCTATTTTATTAATTGGGTCAGAATGCTTGTATAAGAATCCACAGGCCAGAATAATTACTAATGGACAAATGTCCACTGTCTTCCCCCTCAGTAGATCGAGCAGACAAGGGTGTCCCTTATCCCCTGGGCTTTTCGTTATAGCTATTGAACCTCTGGCCGAGACAATCAGACACGATTCAGAGATAAAAGGTGTGAAAGTGGACCAGACGATACATAAAATCAATCTGATGGCAGATGATATAATTCTGTATTTAACAAAACCATCTGATTCCCTTGCTAAATTGAAAACCGTTTTGCATGCATTTGGATATGTCTCTGGATATAAGGTAAATTACGATAAATGTGAAATTCTTCCACTTTCAAATTTTGACTACACTGAACATCAGCAAAGAGGTCCATTTAAATGGTCTCCAAGCGGGATAAGATACCTTGGAATTATGGTGGATAACAACCTTAAAAATGTGTACAAACTCAACTACTCACCACTAGTTAGTCGAATAATAGAGGATTTACAGAAATGGATGAGCTTACCTATCACTTTGATCGGCCGAATAAATTGCATTAAAATGAATATATTACCAAGGCTGCAGTACCTCTTTCAGTCCTTACCAATCCCAGTGCCATCCAGCTTTTTTAAAAACCTGAATAAACATATTAGACAATTCATATGGAATGGTAAGACTCCAAGGGTTTCAATGGAAAAACTTACATGGGATTATAAACTGGGGGGTCTTCGACTGCCTAACCTTGAAAAGCATTATTTGGCTGCCCAGATGCGACTTGTTTCTTTTTTATTTGAAAGGGAAAATGTCCCACCTTGGGTTTCAATTGGAATATGTATGCTGTTAAAGAAAAGGTTCCTGCAGACTTCAGCTATAAATGGACACCTACAACCATCTCCAGAAGAACTGACAACCCTGTTTTGACCCATATCATCAAAACATGGCATGAAGTCCGGAAAAATACTGGACTAAAAAATATATTTCACCCAGGACACCATTGAAACAGAACAAACTCATACCTATGTCAGTGGATAATAAGATCCTGGAAACGTGGCACCAGAAAGGGATTCATCATTTGGAGGACTGTTATAAGGATGGATGCCTGATGTCTTTTGAGGACCTAAGGAGGAAATATGATCTGTCCAGTAGAAACTTTTTTTGTTATTTACAGTTAAGATCATTTCTTAAATCTGTTTTGGGATCTGAAATGACTTTACCCATGCTCAGCGATCTGGAAAAACTGCTTCAGGAGGGTAACGCACCCCGTCTTATTGCAAAAGTCTACTCCCTCTGGTTGGATGATGCTCCAAAACCAGGTTTACATAAATCAAGGGAGAAATGGGAGTCTGACTTGGGTGTGACAATGGGTACAGAGCTCTGGGCTGAATTGTGTCAAAAAAGTCTAACTGCCACTCTTAATTCTAGATACAGGCTGACTTATTATAACTTTCTTCATCAAACCTATCTTACGCCACAGAAATTACATAAATATAAACCTGAGATATCCAACCTGTGCTTTAGATGTAGTATAGAAGAGGGTTCATTCCTACACTGCACTTGGTTATGCACAAAACTTAACACATTCTGGCATGATTTCTCTGGCATCATGACAAAACTCCTAGGACTACATCTCCCATTAGATCCTCAAACCTGCTTATTAGGAGATACTACAAATATTAATGCACGATTAAGAAAAGCTCAAAAGAGGTTCCTCTCTTAGCCTTAGTCCCTGATGCACATACGGAAAAATCAGACTCCTGGCTCAATGCCTTTAGGAATTATTACAAAAAAAACACCCGAACGGCTGACCATTGACCTTTCCGAGGGTTGCACAGGTCTGAAACTCGGCAACCGGGATAAGCTTTAGTCCCTGATACACATACGGAAAAATCAGACTCCTGGCTTAAGGCCTTTAGGAATTATTCGAAAAAACACACCCGAACGGCTGACCTTTGACCTTTCCAAAGGTTGCACAGGCCTGAAACTCTGCACCCGGGATAAGCCTAAATCCCTGATACACATACGGAAAAATCAGACTCCTGGCTCAATGCCTTTAGGAATTATTACAAAAAACACACACGAACGGCTGACCTTTGACCTTTCCAAAGGTTGCACGGGTCTGAAACTTGGCACCCTGGATAAGCCTTAGTCCCTGATACAGATACGGAAAAATCAGACCACTGGCTGAATGCCTTTAGGAATTATTACAAAAAACACACCCGAACGGCTGACCATTGACCTTTCCCAAGGTTGCACAGGTCTGAAACTCTGCACCCGGGATAAGCCTAAATCCCTGATACACATACGGAAAAATCAGACTCCTGGCTCAATGCCTTTAGGAATTATTACAAAAAACACACCAGAGCGGCTGACCTTTGACCTTTTCCAAAGGTTGCACAGGTCTGAAACTCGGCACCCTGGATCAGCCAGGAGTCCCTGATACACATACGGAGAAATCAGCCTCCGGGCTCATTGCCTTTAGGAATTATTGAAGAAAAGACAGTTTCCCACCTTTCTTACGTTTGAATTTTACAGACTGTGTTTTTGGCAGTTTTTTTTGGCCGGGGGAAAAAAGCCCAAAGTCCTGTATCCAAAAACTGAAAATCAGGTCATGTCAGACTCTATACAGTCTTACCCTGGATTTCCACTGGACGCGGAACGGCCGTGGAACGGCCACGGCGCGGTTCTGCTTCGTCCTCTCCCAAACGTCAATCCCCACCGGGCGCGTTACGGCAGCGGCGCGGAGCCTTGGGAGCCAGCGGTATTCACGGAAGATCGCGCGATAATCTCGAACGGACGCGAGATCCCGCGATAGACTGTGTGTATAAAGGAAACAACAACAACAACACAGCTTCTTTCATTTCTCCACTTCCATAATCAGTCTCTCGTCGTCCTTTGTCTCCGAGACCCTCGGATCAAATGACTGTTGACCTGGGAGCACCGTGACGTTGAGGTGAAGTTGTGACCTGCGTATTGTGTTTTATTTTGAAAGGGGGGCGGAAAGTGTTTTACTTTGATACTGTGTCGGACTTCCTGTCTTGTGCGATCTGCTTCGTTGAAATTTACGAGGTTCAGCAGCGGCAACGGAAAAAATAGAACTGATTCCTATCGATAGCGCTGCGGCGCGGCGAGCCGCTTCTGGGCCGCTGCTGATCCGGGCCGCAGTGCGGCCGGTGGGAATGCTCACATTGATTAGAATGGAAGCGATTAGCAACGGCTACCGTTCCGCGGCCGTTCCGCGGCCGTTCCGCGTCCAGTGGAAATCCAGGGTTAGACCCTTTTGGCCAGAGTGAAAGAGGAACTACAGGTCGCAGGAGTGTGAATATTTCATATGTCGTTTGGGGTCCCAAGACGAGCGGAACGACGAGGGTACATTAGTATATCTTATAAGATGTTAACTTTATTTGTGAGGTTTATGTTATGGGACAGTAGAAAATGAAAAAAATCAGAAAACAGCCTTATCTCAGCTGAATGCGAACACAAACAGACACTTGTAGAAAAACACATCCAAACAGTGAAATCATTGCAAAATCAAACAGTGAGTGTACAGAACTAAATCTTTTAAGATGTTAACTTCATTTGTGAGGTTTATGTTATGGGACAGCAGAAAAATTAAAAAAATCCGGAAACAGCCTTATCTCAGCTGAATGCGCACACAAACAGACACTTGTAGAAAAACACATCCCAACAGTGAAATCAATGCAAAATCAAACAGTAAGTGTACAGAACTAAATCTTTTAAGATGTTAACTTCATTTGTGAGGTTTATGTTATGGGACAGCAGAAAAATTAAAAAAATCCGGAAACAGCCTTATCTCAGCTGAATGCGCACACAAACAGACACCAATAGAAAAACACATCCAAACAGTGAAATCATTGCAAAATCAAACAGTGAGTGTACAGAACTAAATATTTTAAGATGTTAACTTCATTTGTGAGGTTTATGTTATGGGACAGCAGAAAAATTAAAAAAATCCGGAAACAGCCTTATCTCAGCTGAATGCGCACACAAACAGACTTCAATAGAGAAACACATCCAAACAGTGAAATCTTTGCAAAATTAAACACTGAGGGTAAAGAAGTAAATCTTATAAGATGTTAAGTTCATTTGTTATTTTTATATTATGGGAAAGTAGAAAAATGAAAAAAATCCAAAAACAGCCTTATCTCAGCTCAATGGGGCACAAACAGACACTTGTAGAAAAACACATCCAAACAGTGAAATCTTTGCAAAATTAAACACTGAGGGTAAAGAAGTATATCTTATAAGATGTTAAGTTCATTTGTTAGGTTTATATTATGGGAAAGTAGAAAAATGAAAAAAATCCGAAAACAGCCTTATCTCAGCTGTATGCGCACACAAACAGACACCAATAGAAAAACACATCCAAACAGTGAAATCAATGCAAAATCAAACAGTGAGTCTACAGAACTAAATATTTTAAGATGTTAACTTCATTTGTGAGGTTTATGTTATGGGACAGCAGAAAAATGAAAAAAATCCGTAAACAGCCTTATCTCAGCTGAATGCGCACACAAACAGACACTTGTAGAAAAACACATCCCAACAGTGAAATCATTGCAAAATCAAACACTGAGGGTACAGAACTAAATCTTTTAAGATGTTAACTTCATTTGTGAGGTTTAGGTTATGGGACAGCAGAAAAATTAAAAAAAATCCGTAAACAGCCTTATCTCAGCTGAATGCGCACACAAACAGACACCAATAGAAAAACACATACAAACAGTGAAATCTTTGCAAAATTAAACACTGAGGGTAAAGAAGTATATCTTATAAGATGTTAACTTCATTTGTTAGGTTTATATTATGGGAAAGTAGAAAAATGAAAAAAATCCGAAAACAGCCTTATCTCAGCTGTATGCGCACACAAACAGACACCAATAGAAAAACACATCCAAACAGTGAAATCAATGCAAAATCAAACAGTGAGTGTACAGAACTAAATCTTTTAAGATGTTAACTTCATTTGTGAGGTTTATGTTATGGGACAGCAGAAAAATTAAAAAAATCCGTAAACAGCCTTATCTCAGCTGAATGCGCACACAAACAGACTTCAATAGAAAAACACATCCAAACAGTGAAATCATTGCAAAATCAAACACTGAGGGTAAAGAAGTATATCTTATAAGATGTTAAGTTCATTTGTGAGGTTTATGTTATGGGACAGCAGAAAAATGAAAAAAATCCGTAAACAGCCTTATCTCAGCTGAATGCGCACACAAACAGACACTTGTAGAAAAACACATCCCAACAGTGAAATCATTGCAAAATCAAACGCTGAGGGTACAGAACTAAATCTTTTAAGATGTTAACTTCATTTGTGAGGTTTATGTTATGGGACAGCAGAAAAATGAAAAAAATCCGGAAACAGCCTTATCTCAGCTGAATGCGCACACAAACAGACACCAATAGAAAAACACATCCAAACAGTGAAATCATTGCAAAATCAAACAGTGAGTGTACAGAACTAAATCTTTTAAGATGTTAACTTCATTTGTGAGGTTTATGTTATGGGACAGCAGAAAAATTAAAAAAATCCGTAAACAGCCTTATCTCAGCTGAATGCGCACACAAACAGACACCAATAGAAAAAGACATCTAAACAGTGAAATCTTTGCAAAATTAAACACTGAGGGTAAAGAAGTATATCTTATAAGATGTTAAGTTCATTTGTTAGGTTTATATTATGGGAAAGTAGAAAAATGAAAAAAATCCGAAAACAGCCTTATCTCAGCTGTATGCGCACACAAACAGACACCAATAGAAAAACACATCCAAACAGTGAAATCAATGCAAAATCAAACAGTGAGTCTACAGAACTAAATATTTTAAGATGTTAACTTCATTTGTGAGGTTTATGTTATGGGACAGCAGAAAAATTAATAAATCCGTAAACAGCCTTATCTCAGCTGAATGCGCACACAAACAGACACTTGTAGAAAAACACATCCCAACAGTGAAATCATTGCAAAATCAAACACTGAGGGTACAGAACTAAATCTTTTAAGATGTTAACTTCATTTGTGAGGTTTAGGTTATGGGACAGCAGAAAAATTAAAAAAAATCCGTAAACAGCCTTATCTCAGCTGAATGCGCACACAAACAGACACCAATAGAAAAACACATACAAACAGTGAAATCTTTGCAAAATTAAACACTGAGGGTAAAGAAGTATATCTTATAAGATGTTAACTTCATTTGTTAGGTTTATATTATGGGAAAGTAGAAAAATGAAAAAAATCCGAAAACAGCCTTATCTCAGCTGTATGCGCACACAAACAGACACCAATAGAAAAACACATCCAAACAGTGAAATCAATGCAAAATCAAACAGTGAGTGTACAGAACTAAATCTTTTAAGATGTTAACTTCATTTGTGAGGTTTATGTTATGGGACAGCAGAAAAATTAAAAAAATCCGTAAACAGCCTTATCTCAGCTGAATGCGCACACAAACAGACTTCAATAGAAAAACACATCCAAACAGTGAAATCATTGCAAAATCAAACACTGAGGGTAAAGAAGTATATCTTATAAGATGTTAAGTTCATTTGTGAGGTTTATGTTATGGGACAGCAGAAAAATGAAAAAAATCCGTAAACAGCCTTATCTCAGCTGAATGCGCACACAAACAGACACTTGTAGAAAAACACATCCCAACAGTGAAATCATTGCAAAATCAAACACTGAGGGTACAGAACTAAATCTTTTAAGATGTTAACTTCATTTGTGAGGTTTATGTTATGGGACAGCAGAAAAATGAAAAAAATCCGGAAACAGCCTTATCTCAGCTGAATGCGCACACAAACAGACACCAATAGAAAAACACATCCAAACAGTGAAATCATTGCAAAATCAAACAGTGAGTGTACAGAACTAAATCTTTTACGATGTTAACTTCATTTGTGAGGTTTATGTTATGGGACAGCAGAAAAATTAAAAAAATCCGTAAACAGCCTTATCTCAGCTGAATACGCACACAAACAGACACCAATAGAAAAAGACATCTAAACAGTGACATCTTTGCAAAATTAAACACTGAGGGTAAAGAAGTATATCTTATAAGATGTTAAGTTCATTTGTTAGGTTTATATTATGGGAAAGTAGAAAAATGAAAAAAATCCGAAAACAGCCTTATCTCAGCTGTATGCGCACACAAACAGACACCAATAGAAAAACACATCCAAACAGTGAAATCAATGCAAAATCAAACAGTGAGTCTACAGAACTAAATATTTTAAGATGTTAACTTCATTTGTGAGGTTTATGTTATGGGACAGCAGAAAAATGAAAAAAATCCGTAAACAGCCTTATCTCAGCTGAATGCGCACACAAACAGACACTTGTAGAAAAACACATCCCAACAGTGAAATCATTGCAAAATCAAACACTGAGGGTACAGAACTAAATCTTTTAAGATGTTAACTTCATTTGTGAGGTTTAGGTTATGGGACAGCAGAAAAATTAAAAAAAATCCGTAAACAGCCTTATCTCAGCTGAATGCGCACACAAACAGACACCAATAGAAAAACACATCCAAACAGTGAAATCTTTGCAAAATTAAACACTGAGGGTAAAGAAGTATATCTTATAAGATGTTAACTTCATTTGTTAGGTTTATATTATGGGAAAGTAGAAAAATGAAAAAAATCCGAAAACAGCCTTATCTCAGCTGTATGCGCACACAAACAGACACCAATAGAAAAACACATCCAAACAGTGAAATCAATGCAAAATCAAACAGTGAGTGTACAGAACTAAATCTTTTAAGATGTTAACTTCATTTGTGAGGTTTATGTTATGGGACAGCAGAAAAATTAAAAAAATCCGTAAACAGCCTTATCTCAGCTGAATGCGCACACAAACAGACACCAATAGAAAAACACATCCAAACAGTGAAATCTTTGCAAAATTAAACACTGAGGGTAAAGAAGTATATCTTATAAGATGTTAAGTTCATTTGTTAGGTTTATATTATGGGAAAGTAGAAAAATGAAAAAAATCCGAAAACAGCCTTATCTCAGCTGTATGCGCACACAAACAGACACCAATAGAAAAACACATCCAAACAGTGAAATCAATGCAAAATCAAACAGTGAGTGTACAGAACTAAATCTTTTAAGATGTTAACTTCATTTGTGAGGTTTATGTTATGGGACAGCAGAAAAATTTAAAAAATCCGTAAACAGCCTTATCTCAGCTGAATGCGCACACAAACAGACACTTGTAGAAAAACACATCCCAACAGTGAAACCATTGCAAAATCAAACACTGAGGGTACAGAACTAAATATTTTAAGATGTTAACTTCATTTGTGAGGTTTATGTTATGGGACAGCAGAAAAATTAAAAAAATCCGGAAACAGCCTTATCTCAGCTGAATGCGCACACAAACAGACTTCAATAGAAAAACACATCCCAACAGTGAAATCATTGCAAAATCAAACACTGAGGGTACAGAACTAAATCTTTTAAGATGTTAACTTCATTTGTGAGGTTTATGTTATGGGACAGCAGAAAAATTTAAAAAATCCGTAAACAGCCTTATCTCAGCTGAATGCGCACACAAACAGACTTCAATAGAAAAACACATCCAAACAGTGAAATCATTGCAAAATCAAACACTGAGGGTAAAGAAGTATATCTTATAAGATGTTAAGTTCATTTGTGAGGTTTATGTTATGGGACAGCAGAAAAATGAAAAAAATCCGTAAACAGCCTTATCTCAGCTGAATGCGCACACAAACAGACACTTGTAGAAAAACACATCCCAACAGTGAAATCATTGCAAAATCAAACGCTGAGGGTACAGAACTAAATCTTTTAAGATGTTAACTTCATTTGTGAGGTTTATGTTATGGGACAGCAGAAAAATGAAAAAAATCCGGAAACAGCCTTATCTCAGCTGAATGCGCACACAAACAGACACCAATAGAAAAACACATCCAAACAGTGAAATCATTGCAAAATCAAACAGTGAGTGTACAGAACTAAATCTTTTAAGATGTTAACTTCATTTGTGAGGTTTATGTTATGGGACAGCAGAAAAATTAAAAAAATCCGTAAACAGCCTTATCTCAGCTGAATGCGCACACAAACAGACACCAATAGAAAAAGACATCTAAACAGTGAAATCTTTGCAAAATTAAACACTGAGGGTAAAGAAGTATATCTTATAAGATGTTAAGTTCATTTGTTAGGTTTATATTATGGGAAAGTAGAAAAATGAAAAAAATCCGAAAACAGCCTTATCTCAGCTGTATGCGCACACAAACAGACACCAATAGAAAAACACATCCAAACAGTGAAATCAATGCAAAATCAAACAGTGAGTCTACAGAACTAAATATTTTAAGATGTTAACTTCATTTGTGAGGTTTATGTTATGGGACAGCAGAAAAATGAAAAAAATCCGTAAACAGCCTTATCTCAGCTGAATGCGCACACAAACAGACACTTGTAGAAAAACACATCCCAACAGTGAAATCATTGCAAAATCAAACACTGAGGGTACAGAACTAAATCTTTTAAGATGTTAACTTCATTTGTGAGGTTTAGGTTATGGGACAGCAGAAAAATTAAAAAAAATCCGTAAACAGCCTTATCTCAGCTGAATGCGCACACAAACAGACACCAATAGAAAAACACATACAAACAGTGAAATCTTTGCAAAATTAAACACTGAGGGTAAAGAAGTATATCTTATAAGATGTTAACTTCATTTGTTAGGTTTATATTATGGGAAAGTAGAAAAATGAAAAAAATCCGAAAACAGCCTTATCTCAGCTGTATGCGCACACAAACAGACACCAATAGAAAAACACATCCAAACAGTGAAATCAATGCAAAATCAAACAGTGAGTGTACAGAACTAAATCTTTTAAGATGTTAACTTCATTTGTGAGGTTAATGTTATGGGACAGCAGAAAAATTAAAAAAATCCGTAAACAGCCTTATCTCAGCTGAATGCGCACACAAACAGACTTCAATAGAAAAACACATCCAAACAGTGAAATCATTGCAAAATCAAACACTGAGGGTAAAGAAGTATATCTTATAAGATGTTAAGTTCATTTGTTAGGTTTATGTTATGGGACAGCAGAAAAATGAAAAAAATCCGTAAACAGCCTTATCTCAGCTGAATGCGCACACAAACAGACACTTGTAGAAAAACACATCCCAACAGTGAAATCATTGCAAAATCAAACGCTGAGGGTACAGAACTAAATCTTTTAAGATGTTAACTTCATTTGTGAGGTTTATGTTATGGGACAGCAGAAAAATGAAAAAAATCCGGAAACAGCCTTATCTCAGCTGAATGCGCACACAAACAGACACCAATAGAAAAACACATCCAAACAGTGAAATCATTGCAAAATCAAACAGTGAGTGTACAGAACTAAATCTTTTAAGATGTTAACTTCATTTGTGAGGTTTATGTTATGGGACAGCAGAAAAATTAAAAAAATCCGTAAACAGCCTTATCTCAGCTGAATACGCACACAAACAGACACCAATAGAAAAAGACATCTAAACAGTGACATCTTTGCAAAATTAAACACTGAGGGTAAAGAAGTATATCTTATAAGATGTTAAGTTCATTTGTTAGGTTTATATTATGGGAAAGTAGAAAAATGAAAAAAATCCGAAAACAGCCTTATCTCAGCTGTATGCGCACACAAACAGACACCAATAGAAAAACACATCCAAACAGTGAAATCAATGCAAAATCAAACAGTGAGTCTACAGAACTAAATATTTTAAGATGTTAACTTCATTTGTGAGGTTTATGTTATGGGACAGCAGAAAAATGAAAAAAATCCGTAAACAGCCTTATCTCAGCTGAATGCGCACACAAACAGACACTTGTAGAAAAACACATCCCAACAGTGAAATCATTGCAAAATCAAACACTGAGGGTACAGAACTAAATCTTTTAAGATGTTAACTTCATTTGTGAGGTTTAGGTTATGGGACAGCAGAAAAATTAAAAAAAATCCGTAAACAGCCTTATCTCAGCTGAATGCGCACACAAACAGACACCAATAGAAAAACACATCCAAACAGTGAAATCTTTGCAAAATTAAACACTGAGGGTAAAGAAGTATATCTTATAAGATGTTAACTTCATTTGTTAGGTTTATATTATGGGAAAGTAGAAAAATGAAAAAAATCCGAAAACAGCCTTATCTCAGCTGTATGCGCACACAAACAGACACCAATAGAAAAACACATCCAAACAGTGAAATCAATGCAAAATCAAACAGTGAGTGTACAGAACTAAATCTTTTAAGATGTTAACTTCATTTGTGAGGTTTATGTTATGGGACAGCAGAAAAATTAAAAAAATCCGTAAACAGCCTTATCTCAGCTGAATGCGCACACAAACAGACACCAATAGAAAAACACATCCAAACAGTGAAATCTTTGCAAAATTAAACACTGAGGGTAAAGAAGTATATCTTATAAGATGTTAAGTTCATTTGTTAGGTTTATATTATGGGAAAGTAGAAAAATGAAAAAAATCCGAAAACAGCCTTATCTCAGCTGTATGCGCACACAAACAGACACCAATAGAAAAACACATCCAAACAGTGAAATCAATGCAAAATCAAACAGTGAGTGCACAGAACTAAATCTTTTAAGATGTTAACTTCATTTGTGAGGTTTATGTTATGGGACAGCAGAAAAATTTAAAAAATCCGTAAACAGCCTTATCTCAGCTGAATGCGCACACAAACAGACACTTGTAGAAAAACACATCCCAACAGTGAAACCATTGCAAAATCAAACACTGAGGGTACAGAACTAAATATTTTAAGATGTTAACTTCATTTGTGAGGTTTATGTTATGGGACAGCAGAAAAATTTAAAAAATCCGTAAACAGCCTTATCTCAGCTGAATGCGCACACAAACAGACACCAATAGAAAAACACATCCAAACAGTGAAATCTTTGCAAAATTAAACACTGAGGGTAAAGAAGTATATCTTATAAGATGTTAAGTTCATTTGTTAGGTTTATATTATGGGAATGTAGAAAAATGAAAAAAATCCGAAAACAGCCTTATCTCAGCTGAATGCGCACACAAACAGACACTTGTAGAAAAACACATCCAAACAGTGAAATCATTGCAAAATCAAACACTGAGGGTACAGAACTAAATCTTTTAAGATGTTAACTTCATTTGTGAGGTTTATGTTATGGGACAGCAGAAAAATTAAAAAAATCCGGAAACAGCCTTATCTCAGCTGAATGCGCACACAAACAGACACCAATAGAAAAACACATCCAAACAGTGAAATCTTTGCAAAATTAAACACTGAGGGTAAAGAAGTATATCTTATAATATGTTAAGTTCATTTGTTAGGTTTATATTATGGGAAAGTAGAAAAATGAAAAAAATCCGGAAACAGCCTTATCTCAGCTGAATGCGCACACAAACAGACACCAATAGAAAAACACATCCCAACAGTGAAATCTTTGCAAAATCAAACACTGAGGGTACAGAACTAAATCTTTTAAGTTCTTAACTTAATTTGTGAGGTTTATGTTATGGGACAGCAGAAAAATTAAAAAAATCCGGAAGAGCCTTATCTCAGCTGAATGCGCACACAAACAGACACCAATAGAAAAACACATCCCAACAGTTAAATCTTTGCAAAATCAAACAGTGAGTGTACAGAACTTAATCTTTTAAGATGTGAACTTCATTTGTGAGGTTTATATTATGGGACAGCAGAAAAATTTAAAAAAATCCGGAAACAGCCATATCTCAGCAGAATGCGCTTACAAACAGACACCAATAGAAAAACACATCCGTGAAATCATTGCAAAATCAAACACTGAGAGTACATAAGTATATCTTATAAGATGTACATTTCATTTGTTCAGTTAACTGTATGGTTATTTGTCATAATCAAACTTCAAAAAAATATTTCTACAATGTTTTTTTCAACAAATGTTGCTTTCACAGCACACATTATTGTTGTAATCATATCATTATTATTAATATTATTATTATTATCGCTGTTAATATTATTATTGTTATCATCACCATCATTATGTTTATATCATTAATACATTGACATTATATTAACATAAAAAAACAAAAACTCGCGCACTCATTCTATTGGGAACAATGACATGATGATGCTGTAGGGCCACCTTCAGCATTCGCTTCCGATTTTCATTAAGTTTCGATTCCACCTTATAAAATGCACGTTTCGGCCAGTAGGGAGAAGTGCAAATTCAGGAATGGTTGCAATAGAATTCAGTCAGCATTCATATTTGAGATGGACTTTCTCCTATAGTCCAAAGTAGATATGGACATATAGGGGATCACTGGAAAAATAAGGAGCTGTAGCATGCAAAGCAGGTGACATATTTCATGTGAAATCATATTAGGCCACTAGAGGGCAGTGCAAAGTCACAAATTGTTGCAAAATAATTGTCAAAATCTTGACTTTTGAGCTTGATTTTCTCCAAAATTCTCAAACCAGGAAAATTCATCACAAATACCCGATCACGATATGACAATATCAAAATTCTAAGATCATATCTTGTCTCATGTCATGATATAGCTATAATATTGTCATGCCTTCCTCATCATAGTTCACATTCCATTTGTCAGAGATAAAATATGAATCCATAACCCATTTTGAGAGGCAGGTTCTCATAAGGTTGGGATGTGTCAACTATTTGGGTTGCCACTAGACTCCCCTGTTTAAATGTAGGAGTTTAGTATTTTGGGCAACACCATGTTAGTTTTTGAAACCAGAAACAACCATAGTTATAAGAGAAGGGATGGATACTGATAGCTTGTCCACTACAAATCCACCTATAACTGCAACTTTGCAAACATGAAATGCAGAGCTGTCAATCACACACTGACAGCTCTGCATTTAAATGTAAAATTAAATTTACATTGTGGACATGCAGCTCTACTGAAGAGGAACTAAGACCATAAACCCTTTAGAACAATGTATGCAGGGCACCAGACTAACTTTTTACTAGGAGCACAGTAGCCCCCCCTATAACTGAATGTTTTAGGAGAGCAAGCAGAACATTTAGGGGCGCACACCTTAAACATTTCCTCTCATTTTCACTGTATTACTGATCAATACTCCGATAATAATTGAATAAATTGCAATGTGCTGTTTAGAATTCCCAGTGAATTTTTATTGTGCACTTGTTTGTTAAAGAATAACATCACATAAGAGACATTAAGTGTACATAAAATACCATCACTGTCACTACAGTACAATTATTAACTAGAAGTGGCCCGGTACTGTCCAGTACACAGAAACGGCACTTTTATTTGTGTACTGGCACATTTCACAAGATGCCGGTAAGCTCTTATCAGTCCACTTGATTATGGTCCAGAGCAATAATGTCTCAGGGTACACTATGTGACGTTCACCTGTTCTCGCAAAAGTCAAGTGTTTATTCCTTGAGTTTGGAGTTTTTATTTTCTATCTAATCTCTATCTGGAAGACGACCGCTGTGGCGACCATCATCATGCTTCAAAAGCATGAGTTAGCTCATCCACACACTCATACTTTCTGATATAATAAAAATAAACATGGAGCTGGCAAGTTGAGGCTTGAAAATATCAGAGGAAGATGCACAGAAGGGATTAAGCTGGGCAATAGCCCGGTATCCTGGACTCTTGCTCAAAAATTAATAAATTGATAAAGTTGAACCTGAATTTTCCTTAACACTAAAACAAGGCCAGACCAAAAGTTTCACTCCCAGGGCTGGAGTATGCCAGGTGTAATATTATTAGATATTAATGTAGATGTGATGCAATAATTTGATGCACAAGCCTGTTTTCTTTGTGTATTACCTTAATGACTCTGTCCTGGCAGTGCTGGATGATCTTACACAGCTCCTCTGTACCCTGAGACTCGAGACTCTGATGAAGGATCTGCTCAAACATCTAGTAAAACACAATTTGTAGTTTTGTACCTAACTTTGTGACATACATGCATGTAACACCAGACAAACTGACTCATATAGGAATATCCCATGAAATAATGTGATAATGTTATTTATCACATGTGGACCCAGGTCCACAGTCTGTATTGTGGCATGTTTAACTGTTTAACTGTCCACTGAGTTATCAAACCGCCAAAAGATGTTCGCCTTTAGTTCTACTGTGTCCTTGATCAATGCCACAGTCAGAACCTCATCATTCAACTATTTGACAAACTCTCGTCAAACAGGAGCTACAGTGTAGGAAAATGATCAAGCAATATAATGAGTGTCAATAAAATGATTAGCTCTCATAGAAACTTCCCATTGTGTTAACCAGTTAACCAATAACCTATATCAGACTGGTTAGTCAGTAGTTGAGGTTTCACCTCTCTCATGGGGATCTGGGCCCTTTGGACAAACACTGACGGGCTGCTCACGTCAAACTGTTGCTGCAGACCCTCAAGGCTCAGGTTCACCACCTTCTCATAGCAGCTGTGCATCTTAACTGGATGGAAAGCCAGCATGGAGATCTTCTCCATGTGCTGAGGAGGAAGACAAGAAGGGAGAGGAAGAGATGGATGAGGCATGGACAGATTTGGGAAAAATGTATAATTGTGTCTCACAATAAATATACTACTGCAAAAGTATCACTAATGTTACACTAGACAAATGCTGTTTAAATCACAAACATATTTGGAATAGGAGTATAGGAATTGCGGATAGATAACATTTGTTTTGTAAAGATCCAGATTCTTGTGCTTCAACTGCGAAAATCAGAGTGCATTTTCTATACATAATCATTATATATTGTGCTTCAATTTAAGCACATTCTCATGTTATGGGTTTTATTTAAAGCAACACAATTTTCAACCTTCACGTAATGTCTCTAAGCAGGGATGGGAAGTATTTCTGATACATGTATTAAAAAAAATACATATTTAAAATACGAAATATGCTCTTTTCTGGAGATGATGAAAAATTCCTTCAGATTTTGTACCAATATATTTCCATTATGTGTATTTTATTTAAAATACTGTAACATACATCCTTTGAAAAAAAGTGATGACATAAGAAGACAAATTGCAGGATGCTGCTTCAGATTGGACGTCATGGTGCTTGTGCCTACTTTAATTTGCCAGGACTTGTTAAGATCACAATTAGTCTACATAAGAATTGAATTGAGTCAAGCGATTACCATCAGAGCTGAGTTTCAAGACTTTAGAGCTCACTCTGTCGTTTACATCGATGACAGTGTTAAAGTCGCCACATAAAATAATTTTGTATCCGACCAATAGGGGTTCTTTAAGTCTTTTAAAAAGTTGAAAAATGTTTGTTCTCTCATGAGAGGTGTACACGTGTATCGTTCGTATTTTTTCTCCTCGGTAAAAACAATCCAACATGAGCAATCTACAAGGAATTAAATTAGGAAATCATTCGTTTTACGAATAATAGTGACATCACCAGTTTTAGAAAAAAGATCCCACCATCAGCTTTACTTTCGCCAATAGAAATTACACTTAGACCTTTGTTCCACATGCTGGATACCGTTACTCTTTTTGTGTTCAGTCTCAGTTCTTGACAACATAATATGTCAAAGTCAGTTTTCAACAAGAATTTAATTTGTTGGGCTCTAAAAGAATTTGATTGGATGTCATGGGCATTCCAAGATGAAACTTTGGGGAAGGTCATAAATGTTTGGGGGGTTATGGTGTGGGTTTGTCGTGATTTTATAATATATATATATATATATATATATATATATTTATATATATTTATTTTAAAATAAGTTGTTGCCAAAGTTGTTGCTGTAAGGGGGGCTCTCTGCTACAGCCTGCGGGTAAAGCGGGGTGCTGCCAACTCGCTGACCCTGACCCTTATACCTATTCCAAGCCCTACCAGTAGAGGTCCCCCAAGCCCCAATTTATGAGCTGGAATAAAATGATATCAAAGTTTAGTTGGGGTGGCAAAAGACCCACGATAAGACTGGAAACTCTCCAGCTGCCAAAAGAAGAAGGAGGGATGAGACTTCCAAAATTAAAGGAATACTACCATGCGGCCCAATTGAGATATATTGTAGGTTGGTGCAAACCAGACACAGTGAAATGAAATAGAAAAAGAGTTTGGAGAAAACCCAGTACAGAATATAATTGGGGATAAAGAAACATACAAGAAGATTCAAAACCAAATAGACACAATCACGATGTTCACATACAAAATATGGTTCAGTATAATAAAAAAATATAAGATACAGAAAGACACTAATTTATTGAATATGATAGCAATTTTACACCGACTAGGTACGATATAGGATTTAAACAGTGGACAACCAAGGGAATCACAGCATGGTGTGTTTTGGTGAAAGATGGACAGCTTGAGAGTTTCCAAAATATGACAGAAAAAAAGGATTTAGATAATCAATCATGAATTCTGTGGATTCCTGCAACTTAGAGACTACTATATGAAAGAGATCAGGATGGACCCCTCCTGAGAAGTGAATAGTGTGATCCAGATCATCATAATCAACGCATACAAAGAAACCACAATTAGAATTATATTGGGACTATATAAAAAAAATGCTACAAAATACATAAAAAAAAAGATGGGAATCAGGATTTAACATAAAACTTAGTGATGAAGCATGGCTAAGATTGGTATAATCTGCCAGACATTAGCCTCATGTATGAAACAAAGTGATTTTGAAGCAGAAACATATTTAGGTTACAAGGTCAGAGCTGCAGTGACTTCCTGACAAGTACAAATGAGCATTTCATGGGTTGTACTGGCAACAGATATGACAAATGTTGGGTGGTTGGGAGATTGTTTTTTAATCAGTCTTGAATATGTCAAAGATTACCCACAATATTAACTTTGAAGCAGTGTTAGTTTTGTGTAGCATCAGCTAAAACATGTACTCCCTCCCCTCTTAATTTGAAAAGAGGACATTTGTAATATGGAAATGATTGAATATTTGGTGGTTTTGAGGAGGACTGATGCAGGACAAAAGTATTAATCTTTTACGACAACAATTCTTGGGAGTGAACATTCCTGCCATATACTCAAGTGTATGGTGAAAACAATGTTCAGTGTTCTATTGATCTATTAATAAAATGTTTTCATTTGAATTCCAATTTGCCAAGAGACCTTCTTACAAGAAAGTGTGCCATATGCACTAACACAGTGGAAATGAATCATAATGAAGCCTGAGGGTTAAGGAAACAGTTTGTCATCAACTAAATACTGTAGGTGTCCAAAGCCTGAGGGTCAGCCTCTTTCCCCGGATGAAGCAGAATCCAGTCACGTTAACTGTGCGTTGTAAGAATGGAAAAGACTGTCATAAAAAAATAATAATAATTACAACACCCACACTGTATCAACATTCAGAGTGGACCTAATTTTTAAGAATAGAGGGATAGATTTAGTGTATAGCCTACTTGTTAAATAGACAGGACAGTGCAGCAGCAGCACCAGCGAAGCTCTCTGAACAGATCAGCAATGTGACCCACAGTCCTCACAACCGAAGACGCAGCCGAAACACAGCAAGCGGTTCCGCGAAAACGGGAGCTTTGCAGCTGCGGGTCCGGGTGAGAGGACATCGGTTCTCACAGTGGAACTGTTCAGACAGCAAGTCTGGCTCCCGTGTAACGTCGCAGACAACACCATCTCAGAGATAGGATACTGACTGCATTTAAACACTAAACTTTCGAAAAAAACAGCAAAGCGAAAAAGAAAAAAAAGAGCATGGAACATTTACATGTGCATATATTAGTATTAACTATATTTCGATTAATGCGTGTGTGTTTAAATGCATGTGTATGTATGTAGTGAAAAGACGTAGTTACTGTAATTAACGAACACATTTTAGCAATGGCCTGCTGTTTAGCTCATTATAATAATGTAAAATTTCACTTACCTCTACATTTTTGAGCATCTTCCTGTGACATGTCAATAGCCTCCCTCTACCACCAACTTCCCCAGTAATTCCTTGGTCAGCGACTGATGCTGCAACTCCATTACATGTTCATCCACCTGCTGAGCAGACACTAACCTGTTCACGTTTTGGATATTAATCCGCTGCTGCTGTGGTGGGGAACTACGTTGCGTTGGAGTGTGACGATGGTCGATAATTATCTTAAAGCTACAGTAGTAGTTGAAATAAACTGCCCCTTTGTTTCACCACACATGCATGGCAGAAATGTTCGCTTCCAAGATTTTTTGTAATAAAAACATAACAGATTAATCCTCTGCATTCTTTGTGCGTTTGGATTTTTTTTTGAGGATATCTTACACCAAATTGCTTCAAATTTGGTGTAGGTGAAGTTATTTTCCACTGTCAGGGAATATCAACATTTTTCATTATCATATAACACACTATTCAATCAATATCTGAAGCTAAAATGATGTGGGTGTATTTTAGGGATATCATAGTATGGTGTGAATGTGGGTTTAGGAATAAATGTGTGTGTGTGTGTCTGTGTCTGTGTGTCTGTGTGTATGTGCAACTCCAGGCACTTCTTGTTCTCACATCAAGTTCAAATCGACATGATACACAGGCACCTACACCTACAAAGAGGCTCATACACACATTCACTCCTTTGAGTAAAAAAAAGAAACAGGCATCTTGAGGGACTTCAAAGACTTGCCCTCTACGTGAACCCAAACAAAAGTCTGGTTTTGTTTACACAGGTGCAATTACAGGTAAACACAATGTTTCACTTTGTTTGGGGCTCAATTCATCCTGACTGTCAAAGACACAGCCTCAGACGCTGAAGACCTCGACCTCATCAACATCAGTCACAATGTACTGAAAAAGAAAAAGGTTAAATAATTTATCAAAACTAACCCTAACCCTATCATATTATAGTGATTACATGTAAAATAATTACATCAAATCAAACATAAGCTAGATGTTTTGTATGACCTGTGTGATCATCCGTTTTTGATGAAGTTTAAAATCCATAATTTGTATTAGTAGTGTATGATTTCACTTTCACTGAACTCAGTACCACCTATACTTCATATACTAGTAGTATGGAGTACTTTTACTGTATACGTTTTGGAGGAATATAGGGTCAAAGTTCACTTTTTGCAACAAACAATAGGGTAACATTTTTTGATGAAGTATAAAATCCTTATTTTTTATCAGTAGTTTATGATTTAACTTTCACTGGACGTATTCAGCTGAGGTTAGGCTGTTTTCGGATTTTTTTCTTTTTTCTACTGTCCCATAATATAAACCTCACTAATGAAGTTAACATCATATAAGATATACTTCTGTACCCTCAGTGTTTGATTTTGCAATGATTTCACTGTTGGGATGTGTTTTTCTATTGGTGTCTGTTTGTGTGCGCATCCAGCCGAGATAAGGCTGTTTTCGGATTTTTTTCTACTGTCCACAGTACTGTGCAAAGGTTTTAGGCAGTTGTGAAAAAAATGAATCAATCATCAATCAACAAAATGCAGTGAATAAACAAAAGAGAAATCTAAATCACCCTTTGTGAGGTTTATGTTATGGGACAGTAGAAAAATGAAAAAAATCAGAAAACAGCCGTATCCCTGCTGAATGCGCACAAAAACAGAGACAAATAGAAAAACACATCCAAACAGTGAAATCATTGCAAAATCAAACACTGAAGGTATATAACTATATCTTATGAGATGTTAACTTTATTTGTGAGGTTTATGTTATGGGACAGTAGAAAAATGAAAAAAATTGCGAAAACAGCCGTATCCATGCTGAATGCGCACAAAAACAGAGACAAATAGAAAAACACATCCAAACAGTGAAATCATTGCAAAATCAAACACTGAGGGTACATCAATATACCTTATAAGATGTTAACTTCATATTATAGGACGGTAGAAAAAAGATTAAAATACCCTCGATCAGCCTTAGTCCCTGATACACATACGGAAAAATCAGACTCCTGGCTTAATGCCTTTAGGAATTATTACAAAAAACACACCCGAACGGCTGACCAATGACCTTTTCCGGACGTTGCACAGGTCTGAAACTCGGCAACCGCGATAAGCTTTAGTCCCTGATACACATACGGAAAAATCAGACTCCTGACTCAATGCCTTTAGGAATTATTACAAAAAACACACCACAGCGGCTGACCTTTGACCTTTCCAAAGGTTGCACGGGTCTGAAACTCGGCACCCTGGATCAGCCAGGAGTCCCTGATACACATACAGAGAAATCAGCATCCGGGCTCATTGCCTTTAGGAATTATTGAAGAAAAGACAGTTTCCCACCTTTCTCACATTTGAATTTTACAGACTGTGTTTTTGGCAGTTTTTTTTGGCCAGGGGGAAAATAGCCCACAGTCCTGTGTCCAAAAACTGAAAATCAGGTCATGTCAGACTCTATACAGTCTTAGACTCTTTGGCCAGACTCCTGGCTTGATGCCTTTAGGAATTATTACAAAAAACACACCCGAACGGCTGACCTTTGACCTTTCCAAAGCTTGCACGGGTCTGAAACTCGGCACCCTGGATCAGCCTTAGTCCCTGATACACATACGGAAAAATCAGACTCCTGGCTTAATGCCTTTAGGAATTATTACAAAAAACACACCCGAACGGCTGACCATTGACCTTTTCCGAAAGTTGCACAGGTCTGAAACTCGGCAACCGGGATAAGCTTTAGTCCCTGATACACATACGGAAAAATCAGACTCCTGACTCAATGCCTTTAGGAATTATTACAAAAAACACACCACAGCGGCTGACCTTTGACCTTTCCAAAGGTTGCACGGGTCTGAAACTGAGCACCCTGGATCAGCCAGGAGTCCCTGATACACATACGGAGAAATCAGCATCCGGGCTCATTGCCTTTAGGAATTATTGAAGAAAAGACAGTTTCCCACCTTTCTTACATTTGAATTTTACAGACTGTGTTTTTGGCAGTTTTTTTTGGCCAGGGGGAAAAAAGCCCACAGTCCTGTGTCCAAAAACTGAAGACTCTATACAGTCTTAGACTCTTTGGCCAGAGTGGAAGTTTTGGAGGAACTACATTTCTACAGGTCGCAGGAGTGTGAATATTTCATATGTCGTTTGGGGTCCCAAGACGAGCGGAACGACGAAGGTACATTAGTATATCTTATAAGATGTTAACTTTATTTGTGAGGTTTATGTTATGGGACAGTAGAAAAATGAAAAAAAATCAGAAAACAGTCGTATTCCAGCTGAATGCGCACAAAAACAGACAAAAATAGAAAAACACATTCAAACAGTGAAATCATTGCAAAATCAAACACTGAAGGTATATAACTATATCTTATAAGATTTTAACTTTATTTGTGAGGTTTATGTTATGGGAGAGTAGAAAAATGAAAAAAATTGCGAAAACAGCCGTATCCCTGCTGAATGCGAACAAAAACAGACAAAAATAGAAAAACACATTCAAACAGTGAAATCATTGCAAAATCAAACACTGAAGGTATATAACTATATCTTATAAGATGTTAAATTTATTTGTGAGGTTTATGTTATGGGACAGTAGAAAAATGAAAAAAAATCAGAAAACAGCCGTATCCCTGCTGAATGCACACAAAAACAGAGACAAATAGAAAAACACATCCAAACAGTGACATCATTGCAAAATCAAACACTGAAGGTATATAACTATATCTTATAAGATTTTAACTTTATTTGTGAGGTTTATGTTATGGGACAGTAGAAAAATGAAAAAAATTGCGAAAACAGCCGTATCCCTGCTGAATGCGCACAAAAACAGACACAAATAGAAAAACACATCCAAACAGTAAAATCATTATAAATTCAAACACTGAGGGTACATCAATATACCTTATAAGATGTTAACTTCATATTATAGGACAGTAGAAAAAAGATTAAAATACCCTCGATCAGCCTTAGTCCCTGATACACATACGGAAAAATCAGACTCCTGGCTTAATGCCTTTAGGAATTATTACAAAAAACACACCTAAACGGCTGACCTTTGACCTTTCCGAAGGTTACACAGGTCTGAAACTCGGCACCCTAGATTAGCCTTAGTCCCTGATACACACACGGAAAAATCAGACTCCTGGCTTAATGCCTTTAGGAATTATTACAAAAAACACACCCGAACGGCTGACCTTTGACCTTTCCAAAGGTTGCACGGGTCTGAAACTCGGCACCCTGGATTAGCCTTAGTCCCTGATACACATACAGAAAAATCAGACTCCTGGCTAAATGCCTTTAGGAATTATTACAAAAAACACACCCGAACGGCTGACCATTGACCTTTCCGAAGGTTGCACAGGTCTGAAACTCGGCACCCTGGATCAGCCTTAGTCCCTATACACACACGGAAAAATCAGACTCCTGGCTCAATGCCTTTAGGAATTATTACAAAAACACACCCGAACGGCTAACCATTGACCTTTTTCGAAAGTTGCACAGGTCTGAAACTCGGCAACCGGGATAAGCTTTAGTCCCTGATACACATACGGAAAAATCAGACTCCTGACTCAATGCCTTTAGGAATTATTACAAAAAATACACCACAGTGGCTGACCTTTGAC
The DNA here is from genome assembly GCF_958295425.1 of Solea solea. NCBI lineage: Eukaryota > Metazoa > Chordata > Actinopteri > Pleuronectiformes > Soleidae > Solea > Solea solea. The sequence goes on along the minus strand of NC_081139.1, from coordinate 31,606,657 downwards.
CTTTCCAAAGGTTGCACAGATCTGAAACTCAGCACCCTGGATCAGCCAGGAGTCCCTGATACACATACGGAGAAATCAGCATCCGGGCTCATTGCCTTTAGGAATTATTGAAGAAAAGACAGTTTCCCACCTTTCTTACGTTTGAATTTTACAGACTGTGTTTTTCGCAGTTTTTTTTGGCCAGGGGGAAAAAAGCCCAAAGTCCTGTGTCCAAAACTGAAAATCAGGTCATGTCAGACTCTATACAGTCTTAGACTCTTTGGCCAGACTCCTGGCTTAATGCCTTTAGGAATTATTACAAAAAACACACCCGAACGGCTGACCTTTGACCTTTCCAAAGGTTGCACGGGTCTGAAACTCGGCACCCTGGATTAGCCTTAGTCCCTGATACACATACAGAAAAATCAGACTCCTGGCTTAATGCCTTTAGGAATTATTACAAAAAACACACCCGAACGGCTAACCATTGACCTTTTCCGAAAGTTGCACAGGTCTGAAACTCGGCAACCGGGATAAGCTTTAGTCCCTGATACACATACGGAGAAATCAGCATCCGGGCTCATTGCCTTTAGGAATTATTGAAGAAAAGACAGTTTCCCACCTTTCTTACATTTGAATTTTACAGACTGTGTTTTTGGCAGTTTTTTTTGGCCAGGGGGAAAAAAGCCCACAGTCCTGTGTCCAAAAACTGAAGACTCTATACAGTCTTAGACTCTTTGGCCAGAGTGGAAGTTTTGGAGGAACTACATTTCTACAGGTCGCAGGAGTGTGAATATTTCATATGTCGTTTGGGGTCCCAAGACGAGCGGAACGACGAGGGTACATTAGTATATCTTATAAGATGTTAACTTTATTTGTGAGGTTTATGTTATGGGAGAGTAGAAAATGAAAAAAAATCAGAAAACAGTCGTATTCCAGCTGAATGAGCACAAAAACAGACAAAAATAGAAAAACACATTCAAACAGTGAAATCATTGCAAAATCAAACACTGAAGGTATATAACTATATCTTATGAGATGTTAACTTTATTTGTGAGGTTTATGTTATGGGACAATAAAAAAATGAATAAAATCAGAAAACAGCCGTATCCCTGCTGAATGCACACAAAAACAGAGACAAATAGAAAAACACATCCAAACAGTGAAATCATTATAAATTCAAACACTGAGGGTACATCAATATACCTTATAAGATGTTAACTTCATATTATAGGACAGTAGAAAAAAGATTAAAATACCCTCGATCAGCCTTAGTCCCTGATACACATACGGAAAAATCAGACTCCTGGCTTAATGCCTTTAGGAATTATTACAAAAAACACACCTAAACGGCTGACCTTTGACCTTTCCGAAGGTTACACAGGTCTGAAACTCGGCACCCTAGATTAGCCTTAGTCCCTGATACACATACGGAAAAATCAGACTCCTGGCTCGATGCCTTTATGAATTATTACAAAAAACACACCCGAACGGCTGACCATTGACCTTTCCGAAGGTTGCACAGGTCTGAAACTCGGCACCCTGGATCAGCCTTAGTCCCTATACACACACGGAAAAATCAGACTCCTGGCTCAATGCCTTTAGGAATTATTACAAAAAACACACCACAGCGGCTGACCTTTGACCTTTTCCGAAAGTTGCACAGGTCTGAAACTCGGCAACCGGGATAAGCTTTAGTCCCTGATGCACATACGGAAAAATCAGACTCCTGACTCAATGCCTTTAGGAATTATTACAAAAAATACACCACAGTGGCTGACCTTTGACCTTTCCAAAGGTTGCACAGATCTGAAACTCGGCACCCTGGATCAGCCAGGAGTCCCTGATACACATACGGAGAAATCAGCATCCGGGCTCATTGCCTTTAGGAATTATTGAAGAAAAGACAGTTTCCCACCTTTCTTACGTTTGAATTTTACAGACTGTGTTTTTGGCAGTTTTTTTTGGCCAGGGGGAAAAAAGCCCAAAGTCCTGTGTCCAAAAACTGAAAATCAGGTCATGTCAGACTCTATACAGTCTTAGACTCTTTGGCCAGAGTGGAAGTTTTGGAGGAACTACATTTCTACAGGTCGCAGGAGTGTGAATATTTCATATGTCGTTTGGGGTCCCAAGACGAGCGGAACGACGAGGGTACATTAGTATATCTTATAAGATGTTAACTTTATTTGTGAGGTTTATGTTATGGGACAGTAGAAAATGAAAAAAAATCAGAAAACAGTCGTATTCCAGCTGAATGCGCACAAAAACAGACACAAATAGAAAAACACATCCAAACAGTGAAACTATTGCAAAATCAAACACTGAGGGTACCGAAGAATATCTTATAAGATGTTAACTTTATTTCTGAGGTTTATGTTATGGGACAGTAGAAAAATGAAAAAAAATCAGAAAACAGCCGTATCCCTGCTGAATGCACACAAAAACAGAGACAAATAGAAAAACACATCCAAACAGTGAAACTATTGCAAAATCAAACACTGAGGGTACCGAAGAATATCTTATAAGATGTTAACTTTATTTCTGAGGTTTATGTTATGGGACAGTAGAAAAATGAAAAAAAAATCAGAAAACAGTCGTATTCCAGCTTACTGCAAACAAAAACAGACAAAAATAGAAAAACACATTCAAACAGTGAAATCATTGCAAAATCAAACACTGAAGGTATATAACTATATCTTATAAGATGTTAAATTTATTTGTGAGGTTTATGTTATGGGACAGTAGAAAAATGAAAAAAAATCAGAAAACAGCCGTATCCCTGCTGAATGCACACAAAAACAGAGACAAATAGAAAAACACATCCAAACAGTGAAATCATTGCAAAATCAAACACTGAAGGTATATAACTATATCTTATAAGATTTTAACTTTATTTGTGAGGTTTATGTTATGGGACAGTAGAAAAATGAAAAAAATTGCGAAAACAGCCGTATCCCTGCTGAATGCGCACAAAAACAGACACAAATAGAAAAACACATCCAAACAGTAAAATCATTATAAATTCAAACACTGAGGGTACATCAATATACCTCATAAGATGTTAACTTCATATTATAGGACAGTAGAAAAAAGATTAAAATACCCTCGATCAGCCTTAGTCCCTGATACACATACGGAAAAATCAGACTCCTGGCTTAATGCCTAAAGAGGAATTATTACAAAAAACACACCTAAACGGCTGACCTTTGACCTTTCCGAAGGTTACACAGGTCTGAAACTCGGCACCCTTGATTAGCCTTAGTCCCTGATACACATACGGAAAAATCAGACTCCTGGCTCAATGCCTTTAGGAATTATTACAAAAAACACACCCGAACGGCTGACCATTGACCTTTCCGAAGGTTGCACAGGTCTGAAACTCGGCACCCTGGATCAGCCTTAGTCCCTGATACACACACGGAAAAATCAGACACCTGGCTCAATGCCTTTAGGAATTATTACAAAAAACACACCCGAACGGCTGACCTTTGACCTTTCCAAAGCTTGCACGGGTCTGAAACTCGGCAACCGGGATAAGCTTTAGTCCCTGATACACATACGGAAAAATCAGACTCCTGACTCAATGCCTTTAGGAATTATTACAAAAAAACACACCACAGCGGCTGACCTTTGACCTTTCCAAAGGTTGCACGGGTCTGAAACTCGGCACCCTGGATCAGCCAGGGGTCCCTGATACACATACGGAGAAATCAGCATCCGGGCTCATTGCCTTTAGGAATTATTGAAGAAAAGACAGTTTCCCACCTTTCTTACGTTTGAATTTTACAGACTGTGTTTTTGGCAGTTTTTTTTGGCCAGGGGGAAAAAAGCCCACAGTCCTGTGTCCAAAAACTGAAGACTCTATACAGTCTTAGACTCTTTGGCCAGAGTGGAAGTTTTGGAGGAACTACATTTCTACAGGTCGCAGGAGTGTGAATATTTCATATGTCGTTTGGGGTCCCAAGACGAGCGGAACGACGAGGGTACATTAGTATATCTTATAAGATGTTAACTTTATTTGTGAGGTTTATGTTATGGGACAGCAGAAAAATGAAAAAATCAAAAAAAAAAATTCCAGCTGAATGCGCACAAAAACAGACAAAAATAGAAAAACACATTCAAACAGTGAAATCATTGCAAAATCAAACACTGAAGGTATATAACTATATCTTATGAGATGTTAACTTTATTTGTGAGGTTTATGTTATGGGACAATAAAAAAATGAATAAAATCAGAAAACAGCCGTATCCCTGCTGAATGCACACAAAAACAGAGACAAATAGAAAAACACATCCAAACAGTGAAATCATTGCAAAATCAAACACTGAAGGTATATAACTATATCTTATAAGATTTTAACTTTATTTGTGAGGTTTATGTTATGGGAGAGTAGAAAAATGAAAAAAATTGCGAAAACAGCCGTATCCCTGCTGAATGCGCACAAAACCAGACACAAATAGAAAAACACATCCAAACAGTGAAATCAATATAAATGTACACACTGAGGGTACATCAATATACCTTATAAGATGTTAACTTCATATTATAGGACAGTAGAAAAAAGATTAAAATACCCTCGATCAGCCTTAGTCCCTGATACACATACGGAAAAATCAGACTCCTGGCTTAATGCCTTTAGGAATTATTACAAAAAACACACCACAGCGGCTGACCTTTGACCTTTCCAAAGGTTGCACGGGTCTGAAACTCGACACCCTGGATTAGCCTTAGTCCCTGATACACATACGGAAAAATCAGACTCCTGGCTTAATGCCTTTAGGAATTATTACAAAAAACACACCCGAACGGCTGACCTTTGACCTTTCCAAAGGTTGCACGGGTCTGAAACTCGGCACCCTGGATTAGCCTTAGTCCCTGTTACACATACAGAAAAATCAGACTCCTGGCTTAATGCCTTTAGGAATTATTACAAAAAACACACCCGAACGGCTAACCATTGACCTTTTCCGAAAGTTGCACAGGTCTGAAACTCGGCAACCGGGATAAGCTTTAGTCCCTGATACACATACGGAGAAATCAGCATCCGGGCTCATTGCCTTTAGGAATTATTGAAGAAAAGACAGTTTCCCACCTTTCTTACGTTTGAATTTTACAGACTGTGTTTTTGGCAGTTTTTTTTGGCCAGGGGGAAAAAAGCCCACAGTCCTGTGTCCAAAAACTGAAGACTCTATACAGTCTTAGACTCTTTGGCCAGAGTGGAAGTTTTGGAGGAACTACATTTCTACAGGTCGCAAGAGTGTGAATATTTCATATGTCGTTTGGGGTCCCAAGACGAGCGGAACGACGAGGGTACATTAGTATATCTTATAAGATGTTAACTTTATTTGTGAGGTTTATGTTATGGGACAGTAGAAAATGAAAAAAAATCAGAAAACAGTCGTATTCCAGCTGAATGCGCACAAAAACAGACACAAATAGAAAAACACATCCAAACAGTGAAATCATTGCAAAATCAAACACTGAAGGTATATAACTATATCTTATGAGATGTTAACTTTATTTGTGAGGTTTATGTTATGGGACAATAAAAAAATGAATAAAATCAGAAAACAGCCGTATCCCTGCTGAATGCACACAAAAACAGAGACAAATAGAAAAACACATCCAAACAGTGAAATCATTGCAAAATCAAACACTGAAGGTATATAACTATATCTTATAAGATTTTAACTTTATTTGTCTGGTTTATGTTATGGGAGAGTAGAAAAATGAAAAAAATTGCGAAAACAGCCGTATCCCTGCTGAATGCGCACAAAAACAGACACAAATAGAAAAACACATCCAAACAGTGAAATCAATATAAATTTAAACACTGAGGGTACATCAATATACCTAATAAGATGTTAACTTCATATTATAGGACAGTAGAAAAAAGATTAAAATACCCTCGATCAGCCTTAGTCCCTGATACACATACGGAAAAATCAGACTCCTAATGCTGATGCCTTTAGGAATTATTACAAAAAACTAGTGCTGGGCCGTTAACGGCGTTAACGTGCTGCGTTAACGCGAGACTCTTATCGCGCGATAAGAAAATTATCGCCGTTAATCTATTCTCAAAGTTGGGTCTGGGACCTGGGTCCACATAGTGAGCAAGCTATGAATTTCACTTTGATATGTTAGCGCGGATGTATACCTGGCCCAGAAGGCTCTGACCTGGCTGAGCGCGGATGTATACCTGGCCGAATTACGCTGTGGGGGCTGGGGCGTGCCGCGTGAGTCCGAACCGTGTGCATCAAACGTCAGCTGACATGGACGCTGCTGCGAAGCCCGCCGGGTTGCCTCAGGGGAAATTTATTTTCAAGAAGCTTCCCAATGGAAACCTCGATAAAACTAGGGTTGTATGCACTTTGTGCAACGCCGAGTTAGTTTACTGTAGAAGTTCGTCAAGTCTGAAGTACCACCTAAACGCAAAGCATCCCTTTGCTGATGTGAAAGGTGCCGGAGCAAGCACTGAAGCCGAGAAAAGTCGTGTTCGTCAGACTACAATGTTTGAATGCAACCGAGGCAAGCCCGTCAGCACAGCTCTGTCAGCTAAACTAACGGGCCTCTTAGCTCAGTGGATTGCCCTCAACTGCCAGCCTATCAGTGTGGTTGAAGATGAGGGGCTGGAGCTTCTTCTCCAGGCGGCCACAGGTGACCCATCTTATAAACTTCCTGCGAGGCGAACCATCGTACGGAGAATCAATGAACAGCACGCCGCACAGAAAGCGGCGAAAGAGGAGAAGTTGGCTGGGGCAACTTGTGTGGCACTGACTGGGGATCATTGGTCGTCTGTTAACAATGAAAACTACCTTGGTGTTACTGTACACCTCATCGATGCCAGCTGGGAGCTTCACTCTTTCGCCCTAGGTAACGTTATGTTATGTAACCTCTCATGTAGGCCTACAGTTGTTCAATTAATGTCATATTATCCCAGAAATGGGGGTTGTTCAAATTGCCTGTACTGGTTAAATTGCCTACTGGTTATTTTGTGTTTATCTGAATAAACAATTACATAAACACATACATTTTACTGAACATTATTTCATATTTCATTACCAATAACTTTATCAAGCAGTTTTTGATGCATTTTCCAAACAGGAGATGGGCTTCTGGTCTAATGGACCAGCTGGCCTGAGAAACCCGTTCTCAAGGACTTACTTCTGGTCATTATTTAAGTAGCGCACACATATTTTGAATGCCTTCATCAGAATTCAAATGAGCCATTTTAATCTAGATTAATCTAGATTAACTCCAAGATTGCAGTGAGATTAATCTAGATTAAAAAAATTAATCTATGCCCAGCTCTACAAAAAACACACCCGAACGGCTAACCATTGACCTTTTCCGAAGGTTGCACAGGTCTGAAACTCAGCACCCTAGATCAGCCTTAGTCCCTGATACACACACGGAAAAATCAGACTCCTGGCTCAATGCCTTTAGGAATTATTACAAAAAACACACCCGAACGGCTGAACTTTGACCTTTCCAAAGGTTGCACGGGTCTGAAACTCGACACCCTGGATTAGCCTTAGTCCCTGATACACATACAGAAAAATCAGACTCCTGGCTAAATGCCTTTAGGAATTATTACAAAAAACACACCCGAACGGCTGACCATTGACCTTTTCCGAAAGTTGCACAGGTCTGAAACTCGGCAACCGGGATAAGCTTTAGTCCCTGATACACATACGGAAAAATCAGACTCCTGACTCAATGCCTTTAGGAATTATTACAAAAAACACACCACAGCGGCTGACCTTTGACCTTTCCGAAGGTTGCACAGGTCTGAAACTCGGCACCCTGGATCAGCCTTAGTCCCTGATACACACACGGAAAAATCAGACTCCTGGCTCAATGCCTTTAGGAATTATTACAAAAAACACACCCGAACGGCTGACCTTTGACCTTTCCAAAGCTTGCACGGGTCTGAAACTCGGCACCCTGGATTAGCCTTAGTCCCTGATACACATACGGAAAAATCAGACTCCAGGCTTAATCCCTTTAGGAATTATTACAAAAAACACACCCGAACGGCTGACCATTGACCTTTTCCGAAAGTTGCACAGGTCTGAAACTCGGCAACCGTGATAAGCTTTAGTCCCTGATACACATACGGAAAAATCAGACTCCTGACTCAATGCCTTTAGGAATTATTACAATAAACACACCTAAACGGCTGACCTTTGACCTTTCCGAAGGTTACACAGGTCTGAAACTCGGCACCCTAGATTAGCCTTAGTCCCTGATACACATACGGAAAAATCAGACTCCTGGCTTAATGCCTTTAGGAATTATTACAAAAAACACACCCGAACGGCTGACCATTGACCTTTCCGAAGGTTGCACAGGTCTGAAACTCGGCAACCGGGATCAGCCTTAGTCCCTGATACACACCCGGAAAAATCAGACTCCTGGCTCAATGCCTTTAGGAATTATTACAAAAAACACACCCGAACGGCTGACCTTTGACCTTTCCAAAGCTTGCACGGGTCTGAAACTCGGCACCCTGGATCAGCCTTAGTCCCTATACACACACGGAAAAATCAGACTCCTGGCTCAATGCCTTTAGGAATTATTACAAAAAACACACCACAGCGGCTGACCTTTGACCTTTCCAAAGGTTGCACGGGTCTGAAACTCGGCACCCTGGATCAGCCAGGAGTCCCTGATACACATACGGAGAAATCAGCATCCGGGCTCATTGCCTTTAGGAATTATTGAAGAAAAGACAGTTTCCCACCTTTCTTACGTTTGAATTTTACAGACTGTGTTTTTGGCAGTATTTGGCCCGGGGGAAAAAAGCCCAAAGTCCTGTGTCCAAAAACTGAAGACTCTATACAGTCTTAGACTCTTTGGCCAGAGTGGAAGTTTTGGAGGAACTACATTTCTACAGGTCGCAGGAGTGTGAATATTTCATATGTCGTTTGGGGTCCCAAGACGAGCGGAACGACGAGGGTACTTAGTATATCTTATAAGATGTTAACTTTATTTGTGAGGTTTATGTTATGGGACAGTAGAAAAATGAAAAAAAATCAGAAAACAGTCGTATTCCAGCTGAATGCGCACAAAAACAGACAAAAATAGAAAAACACATTCAAACAGTGAAATCATTGCAAAATCAAACACTGAAGGTATATAACAATATCTTATAAGATGTTAACTTTATTTCTGAGGTTTATGTTATGGGACAGTAGAAAAATGAAAAAAAATCAGAAAACAGTCGTATTCCAGCTGAATGCGCACAAAAACAGACAAAAATAGAAAAACACATTCAAACAGTGAAATCATTGCAAAATCAAACACTGAAGGTATATAACTTTATCTTATAAGATGTTAACTTTATTTGTGAGGTTTATGTTATGGGACAGTAGAAAAATGAAAAAAAATCAGAAAACAGTCGTATTCCAGCTGAATGCGCACAAAAACAGACAAAAATAGAAAAACACATCCAAACAGTGAAATCATTGCAAAATCAAACACTGAAGGTATATAACTATATCTTATAAGATGTTAACTTTATTTGTGAGGTTTATGTTATGGGACAGTAGAAAATTGAAAAAAATCAGAAAACAGTCGTATTCCAGCTGAATGCGCACAAAAACAGACAAAAATAGAAAAACACATTCAAACAGTGAGATCATTGCAAAATCAAACACTGAAGGTATATAACTATATCTTATGAGATGTTAACTTTATTTGTGAGGTTTATGTTATGGGACAATAAAAAAATGAAAAAACATCAGAAAACAGCCGTTTCCCTGCTGAATGCACACAAAAACAGAGACAAATAGAAAAACACATCCAAACAGTGAAATCATTGCAAAATCAAACACTGAAGGTATATAACTATATCTTATAAGATTTTAACTTTATTTGTGAGGTTTATGTCATGGGACAGTAGAAAATTGAAAAAAATCAGAAAACAGTCGTATTCCAGCTGAATGCGCACAAAAACAGACAAAAATAGAAAAACACATTCAAACAGTGAGATCATTGCAAAATCAAACACTGAAGGTATATAACTATATCTTATGAGATGTTAACTTTATTTGTGAGGTTTATGTTATGGGACAATAAAAAAATGAAAAAACATCAGAAAACAGCCGTTTCCCTGCTGAATGCACACAAAAACAGAGACAAATAGAAAAACACATCCAAACAGTGAAATCATTGCAAAATCAAACACTGAAGGTATATAACTATATCTTATAAGATTTCTACTTTATTTGTGAGGTTTATGTCATGGGACAGTAGAAAATTGAAAAAAATCAGAAAACAGTCGTATTCCAGCTGAATGCGCACAAAAACAGACAAAAATAGAAAAACACATTCAAACAGTGAGATCATTGCAAAATCAAACACTGAAGGTATATAACTATATCTTATGAGATGTTAACTTTATTTGTGAGGTTTATGTTATGGGACAATAAAAAAATGAAAAAACATCAGAAAACAGCCGTTTCCCTGCTGAATGCACACAAAAACAGAGACAAATAGAAAAACACATCCAAACAGTGAAATCATTGCAAAATCAAACACTGAAGGTATATAACTATATCTTATAAGATTTTAACTTTATTTGTGAGGTTTATGTCATGGGACAGTAGAAAATTGAAAAAAATCAGAAAACAGTCGTATTCCAGCTGAATGCGCACAAAAACAGACACAAATAGAAAAACACATCCAAACAGTGAAACTATTGCAAAATCAAACACTGAGGGTACCGAAGAATATCTTATAAGATGTTAACTTTATTTGTGAGGTTTATGTTATGGGACAATAGAAAAATGAAAAAAAATCAGAAAACAGCCGTATCCCTGCTGAATGCACACAAAAACAGACAAAAATAGAAAAACACATCCAAACAGTGAAATCATTGCAAAATCAAACACTGAAGGTATATAACTATATCTTATAAGATTTTAACTTTATTTGTGAGGTTTATGTTATGGGACAGTAGAAAAATGAAAAAAATTGCGAAAACAGCCGTATCCCTGCTGAATGCGCACAAAAACAGACACAAATAGAAAAACACATCCAAACAGTAAAATCATTATAAATTCAAACACTGAGGGTACATCAATATACCTTATAAGATGCTAACTTCATATTATAGGACAGTAGAAAAAAGATTAAAATACCCTCGATCAGCCTTAGTCCCTGATACACATACGGAAAAATCAGACTCCTGGCTTAATGCCTTTAGGAATTATTACAAAAAACACACCTAAACGGCTGACCTTTGACCTTTCCGAAGGTTACACAGGTCTGAAACTCGGCACCCTAGATTAGCCTTAGTCCCTGATACACATACGGAAAAATCAGACTCCTGGCTCAATGCCTTTAGGAATTATTACAAAAAACACACCCGAACGGCTGACCATTGACCTTTCCGAAGGTTGCACAGGTCTGAAACTCGGCACCCTGGATCAGCCTTAGTCCCTGATACACACACGGAAAAATCAGACACCTGGCTCAATGCCTTTAGGAATTATTACAAAAAACACACCCGAACGGCTGACCTTTGACCTTTCCAAAGCTTGCACGGGTCTGAAACTTGGCACCCTGGATTAGCCTTAGTCCCTGATACACATACGGAAAAATCAGACTCCTGGCTTAATGCCTTTAGGAATTATTACAAAAAACACACCCGAACGGCTGACCATTGACCTTTTCCGAAAGTTGCACAGGTCTGAAACTCGGCAACCGGGATAAGCTTTAGTCCCTGATACACATACGGAAAAATCAGACTCCTGACTCAATGCCTTTAGGAATTATTACAAAAAACACACCACAGCGGCTGACCTTTGACCTTTCCAAAGGTTGCACGGGTCTGAAACTCGGCACCCTGGATCAGCCAGGAGTCCCTGATACACATACGGAGAAATCAGCATCCGGGCTCATTGCCTTTAGGAATTATTGAAGAAAAGACAGTTTCCCACCTTTCTTACGTTTGAATTTTACAGACTGTGTTTTTGGCAGTTTTTTTTGGCCAGGGGGAAAAAAGCCCAAAGTCCTGTGTCCAAAAACTGAAAATCAGGTCATGTCAGACTCTATACAGTCTTAGACTCTTTGGCCAGAGTGGAAGTTTTGGAGGAACTACATTTCTACAGGTCGCAGGAGTGTGAATATTTCATATGTCGTTTGGGGTCCCAAGACGAGCGGAACGACGAGGGTACATTAGTATATCTTATAAGATGTTAACTTTATTTGTGAGGTTTATGTTATGGGACAGTAGAAAAATGAAAGAAAATCAGAAAACAGTCGTATTCCAGCTGAATGCGCACAAAAACAGACAAAAATAGAAAAACACATTCAAACAGTGAAATCATTGCAAAATCAAACACTGAAGGTATATAACAATATCTTATAAGATGTTAACTTTATTTCTGAGGTTTATGTTATGGGACAGTAGAAAAATGAAAAAAAATCAGAAAACAGTCGTATTCCAGCTGAATGCGCACAAAAACAGACAAAAATAGAAAAACACATTCAAACAGTGAAATCATTGCAAAATCAAACACTGAAGGTATATAACTATATCTTATGAGATGTTAACTTTATTTGTGAGGTTTATGTTATGGGACAATAAAAAAATGAATAAAATCAGTAAACAGCCGTATCCCTGCTGAATGCACACAAAAACAGAGACAAATAGAAAAACACATCCAAACAGTGAAATCATTATAAATTCAAACACTGAGGGTACATCAATATACCTTATAAGATGTTAACTTCATATTATAGGACAGTAGAAAAAAGATTAAAATACCCTCGATCAGCCTTAGTCCCTGATACACATACGGAAAAATCAGACTCCTGGCTTAATGCCTTTAGGAATTATTACAAAAAACACACCACAGCGGCTGACCTTTGACCTTTCCAAAGGTTGCACGGGTCTGAAACTCGACACCCTGGATTAGCCTTAGTCCCTGATACACATACGGAAAAATCAGACTCCTGGCTTAATGCCTTTAGGAATTATTACAAAAAACACACCCGAACGGCTGACCTTTGACCTTTCCAAAGGTTGCACGGGTCTGAAACTCGGCACCCTGGATTAGCCTTAGTCCCTGATACACATACAGAAAAATCAGACTCCTGGCTAAATGCCTTTAGGAATTATTACAAAAAACACACCCGAACGGCTGACCATTGACCTTTCCGAAAGTTGCACAGGTCTGAAACTCGGCAACCGGGATAAGCTTTAGTCCCTGATACACATACGGAAAAATCAGACTCCTGACTCAATGCCTTTAGGAATTATTACAAAAAATACACCACAGTGGCTGACCTTTGACCTTTCCAAAGGTTGCACAGATCTGAAACTCAGCACCCTGGATCAGCCAGGAGTCCCTGATACACATACGGAGAAATCAGCATCCGGGCTCATTGCCTTTAGGAATTATTGAAGAAAAGACAGTTTCCCACCTTTCTTATGTTTGAATTTTACAGACTGTGTTTTTGGCAGTTTTTTTTGGCCAGGGGGAAAAAAGCCCAAAGTCCTGTGTCCAAAACTGAAAATCAGGTCATGTCAGACTCTATACAGTCTTAGACTCTTTGGCCAGACTCCTGGCTTAATGCCTTTAGGAATTATTACAAAAAACACACCCGAACGGCTGACCTTTGACCTTTCCAAAGGTTGCACGGGTCTGAAACTCGGCACCCTGGATTAGCCTTAGTCCCTGATACACATACAGAAAAATCAGACTCCTGGCTTAATGCCTTTAGGAATTATTACAAAAAACACACCCGAACGGCTAACCATTGACCTTTTCCGAAAGTTGCACAGGTCTGAAACTAGGCAACCGGGATAAGCTTTAGTCCCTGATACACATACGGAGAAATCAGCATCCGGGCTCATTGCCTTTAGGAATTATTGAAGAAAAGACAGTTTCCCACCTTTCTTACGTTTGAATTTTACAGACTGTGTTTTTGGCAGTTTTTTTTGGCCAGGGGGAAAAAAGCCCACAGTCCTGTGTCCAAAAACTGAAGACTCTATACAGTCTTAGACTCTTTGGCCAGAGTGGAAGTTTTGGAGGAACTACATTTCTACAGGTCGCAGGAGTGTGAATATTTCATATGTCGTTTGGGGTCCCAAGACGAGCGGAACGACGAGGGTACTTAGTATATCTTATAAGATGTTAACTTTATTTGTGAGGTTTATGTTATGGGACAGTAGAAAAATGAAAGAAAATCAGAAAACAGTCGTATTCCAGCTGAATGCGCACAAAAACAGACAAAAATAGAAAAACACATTCAAACAGTGAAATCATTGCAAAATCAAACACTGAAGGTATATAACAATATCTTATAAGATGTTAACTTTATTTCTGAGGTTTATGTTATGGGACAGTAGAAAAATGAAAAAAAATCAGAAAACAGTCGTATTCCAGCTGAATGCGCACAAAAACAGACAAAAATAGAAAAACACATTCAAACAGTGAAATCATTGCAAAATCAAACACTGAAGGTATATAACTATATCTTATAAGATGTTAAATTTATTTGTGAGGTTTATGTTATGGGACAGTAGAAAAATGAAAAAAAATCAGAAAACAGCCGTATCCCTGCTGAATGCACACAAAAACAGAGACAAATAGAAAAACACATCCAAACAGTGAAATCATTGCAAAATCAAACACTGAAGGTATATAACTATATCTTATAAGATTTTAACTTTATTTGTGAGGTTTATGTTATGGGACAGTAGAAAAATGAAAAAAATTGCGAAAACAGCCGTATCCCTGCTGAATGCGCACAAAAACAGACACAAATAGAAAAACACATCCAAACAGTAAAATCATTATAAATTCAAACACTGAGGGTACATCAATATACCTCATAAGATGTTAACTTCATATTATAGGACAGTAGAAAAAAGATTAAAATACCCTCGATCAGCCTTAGTCCCTGATACACATACGGAAAAATCAGACTCCTGGCTTAATGCCTAAAGAGGAATTATTACAAAAAACACACCTAAACGGCTGACCTTTGACCTTTCCGAAGGTTACACAGGTCTGAAACTCGGCACCCTTGATTAGCCTTAGTCCCTGATACACATACGGAAAAATCAGACTCCTGGCTCAATGCCTTTAGGAATTATTACAAAAAACACACCCGAACGGCTGACCATTGACCTTTCCGAAGGTTGCACAGGTCTGAAACTCGGCACCCTGGATCAGCCTTAGTCCCTGATACACACACGGAAAAATCAGACACCTGGCTCAATGCCTTTAGGAATTATTACAAAAAACACACCCGAACGGCTGACCTTTGACCTTTCCAAAGCTTGCACGGGTCTGAAACTCGGCAACCGGGATAAGCTTTAGTCCCTGATACACATACGGAAAAATCAGACTCCTGACTCAATGCCTTTAGGAATTATTACAAAAAAACACACCACAGCGGCTGACCTTTGACCTTTCCAAAGGTTGCACGGGTCTGAAACTCGGCACCCTGGATCAGCCAGGGGTCCCTGATACACATACGGAGAAATCAGCATCCGGGCTCATTGCCTTTAGGAATTATTGAAGAAAAGACAGTTTCCCACCTTTCTTACGTTTGAATTTTACAGACTGTGTTTTTGGCAGTTTTTTTTGGCCAGGGGGAAAAAAGCCCACAGTCCTGTGTCCAAAAACTGAAGACTCTATACAGTCTTAGACTCTTTGGCCAGAGTGGAAGTTTTGGAGGAACTACATTTCTACAGGTCGCAGGAGTGTGAATATTTCATATGTCGTTTGGGGTCCCAAGACGAGCGGAACGACGAGGGTACATTAGTATATCTTATAAGATGTTAACTTTATTTGTGAGGTTTATGTTATGGGACAGCAGAAAAATGAAAAAATCAAAAAAAAAAATTCCAGCTGAATGCGCACAAAAACAGACAAAAATAGAAAAACACATTCAAACAGTGAAATCATTGCAAAATCAAACACTGAAGGTATATAACTATATCTTATGAGATGTTAACTTTATTTGTGAGGTTTATGTTATGGGACAATAAAAAAATGAATAAAATCAGAAAACAGCCGTATCCCTGCTGAATGCACACAAAAACAGAGACAAATAGAAAAACACATCCAAACAGTGAAATCATTGCAAAATCAAACACTGAAGGTATATAACTATATCTTATAAGATTTTAACTTTATTTGTGAGGTTTATGTTATGGGAGAGTAGAAAAATGAAAAAAATTGCGAAAACAGCCGTATCCCTGCTGAATGCGCACAAAACCAGACACAAATAGAAAAACACATCCAAACAGTGAAATCAATATAAATGTACACACTGAGGGTACATCAATATACCTTATAAGATGTTAACTTCATATTATAGGACAGTAGAAAAAAGATTAAAATACCCTCGATCAGCCTTAGTCCCTGATACACATACGGAAAAATCAGACTCCTGGCTTAATGCCTTTAGGAATTATTACAAAAAACACACCACAGCGGCTGACCTTTGACCTTTCCAAAGGTTGCACGGGTCTGAAACTCGACACCCTGGATTAGCCTTAGTCCCTGATACACATACGGAAAAATCAGACTCCTGGCTTAATGCCTTTAGGAATTATTACAAAAAACACACCCGAACGGCTGACCTTTGACCTTTCCAAAGGTTGCACGGGTCTGAAACTCGGCACCCTGGATTAGCCTTAGTCCCTGTTACACATACAGAAAAATCAGACTCCTGGCTTAATGCCTTTAGGAATTATTACAAAAAACACACCCGAACGGCTAACCATTGACCTTTTCCGAAAGTTGCACAGGTCTGAAACTCGGCAACCGGGATAAGCTTTAGTCCCTGATACACATACGGAGAAATCAGCATCCGGGCTCATTGCCTTTAGGAATTATTGAAGAAAAGACAGTTTCCCACCTTTCTTACGTTTGAATTTTACAGACTGTGTTTTTGGCAGTTTTTTTTGGCCAGGGGGAAAAAAGCCCACAGTCCTGTGTCCAAAAACTGAAGACTCTATACAGTCTTAGACTCTTTGGCCAGAGTGGAAGTTTTGGAGGAACTACATTTCTACAGGTCGCAAGAGTGTGAATATTTCATATGTCGTTTGGGGTCCCAAGACGAGCGGAACGACGAGGGTACATTAGTATATCTTATAAGATGTTAACTTTATTTGTGAGGTTTATGTTATGGGACAGTAGAAAATGAAAAAAAATCAGAAAACAGTCGTATTCCAGCTGAATGCGCACAAAAACAGACACAAATAGAAAAACACATCCAAACAGTGAAATCATTGCAAAATCAAACACTGAAGGTATATAACTATATCTTATGAGATGTTAACTTTATTTGTGAGGTTTATGTTATGGGACAATAAAAAAATGAATAAAATCAGAAAACAGCCGTATCCCTGCTGAATGCACACAAAAACAGAGACAAATAGAAAAACACATCCAAACAGTGAAATCATTGCAAAATCAAACACTGAAGGTATATAACTATATCTTATAAGATTTTAACTTTATTTGTCTGGTTTATGTTATGGGAGAGTAGAAAAATGAAAAAAATTGCGAAAACAGCCGTATCCCTGCTGAATGCGCACAAAAACAGACACAAATAGAAAAACACATCCAAACAGTGAAATCAATATAAATTTAAACACTGAGGGTACATCAATATACCTAATAAGATGTTAACTTCATATTATAGGACAGTAGAAAAAAGATTAAAATACCCTCGATCAGCCTTAGTCCCTGATACACATACGGAAAAATCAGACTCCTAATGCTGATGCCTTTAGGAATTATTACAAAAAACTAGTGCTGGGCCGTTAACGGCGTTAACGTGCTGCGTTAACGCGAGACTCTTATCGCGCGATAAGAAAATTATCGCCGTTAATCTATTCTCAAAGTTGGGTCTGGGACCTGGGTCCACATAGTGAGCAAGCTATGAATTTCACTTTGATATGTTAGCGCGGATGTATACCTGGCCCAGAAGGCTCTGACCTGGCTGAGCGCGGATGTATACCTGGCCGAATTACGCTGTGGGGGCTGGGGCGTGCCGCGTGAGTCCGAACCGTGTGCATCAAACGTCAGCTGACATGGACGCTGCTGCGAAGCCCGCCGGGTTGCCTCAGGGGAAATTTATTTTCAAGAAGCTTCCCAATGGAAACCTCGATAAAACTAGGGTTGTATGCACTTTGTGCAACGCCGAGTTAGTTTACTGTAGAAGTTCGTCAAGTCTGAAGTACCACCTAAACGCAAAGCATCCCTTTGCTGATGTGAAAGGTGCCGGAGCAAGCACTGAAGCCGAGAAAAGTCGTGTTCGTCAGACTACAATGTTTGAATGCAACCGAGGCAAGCCCGTCAGCACAGCTCTGTCAGCTAAACTAACGGGCCTCTTAGCTCAGTGGATTGCCCTCAACTGCCAGCCTATCAGTGTGGTTGAAGATGAGGGGCTGGAGCTTCTTCTCCAGGCGGCCACAGGTGACCCATCTTATAAACTTCCTGCGAGGCGAACCATCGTACGGAGAATCAATGAACAGCACGCCGCACAGAAAGCGGCGAAAGAGGAGAAGTTGGCTGGGGCAACTTGTGTGGCACTGACTGGGGATCATTGGTCGTCTGTTAACAATGAAAACTACCTTGGTGTTACTGTACACCTCATCGATGCCAGCTGGGAGCTTCACTCTTTCGCCCTAGGTAACGTTATGTTATGTAACCTCTCATGTAGGCCTACAGTTGTTCAATTAATGTCATATTATCCCAGAAATGGGGGTTGTTCAAATTGCCTGTACTGGTTAAATTGCCTACTGGTTATTTTGTGTTTATCTGAATAAACAATTACATAAACACATACATTTTACTGAACATTATTTCATATTTCATTACCAATAACTTTATCAAGCAGTTTTTGATGCATTTTCCAAACAGGAGATGGGCTTCTGGTCTAATGGACCAGCTGGCCTGAGAAACCCGTTCTCAAGGACTTACTTCTGGTCATTATTTAAGTAGCGCACACATATTTTGAATGCCTTCATCAGAATTCAAATGAGCCATTTTAATCTAGATTAATCTAGATTAACTCCAAGATTGCAGTGAGATTAATCTAGATTAAAAAAATTAATCTATGCCCAGCTCTACAAAAAACACACCCGAACGGCTAACCATTGACCTTTTCCGAAGGTTGCACAGGTCTGAAACTCAGCACCCTAGATCAGCCTTAGTCCCTGATACACACACGGAAAAATCAGACTCCTGGCTCAATGCCTTTAGGAATTATTACAAAAAACACACCCGAACGGCTGAACTTTGACCTTTCCAAAGGTTGCACGGGTCTGAAACTCGACACCCTGGATTAGCCTTAGTCCCTGATACACATACAGAAAAATCAGACTCCTGGCTAAATGCCTTTAGGAATTATTACAAAAAACACACCCGAACGGCTGACCATTGACCTTTTCCGAAAGTTGCACAGGTCTGAAACTCGGCAACCGGGATAAGCTTTAGTCCCTGATACACATACGGAAAAATCAGACTCCTGACTCAATGCCTTTAGGAATTATTACAAAAAACACACCACAGCGGCTGACCTTTGACCTTTCCGAAGGTTGCACAGGTCTGAAACTCGGCACCCTGGATCAGCCTTAGTCCCTGATACACACACGGAAAAATCAGACTCCTGGCTCAATGCCTTTAGGAATTATTACAAAAAACACACCCGAACGGCTGACCTTTGACCTTTCCAAAGCTTGCACGGGTCTGAAACTCGGCACCCTGGATTAGCCTTAGTCCCTGATACACATACGGAAAAATCAGACTCCAGGCTTAATCCCTTTAGGAATTATTACAAAAAACACACCCGAACGGCTGACCATTGACCTTTTCCGAAAGTTGCACAGGTCTGAAACTCGGCAACCGTGATAAGCTTTAGTCCCTGATACACATACGGAAAAATCAGACTCCTGACTCAATGCCTTTAGGAATTATTACAATAAACACACCTAAACGGCTGACCTTTGACCTTTCCGAAGGTTACACAGGTCTGAAACTCGGCACCCTAGATTAGCCTTAGTCCCTGATACACATACGGAAAAATCAGACTCCTGGCTTAATGCCTTTAGGAATTATTACAAAAAACACACCCGAACGGCTGACCATTGACCTTTCCGAAGGTTGCACAGGTCTGAAACTCGGCAACCGGGATCAGCCTTAGTCCCTGATACACACCCGGAAAAATCAGACTCCTGGCTCAATGCCTTTAGGAATTATTACAAAAAACACACCCGAACGGCTGACCTTTGACCTTTCCAAAGCTTGCACGGGTCTGAAACTCGGCACCCTGGATCAGCCTTAGTCCCTATACACACACGGAAAAATCAGACTCCTGGCTCAATGCCTTTAGGAATTATTACAAAAAACACACCACAGCGGCTGACCTTTGACCTTTCCAAAGGTTGCACGGGTCTGAAACTCGGCACCCTGGATCAGCCAGGAGTCCCTGATACACATACGGAGAAATCAGCATCCGGGCTCATTGCCTTTAGGAATTATTGAAGAAAAGACAGTTTCCCACCTTTCTTACGTTTGAATTTTACAGACTGTGTTTTTGGCAGTATTTGGCCCGGGGGAAAAAAGCCCAAAGTCCTGTGTCCAAAAACTGAAGACTCTATACAGTCTTAGACTCTTTGGCCAGAGTGGAAGTTTTGGAGGAACTACATTTCTACAGGTCGCAGGAGTGTGAATATTTCATATGTCGTTTGGGGTCCCAAGACGAGCGGAACGACGAGGGTACTTAGTATATCTTATAAGATGTTAACTTTATTTGTGAGGTTTATGTTATGGGACAGTAGAAAAATGAAAAAAAATCAGAAAACAGTCGTATTCCAGCTGAATGCGCACAAAAACAGACAAAAATAGAAAAACACATTCAAACAGTGAAATCATTGCAAAATCAAACACTGAAGGTATATAACAATATCTTATAAGATGTTAACTTTATTTCTGAGGTTTATGTTATGGGACAGTAGAAAAATGAAAAAAAATCAGAAAACAGTCGTATTCCAGCTGAATGCGCACAAAAACAGACAAAAATAGAAAAACACATTCAAACAGTGAAATCATTGCAAAATCAAACACTGAAGGTATATAACTTTATCTTATAAGATGTTAACTTTATTTGTGAGGTTTATGTTATGGGACAGTAGAAAAATGAAAAAAAATCAGAAAACAGTCGTATTCCAGCTGAATGCGCACAAAAACAGACAAAAATAGAAAAACACATCCAAACAGTGAAATCATTGCAAAATCAAACACTGAAGGTATATAACTATATCTTATAAGATGTTAACTTTATTTGTGAGGTTTATGTTATGGGACAGTAGAAAATTGAAAAAAATCAGAAAACAGTCGTATTCCAGCTGAATGCGCACAAAAACAGACAAAAATAGAAAAACACATTCAAACAGTGAGATCATTGCAAAATCAAACACTGAAGGTATATAACTATATCTTATGAGATGTTAACTTTATTTGTGAGGTTTATGTTATGGGACAATAAAAAAATGAAAAAACATCAGAAAACAGCCGTTTCCCTGCTGAATGCACACAAAAACAGAGACAAATAGAAAAACACATCCAAACAGTGAAATCATTGCAAAATCAAACACTGAAGGTATATAACTATATCTTATAAGATTTTAACTTTATTTGTGAGGTTTATGTCATGGGACAGTAGAAAATTGAAAAAAATCAGAAAACAGTCGTATTCCAGCTGAATGCGCACAAAAACAGACAAAAATAGAAAAACACATTCAAACAGTGAGATCATTGCAAAATCAAACACTGAAGGTATATAACTATATCTTATGAGATGTTAACTTTATTTGTGAGGTTTATGTTATGGGACAATAAAAAAATGAAAAAACATCAGAAAACAGCCGTTTCCCTGCTGAATGCACACAAAAACAGAGACAAATAGAAAAACACATCCAAACAGTGAAATCATTGCAAAATCAAACACTGAAGGTATATAACTATATCTTATAAGATTTCTACTTTATTTGTGAGGTTTATGTCATGGGACAGTTGAAAATTGAAAAAAATCAGAAAACAGTCGTATTCCAGCTGAATGCGCACAAAAACAGACAAAAATAGAAAAACACATTCAAACAGTGAGATCATTGCAAAATCAAACACTGAAGGTATATAACTATATCTTATGAGATGTTAACTTTATTTGTGAGGTTTATGTTATGGGACAATAAAAAAATGAAAAAACATCAGAAAACAGCCGTTTCCCTGCTGAATGCACACAAAAACAGAGACAAATAGAAAAACACATCCAAACAGTGAAATCATTGCAAAATCAAACACTGAAGGTATATAACTATATCTTATAAGATTTTAACTTTATTTGTGAGGTTTATGTCATGGGACAGTAGAAAATTGAAAAAAATCAGAAAACAGTCGTATTCCAGCTGAATGCGCACAAAAACAGACACAAATAGAAAAACACATCCAAACAGTGAAACTATTGCAAAATCAAACACTGAGGGTACCGAAGAATATCTTATAAGATGTTAACTTTATTTGTGAGGTTTATGTTATGGGACAATAGAAAAATGAAAAAAAATCAGAAAACAGCCGTATCCCTGCTGAATGCACACAAAAACAGACAAAAATAGAAAAACACATCCAAACAGTGAAATCATTGCAAAATCAAACACTGAAGGTATATAACTATATCTTATAAGATTTTAACTTTATTTGTGAGGTTTATGTTATGGGACAGTAGAAAAATGAAAAAAATTGCGAAAACAGCCGTATCCCTGCTGAATGCGCACAAAAACAGACACAAATAGAAAAACACATCCAAACAGTAAAATCATTATAAATTCAAACACTGAGGGTACATCAATATACCTTATAAGATGCTAACTTCATATTATAGGACAGTAGAAAAAAGATTAAAATACCCTCGATCAGCCTTAGTCCCTGATACACATACGGAAAAATCAGACTCCTGGCTTAATGCCTTTAGGAATTATTACAAAAAACACACCTAAACGGCTGACCTTTGACCTTTCCGAAGGTTACACAGGTCTGAAACTCGGCACCCTAGATTAGCCTTAGTCCCTGATACACATACGGAAAAATCAGACTCCTGGCTCAATGCCTTTAGGAATTATTACAAAAAACACACCCGAACGGCTGACCATTGACCTTTCCGAAGGTTGCACAGGTCTGAAACTCGGCACCCTGGATCAGCCTTAGTCCCTGATACACACACGGAAAAATCAGACACCTGGCTCAATGCCTTTAGGAATTATTACAAAAAACACACCCGAACGGCTGACCTTTGACCTTTCCAAAGCTTGCACGGGTCTGAAACTTGGCACCCTGGATTAGCCTTAGTCCCTGATACACATACGGAAAAATCAGACTCCTGGCTTAATGCCTTTAGGAATTATTACAAAAAACACACCCGAACGGCTGACCATTGACCTTTTCCGAAAGTTGCACAGGTCTGAAACTCGGCAACCGGGATAAGCTTTAGTCCCTGATACACATACGGAAAAATCAGACTCCTGACTCAATGCCTTTAGGAATTATTACAAAAAACACACCACAGCGGCTGACCTTTGACCTTTCCAAAGGTTGCACGGGTCTGAAACTCGGCACCCTGGATCAGCCAGGAGTCCCTGATACACATACGGAGAAATCAGCATCCGGGCTCATTGCCTTTAGGAATTATTGAAGAAAAGACAGTTTCCCACCTTTCTTACGTTTGAATTTTACAGACTGTGTTTTTGGCAGTTTTTTTTGGCCAGGGGGAAAAAAGCCCAAAGTCCTGTGTCCAAAAACTGAAAATCAGGTCATGTCAGACTCTATACAGTCTTAGACTCTTTGGCCAGAGTGGAAGTTTTGGAGGAACTACATTTCTACAGGTCGCAGGAGTGTGAATATTTCATATGTCGTTTGGGGTCCCAAGACGAGCGGAACGACGAGGGTACATTAGTATATCTTATAAGATGTTAACTTTATTTGTGAGGTTTATGTTATGGGACAGTAGAAAAATGAAAGAAAATCAGAAAACAGTCGTATTCCAGCTGAATGCGCACAAAAACAGACAAAAATAGAAAAACACATTCAAACAGTGAAATCATTGCAAAATCAAACACTGAAGGTATATAACAATATCTTATAAGATGTTAACTTTATTTCTGAGGTTTATGTTATGGGACAGTAGAAAAATGAAAAAAAATCAGAAAACAGTCGTATTCCAGCTGAATGCGCACAAAAACAGACAAAAATAGAAAAACACATTCAAACAGTGAAATCATTGCAAAATCAAACACTGAAGGTATATAACTATATCTTATGAGATGTTAACTTTATTTGTGAGGTTTATGTTATGGGACAATAAAAAAATGAATAAAATCAGTAAACAGCCGTATCCCTGCTGAATGCACACAAAAACAGAGACAAATAGAAAAACACATCCAAACAGTGAAATCATTATAAATTCAAACACTGAGGGTACATCAATATACCTTATAAGATGTTAACTTCATATTATAGGACAGTAGAAAAAAGATTAAAATACCCTCGATCAGCCTTAGTCCCTGATACACATACGGAAAAATCAGACTCCTGGCTTAATGCCTTTAGGAATTATTACAAAAAACACACCACAGCGGCTGACCTTTGACCTTTCCAAAGGTTGCACGGGTCTGAAACTCGACACCCTGGATTAGCCTTAGTCCCTGATACACATACGGAAAAATCAGACTCCTGGCTTAATGCCTTTAGGAATTATTACAAAAAACACACCCGAACGGCTGACCTTTGACCTTTCCAAAGGTTGCACGGGTCTGAAACTCGGCACCCTGGATTAGCCTTAGTCCCTGATACACATACAGAAAAATCAGACTCCTGGCTAAATGCCTTTAGGAATTATTACAAAAAACACACCCGAACGGCTGACCATTGACCTTTCCGAAAGTTGCACAGGTCTGAAACTCGGCAACCGGGATAAGCTTTAGTCCCTGATACACATACGGAAAAATCAGACTCCTGACTCAATGCCTTTAGGAATTATTACAAAAAATACACCACAGTGGCTGACCTTTGACCTTTCCAAAGGTTGCACAGATCTGAAACTCAGCACCCTGGATCAGCCAGGAGTCCCTGATACACATACGGAGAAATCAGCATCCGGGCTCATTGCCTTTAGGAATTATTGAAGAAAAGACAGTTTCCCACCTTTCTTATGTTTGAATTTTACAGACTGTGTTTTTGGCAGTTTTTTTTGGCCAGGGGGAAAAAAGCCCAAAGTCCTGTGTCCAAAACTGAAAATCAGGTCATGTCAGACTCTATACAGTCTTAGACTCTTTGGCCAGACTCCTGGCTTAATGCCTTTAGGAATTATTACAAAAAACACACCCGAACGGCTGACCTTTGACCTTTCCAAAGGTTGCACGGGTCTGAAACTCGGCACCCTGGATTAGCCTTAGTCCCTGATACACATACAGAAAAATCAGACTCCTGGCTTAATGCCTTTAGGAATTATTACAAAAAACACACCCGAACGGCTAACCATTGACCTTTTCCGAAAGTTGCACAGGTCTGAAACTAGGCAACCGGGATAAGCTTTAGTCCCTGATACACATACGGAGAAATCAGCATCCGGGCTCATTGCCTTTAGGAATTATTGAAGAAAAGACAGTTTCCCACCTTTCTTACGTTTGAATTTTACAGACTGTGTTTTTGGCAGTTTTTTTTGGCCAGGGGGAAAAAAGCCCACAGTCCTGTGTCCAAAAACTGAAGACTCTATACAGTCTTAGACTCTTTGGCCAGAGTGGAAGTTTTGGAGGAACTACATTTCTACAGGTCGCAGGAGTGTGAATATTTCATATGTCGTTTGGGGTCCCAAGACGAGCGGAACGACGAGGGTACTTAGTATATCTTATAAGATGTTAACTTTATTTGTGAGGTTTATGTTATGGGACAGTAGAAAAATGAAAGAAAATCAGAAAACAGTCGTATTCCAGCTGAATGCGCACAAAAACAGACAAAAATAGAAAAACACATTCAAACAGTGAAATCATTGCAAAATCAAACACTGAAGGTATATAACAATATCTTATAAGATGTTAACTTTATTTCTGAGGTTTATGTTATGGGACAGTAGAAAAATGAAAAAAAATCAGAAAACAGTCGTATTCCAGCTGAATGCGCACAAAAACAGACAAAAATAGAAAAACACATTCAAACAGTGAAATCATTGCAAAATCAAACACTGAAGGTATATAACTATATCTTATGAGATGTTAACTTTATTTGTGAGGTTTATGTTATGGGACAATAAAAAAATGAATAAAATCAGTAAACAGCCGTATCCCTGCTGAATGCACACAAAAACAGAGACAAATAGAAAAACACATCCAAACAGTGAAATCATTATAAATTCAAACACTGAGGGTACATCAATATACCTTATAAGATGTTAACTTCATATTATAGGACAGTAGAAAAAAGATTAAAATACCCTCGATCAGCCTTAGTCCCTGATACACATACGGAAAAATCAGACTCCTGGCTTAATGCCTTTAGGAATTATTACAAAAAACACACCACAGCGGCTGACCTTTGACCTTTCCAAAGGTTGCACGGGTCTGAAACTCGACACCCTGGATTAGCCTTAGTCCCTGATACACATACGGAAAAATCAGACTCCTGGCTTAATGCCTTTAGGAATTATTACAAAAAACACACCCGAACGGCTGACCTTTGACCTTTCCAAAGGTTGCACGGGTCTGAAACTCGGCACCCTGGATTAGCCTTAGTCCCTGATACACATACAGAAAAATCAGACTCCTGGCTAAATGCCTTTAGGAATTATTACAAAAAACACACCCGAACGGCTGACCATTGACCTTTCCGAAAGTTGCACAGGTCTGAAACTCGGCAACCGGGATAAGCTTTAGTCCCTGATACACATACGGAAAAATCAGACTCCTGACTCAATGCCTTTAGGAATTATTACAAAAAATACACCACAGTGGCTGACCTTTGACCTTTCCAAAGGTTGCACAGATCTGAAACTCAGCACCCTGGATCAGCCAGGAGTCCCTGATACACATACGGAGAAATCAGCATCCGGGCTCATTGCCTTTAGGAATTATTGAAGAAAAGATAGTTTCCCACCTTTCTTACGTTTGAATTTTACAGACTGTGTTTTTGGCAGTTTTTTTTGGCCAGGGGGAAGAAAGCCCAAAGTCCTGTGTCCAAAACTGAAAATCAGGTCATGTCAGACTCTATACAGTCTTAGACTCTTTGGCCAGACTCCTGGCTTAATGCCTTTAGGAATTATTACAAAAAACACACCCGAACGGCTGACCTTTGACCTTTCCAAAGGTTGCACGGGTCTGAAACTCGGCACCCTGGATTAGCCTTAGTCCCTGATACACATACAGAAAAATCAGACTCCTGGCTTAATGCTTTTAGGAATTATTACAAAAAACACACCCGAACGGCTAACCATTGACCTTTTCCGAAAGTTGCACAGGTCTGAAACTCGGCAACCGGGATAAGCTTTAGTCCCTGATACACATACGGAGAAATCAGCATCCGGGCTCATTGCCTTTAGGAATTATTGAAGAAAAGACAGTTTCCCACCTTTCTTACGTTTGAATTTTACAGACTGTGTTTTTGGCAGTTTTTTTTGGCCAGGGGGAAAAAAGCCCACAGTCCTGTGTCCAAAAACTGAAGACTCTATACAGTCTTAGACTCTTTGGCCAGAGTGGAAGTTTTGGAGGAACTACATTTCTACAGGTCGCAGGAGTGTGAATATTTCATATGTCGTTTGGGGTCCCAAGACGAGCGGAACGACGAGGGTACTTAGTATATCTTATAAGATGTTAACTTTATTTGTGAGGTTTATGTTATGGGACAGTAGAAAAATGAAAAAAAATCAGAAAACAGTCGTATTCCAGCTGAATGCGCACAAAAACAGACAAAAATAGAAAAACACATTCAAACAGTGAAATCATTGCAAAATCAAACACTGAAGGTATATAACAATATCTTATAAGATGTTAACTTTATTTGTGAGGTTTATGTTATGGGACAGTAGAAAAATGAAAAAAAATCAGAAAACAGTCGTATTCCAGCTGAATGCGCACAAAAACAGACAAAAATAGAAAAACACATTCAAACAGTGAAATCATTGCAAAATCAAACACTGAAGGTATATAACAATATCTTATGAGATGTTAACTTTATTTGTGAGGTTTATGTTATGGGACAATAAAAAAATGAATAAAATCAGTAAACAGCCGTATCCCTGCTGAATGCACACAAAAACAGAGACAAATAGAAAAACACATCCAAACAGTGAAATCATTATAAATTCAAACACTGAGGGTACATCAATATACCTTATAAGATGTTAACTTCATATTATAGGACAGTAGAAAAAAGATTAAAATACCCTCGATTAGCCTTAGTCCCTGATACACATACGGAAAAATCAGACTCCTGGCTTAATGCCTTTAGGAATTATTACAAAAAACACACCACAGCGGCTGACCTTTGACCTTTCCAAAGGTTGCACGGGTCTGAAACTCGACACCCTGGATTAGCCTTAGTCCCTGATACACATACGGAAAGATCAGACTCCTGACTCAATGCCTTTAGGAATTATTACAAAAAACACACCCGAACGGCTGACCATTGACCTTTCCGAAGGTTGCACAGGCCTGAAACTCTGCACCCGGGATAAGCCTAAATCCCTGATACACATACGGAAAAATCAGACTCCTGGCTCAATGCCTTTAGGAATTATTACAAAAAACACACCCGAACGGCTGACCATTGACCTTTCCGAAGGTTGCACAGGTCTGAAACTCGGCAACCGGGATAAGCTTTAGTCCCTGATACACATACGGAGAAAACAGACTCCTGACTCAATGCCTTTAGGAATTATTACAAAAAACACACCCGAACGGCTGACCATTGACCTTTCCGAAGGTTACACAGGTCTGAAACTCTGCATCCGGGATAAGCCTAAATCCCTGATACACATACGGAAAAATCAGACTCCTGGCTCAATGCCTTTAGGAATTATTACAAAAAACACACCCGAACGGCTGACCATTGACCTTTCCGAAGGTTGCACAGGCCTGAAACTCTGCACCCGGGATAAGCCTAAATCCCTGATACACATACGGAAAAATCAGACTCCTGGCTCAATGCCTTTAGGAATTATTACAAAAAACACACCCGAACGGCTGACCATTGACCTTTCCGAAGGTTGCACAGGTCTGAAACTCGGCAACCGGGATAAGCTTTAGTCCCTGATACACATACGGAGAAAACAGACTCCTGACTCAATGCCTTTAGGAATTATTACAAAAAACACACCCGAACGGCTGACCATTGACCTTTCCGAAGGTTACACAGGTCTGAAACTCTGCATCCGGGATAAGCCTAAATCCCTGATACACATACGGAAAAATCAGACTCCTGGCTCAATGCCTTTAGGAATTATTACAAAAAACACACCTGAACGGCTGACCATTGACCTTTCCGAAGGTTGCACAGTTCTGAAACTCTGCACCGGGGATAAGCCTAAATCCCTGATACACATACGGAAAGATCAGACTCCTGACTCAATGCCTTTAGGAATTATTACAAAAAACACACCGGAACGGCTGACCATTGACCTTTCCGAAGGTTGCACAGGCCTGAAACTCTGCACCCGGGATAAGCCTAAATCCCTGATACACAGGTCCCTGACTTCTGTAAATTTGTCAGGGATCAAATCAAACTATTCTGTGAAACAAACTGTCCTTCTTCCCCTAATAGTTTCATACTATGGGATACATTAAAAGCTTATTTAAGAGGACAAATAATCTCATATACAAAAGGACTTAAAAATCATATGTAGCAGAAGTGGAAAAATTTGAAAAAGAAATTCTTGGGCTGGAAAAAGACTTTCAGCAACATAGGGATAAGAAGATATACAGTTTATTGGTAAAAAGAAAACTCAAGTATAATACACTATGCACTTATAGGGCTGAGAAAGACATTTTGAGAACGAAACAAAGGTACTACGAACTGGGGGAGAAGGCTCATAAAGTCCTATCCTGGCAATTAAAGAAAGAGGAGAGTTCAAAAACAATTAACCAAATTGAAGACGAACATGGCTGTATTACACAGAACCCAAAAGAAATAAATGAAACTTTTAAAAAGTTTATGTTAATTTATACAAGTCGGAATCACCAGAAGATCTGTCCACAATAGATACATTCTTAAATAATATTGATTTGCCTAAACTGAGTCAAGACGACCAGAGGTATTTAGATTCACCATTTACCTCCAAAGAGATCGAAAACGCTCTAGCAACGCTGCAATCTAATAAATCACCAGGGGAGGATGGGTTTCCCCCCGAATTTTATAAAGAGTTTAAGGATTTGCTTATACCTCTCCTTATGGATGTAATTAATCTAGCATCTAAAACACAAAGCCTCCCTGATTCATTTTCAATGGCTATAATTACAGTGATCCATAAAAAAAACAAAGACCCCTTAAAATGCTCCTCTTTCCGACCAATTTCACTCTTGAATGCGGATTATAAATTGTTTTCTAAAGCTATAGCAAACAGGTTGAGTGAATTCTTACAAAAATTGATAAACCGAGACCAGGTTGGCTTTATCCAGAAGAGATCCTCTGCCAATAACATGTGTAGGTTACTTAACGTTATTCATATGGCAACCTCCAGTACTGAACCTAGTATAGCCGTTACGCTGGACGCGGAAAAGGCCTTTGATAGGCTTGAGTGGCCCTATCTATTCAAGGTTCTATCTAAATTTGGATTTGGCTCCTATTTTATTAATTGGGTCAGAATGCTGTATAAGAATCCACAGGCCAGAATAATTACTAATGGACAAATGTCCACTGTCTTCCCCCTCAGTAGATCGAGCAGACAAGGGTGTCCCTTATCCCCTGGGCTTTTCGTTATAGCTATTGAACCTCTGGCCGAGACAATCAGACACGATTCAGAGATAAAAGGTGTGAAAGTGGACCAGACGATACATAAAATCAATCTGATGGCAGATGATATAATTCTGTATTTAACAAAACCATCTGATTCCCTTGCTAAATTGAAAACCGTTTTGCATGCATTTGGATTTGTCTCTGGATATAAGGTAAATTACGATAAATGTGAAATTCTTCCACTTTCAAATTTTGACTACACTGAACATCAGCAAAGAGGTCCATTTAAATGGTCTCCAAGCGGGATAAAATACCTTGGAATTATGGTGGATAACAACCTTAAAAATGTGTACAAACTCAACTACTCACCACTAGTTAGTCGAATAATAGAGGATTTACAGAAATGGATGAGCTTACCTATCACTTTGATCGGCCGAATAAATTGCATTAAAATGAATATATTACCAAGGCTGCAGTACCTCTTTCAGTCCTTACCAATCCCAGTGCCATCCAGCTTTTTTAAAAACCTGAATAAACATATTAGACAATTCATATGGAATGGTAAGACTCCAAGGGTTTCAATGGAAAAACTTACATGGGATTATAAACTGGGGGGTCTTCGACTGCCTAACCTTGAAAAGCATTATTTGGCTGCCCAGATGCGACTTGTTTCTTTTTTATTTGAAAGGGAAAATGTCCCACCTTGGGTTTCAATTGGAATGTATGCTGTTAAAGAAAAGGTTCCTGCAGACTTCAGCTATAAATGGACACCTACAACCATCTCCAGAAGAACTGACAACCCTGTTTTGACCCATATCATCATAACATGGCATGAAGTCCGGAAAAATACTGGACTAAAAAATATATTTCACCCAGGACACCATTGAAACAGAACGAACTCATACCTATGTCAGTGGATAATAAGATCCTGGAAACGTGGCACCAGAAAGGGATTCATCATTTGGAGGACTGTTATAAGGATGGATGCCTGATGTCTTTTGAGGACCTAAGGAGGAAATATGATCTGTCCAGTAGAAACTTTTTTTGTTATTTACAGTTAAGATCATTTCTTAAATCTGTTTTGGGATCTGAAATGACTTTACCCATGCTCAGCGATCTGGAAAAACTGCTTCAGGAGGGTAACGCACCCCGTCTTATTGCAAAAGTCTACTCCCTCTTGATGGATGATGCTCCAAAACCAGGTTTACATAAATCAAGGGAGAAATGGGAGTCTGACTTGGGTGTGACAATGGGTACAGAGCTCTGGGCTGAATTGTGTCAAAAAAGTCTAACTGCCACTCTTAATTCTAGATACAGGCTGACTTATTATAACTTTCTTCATCAAACCTATCTTACGCCACAGAAATTACATAAATATAAACCTGAGATATCCAACCTGTGCTTTAGATGTAGTATAGAAGAGGGTTTATTCCTACACTGCACTTGGTTATGCACAAAACTTAACACATTCTGGCATGATTTCTCTGGCATCATGACAAAACTCCTAGGACTACATCTCCCATTAGATCCTCAAACCTGCTTATTAGGAGATACTACAAATATTAATGCACGATTAAGAAAAGCTCAAAAGAGGTTACTCTCTTAGCCTTAGTCCCTGATGCACATACGGAAAAATCAGACTCCTGGCTCAATGCCTTTAGGAATTATTACAAAAAAAACACCCGAACGGCTGACCATTGACCTTTCCGAGGGTTGCACAGGTCTGAAACTCGGCAACCGGGATAAGCTTTAGTCCCTGATACACATACGGAAAAATCAGACCACTGGCTGAATGCCTTTAGGAATTATTACAAAAAACACACCCGAACGGCTGACCATTGACCTTTCCGAAGGTTGCACAGGTCTGAAACTCGGCACCCGGGATAAGCCTAAATCCCTGATACACATACGGAAAAATCAGACTCCTGGCTCAATGCCTTTAGGAATTATTACAAAAAACACACCAGAGCGGCTGACCTTTGACCTTTCCAAAGGTTGCACAGGTCTGAAACTCGGCACCCTGGATCAGCCAGGAGTCCCTGATACACATACGGAGAAATCAGCCTCCGGGCTCATTGCCTTTAGGAATTATTGAAGAAAAGACAGTTTCCCACCTTTCTTACGTTTGAATTTTACAGACTGTGTTTTTGGCAGTTTTTTTTGGCCGGGGGAAAAAAGCCCAAAGTCCTGTATCCAAAAACTGAAAATCAGGTCATGTCAGACTCTATACAGTCTTACCCTGGATTTCCACTGGACGCGGAACGGCCGCGGAACGGCCGCGGCGCGGTTCTGCTTCGTCCTCTCCCAAACGTCAATCCCCACCGGGCGCGTTACGGCAGCGGCGCGGAGCCTTGGGAGCCAGCGGTATTCACGGAAGATCGCGCGATAATCTCGAACGGACGCGAGATCCCGCGATAGACTGTGTGTATAAAGGAAACAACAACAACAACACAGCTTCTTTCATTTCTCCACTTCCATAATCAGTCTCTCGTCGTCCATTGTCTCCGAGACCCTCGGATCAAATGACTGTTGACCTGGGAGCACCGTGACGTTGAGGTGAAGTTGTGACCTGCGTATTGTGTTTTATTTTGAAAGGGGGGCGGAAAGTGTTTTACTTTGATACTGTGTCGGACTTCCTGTCTTGTGCGATCTGCTTCGTTGAAATTTACGAGGTTCAGCAGCGGCAACGGAAAAATAGAACTGATTCCTATCGATAGCGCTGCGGCGCGGCAAGCCGCTTCTGGGCCGCTGCTGATCCGGGCCGCAGTGCGGCCGGTGGGAATGCTCACATTGATTAGAATGGAAGCGATTAGCAACGGCTACCGTTCCGCGGCCGTTCCGCGGCCGTTCCGCGTCCAGTGGAAATCCAGGGTTAGACCCTTTTGGCCAGAGTGAAAGAGGAACTACAGGTCGCAGGAGTGTGAATATTTCATATGTCGTTTGGGGTCCCAAGACGAGCGGAACGACGATGGTACATTAGTATATCTTATAAGATGTTAACTTTATTTGTGAGGTTTATGTTATGGGACAGTAGAAAATGAAAAAAAATCAGAAAACAGCCTTATCTCAGCTGAATGCGAACACAAACAGACACTTGTAGAAAAACACATCCAAACAGTGAAATCATTGCAAAATCAAACAGTGAGTGTACAGAACTAAATATTTTAAGATGTTAACTTCATTTGTGAGGTTTATGTTATGGGACAGCAGAAAAATTAAAAAAATCCGGAAACAGCCTTATCTCAGCTGAATGCGCACACAAACAGACTTCAATAGAGAAACACATCCAAACAGTGAAATCTTTGCAAAATTAAACACTGAGGGTAAAGAAGTAAATCTTATAAGATGTTAAGTTCATTTGTTAGGTTTATATTATGGGAAAGTAGAAAAATGAAAAAAATCCGAAAACAGCCTTATCTCAGCTGTATGCGCACACAAACAGACACCAATAGAAAAACACATCCAAACAGTGAAATCATTGCAAAATCAAACAGTGAGTGTACAGAACTAAATCTTTTAAGATGTTAACTTCATTTGTGAGGTTTATGTTATGGGACAGCAGAAAAATTAAAAAAATCCGTAAACAGCCTTATCTCAGCTGAATGCGCACACAAACAAACACCAATAGAAAAACACATCCAAACAGTGTAATCATTGCAAAATCAAACAGTGAGTGTACAGAACTAAATCTTTTAAGATGTTAACTTCATTTGTGAGGTTTATGTTATGGGACAGCAGA
This sequence comes from Solea solea, assembly GCF_958295425.1. Classification (NCBI taxonomy): domain Eukaryota; kingdom Metazoa; phylum Chordata; class Actinopteri; order Pleuronectiformes; family Soleidae; genus Solea; species Solea solea. The sequence goes on along the minus strand of NC_081139.1, from coordinate 31,571,967 downwards.
AAAATTAAAAAAATCCGTAAACAGCCTTATCTCAGCTGAATGCGCACACAAACAGACACTTGTAGAAAAACACATCCAAACAGTGAAATCTTTGCAAAATTAAACACTGAGGGTAAAGAAGTATATCTTATAAGATGTTAAGTTCATTTGTTAGGTTTATATTATGGGAAAGTAGAAAAATGAAAAAAATCCGAAAACAGCCTTATCTCAGCTGTATGCGCACACAAACAGACACCAATAGAAAAACACATCCAAACAGTGAAATAAATGCAAAATCAAACAGTGAGTGTACAGAACTAAATCTTTTAAGATGTTAACTTCATTTGTGAGGTTTATGTTATGGGACAGCAGAAAAATTAAAAAAATCCGTAAACAGCCTTATCTCAGCTGAATGCGCACACAAACAGACACTTGTAGAAAAACACATCCCAACAGTGAAATCATTGCAAAATCAAACACTGAGGGTACAGAACTAAATCTTTTAAGATGTTAACTTCATTTGTGAGGTTTATGTTATGGGACAGCAGAAAAATGAAAAAAATCCGGAAACAGCCTTATCTCAGCTGAATGCGCACACAAACAGACACCAATAGAAAAACACATCCAAACAGTGAAATCATTGGAAAATCAAACAGTGAGTGTACAGAACTAAATCTTTTAAGATGTTAACTTCATTTGTGAGGTTTATGTTATGGGACAGCAGAAAAATTAAAAAAATCCGTAAACAGCCTTATCTCAGCTGAATGCGCACACAAACAGACTTCAATAGAGAAACACATCCAAACAGTGAAATCTTTGCAAAATTAAACACTGAGGGTAAAGAAGTAAATCTTATAAGATGTTAAGTTCATTTGTTAGGTTTATATTATGGGAAAGTAGAAAAATGAAAAAAATCCGAAAACAGCCTTATCTCAGCTGAATGCGCACACAAACATACACCAATAGAAAAACACATCCAAACAGTGAAATCTTTGCAAAATTAAACACTGAGGGTAAAGAAGTATATCTTATAAGATGTTAAGTTCATTTGTGAGGTTTATGTTATGGGACAGCAGAAAAATGAAAAAAATCCGTAAACAGCCTTATCTCAGCTGAATGCGCACACAAACAGACACTTGTAGAAAAACACATCCCAACAGTGAAATCATTGCAAAATCAAACACTGAGGGTACAGAACTAAATCTTTTAAGATGTTAACTTCATTTGTGAGGTTTATGTTATGGGACAGCAGAAAAATGAAAAAAATCCGGAAACAGCCTTATCTCAGCTGAATGCGCACACAAACAGACACTTGTAGAAAAACACATCCAAACAGTGAAATCTTTGCAAAATTAAACACTGAGGGTAAAGAAGTATATCTTATAAGATGTTAAGTTCATTTGTTAGGTTTATATTATGGGAAAGTAGAAAAATGAAAAAAATCCGAAAACAGCCTTATCTCAGCTGTATGCGCAAACAAACAGACACCAATAGAAAAACACATCCAAACAGTGAAATAAATGCAAAATCAAACAGTGAGTGTACAGAACTAAATCTTTTAAGATGTTAACTTCATTTGTGAGGTTTATGTTATGGGACAGCAGAAAAATTTAAAAAATCCGTTAACAGCCTTATCTCAGCTGAATGCGCACACAAACAGACACTTGTAGAAAAATACATCCCAACAATGAAACCATTGCAAAATCAAACACTGAGGGTACAGAACTAAATATTTTAAGATGTTAACTTCATTTGTGAGGTTTATGTTATGGGACAGCAGAAAAATTAAAAAAATCCGGAAACAGCCTTATCTCAGCTGAATGCGCACACAAACAGACTTCAATAGAGAAACACATCCAAACAGTGAAATCTTTGCAAAATTAAACACTGAGGGTAAAGAAGTAAATCTTATAAGATGTTAAGTTCATTTGTGAGGTTTATGTTATGGGACAGCAGAAAAATTAAAAAAATCCGTAAACAGCCTTATCTCAGCTGAATGCGCACACAAACAGACACCAATAGAAAAACACATCCAAACAGTGAAATCATTGCAAAATCAAACAGTAAGTGTACAGAACTAAATCTTTTAAGATGTTAACTTCATTTGTGAGGTTTATGTTATGGGACAGCAGAAAAATTAAAAAAATCCGTAAACAGCCTTATCTCAGCTGAATGCGCACACAAACAAACACCAATAGAAAAACACATCCAAACAGTGAAATCATTGCAAAATCAAACAGTGAGTGTACAGAACTAAATCTTTTAAGATGTTAACTTCATTTGTGAGGTTTATGTTATGGGACAGCAGAAAAATTAAAAAAATCCGTAAACAGCCTTATCTCAGCTGAATGCGCACACAAACAGACACTTGTAGAAAAACACATCCAAACAGTGAAATCTTTGCAAAATTAAACACTGAGGGTAAAGAAGTATATCTTATAAGATGTTAAGTTCATTTGTTAGGTTTATATTATGGGAAAGTAGAAAAATGAAAAAAATCCGAAAACAGCCTTATCTCAGCTGTATGCGCACACAAACAGACACCAATAGAAAAACACATCCAAACAGTGAAATAAATGCAAAATCAAACAGTGAGTGTACAGAACTAAATCTTTTAAGATGTTAACTTCATTTGTGAGGTTTATGTTATGGGACAGCAGAAAAATTTAAAAAATCCGTAAACAGCCTTATCTCAGCTGAATGCGCACACAAACAGACACTTGTAGAAAAATACATCCCAACAATGAAACCATTGCAAAATCAAACACTGAGGGTACAGAACTAAATCTTTTAAGATGTTAACTTCATTTGTGAGGTTTATGTTATGGGACAGCAGAAAAATTAAAAAAATCCGGAAACAGCCTTATCTCAGCTGAATGCGCACACAAACAGACTTCAATAGAGAAACACATCCAAACAGTGAAATCTTTGCAAAATTAAACACTGAGGGTAAAGAAGTAAATCTTATAAGATGTTAAGTTCATTTGTTAGGTTTATATTATGGGAAAGTAGAAAAATGAAAAAAATCCGAAAACAGCCTTATCTCAGCTGAATGCGCACACAAACATACACCAATAGAAAAACACATCCAAACAGTGAAATCATTGCAAAATCAAACACTGAGGGTACATCAATATACCTTATAAGATGTTAACTTCATATTATAGGACGGTAGAAAAAAGATTAAAATACCCTCGATCAGCCTTAGTCCCTGATACACATACGGAAAAATCAGACTCCTGGCTTAATGCCTTTAGGAATTATTACAAAAAACACACACGAACGGCTGACCAATGACCTTTTCCGAACGTTGCACAGGTCTGAAACTCGGCAACCGGGATAAGCTTTAGTCCCTGATACACATACGGAAAAATCAGACTCCTGGCTTAATGCCTTTAGGAATTATTACAAAAAACACACCCGAACGGCTGACCAATGACCTTTTCCGAACGTTGCACAGGTCTGAAACTCGGCAACCGGGATAAGCTTTAGTCCCTGATACACATACGGAAAAATCAGACTCCTGACTCAATGCCTTTAGGAATTATTACAAAAAACACACCACAGCGGCTGACCTTTGACCTTTCCAAAGGTTGCACGGGTCTGAAACTCGGCACCCTGGATCAGCCAGGAGTCCCTGATACACATACGGAGAAATCAGCATCCGGGCTCATTGCCTTTAGGAATTATTGAAGAAAAGACAGTTTCCCACCTTTCTTACGTTTGAATTTTACAGACTGTGTTTTTGGCAGTTTTTTTTGGCCAGGGGGAAAAAAGCCCACAGTCCTGTGTCCAAAAACTGAAGACTCTATACAGTCTTAGACTCTTTGGCCAGAGTGGAAGTTTTGGAGGAAATACATTTCTACAGGTCGCAGGAGTGTGAATATTTCATATGTCGTTTGGGGTCCCAAGACGAGCGGAACGACGAGGGTACATTAGTATATCTTATAAGATGTTAACTTTATTTGTGAGGTTTATGTTATGGGACAGTAGAAAATGAAAAAAAATCAGAAAACAGTCGTATTCCAGCTGAATGCGCACAAAAACAGACAAAAATAGAAAAACACATTCAAACAGTGAAATCATTGCAAAATCAAACACTGAAGGTATATAACTATATCTTATGAGATGTTAACTTTATTTGTGAGGTTTATGTTATGGGACAATAAAAAAATGAATAAAATCAGAAAACAGCCGTATCCCTGCTGAATGCACACAAAAACAGAGACAAATAGAAAAACACATCCAAACAGTGAAATCATTGCAAAATCAAACACTGAAGGTATATAACTATATCTTATAAGATTTTAACTTTATTTGTGAGGTTTATGTTATGGGAGAGTAGAAAAATGAAAAAAATTGCGAAAACAGCCGTATCCCTGCTGAATGCGCACAAAAACAGACACAAATAGAAAAACACATCCAAACAGTGAAATCAATATAAATTTAAACACTGAGGGTACATCAATATACCTTATAAGATGTTAACTTCATATTATAGGACAGTAGAAAAAAGATTAAAATACCCTCGATCAGCCTTAGTCCCTGATACACATACGGAAAAATCAGACTCCTGGCTTAATGCCTTTAGGAATTATTACAAAAAACACACCCAAATGGCTGACCTTTGACCTTTCCAAAGGTTGCACGGGTCTTAAACTCGGCACCCTAGATACACATACGGAAAAATCAGACTTCTGGCTTAATGCCTTTAGGAATTATTACAAAAAACACACCCGAACGGCTGACCTTTGACCTTTCCGAAGGTTGCACAGGTCTGAAACTCGGCACCCTAGATCAGCCTTAGTCCCTGATACACACACGGAAAAATCAGACTCCTGGCTCAATGCCTTTAGGAATTATTACAAAAAACACACCCGAACGGCTGACCTTTGACCTTTCCAAAGGTTGCACAGATCTGAAACTCAGCACCCTGGATCAGCCAGGAGTCCCTGATACACATACGGAGAAATCAGCATCCGGGCTCATTGCCTTAAGGAATTATTGAAGAAAAGACAGTTTCCCACCTTTCTTACGTTTGAATTTTACAGACTGTGTTTTTGGCAGTTTTTGTTGGCCAGGGGGAAAAAAGCCCAAAGTCCTGTGTCCAAAAACTGAAAATCAGGTCATGTCAGACTCTATACAGTCTTAGACTCTTTGGCCAGAGTGGAAGTTTTGGAGGGACTACATTTCTACAGGTCGCAGGAGTGTGAATATTTCATATGTCGTTTGGGGTCCCAAGACGAGCGGAACGACGAGGGTACATTAGTATATCTTATAAGATGTTAACTTTATTTGTGAGGTTTATGTTATGGGACAGTAGAAAAATGAAAAAAAATCAGAAAACAGTCGTATTCCAGCTGAATGCGCACAAAAACAGACAAAAATAGAAAAACACATTCAAACAGTGAAATCATTGCAAAATCAAACACTGAAGGTATATAACTATATCTTATGAGATGTTAACTTTATTTGTGAGGTTTATGTTATGGGACAATAAAAAAATGAATAAAATCAGAAAACAGCCGTATCCCTGCTGAATGCACACAAAAACAGAGACAAATAGAAAAACACATCCAAACAGTGAAATCATTGCAAAATCAAACACTGAAGGTATATAACTATATCTTTTAAGATTTTAACTTTATTTGTGAGGTTTATGTTATGGGACAGTAGAAAAATGAAAAAAATCAGAAAACAGCCGTATCCCTGCTGAATGCGCACAAAAACAGAGACAAATAGAAAAACACATTCAAACAGTGAAATCATTGCAAAATCAAACACTGAAGGTATATAACTATATCTTATGAGATGTTAACTTTATTTGTGAGGTTTATGTTATGGGACAGTAGAAAAATGAAAAAAATCAGAAAACAGCCGTATCCCTGCTGAATGCGCACAAAAACAGACACAAATAGTAAAACACATCCAAACAGTGAAATCATTATAAATTCAAACACTGAGGGTACATCAATATACCTTATAAGATGTTAACTTCATATTATAGGACAGTAGAAAAAAGATTAAAATACCCTCGATCAGCCTTAGTCCCTGATACACATACGGAAAAATCAGTCTCCTGGCTTAATGCCTTTAGGAATTATTACAAAAGACACACCCTTTGACCTTTCCAAAGGTTGCACGGGTCTGAAACTCGGCACCCTAGATCAGCCTTAGTCCCTGATACACATAAGGAAAAATCAGACTCCTGGCTTAATGCCTTTAGGAATTATTACAAAAAACACACCCTTTGACCTTTCCAAAGGTTGCACGGGTCTGAAACTCGGCACCCTAGATCAGCCTTAGTCCCTGATACACATAAGGAAAAATCAGACTCCTGGCTTAATGCCTTTAGGAATTATTACAAAAAACACACCCGAACGGCTGACCATTGACCTTTCTGAAGGTTGCACAGGTCTGAAACTCGGCACCCTGGATCAGCCAGGAGTCCCTGATACACATACAGAGAAATCAGCATCCGGGCTCATTGCCTTTAGGAATTATTGAAGAAAAGACAGTTTCCCACCTTTCTTACGTTTGAATTTTACAGACTGTGTTTTTGGCAGTTCTTTTTGGCCGGGGGAGAAAATTCCAAAGTCGTGTGTCCAAAAACTGAAAATCAGGTCATGTCAGACTCTATACAGTCTTAGACTCTTTGGCCAGAGTGGAAGTTTTGGAGGATGTTAACTTCATATTATAGGACAGTAGAAAAAAGATTAAAATACCCTCGATCAGCCTTAGTCCCTGATACACATACGGAAAAATCAGACTCCTGGCTTAATGCCTTTAGGAATTATTACAAAAAACACACCCTTTGACCTTTCCAAAGGTTGCACAGGTCTGAAACTCTGCACCCGGGATAAGACTAAATCCCTGATACACATACGGAAAAATCAGACTCCTGGCTCAATGCCTTTAGGAATTATTACAAAAAACACACCCGAACGGCTGACCTTTGACCTTTCCGAAGGTTGCACAGGTCTGAAACTCGGCACCCTGGATCATCCAGGAGTCCCTGATACACATACGGAGAAATCAGCATCCGGGCTCATTGCCTTTAGGAATTATTGAAGAAAAGACAGTTTCCCACCTTTCTTACGTTTGAATTTTACAGACTGTGTTTTTGGCAGTTTTTTTTGGCCAGGGGGAAAAAAGCCCAAAGTCCTGTGTCCAAAAACTGAAAATCAGGTCATGTCAGACTCTATACAGTCTTAGACTCTTTGGCCAGAGTGGAAGTTTTGGAGGAACTACATTTCTACAGGTCGCAGGAGTTTGAATATTTCATATGTCGTTTGGGGTCCCAAGACGAGCAGAACGACGAGGGTACATTAGTATATCTTATAAGATGTTAACTTTATTTGTGAGGTTTATGTTATGGGACAGTAGAAAAATGAAAAAAATTCCGAAAACAGCCGTATCCCTGCTGAATGCACACAAAAACAGAGACAAATAGAAAAACACATCCAAACAGTGAAATCATTATGAATTCAAACACTGAGGGTACATCAATATACCTTATAAGATGTTAACTTCATATTATAGGACAGTAGAAAAAAGATTAAAATACCCTCGATCAGCCTTAGTCCCTGATACACATACGGAAAAATCAGACTCCTGGCTTAATGACTTTAGGAATTATTACAAAAAACACACCCAAATGGCTGACCTTTGACCTTTCCAAAGGTTGCATGGGTCTTAAACTCGGCACCCTAGATACACATACGGAAAAATCAGACTCCTGGCTTAATGCCTTTAGGAATTATTACAAAAAACACACCCGAACGGCTGACCTTTGACCTTTCCGAAGGTTGCACAGGTCTGAAACTCGGCACCCTAGATCAGCCTTAGTCCCTGATACACACACGGAAAAATCAGACTCCTGGCTTAATGCCTTTAGGAATTATTACAAAAAACACACCCCAACGGCTGACCTTTGACCTTTCCAAAGGCTGCATGGGTCTGAAACTCGACACCCTGGATAAGCCTTAGACCTTGATACACATACGGAAAAATCAGACTCCTGGCTTAATGCCTTTAGGAATTATTACAAAAAACACACCCGAACGGCTGACCATTGACCTTTCCGAAAGTTGCACAGGTCTGAAACTTGGCACCCTGGATCAGCCTTAGTCCCTGATACACATACGGAAAAATCAGACTCCTGGCTTAATGCCTTTAGGAATTATTACAAAAAACACACCCGAACGGCTGACCATTGACCTTTTCCGAAAGTTGCACAGGTCTGAAACTCGGCAACCGGGATTATGCTTTAGTCCCTGATACACATACGGAAAAATCAGACTCCTGACTCAATGCCTTTAGGAATTATTACAAAAAACACACCAGAACGGCTGACCTTTGACCTTTCCGAAGGTTGCACGGTCTGAAACTCGGCACCCTGGATCAGCCAGGAGTCCCTGATACACATACGGAGAAATCAGCATCCGGGCTCATTGCCTTTAGGAATTATTGAAGAAAAGACAGTTTCCCACCTTTCTTACGTTTGAATTTTACAGACTGTGTTTTTGGCAGTTTTTTTTGGCCAGGGGGAAAAAAGCCCACAGTCCTGTGTCCAAAAACTGAAGACTCTATACAGTCTTAGACTCTTTGGCCAGAGTGGAAGTTTTGGAGGAACTACATTTCTACAGGTCGCAGGAGTGTGAATATTTCATATGTCGTTTGGGGTCCCAAGACGAGCGGAACGACGAGGGTACATTAGTATATCTTATAAGATGTTAACTTTATTTGTGAGGTTTATGTTATGGGACAGTAGAAAAATGAAAAAAAATCAGAAAACAGTCGTATTCCTGCTGAATGCGCACAAAAACAGACAAAAATAGAAAAACACATTCAAACAGTGAAATCATTGCAAAATCAAACACTGAAGGTATATAACTATATCTTATACGATGTTAACTTTATTTGTGAGGTTTATGTTATGGGACAGTAGAAAAATGAAAAAAAATCAGAAAACAGTCGTATTCCAGCTGAATGCGCACAAAAACAGACAAAAATAGAAAAACACATTCAAACAGTGAAATCATTGCAAAATCAAACACTGAAGGTATATAACTATATCTTATACGATGTTAACTTTATTTGTGAGGTTTATGTTATGGGACAGTAGAAAAATGAAAAAAATTCCGAAAACAGCCGTATCCCTGCTGAATGCGCACAAAAACAGACACAAATAGAAAAACACATCCAAACAGTGAAATCATTATAAATTCAAACACTGAGGGTACATCAATATACCTTATAAGATGTTAACTTCATATTATAGGACAGTAGATGAAAGATTAAAATACCCTCGATCAGCCTTAGTCCCTGATACACATACGGAAAAATCAGACTCCTGGCTCAATGCCTTTAGGAATTATTACAAAAAACACACCCGAACGGCTGACCATTGACCTTTCCGAAGGTTGCACAGGCCTGAAACTCTGCACCCGGGATAAGCCTAAATCCCTGATACACATACGGAAAAATCAGACTCCTGGCTCAATGCCTTTAGGAATTATTACAAAAAACTCACCCGAACGGCTGACCATTGACCTTTCCGAAGGTTGCACAGGCCTGAAACTCTGCACACGGGATCAGCCTTAGTCCCTGATACACATACGGAAAAATCAGACTCCTGGCTTAAGGCCTTTAGGAATTATTACAAAAAACACACCCGAACGGCTGACCTTTGACCTTTCCAAAGGTTGCACGGGTCTGAAACTTGGCACCCTGGATAAGCCTAAGTCCCTGATACAGATACGGAAAAATCAGACTCCTGGCTCAATGCCTTTAGGAATTATTACAAAAAACACACCCGAACGGCTGACCATTGACCTTTCCGAAGGTTGCACAGGTCTGAAACTCGGCTACCGGGATAAGCCTAAATCCTTGATACACATACGGAAAAATCAGACTCCTGGCTTAATGCCTTTAGGAATTATTACAAAAAACACACCCGAACAGCTGACCATTGACCTTTCCGAAGGTTGCACAGGTCTGAAACTCGGCAACCGGGATAAGCTCCAGTCCCTGATACACATACGGAAAAATCAGACTCCTGACTCAATGCCTTTGGGAATTATTACAAAAAACACAACAGAGCGGCTGACCTTTGACCTTTCCAAAGGTTGCACGGGTCTGAAACTCGGCACCCTGGATCAGCCAGGAGTCCCTGATACACATATGGAGAAATCAGCATCCGGGCTCATTGCCTTTAGGAATTATTGAAGAAAAGACAGTTTCCCACCTTTCTTACGATTGAATTTTACAGACTGTGCTTTTGGCAGTTTTTTTTGGCCGGGGGAAAAAAGTCTGAAATCCGAAAACAGCCTTATCTCAGCTCAATGGGGCACAAACAGACACTTATCGAAAAACACATCCCAATAGTGAAATCATTGCAAAATCAAACACTGAGGGTACAGAACTAAATATTTTAAGGTGTTAACTTCATTTGTGAGGTTTATGTTATGGGAAAGTAGAAAAATAAAAAAAATCCGGAAACAACCTTATCTCAGCTGAATGCGCACACAAACAGACACCAATAGAAAAACACATCCCAACAGTGAAATCATTGCAAAATCAAACACTGAGAGTACAGAACTAAATCTTTGAAGATGTTAACTTCATTTGTGAGGTTTATGTTATGGGACAGCAGAAAAATGAAAAAAATCCGTAAACAGCCTTATCTCAGCTGAATGCGCACACAAACAGACACTTGTAGAAAAACACACCCCAACAGTGAAATCATTGCCAAATCAAACACTGAGTGTACAGAACTAAATCTTTTAAGATGTTAACTTCATTTGTGAGGTTTATGTTATGGGACAGCAGAAAAATTAAAAAAATCCGGAAACAGCCTTATCTCAGCTCAATGGGGCACAAACAGACACCAATAGAAAAACACATCCAAACAGTGAAATCATTGCAAAATCAAACACCGAGGGTACAGAACTAAATATTTTAAGATGTTAACTTCATTTGTGAGGTTTATGTTATGGGAAAGTACACTCAAAAAAATGATTCTTGGCCCCAATAAACATGAAGCAATATTTCCAAGTAAACTGTAACTGAAATGTATAAAACTAAAGGTTTATTTAATAAGAATAAGTAAACAGTGTGTAAATATGTGTTCTACAACAACAATGTAAACAAACTGAGTAAACTTTATCTGAATGGATCACATAAGAGGAAAGTGGGCGTGTTCCAGCATATTGTCTACGGGTTCGCCCACACTGCCCTCACACACTTGGCACTGCCATGCAGACAACACGTCACACGCATTGCGCTTGACTGACAAACGGCGACAAGTGTGCTTAATACGGTAAGTTTAATTGTTTGTAACGCATGGTGTTAATGTAGTGACATGATATTTGAAAATAATGTCGATATGCTATTTTTTGTTGTTGTTTTTTCTACTTTCTCAAAAATAATGTGAATACTTTGGACTTTATACTGTTGAAAGTCTGGCGAAGTTCGATTAGCGCCCGTGAAGGGACATCCCGATATTCCGAAATCCCTATGTTCCGACGTGAAGGCCTTTCTAAGGGTTAGCTGTTTTATGCTAACGCGCTAAGAGCGTATGTTTACATGTTTAGGTGCTGGCTGGCACATGGCACTTGACCTGTCCTGTCCTGCTGCTGCAGTTGGGCACTAACTCGCTTACTTGCTCTGTAGTTGGCAAGCCGTATTATATTATGAAACGTATTAATGACATTAATTTAATGTCAAACCGATTTTTTTCTTCACTGTAGCCAAATGCTGCTCATGTGGGAATGTTCTCCTAAATTTTAATAAAGGAGTAATGTTAGTTACTACTAATTTAAGTCCCACGAGCTGACGTAATTTGAGATTTAGCACTGTAAATGATGTGATTTACGTAACCACTTAAATTCTAATGGGTGGTGTTATTAATACTCTAAAAATAATATACATTTATTTCTGTGAAAATATATATTTTTATCGATTAATGTTGAATTTTGGCTGGATATGGCTACATACTGTGTCTCCATTGTGTTGTCCAGCTAACACAACCATATGAAGTTAACTTATCTACAGGCGTCTGTTTGCAAAAGATAAAATAAACAGTTATATTCAAACTGCTCAAACTTATCAAACTAATTTAATACTACTTGTATTTACATTACATTATATTCCTGCATGTGCTTTTTCCTCCACACTGGGGACAAAAAAATTTAATATTTTTCCTATTAGTTTTTGTTGTTGTTGTTTTAGTACATGTTGATGGCAATGTCAATTGCTGAAGTTTAAGTAAGCCATAGATTTCTGCTAAAATGTTAGCTTTTATTCTATTTTCATGTGTTTTTCCTTCTCTTCTAGGTAGAACATGTGAATGGGTGTGTGGGAATGTAAGGTCTGTGGAAAATCAGAAAAAGTAGGTATGCATTGCTTAAACATTGCAAGGTAAAACATGGCCATCATGGAAGCAGGTTCAGGCATTGCTGCCCATATTCTAATTGTCCATGCACATTTAGACTTTGGAACAGTCTTTTGAGTCTTATATACCATTCTCACAAAGCTCAAACATCTTCAGAACCATCAGAGTTATCTATATATTCATGTCAGCTGTGTGCATGTCCTCAACTTGCAAATGAACGAGATTACTTCAGTCATGTAAATGAACATTTAAGAAGGAAAGAAACTGTAACATGCATGTTCAAAGATTGTTCATTTAAAACTAGCATTTACAATACATTTCATACTCATAAAAACAGGAAACATAATCCCCATACTGTAAATGATTTCAAAGCTGAGGTTGTTAGTGTTGTTGCAAGGTTACAGGAATCAGATACTTCAGTGATTGATGTTTCTTGTGCAGCAGGCTTCTTTAAGAAAGTTGCTCGTCACACAAATTTTTTCAAGAATATTCCACTGACATTAGCAACTAAACATCAGCAAATGATTGCATATCATATCAGTGCAAAACATGGGTGTGAAACGAATGGTTACTTTGAAAAGGCACATTATTGTTTAAGGTGGGTTTATCATGAAACTTTTTTCTCAATGTCTCATGAAATAGGGGTGTAAAAATAAAAACCAGATCAACTGTCATATGAAAAAATGTTAAATTGTATTCCTCTTTAAATAATGTAAATGTTAGATGTTTTTATCTATCTGTCTGTCTATGATTTATGATTTTTTAAAGGAATGGTTTGACATTTTGGCAAATGGAAGCTAATGGAATTTCTTGTTTTCCCTCAAACTCATCAAAAACACAATCCAACAACTCCAAAGCGCTCTGATGGACAAATTGTGACCTCTACAGTATAAGATAATAATGGAACGTTACGAGACAGAGTTGTTTTCAGGATAAATACAGCGACTGCTTGTAGAAAAAGTGTCGCTGAAGGCAACGCGTATCAGTGGTTTTACATGAATTTACCTCTAAAATAACTCAGTCTTTTATCGTTCCATTATTATCTCATAGCGTGGTAGATGTGCAGGTCACAACTTTTCCACCAGAGTGTTTTGGAGTTGTTGAATTGTGTATTTGATAAGTTTGATGAGGGAAACCAAGAAATCCCATTATCCTCTGTAGCGTAGCTCTGAGCAGCTCATGGCTCTGCTCCGGCATTCTAGAAATAGCTTGCAGTGACAAATAAAGGTAATGAACCTACTGCTATGGCAATGGGCAATTTGCCAAAATGTTGAACTATCCCTATAAGTCAGACATTAGCCGCGAGAGATAACATAGTTGAAGTTCTTAAATAAAGTTGCAGTAATTCAATTTTTCATAACCTTTTGTGTCCTGTATTTGTTCCCTAGAATCCATAAAGTGAAAGATGTCAAATCCAGTCCACCTGAGAGTCGTCCTCAGCGGAGATGACGCTAGAAATCTTAGCCTGATGTCAGGGATACCAGCATCTGTGGATCAACTTGTCCATGAGATAAAGACTGCTTTCGTGCTGTCAGTGAGGTAAGCATTACTGATGACATTTTGCACACTTCTCTGCTGATGTGTAACTGCTTTCCAAAATTATTTTAAGGTAATTATTACCTCGGGGAAAATATTCTTTCATTTTATATGAACATATCTATTTCTACAATAAAAACAATGGTAAGCAGGTTTTTTTCTTATGTCAACAGAATTTCTTAAGACTGTTTTCAGAGATTGATTATAGAGGGAGACTGGACACTAATTTTTCCATTCCATTCCATCAAAGATATCAATCTATTGACATGCCATCAGCCTTCAAGATTTTATTTTATTTGTAGCTGCCCAACTTTTTTATTGATGACTTGTGCAACTGCTCTCTAGCCTGATATGAGCTGGAGCAGATGCTTTTAAGACTTTAACATACTTTAAATGTAAACAGTTTGACAAAGCCCTGATTGGATTGAGATGTGATTTATCTGCATCTGATAGTGCCCAAGTGCCAAGTCCTCGAAGTGTCTGTCCTTTTTTCAGCACAGAAAATATCAATTGTCTTATAGACTATCTATAAGCTAGAAAGTTATTCTCTCTTTTCCCATTAACACATTTTTTCCCCTCTCTCTCAGAATTCATGCGTATAACAACTTTGCCACTTCAAGCCAAGTTTTTGGGAGAAGTAGACAAATACACACCTAACTTGATGAAGGTCTTCAGCAGTAGAGGAGGAGCTGCTGGAAAGAAGATCAGGCTTCTCATGGCTCCGAAAACTAAGGCAAGTGCAGTAAACTGTTACATTATTTAGCCAGAAGAGGTTTTTCTCCCAATATAACATCTCCGTTTCCTATCTACCTTCATCTGTTTAATCTTCCTCCTCAATGAGCTTTGCTATTCTGTCATTTTTCTTTCCTTTGCTGCCATCCTTTATATCCTCTGTGGATGAGATGTTGGACCCCTCATATTTTGGTGTTTTCATCTTCCATACCTCATCTTCCTACTTCTCCACTCTTCCTCTCATCTCCTACAATTTCTTCTCTTTACATGATCACCCCTCTTTCATCCATCTTCTCTTCCTGCCCTTTAACTTCCACTTCTTAATGTCCATCTTTGTTTACCTCTGCAACCTTCCTCTCCACTTCACATGGGGGTTATTTGTGACAAAGATCTGATAAATGCTGGAAAATGTCTTGAAAAATGAATAGCTTTAATATTTCATATACATTTGTTTTCAGAGTGAGGACATCGAAGTCAAGAGGGACTGTGTACTTCAAGGTCTTTGTGCTTATCTCAATGAAGACAGCAACACTCTTATCAAGAAGTACTTGGTCAGTAATTGCATTTGATTTTATTGTGATCTTTCAGTCTTTCAATGTTGAATAAAATGTAGAATAAAATGTTTGAATTCATGGTCATGATTTCAAAGCTGGAATTGACAGTAAAATATTGTATTTATTTGCAATAGATTATTCAAGAGTAGCTAATGAAATGGCCACTGCTTATATTATCATCTGCAGTATTAACAGCCTTGACTTTTTCTAATTGCAAGATATCAAAGATAATCTTCATTAAACTTGTAAAGTGCTGAATCAGTTCATGCTATAGTGTGTTATACTGTGCCGGTGCATTAGTGTCCGATTAGCATTCAGGATTTCAGTTCTTGTCTTTGTTTTGAGGTAGACACATGTATGTAGAGCCTATTTTTTAAGGAGGTAGGATAACATATTTGAAAAACATTACTATTGTATACTTTAATACATAGGGTTTATGTGAACGTTCACCTTAACTTTAACTGAATAATCACATTAACTTTATGTAAAAGTTCACCTTACCTTTAACTGAATTAACACACGCAGTTCATGTGAAAGTTCACATTACCTTTAAGCGAATGAACACATAAGGTTTATGTTTACCTTTGCATTAACTTTAGTTAATGTATTCACACTGATTCAGCATGGTAGAAACACATTGAATTAAATAGGACCCTCACATTGAACTTACCTAATAAAATTACATGGAAAAACTTCATGTAATTAAAATACATAAAGTCAACGTTTTTGCTTCAATTATTTTTTTGAGTGTAGAAAAATGAAAAAAATCCGGAAACAGCCTTATCTCAGCTGAATGCGCACACAAACAGACACCAATAGAAAAACACATCCAAACAGTGAAATCTATGCAAAATCAAACACTGAGGGTACATAACTAAATCTTTTAAGGAGTTAACTTCATTTGTGAGGTTTATGTTACGGAACAGTAGAAAAATTAAAAAAATCCGGAAACAGCCTTATCTCAGCTCAATGGGGCACAAACAGACACCAATAGAAAAACACATCGAAACAGTGAAATCTTTGCTAAATCAAACACTGAGGGTACAGAACTAAATCGTTTAAGATGTTAACTTCATTTGTGAGGTTTATGTTATGGGACAGCAGAAAAATTAAAAAAATCCGTAAACAGCCTTATCTCAGCTGAATGCGCACACAAAACAGACACTTGTAGAAAAACACATCCAAACAGTGAAATCATTGCAAAATCAAACAGTGAGTGTACGGAACTAAATCTTTTAAGATGTTAACTTCATTTGTGAGGTTTATGTTATGGGAAAGTAGAAAAATGAAAAAAATCCGGAAACAGCCTTATCTCAGCTGAATGCGCACACAGACACTTGTAGAAAAACACATCCCAAGAGTGAAATCATTGCAAAATCAAACACTGAGGGTACAGAACTAAATCTTTTAAGATGTTAACTTCATTTGTGAGGTTTATGTTATGGGACAGCAGAAAAATTTAAAAAATCCGTAAACAGCCTTATCTCAGCTGAATGCGCACACAAACAGACACTTGTAGAAAAACACATCCCAAGAGTGAAATCATTGCAAAATCAAACACTGAGGGTACAGAACTAAATCTTTTAAGATGTTAACTTCATTTGTGAGGTTTTTGTTATGGGACAGCAGAAAAATTAAAAAAATCCGTAAACAGCCTTATCTCAGCTGAATGCGCACACAAACAGACACTTGTAGAAAAACACACCCCAACAGTGAAATCATTGCAAAATCAAACACTGAGTGTACGGAACTAAATCTTTTAAGATGTTAACTTCATTTGTGAGGTTTATGTTACGGAACAGTAGAAAAATGAAAAAAATCCGGAAACAGCCTTATCTCAGCTGAATGCGCACACAGACACTTGTAGAAAAACACATCCCAAGAGTGAAATCATTGCAAAATCAAACACTGAGGGTACAGAAATAAATCTTTTAAGATGTTAACTTCATTTGTGAGGTTTATGTTATAGGACAGCAGAAAAATTAAAAAAATCCGGAAACAGCCTTATCTCAGCTCAATGGGGCACAAACAGACACCAATAGAAAAACACATCCAAACAGTGAAATCATTGCAAAATCAAACACCGAGGGTACAGAACTAAATATTTTAAGATGTTAACTTCATTTGTGAGGTTTATGTTACGGAACAGCAGAAAAATTAAAAAAATCCGGAAACAGCCTTATCTCAGCTCAATGGGGCACAAACAGACACCAATAGAAAAACACATCGAAACAGTGAAATCTTTGCTAAATCAAACACTGAGGGTACAGAACTAAATCTTTTAAGATGTTAACTTCATTTGTGAGGTTTATGTTATGGGACAGCAGAAAAATTAAAAAAATCCGTAAACAGCCTTATCTCAGCTGAATGCGCACACAAACAGACACCCATAGAAAAACACATCCCAACAGTGGAATCATTGCAAAATCAAACACCGAGGGTACAGAACTAAATCTTTTAAGATGTTAACTTCATTTGTGAGGTTTATGTTATGGGAAAGTAGAAAAACGAAAAAAATCCGTAAACAGCCATATCTCAGCTGAATGCGCACACAAACAGACACCAATAGAAAAACACATCCAAACAGTGAAATCAATGCAAAATCAAACAGTGAGTGTACAGAACTTAATCTTTTAAGATGTTAACTTCATTTGTGAGGTTTATGTTATGGGACAGCAGAAAAATTAAAAAAATCCGTAAACAGCCTTATCTCAGCTGAATGCGCACACAAAACAGACACTTGTAGAAAAACACATCCCAACAGTGAAATCTTTGCAAAATCAAACACTGAGAGTACAGAAGTATATCTTATAAGATGTACATTTCATTTGTTCAGTTAACTGTATGGTTATTTGTCATAATCAAACTTCAAAAAAATATTTCTACAATGTTTTTTTCAACAAATGTTGCTTTCACAGCACACATTATTGTTGTAATCATATCATTATTATTAATATTATTATTGCTGTTAATATTATTATTGTTATCTTCACCATCATTATATTTATATCATTAATACATTGACATTATATTAACATAAAAAAACAAAAACTCGCGCACTCATTCTATTGGGAACAATGACATGATGATGCTGTAGGGCCACCTTCAGCATTCGCTTCCGATTTTCATTAAGTTTCGATTCCACCTTAAAAAAATGCACGTTTCGGCCAGTAGGGAGAAGTGCAAATTCAGGAATGGTTGCAATAGAATTCAGTCAGCATTCATATTTGAGATGGACTTTCTCCTATAGTCCAAAGTAGATAAGTAGACATATAGGGGATCACTGGAAAAATAAGGAGCTGTAGTATGCAAAGCAGGTGACATATTTCATGGGAAATCATATTAGGCCACTAGAGGGCAGTGCAAAGTCACAAATTGTTGCAAAAATAATTGTCAAAATCTTGACTTTTGAGCTTGATTTTCTCCAAAATTCTCAAACCAGGAATATTCATCACTCATGTCATGATATAGCTATAATATTGTCATGCCTTCCTCATCATAGTTCACATTCCATTTGTCAGAGATAAAATATGAATCCATAACCCATTTTGAGAGGCAGGTTCTCATAAGGTTGGGATGTGTCAACTATTTGGGTTGCCACTGATGGGTAGACTCCCCTGTTTAAATGTTGGAGTTTAGTATTTTGGGCAACACCATGTTAGTTTTTGAAACCAGAAACAACCATAGTTATAAGAGAAGGGATGGATACTGATAGCTTGTCCACTACAAATCCACCTATAACTGCAACTTTGCAAACATGAAATGCAGAGCTGTCAATCACACACTGACAGCTCTGCATTTAAATGTAAAATTAAATTTACATTGTGGACATGCAGCTCTACTGAAGAGGAACTAAGACCATAAACCCTTTAGAACAATGTATGCAGGGCACCAGACTAACTTTTTACTAGGAGCACAGTAGCCCCCCCTATAACTGAATGTTTTAGGAGAGCAAGCAGAACATTTAGGGGCGCACACCTTAAACATTTCCTCTCATTTTCACTGTATTACTGATCAATACTCCGATAATAATTGAATAAATTGCAATGTGCTGTTTAGAATTCCCAGTGAATTTTTATTGTGCACTTGTTTGTTAAAGAATAACATCACATAAGAGACATTAAGTGTACATAAAATACCATCACTGTCACTACAGTACAATTATTAACTAGAAGTGGCCCGGTACTGTCCAGTACACAGAAACGGCACTTTTATTTGTGTACTGGCACATTTCACAAGATGCCGGTAATCTCTTATCAGTCCACTTGATTATGGTCCAGAGCAATAATGTCTCAGGGTACACTATGTGACGTTCACCTGTTCTCGCAAAAGTCAAGTGTTTATTCCTTGAGTTTGGAGTTTTTATTTTCTATCTAATCTCTATCTGGAAGACGACCGCTGTGGCGACCATCATCATGCTTCAAAAGCATGAGTTAGCTCATCCACACACTCATACTTTCTGATATAATAAAAATAAACATGGAGCTGGCAAGTTGAGGCTTGAAAATATCAGAGGAAGATGCACAGAAGGGATTAAGCTGGGCAATAGCCCGGTATCCTGGACTCTTGCTCAAAAATTAATAAATTGATAAAGTTGAACCTGAATTTTCCTTAACACTAAAACAAGGCCAGACCAAAAGTTTCACTCCCAGGGCTGGAGTATGCCAGGTGTAATATTATTAGATATTAATGTAGATGTGATGCAATAATTTGATGCACAAGCCTGTTTTCTTTGTGTATTACCTTAATGACTCTGTCCTGGCAGTGCTGGATGATCTTACACAGCTCCTCTGTACCCTGAGACTCGAGACTCTGATGAAGGATCTGCTCAAACATCTAGTAAAACACAATTTGTAGTTTTGTACCTAACTTTGTGACATACATGCATGTAACACCAGACAAACTGACTCATATAGGAATATCCCATGAAATAATGTGATAATGTACTACACCCAGGTCCACAGTCTGTATTGTGGCATGTTTAACTGTTTAACTGTCCACTGAGTTATCAAACGGCCAAAAGATGTTCGCCTTTAGTTCTACTGTGTCCTTGATCAATGCCACAGTCAGAACCTCATCATTCAACTATTTGACAAACTCTAGTCAAACAGGAGCTACAGTGTAGGAAAATGATCAAGAAATATAATGAGTGTCAATAAAATGATTAGCTCTCATACAAACTTCCCATTGTGTTAACCAGTTAACCAATAACCTATATTAGACTGGTTAGTCAGTAGTTGAGGTTTCACCTCTCTCATGGGGATCTGGGCCCTTTGGACAAACACTGACGGGCTGCTCACGTCAAACTGTTGCTGCAGACCCTCAAGGCTCAGGTTCACCACCTTCTCATAGCAGCTGTGCATCTTAACTGGATGGAAAGCCAGCATGGAGATCTTCTCCATGTGCTGAGGAGGAAGACAAGAAGGGAGAGGAAGAGATGGATGAGGCATGGACAGATTTGGGAAAAATGTATAATTGTGTCTCACAATAAATATACTACTGCAAAAGTATCACTAATGTTACACTAGACAAATGCTGTTTAAATCACAAACATATTTGGAATAGGAGTATAGGAATTGCGGATAGATAACATTTGTTTTGTAAAGATCCAGATTCTTGTGCTTCAACTGCGAAAATCAGAGTGCATTTTCTATACATAATCATTATATATTGTGCTTCAATTTAAGCACATTCTCATGTTATGGGTTTTATTTAAAGCGACACAATTTTCAACCTTCACGTAATGTCTCTAAGCAGGGATGGGAAGTATTTCTGATACATGTATTAAAAAAAATACATATTTAAAATACGAAATATGCTCTTTTCTGGAGATGATGAAAAATTCCTTCAGATTTTGTACCAATATATTTCCATTATGTGTATTTTATTTAAAATACTGTAACATACATCCTTTGAAAAAAAGTGATGACATAAGAAGACAAATTGCAGGATGCTGCTTCAGATTGGACGTCATGGTGCTTGTGCCTACTTTAATTTGCCAGGACTTGTTAAGATCACAATTAGTCTACATAAGAATTGAATTGAGTCAAGCGATTACCATCAGAGCTGAGTTTCAAGACTTTAGAGCTCACTCTGTCGTTTACATCGATGACAGTGTTAAAGTCGCCACATAAAATAATTTTGTATCCGACCAATAGCGGTTCTTTAAGTCTTTTAAAAAGTTGAAAAATGTTTGTTCTCTCATGAGAGGTGTACACGTGTATCGTTCGTATTTTTTCTCCTCGGTAAAAACAATCCAACATGAGCAATCTACAAGGAATTAAATTAGGAAATCATTTGTTTTACGAATAATAGTGACATCACCAGTTTTAGAAAAAAGATCCCACCATCAGCTTTACTTTCGCCAATAGAAATTACACTTAGACCTTTGTTCCACATGCTGGATACCTTTACTCTTTACTTGTGTTCAGTCTCAGTTCTTGACAACATGTCAAAGTCAGTTTTCAACAAGAATTTAATTTGATGGGCTCTAAAAGAATTTGATTGGATGCCATGGGCATTCCAAGATGAAACTTTGGGGAAGGTCATAAATGTTTGGGGGGTTATGGTGTGGGTTAACAAGCTTTTCTTTTCTTTTTCTCTACCTCTACAAAAGGTGTTTCATGATCATCACCAGGCTCTGGGGCGGGGAATTCAGGAGTGGGAGAGAAAGAGCCAAAGTTGTTGCTGTAAGGGGGGCTCTCTGCTACAGCCTGCAGGTAAAGCGGGGTGCTGCCGACTCGCTGACCCTGACCCTTATACCTATTCCAAGCCCTACCAGTAGAGGTCCCCCAAACCCCAATTTATGAGCTGGAATAAAATGATATCAAAGTTTAGTTGGGGTGGCAAAAGACCCACGATAAGACTGGAAACTCTCCAGCTGCCAAAAGAAGAAGGAGGGATGAGACTACCAAAATTAAAGGAATACTACCATGCGGCCCAATTGAGATATATTGTAGGTTGGTGCAAACCAGACACAGTGAAATGAAATAGAAAAAGAGTTTGGAGAAAACCCAGTACAGAATATAATTGGGGATAAAGAAACATACAAGAAGATTCAAAACCAAATAGACACAATCACGATGTTCACATACAAAATATGGTTCAGCATAATACAAAAATATAAGATACAGAAAGACACTAATTTATTGAATATGATAGCAATTTTACACCGACTAGGTACGATATAGGATTTAAACAGTGGACAACCAAGGGAATCACAGCATGGTGTGTTTTGGTGAAAGATGGACAGCTTGAGAGTTTCCAAAATATGACAGAAAAAAAGGATTTAGATAATCAATCATGAATTCTGTGGATTCCTGCAACTTAGAGACTACTATATGAAAGAGATCAGGATGGACCCCTCCTGAGAAGTGAATAGTGTGATCCAGATCATCATAATCAACGCATACAAATAAACCACAATTAGAATTATATTGGGACTATATAAAAAAAAATGCTACAAAATACATTAAAAAAAAAAATGGGAATCAGGATTTAACATAAAACTTAGTGATGAAGATTGGCTAAGATTGGTATAATCTGCCAGACATTAGCCTCATGTATGAAACAAAGTGATTTTGAAGCAGAAACATATTTAGGTTACAAGGTCAGAGCTGCAGTGACTTCCTGACAAGTACAAATGAGCATTTCATGGGTTGTACTGGCAACAGATATGACAAATGTTGGGTGGCTGGGAGATTTTTTTTGAATCAGTCTTGAATATGTCAAAGATTACCCACAATATTAACTTTGAAGCATTGTTAGTTTTGTGTAGCATCAGCTAAAACATGTACTCCCTCCCCTCTTAATTTGAAAAGAGGACATTTGTAATATGGAAATGATTGAATATTTGGTGGTTTTGAGGAGGACTGATGCAGGACAAAAGTATTAATCTTTTATGACAACAATTCTTGGGAGTGAACATTCCTGCCATATACTCAAGTGTATGGTGAAAACAATGTTCAGTGTTCTATTGATCTATTAATAAAATGTTTTCATTTGAATTCCAATTTGCCAAGAGACCTTCTTACAAGAAAGTGTGCCATATGCACTAACACAGTGGAAATGAATCATAATGAAGCCTGAGGGTTAAGGAAACAGTTTGTCATCAACTAAATACTGTAGGTGTCCAAAGCCTGAGGGTCAGCCTCTTTCCCCGGATGAAGCAGAATCCAGTCACGTTAACTGTGCGTTGTAAGAATGGAAAAGACTGTCATAAAAAAAAAAAATAATAATTACAACACCCACACTGTCTCAACATTCAGAGTGGACCTAATTTTTAAGAATAGAGGGATAGATTTAGTGTATAGCCTACTTGTTAAATAGACAGGACAGTGCAGCAGCAGCACCAGCGAAGCTCTCTGAACAGATCAGCAATGTGACCCACAGTCCTCACAACCGAAGACGCAGCCGAAACACAGCAAGCGGTTCCGCGAAAACGGGAGCTTTGCAGCTGCGGGTCCGGGTGAGAGGACATCGGTTCTCACAGTGGAACTGTTCAGACAGCAAGTCTGGCTCCCGTGTAACGTCGCAGACAACACCATCTCAGAGATAGGATACTGACTGTATTTAAACACTAAACTTTCGAAAAAAACAGCAAAGCGAAAAAGAAAAAAAAGAGCATGGAACATTTACATGTGCATATATTAGTATTAACTATATTTCGATTAATGCGTGTGTGTTTAAATGCATGTGTATGTATGTAGTGAAAAGACGTAGTTACTGTAATTAACGAACACATTTTAGCAATGGCCTGCTGTTTAGCTCATTATAATAATGTAAAATTTCACTTACCTCTACATTTTTGAGCATCTTCCTGTGACATGTCAATAGCCTCCCTCTACCACCAACTTCCCCAGTAATTCCTTGGTCAGCGACTGATGCTGCAACTCCATTACATGTTCATCCACCTGCTGAGCAGACACTAACCTGTTCACGTTTTGGATATTAATCCGCTGCTGCTGTGGTGGGGAACTACGTTGCGTTGGAGTGTGACGATGGTCGATAATTATCTTAAAGCTACAGTAGTAGTTGAAATAAACTGCCCCTTTGTTTCACCACACATGCATGGCAGAAATGTTCGCTTCCAAGATTTTTTGTAATAAAAACATAACAGATTAATCCTCTGCATTCTTTGTGCGTTTGGATTTTTTTTTGAGGATATCTTACACCAAATTGCTTCAAATTTGGTGTAGGTGAAGTTATTTTCCACTGTCAGGGAATATCAACATTTTTCATTATCATATAACACACTATTCAATCAATATCTGAAGCTAAAATGATGTGGGTGTATTTTAGGGATATCATAGTATGGTGTGAATGTGGGTTTAGGAATAAATGTGTGTGTGTGTGTCTGTGTCTGTGTGTCTGTGTGTATGTGCAACTCCAGGCACTTCTTGTTCTCACATCAAGTTCAAATCGACATGATACACAGGCACCTACACCTACAAAGAGGCTCATACACACATTCACTCCTTTGAGTAAAAAAAAGAAACAGGCATCTTGAGGGACTTCAAAGACTTGCCCTCTACGTGAACCCAAACAAAAGTCTGGTTTTGTTTACACAGGTGCAATTACAGGTAAACACAATGTTTCACTTTGTTTGGGGCTCAATTCATCCTGACTGTCAAAGACACAGCCTCAGACGCTGAAGACCTCGACCTCATCAACATCAGTCACAATGTACTGAAAAAGAAAAAGGTTAAATAATTTATCAAAACTAACCCTAACCCTATCATATTATAGTGATTACATGTAAAATAATTACATCAAATCAAACATAAGCTAGATGTTTTGTATGACCTGTGTGATCATCCGTTTTTGATGAAGTTTAAAATCCATAATTTGTATTAGTAGTGTACGATTTCACTTTCACTGAACTCAGTACCACCTATACTTCATATACTAGTAGTATGGAGTACTTTTACTGTATACGTTTTGGAGGAATATAGGGTCAAAGTTCACTTTTTGCAACAAACAATAGGGTAACATTTTTTGATGAAGTATAAAATCCTTATTTTTTATCAGTAGTTTATGATTTTACTTTCACTGGACGTATTCAGCTGAGGTTAGGCTGTTTTCGGATTTTTTTCTTTTTTCTACTGTCCCATAATATAAACCTCACTAATGAAGTTAACATCATATAAGATATACTTCTGTACCCTCAGTGTTTGATTTTGCAATGATTTCACTGTTGGGATGTGTTTTTCTATTGGTGTCTGTTTGTGTGCGCATCCAGCCGAGAAAAGGCTGTTTTCGGATTTTTTTCTACTGTCCACAGTACTGTGCAAAGGTTTTAGGCAGTTGTGAAAAAAATGAATCAATCATCAATCAACAAAATGCAGTGAATAAACAAAAGAGAAATCTAAATCACCCTTTGTGAGGTTTATGTTATGGGACAGTAGAAAAATGAAAAAAATCAGAAAACAGCCGTATCCATGCTGAATGCGCACAAAAACAGAGACAAATAGAAAAACACATCCAAACAGTGAAATCATTGCAAAATCAAACACTGAGGGTACATCAATATACCTTATAAGATGTTAACTTCATATTATAGGACGGTAGAAAAAAGATTAAAATACCCTCGATCAGCCTTAGTCCCTGATACACATACGGAAAAATCAGACTCCTGGCTTAATGCCTTTAGGAATTATTACAAAAAACACACCCGAACGGCTGACCAATGACCTTTTCCGAACGTTGCACAGGTCTGAAACTCGGCAACCGGGATAAGCTTTAGTCCCTGATACACATACGGAAAAATCAGACTCCTGGCTTAATGCCTTTAGGAATTATTACAAAAAACACACCCGAACGGCTGACCAATGACCTTTTCCGAACGTTGCACAGGTCTGAAACTCGGCAACCGGGATAAGCTTTAGTCCCTGATACACATACGGAAAAATCAGACTCCTGACTCAATGCCTTTAGGAATTATTACAAAAAACACACCACAGCGGCTGACCTTTGACCTTTCCAAAGGTTGCACGGGTCTGAAACTCGGCACCCTGGATCAGCCAGGAGTCCCTGATACACATACGGAGAAATCAGCATCCGGGCTCATTGCCTTTAGGAATTATTGAAGAAAAGACAGTTTCCCACCTTTCTTACGTTTGAATTTTACAGACTGTGTTTTTGGCAGTTTTTTTTGGCCAGGGGGAAAAAAGCCCACAGTCCTGTGTCCAAAAACTGAAGACTCTATACAGTCTTAGACTCTTTGGCCAGAGTGGAAGTTTTGGAGGAACTACATTTCTACAGGTCGCAGGAGTGTGAATATTTCATATGTCGTTTGGGGTCCCAAGACGAGCAGAACGACGAGGGTACTTAGTATATCTTATAAGATGTTAACTTTATTTGTGAGGTTTATGTTATGGGACAGTAGAAAAATGAAAAAAAATCAGAAAACAGTCGTATTCCAGCTGAATGCGCACAAAAACAGACAAAAATAGAAAAACACATTCAAACAGTGAAATCATTGCAAAATCAAACACTGAAGGTATATAACTATATCTTATGAGATGTTAACTTTATTTGTGAGGTTTATGTTATGGGACAATAAAAAAATGAATAAAATCAGAAAACAGCCGTATCCCTGCTGAATGCACACAAAAACAGAGACAAATAGAAAAACACATCCAAACAGTGAAATCATTGCAAAATCAAACACTGAAGGTATATAACTATATCTTTTAAGATGTTAACTTTATTTGTGAGGTTTATGTTATGGGACAGTAGAAAAATGAAAAAAAATCAGAAAACAGTCGTATTCCAGCTGAATGCGCACAAAAACAGACAAAAATAGAAAAACACATTTAAACAGTGAAATCATTGCAAAATCAAACACTGAAGGTATATAACTATATCTTATAAGATGTTAACTTTATTTGTGAGTTTTATGTTATGGGACAGTAGAAACAGTTTCAGACCCGTGCAACCTTTGGAAAGGTCAAAGGTCAGCCGTTCGGGTGTGTCTGAATGCGCACAAAAACAGACACAAATAGAAAAACACATCCAAACAGTGAAATCATTATAAATTCAAACACTGAGGGTACATCAATATACCTTATAAGATGTTAACTTCATATTATAGGACAGTAGAAAAAAGATTAAAATACCCTTGATCAGCCTTAGTCCCTGATACACATACGGAAAAATCAGACTCCTGGCTTAATGCCTTTAGGAATTATTACAAAAAACACACCTAAACATCAGAGCAGACATCCCCCCCATTCTCCCCTGCACATCGGAGGAACAGCGGTGGAAGTGGTCTCCAGCTTCAGGTACCTGGGCGTGCATCTCAAGGACGACCTCACCTGGAGCAGCAACACTTCCAGCCTGGTCCGGAAGGCACACCAGCGCCTCTACTTCCTCAGGAGGCTGAGACGCGCTGGACTAGGAAGGTCAGCCCTTATCACCTTCTACAGATGTGTAGTGGAGAGTGTCCTGTGCTCCTGCATCACTGTGTGGCACGGCAGCTGCTCTGCAGCAGAGTGGTGAAAGCTGCACAGAGAACCGTGGGCAGCAGCCTCCCCACCATCACGGACATCTTCACCTCCAGATGCAGGAAAAGGGCTACCTGCATCATGAGAGATCCCACTCACCCGGCACACACACTGTTCACCCCCCTCCCCTCAGGCAGGAGGCTACGGAGCATCAAGAGCAGCTCTACGAGACTGAGGAACAGCTTCTTCCCTGGAGCTGTCAGACTCCTTAACTCTCTGTAACCCCATAGCCCTGCTGCCCCCACCCCCCACGTACTGTACTTTGCACATGCCCCCAGTACCGTACACACCCTTGCACCAAATTCTTTTTTGCACAGCACCTTACCTCCAGAGGTTTAAAGTTTTGATCTCTTTTAATTTATATTTTGTTAAGTTAAACTGTTGGTTCTTATTTCTTATTTTCTTATTCTTCTTATTGCTGGGCCGACCGGGTTCTGGAGAGACTGATTTTCGTTCTGACCTCATGTCTAATGTGTGTTAGTATGACAATGAAGAAATCTTGAATCTTGAATCTTGAATCTTGAATCTAAACGGCTGACCTTTGACCTTTCCGAAGGTTACACAGGTCTGAAACTCGGCACCCTAGATTAGCCTTAGTCCCTGATACACATACGGAAAAATCAGACTCCTGGCTCAATGCCTTTAGGAATTATTACAAAAAACACACCCGAATGGCTGACCATTGACCTTTCCGAAGGTTGCACAGGTCTGAAACTCGGCTACCGGGATAATCTTTAGTCCCTGATACACATACGGAAAGATCAGACTCCTGACTCAATGCCTTTAGGAATTATTACAAAAAACACACCCGAACGGCTGACCATTGACCTTTCCGAAGGTTGCACAGGCCTGAAACTCTGCACCCGGGATAAGCCTAAATCCCTGATACACATACGGAAAAATCAGACTCCTGGCTCAATGCCTTTAGGAATTATTACAAAAAACACACCCGAACGGCTGACCATTGACCTTTCCGAAGGTTGCACAGGTCTGAAACTCGGCAACCGGGATAAGCTTTAGTCCCTGATACACATACGGAGAAAACAGACTCCTGACTCAATGCCTTTAGGAATTATTACAAAAAACACACCCGAACGGCTGACCATTGACCTTTCCGAAGGTTACACAGGTCTGAAACTCTGCATCCGGGATAAGCCGAAATCCCTGATACACATACGGAAAAATCAGACTCCTGGCTCAATGCCTTTAGGAATTATTACAAAAAACACACCTGAACGGCTGACCATTGACCTTTCCGAAGGTTGCACAGGTCTGAAACTCTGCACCGGGGATAAGCCTAAATCCCTGATACACATACGGAAAAATCAGACTCCTGGCTCAATGCCTTTAGGAATTATTACAAAAAACACACCCGAACGGCTGACCATTGACCTTTCCGAAGGTTGCACAGGTCTGAAACGCGGCACCCTAGATCAGCCTTAGTCCCTGATACACATACGGAAAAATCAGACTCCTGGCATAAGGCCTTTAGGAATTATTACAAAAAACACACCCGAACGGCTGACCTATGACCTTTCCAAAGGTTGCACGGGTCTGAAACTTGGCACCCTGGATAAGCCTTAGTCCCTGATACAGATACGGAAAAATCAGACCACTGGCTGAATGCCTTTAGGAATTATTACAAAAAACACATCCGAACGGCTGACCATTGACCTTTCCGAAGGTTGCACAGTTCTGAAACTCTGCACCGGGGATAAGCCTAAATCCCTGATACACATACGGAAAGATCAGACTCCTGACTCAATGCTTTTAGGAATTATTACAAAAAACACACCGGAACGGCTGACCATTGACCTTTCCGAAGGTTGCACAGGCCTGAAACTCTGCACCCGGGATAAGCCTAAATCCCTGATACACAGGTCCCTGACTTCTGTAAATTTGTCAGGGATCAAATCAAACTATTCTGTGAAACAAACTGTCCTTCTTCCCCTAATAGTTTCATACTATGGGATACATTAAAAGCTTATTTAAGAGGACAAATAATCTCATATACAAAAGGACTTAAAAAATCATATGTAGCAGAAGTGGAAAAATTTGAAAAAGAAATTCTTGGGCTGGAAAAAGACTTTCAGCAACATAGGGATAAGAAGATATACAGTTTATTGGTAAAAAGAAAACTCAAGTATGATACACTATGCACTTATAGGGCTGAGAAAGACATTTTGAGAACGAAACAAAGGTACTACGAACTGGGGGAGAAGGCTCATAAAGTCCTATCCTGGCAATTAAAGAAAGAGGAGAGTTCAAAAACAATTAACCAAATTGAAGACGAACATGGCTGTATTACACAGAACCCAAAAGAAATAAATGAAACTTTTAAAAAGTTTTATGTTAATTTATACAAGTCGGAATCACCAGAAGATCTGTCCACAATAGATACATTCTTAAATAATATTGATTTGCCTAAACTGAGTCAAGACGACCAGAGGTATTTAGATTCACCATTTACCTCCAAAGAGATCGAAAACGCTCTAGCAACGCTGCAATCTAATAAATCACCAGGGGAGGATGGGTTTCCCCCCGAATTTTATAAAGAGTTTAAGGATTTGCTTATACCTCTCCTTATGGATGTAATTAATCTAGCATCTAAAACACAAAGCCTCCCTGATTCATTTTCAATGGCTATAATTACAGTGATCCATAAAAAAAACAAAGACCCCTTAAAATGCTCCTCTTTCCGACCAATTTCACTCTTGAATGCGGATTATAAATTGTTTTCTAAAGCTATAGCAAACAGGTTGAGTGAATTCTTACCAAAATTGATAAACCGAGACCAGGTTGGCTTTATCCAGAAGAGATCCTCTGCCAATAACATGTGTAGGTTACTTAACGTTATTCATATGGCAACCTCCAGTACTGAACCTAGTATAGCCGTTACGCTGGACGCGGAAAAGGCCTTTGATAGGCTTGAGTGGCCCTATCTATTCAAGGTTCTATCTAAATTTGGATTTGGCTCCTATTTTATTAATTGGGTCAGAATGCTTGTATAAGAATCCACAGGCCAGAATAATTACTAATGGACAAATGTCCACTGTCTTCCCCCTCAGTAGATCGAGCAGACAAGGGTGTCCCTTATCCCCTGGGCTTTTCGTTATAGCTATTGAACCTCTGGCCGAGACAATCAGACACGATTCAGAGATAAAAGGTGTGAAAGTGGACCAGACGATACATAAAATCAATCTGATGGCAGATGATATAATTCTGTATTTAACAAAACCATCTGATTCCCTTGCTAAATTGAAAACCGTTTTGCATGCATTTGGATATGTCTCTGGATATAAGGTAAATTACGATAAATGTGAAATTCTTCCACTTTCAAATTTTGACTACACTGAACATCAGCAAAGAGGTCCATTTAAATGGTCTCCAAGCGGGATAAGATACCTTGGAATTATGGTGGATAACAACCTTAAAAATGTGTACAAACTCAACTACTCACCACTAGTTAGTCGAATAATAGAGGATTTACAGAAATGGATGAGCTTACCTATCACTTTGATCGGCCGAATAAATTGCATTAAAATGAATATATTACCAAGGCTGCAGTACCTCTTTCAGTCCTTACCAATCCCAGTGCCATCCAGCTTTTTTAAAAACCTGAATAAACATATTAGACAATTCATATGGAATGGTAAGACTCCAAGGGTTTCAATGGAAAAACTTACATGGGATTATAAACTGGGGGGTCTTCGACTGCCTAACCTTGAAAAGCATTATTTGGCTGCCCAGATGCGACTTGTTTCTTTTTTATTTGAAAGGGAAAATGTCCCACCTTGGGTTTCAATTGGAATATGTATGCTGTTAAAGAAAAGGTTCCTGCAGACTTCAGCTATAAATGGACACCTACAACCATCTCCAGAAGAACTGACAACCCTGTTTTGACCCATATCATCAAAACATGGCATGAAGTCCGGAAAAATACTGGACTAAAAAATATATTTCACCCAGGACACCATTGAAACAGAACAAACTCATACCTATGTCAGTGGATAATAAGATCCTGGAAACGTGGCACCAGAAAGGGATTCATCATTTGGAGGACTGTTATAAGGATGGATGCCTGATGTCTTTTGAGGACCTAAGGAGGAAATATGATCTGTCCAGTAGAAACTTTTTTTGTTATTTACAGTTAAGATCATTTCTTAAATCTGTTTTGGGATCTGAAATGACTTTACCCATGCTCAGCGATCTGGAAAAACTGCTTCAGGAGGGTAACGCACCCCGTCTTATTGCAAAAGTCTACTCCCTCTTGATGGATGATGCTCCAAAACCAGGTTTACATAAATCAAGGGAGAAATGGGAGTCTGACTTGGGTGTGACAATGGGTACAGAGCTCTGGGCTGAATTGTGTCAAAAAAGTCTAACTGCCACTCTTAATTCTAGATACAGGCTGACTTATTATAACTTTCTTCATCAAACCTATCTTACGCCACAGAAATTACATAAATATAAACCTGAGATATCCAACCTGTGCTTTAGATGTAGTATAGAAGAGGGTTCATTCCTACACTGCACTTGGTTATGCACAAAACTTAACACATTCTGGCATGATTTCTCTGGCATCATGACAAAACTCCTAGGACTACATCTCCCATTAGATCCTCAAACCTGCTTATTAGGAGATACTACAAATATTAATGCACGATTAAGAAAAGCTCAAAAGAGGTTCCTCTCTTAGCCTTAGTCCCTGATGCACATACGGAAAAATCAGACTCCTGGCTCAATGCCTTTAGGAATTATTACAAAAAAAACACCCGAACGGCTGACCATTGACCTTTCCGAGGGTTGCACAGGTCTGAAACTCGGCAACCGGGATAAGCTTTAGTCCCTGATACACATACGGAAAAATCAGACTCCTGGCTTAAGGCCTTTAGGAATTATTCGAAAAAACACACCCGAACGGCTGACCTTTGACCTTTCCAAAGGTTGCACAGGCCTGAAACTCTGCACCCGGGATAAGCCTAAATCCCTGATACACATACGGAAAAATCAGACTCCTGGCTCAATGCCTTTAGGAATTATTACAAAAAACACACCCGAACGGCTGACCATTGACCTTTCCGAAGGTTGCACAGGTCTGAAACTCGGCTACCGGGATAAGCCTAAATCCCTGATACACATACGGAAAAATCAGACTCCTGGCTCAATGCCTTTAGGAATTATTACAAAAAACACACCCGAACGGCTGACCTTTGACCTTTCCAAAGGTTGCACGGGTCTGAAACTTGGCACCCTGGATAAGCCTTAGTCCCTGATACAGATACGGAAAAATCAGACCACTGGCTGAATGCCTTTAGGAATTATTACAAAAAACACACCCGAACGGCTGACCATTGACCTTTCCCAAGGTTGCACAGGTCTGAAACTCTGCACCCGGGATAAGCCTAAATCCCTGATACACATACGGAAAAATCAGACTCCTGGCTCAATGCCTTTAGGAATTATTACAAAAAACACACCAGAGCGGCTGACCTTTGACCTTTTCCAAAGGTTGCACAGGTCTGAAACTCGGCACCCTGGATCAGCCAGGAGTCCCTGATACACATACGGAGAAATCAGCCTCCGGGCTCATTGCCTTTAGGAATTATTGAAGAAAAGACAGTTTCCCACCTTTCTTACGTTTGAATTTTACAGACTGTGTTTTTGGCAGTTTTTTTTGGCCGGGGGAAAAAAGCCCAAAGTCCTGTATCCAAAAACTGAAAATCAGGTCATGTCAGACTCTATACAGTCTTACCCTGGATTTCCACTGGACGCGGAACGGCCGTGGAACGGCCGCGGCGCGGTTCTGCTTCGTCCTCTCCCAAACGTCAATCCCCACCGGGCGCGTTACGGCAGCGGCGCGGAGCCTTGGGAGCCAGCGGTATTCACGGAAGATCGCGCGATAATCTCGAACGGACGCGAGATCCCGCGATAGACTGTGTGTATAAAGGAAACAACAACACAGCTTCTTTCATTTCTCCACTTCCATAATCAGTCTCTCGTCGTCCTTTGTCTCCGAGACCCTCGGATCAAATGACTGTTGACCTGGGAGCACCGTGACGTTGAGGTGAAGTTGTGACCTGCGTATTGTGTTTTATTTTGAAAGGGGGGCGGAAAGTGTTTTACTTTGATACTGTGTCGGACTTCCTGTCTTGTGCGATCTGCTTCGTTGAAATTTACGAGGTTCAGCAGCGGCAACGGAAAAAATAGAACTGATTCCTATCATAGCGCTGCGGCGCGGCGAGCCGCTTCTGGGCCGCTGCTGATCCGGGCCGCAGTGCGGCCGGTGGGAATGCTCACATTGATTAGAATGGAAGCGATTAGCAACGGCTACCGTTCCGCGGCCGTTCCGCGGCCGTTCCGCGTCCAGTGGAAATCCAGGGTTAGACCCTTTTGGCCAGAGTGAAAGAGGAACTACAGGTCGCAGGAGTGTGAATATTTCATATGTCGTTTGGGGTCCCAAGACGAGCGGAACGACGAGGGTACATTAGTATATCTTATAAGATGTTAACTTTATTTGTGAGGTTTATGTTATGGGACAGTAGAAAATGAAAAAAAATCAGAAAACAGCCTTATCTCAGCTGAATGCGAACACAAACAGACACTTGTAGAAAAACACATCCAAACAGTGAAATCATTGCAAAATCAAACAGTGAGTGTACAGAACTAAATCTTTTAAGATGTTAACTTCATTTGTGAGGTTTATGTTATGGGACAGCAGAAAAATTAAAAAAATCCGTAAACAGCCTTATCTCAGCTGAATGCGCACACAAACAGACTTCAATAGAAAAACACATCCAAACAGTGAAATCATTGCAAAATCAAACACTGAGGGTAAAGAAGTATATCTTATAAGATGTTAAGTTCATTTGTGAGGTTTATGTTATGGGACAGCAGAAAAATGAAAAAAATCCGTAAACAGCCTTATCTCAGCTGAATGCGCACACAAACAGACACTTGTAGAAAAACACATCCCAACAGTGAAATCATTGCAAAATCAAACACTGAGGGTACAGAACTAAATCTTTTAAGATGTTAACTTCATTTGTGAGGTTTATGTTATGGGACAGCAGAAAAATGAAAAAAATCCGGAAACAGCCTTATCTCAGCTGAATGCGCACACAAACAGACACCAATAGAAAAACACATCCAAACAGTGAAATCATTGCAAAATCAAACAGTGAGTGTACAGAACTAAATATTTTAGGATGTTAACTTCATTTGTGAGGTTTATGTTATGGGACAGCAGAAAAATGAAAAAAAACCGTAAACAGCCTTATCTCAGCTGAATGCGCACACAAACAGACACTTGTAGAAAAACACATCCCAACAGTGAAATCATTGCAAAATCAAACACTGAGGGTACAGAACTAAATCTTTTAAGATGTTAACTTCATTTGTGAGGTTTAGGTTATGGGACAGCAGAAAAATTAAAAAAAATCCGTAAACAGCCTTATCTCAGCTGAATGCGCACACAAACAGACACCAATAGAAAAACACATCCAAACAGTGAAATCTTTGCAAAATTAAACACTGAGGGTAAAGAAGTATATCTTATAAGATGTTAAGTTCATTTGTTAGGTTTATATTATGGGAAAGTAGAAAAATGAAAAAAATCCGAAAACAGCCTTATCTCAGCTGTATGCGCACACAAACAGACACCAATAGAAAAACACATCCAAACAGTGAAATCAATGCAAAATCAAGCAGTGAGTGTACAGAACTAAATCTTTTAAGATGTTAACTTCATTTGTGAGGTTTATGTTATGGGACAGCAGAAAAATTAAAAAAATCCGTAAACAGCCTTATCTCAGCTGAATGCGCACACAAACAGACTTCAATAGAAAAACACATCCAAACAGTGAAATCATTGCAAAATCAAACACTGAGGGTACAGAACTAAATCTTTTAAGATGTTAACTTCATTTGTGAGGTTTATGTTATGGGACAGCAGAAAAATGAAAAAAATCCGGAAACAGCCTTATCTCAGCTGAATGCGCACACAAACAGACACCAATAGAAAAACACATCCAAACAGTGAAATCATTGCAAAATCAAACAGTGAGTGTACAGAACTAAATCTTTTAAGATGTTAACTTCATTTGTGAGGTTTATGTTATGGGACAGCAGAAAAATTAAAAAAATCCGTAAACAGCCTTATCTCAGCTGAATGCGCACACAAACAGACACCAATAGAAAAAGACATCTAAACAGTGAAATCTTTGCAAAATTAAACACTGAGGGTAAAGAAGTATATCTTATAAGATGTTAAGTTCATTTGTTAGGTTTATATTATGGGAAAGTAGAAAAATGAAAAAAATCCGAAAACAGCCTTATCTCAGCTGTATGCGCACACAAACAGACACCAATAGAAAAACACATCCAAACAGTGAAATCAATGCAAAATCAAGCAGTGAGTGTACAGAACTAAATCTTTTAAGATGTTAACTTCATTTGTGAGGTTTATGTTATGGGACAGCAGAAAAATTAAAAAAATCCGTAAACAGCCTTATCTCAGCTGAATGCGCACACAAACAGACTTCAATAGAAAAACACATCCAAACAGTGAAATCATTGCAAAATCAAACACTGAGGGTAAAGAAGTATATCTTATAAGATGTTAAGTTCATTTGTGAGGTTTATGTTATGGGACAGCAGAAAAATGAAAAAAATCCGTAAACAGCCTTATCTCAGCTGAATGCGCACACAAACAGACACTTGTAGAAAAACACATCCCAACAGTGAAATCATTGCAAAATCAAACACTGAGGGTACAGAACTAAATCTTTTAAGATGTTAACTTCATTTGTGAGGTTTATGTTATGGGACAGCAGAAAAATGAAAAAAATCCGGAAACAGCCTTATCTCAGCTGAATGCGCAAACAGACACCAATAGAAAAACACATCCAAACAGTGAAATCATTGCAAAATCAAACAGTGAGTGTACAGAACTAAATCTTTTAAGATGTTAACTTCATTTGTGAGGTTTATGTTATGGGACAGCAGAAAAATGAAAAAAATCCGGAAACAGCCTTATCTCAGCTGAATGCGCACACAAACAGACACCAATAGAAAAACACATCCAAACAGTGAAATCATTGCAAAATCAAACAGTGAGTGTACAGAACTAAATCTTTTAAGATGTTAACTTCATTTGTGAGGTTTATGTTATGGGACAGCAGAAAAATTAAAAAAATCCGTAAACAGCCTTATCTCAGCTGAATGCGCACACAAACAGACACCAATAGAAAAAGACATCTAAACAGTGAAATCTTTGCAAAATTAAACACTGAGGGTAAAGAAGTATATCTTATAAGATGTTAAGTTCATTTGTTAGGTTTATATTATGGGAAAGTAGAAAAATGAAAAAAATCCGAAAACAGCCTTATCTCAGCTGTATGCGCACACAAACAGACACCAATAGAAAAACACATCCAAACAGTGAAATCAATGCAAAATCAAGCAGTGAGTGTACAGAACTAAATCTTTTAAGATGTTAACTTCATTTGTGAGGTTTATGTTATGGGACAGCAGAAAAATGAAAAAAATCCGTAAACAGCCTTATCTCAGCTGAATGCGCACACAAACAGACTTCAATAGAAAAACACATCCAAACAGTGAAATCATTGCAAAATCAAACACTGAGGGTAAAGCAGTATATCTTATAAGATGTTAAGTTCATTTGTGAGGTTTATGTTATGGGACAGCAGAAAAATGAAAAAAATCCGTAAACAGCCTTATCTCAGCTGAATGCGCACACAAACAGACACTTGTAGAAAAACACATCCCAACAGTGAAATCATTGCAAAATCAAACACTGAGGGTACAGAACTAAATCTTTTAAGATGTTAACTTCATTTGTGAGGTTTATGTTATGGGACAGCAGAAAAATGAAAAAAATCCGGAAACAGCCTTATCTCAGCTGAATGCGCAAACAGACACCAATAGAAAAACACATCCAAACAGTGAAATCATTGCAAAATCAAACAGTGAGTGTACAGAACTAAATCTTTTAAGATGTTAACTTCATTTGTTAGGTTTATATTATGGGAAAGTAGAAAAATGAAAAAAATCCGAAAACAGCCTTATCTCAGCTGTATGCGCACACAAACAGACACCAATAGAAAAACACATCCAAACAGTGAAATCAATGCAAAATCAAACAGTGAGTGTACAGAACTAAATCTTTTAAGATGTTAACTTCATTTGTGAGGTTTATGTTATGGGACAGCAGAAAAATTAAAAAAATCCGTAAACAGCCTTATCTCAGCTGAATGCGCACACAAACAGACACCAATAGAAAAACACATCCAAACAGTGAAATCTTTGCAAAATTAAACACTGAGGGTAAAGAAGTATATCTTATAAGATGTTAAGTTCATTTGTTAGGTTTATATTATGGGAAAGTAGAAAAATGAAAAAAATCCGAAAACAGCCTTATCTCAGCTGTATGCGCACACAAACAGACACCAATAGAAAAACACATCCAAACAGTGAAATCAATGCAAAATCAAACAGTGAGTGTACAGAACTAAATCTTTTAAGATGTTAACTTCATTTGTGAGGTTTATGTTATGGGACAGCAGAAAAATTTAAAAAATCCGTAAACAGCCTTATCTCAGCTGAATGCGCACACAAACAGACACTTGTAGAAAAACACATCCCAACAGTGAAACCATTGCAAAATCAAACACTGAGGGTACAGAACTAAATATTTTAAGATGTTAACTTCATTTGTGAGGTTTATGTTATGGGACAGCAGAAAAATTAAAAAAATCCGGAAACAGCCTTATCTCAGCTGAATGCGCACACAAACAGACTTCAATAGAAAAACACATCCCAACAGTGAAATCATTGCAAAATCAAACACTGAGGGTACAGAACTAAATCTTTTAAGATGTTAACTTCATTTGTGAGGTTTATGTTATGGGACAGCAGAAAAATTAAAAAAATCCGGAAACAGCCTTATCTCAGCTGAATGCGCACACAAACAGACACCAATAGAAAAACACATCCAAACAGTGAAATCATTGCAAAATCAAACAGTGAGTGTACAGAACTAAATCTTTTAAGATGTTAACTTCATTTGTGAGGTTTATGTTATGGGACAGCAGAAAAATTAAAAAAATCCGTAAACAGCCTTATCTCAGCTGAATGCGCACACAAACAGACACTTGTAGAAAAACACATCCAAACAGTGAAATCTTTGCAAAATTAAACAGTGAGTGTACAGAACTAAATCTTTTAAGATGTTAACTTCATTTGTGAGGTTTATGTTATGGGACAGCAGAAAAATTAAAAAAATCCGTAAACAGCCTTATCTCAGCTGAATGCGCACACAAACAGACACTTGTAGAAAAACACATCCCAACAATGAAACCATTGAAGAATCAAACACTGAGGGTACAGAACTAAATATTTTAAGATGTTAACTTCATTTGTGAGGTTTATGTTATGGGACAGCAGAAAAATTAAAAAAATCCGTAAACAGCCTAATCTCAGCTGAATGCGCACACAAACAGACACTTGTAGAAAAACACATCCCAACAGTGAAATCATTGCAAAATCAAACACTGAGGGTACAGAACTAAATCTTTTAAGATGTTAACTTCATTTGTGAGGTTTATGTTATGGGACAGCAGAAAAATGAAAAAAATCCGTAAACAGCCTTATCTCAGCTGAATGCGCACACAAACAGACACTTGTAGAAAAACACATCCAAACAGTGAAATCTTTGCAAAATTAAACACTGAGGGTAAAGAAGTATATCTTATAAGATGTTAAGTTCATTTGTTAGGTTTATATTATGGGAAAGTAGAAAAATGAAAAAAATCCGAAAACAGCCTTATCTCAGCTGTATGCGCACACAAACAGACACCAATAGAAAAACACATCCAAACAGTGAAATCAATGCAAAATCAAACAGTGAGTGCACAGAACTAAATCTTTTAAGATGTTAACTTCATTTGTGAGGTTTATGTTATGGGACAGCAGAAAAATTAAAAAAATCCGTAAACAGCCTTATCTCAGCTGAATGCGCACACAAACAGACACCAATAGAAAAACACATCCAAACAGTGAAATCTTTGCAAAATTAAACACTGAGGGTAAAGAAGTATATCTTATAAGATGTTAAGTTCATTTGTTAGGTTTATATTATGGGAAAGTAGAAAAATGAAAAAAATCCGAAAACAGCCTTATCTCAGCTGTATGCGCACACAAACAGACACCAATAGAAAAACACATCCAAACAGTGAAATCAATGCAAAATCAAACAGTGAGTGTACAGAACTAAATCTTTTAAGATGTTAACTTCATTTGTGAGGTTTATGTTATGGGACAGCAGAAAAATTTAAAAAATCCGTAAACAGCCTTATCTCAGCTGAATGCGCACACAAACAGACACTTGTAGAAAAACACATCCCAACAGTGAAACCATTGCAAAATCAAACACTGAGGGTACAGAACTAAATATTTTAAGATGTTAACTTCATTTGTGAGGTTTATGTTATGGGACAGCAGAAAAATTAAAAAAATCCGGAAACAGCCTTATCTCAGCTGAATGCGCACACAAACAGACTTCAATAGAAAAACACATCCCAACAGTGAAATCATTGCAAAATCAAACACTGAGGGTACAGAACTAAATCTTTTAAGATGTTAACTTCATTTGTGAGGTTTATGTTATGGGACAGCAGAAAAATTAAAAAAATCCGGAAACAGCCTTATCTCAGCTGAATGCGCACACAAACAGACACCAATAGAAAAACACATCCAAACAGTGAAATCATTGCAAAATCAAACAGTGAGTGTACAGAACTAAATCTTTTAAGATGTTAACTTCATTTGTGAGGTTTATGTTATGGGACAGCAGAAAAATTAAAAAAATCCGTAAACAGCCTTATCTCAGCTGAATGCGCACACAAACAGACACTTGTAGAAAAACACATCCAAACAGTGAAATCTTTGCAAAATTAAACAGTGAGTGTACAGAACTAAATCTTTTAAGATGTTAACTTCATTTGTGAGGTTTATGTTATGGGACAGCAGAAAAATTAAAAAAATCCGTAAACAGCCTTATCTCAGCTGAATGCGCACACAAACAGACACTTGTAGAAAAACACATCCCAACAATGAAACCATTGAAGAATCAAACACTGAGGGTACAGAACTAAATATTTTAAGATGTTAACTTCATTTGTGAGGTTTATGTTATGGGACAGCAGAAAAATTAAAAAAATCCGTAAACAGCCTAATCTCAGCTGAATGCGCACACAAACAGACACTTGTAGAAAAACACATCCCAACAGTGAAATCATTGCAAAATCAAACACTGAGGGTACAGAACTAAATCTTTTAAGATGTTAACTTCATTTGTGAGGTTTATGTTATGGGACAGCAGAAAAATGAAAAAAATCCGTAAACAGCCTTATCTCAGCTGAATGCGCACACAAACAGACACTTGTAGAAAAACACATCCAAACAGTGAAATCTTTGCAAAATTAAACACTGAGGGTAAAGAAGTATATCTTATAAGATGTTAAGTTCATTTGTTAGGTTTATATTATGGGAAAGTAGAAAAATGAAAAAAATCCGAAAACAGCCTTATCTCAGCTGTATGCGCACACAAACAGACACCAATAGAAAAACACATCCAAACAGTGAAATCAATGCAAAATCAAACAGTGAGTGCACAGAACTAAATCTTTTAAGATGTTAACTTCATTTGTGAGGTTTATGTTATGGGACAGCAGAAAAATTAAAAAAATCCGTAAACAGCCTTATCTCAGCTGAATGCGCACACAAACAGACACCAATAGAAAAACACATCCAAACAGTGAAATCTTTGCAAAATTAAACACTGAGGGTAAAGAAGTATATCTTATAAGATGTTAAGTTCATTTGTTAGGTTTATATTATGGGAAAGTAGAAAAATGAAAAAAATCCGAAAACAGCCTTATCTCAGCTGTATGCGCACACAAACAGACACCAATAGAAAAACACATCCAAACAGTGAAATCAATGCAAAATCAAACAGTGAGTGTACAGAACTAAATCTTTTAAGATGTTAACTTCATTTGTGAGGTTTATGTTATGGGACAGCAGAAAAATTTAAAAAATCCGTAAACAGCCTTATCTCAGCTGAATGCGCACACAAACAGACACTTGTAGAAAAACACATCCCAACAGTGAAACCATTGCAAAATCAAACACTGAGGGTACAGAACTAAATATTTTAAGATGTTAACTTCATTTGTGAGGTTTATGTTATGGGACAGCAGAAAAATTAAAAAAATCCGGAAACAGCCTTATCTCAGCTGAATGCGCACACAAACAGACTTCAATAGAAAAACACATCCCAACAGTGAAATCATTGCAAAATCAAACACTGAGGGTACAGAACTAAATCTTTTAAGATGTTAACTTCATTTGTGAGGTTTATGTTATGGGACAGCAGAAAAATTAAAAAAATCCGGAAACAGCCTTATCTCAGCTGAATGCGCACACAAACAGACACCAATAGAAAAACACATCCAAACAGTGAAATCATTGCAAAATCAAACAGTGAGTGTACAGAACTAAATCTTTTAAGATGTTAACTTCATTTGTGAGGTTTATGTTATGGGACAGCAGAAAAATTAAAAAAATCCGTAAACAGCCTTATCTCAGCTGAATGCGCACACAAACAGACACTTGTAGAAAAACACATCCAAACAGTGAAATCTTTGCAAAATTAAACAGTGAGTGTACAGAACTAAATCTTTTAAGATGTTAACTTCATTTGTGAGGTTTATGTTATGGGACAGCAGAAAAATTAAAAAAATCCGTAAACAGCCTTATCTCAGCTGAATGCGCACACAAACAGACACTTGTAGAAAAACACATCCCAACAATGAAACCATTGAAGAATCAAACACTGAGGGTACAGAACTAAATATTTTAAGATGTTAACTTCATTTGTGAGGTTTATGTTATGGGACAGCAGAAAAATTAAAAAAATCCGTAAACAGCCTAATCTCAGCTGAATGCGCACACAAACAGACACTTGTAGAAAAACACATCCCAACAGTGAAATCATTGCAAAATCAAACACTGAGGGTACAGAACTAAATCTTTTAAGATGTTAACTTCATTTGTGAGGTTTATGTTATGGGACAGCAGAAAAATGAAAAAAATCCGTAAACAGCCTTATCTCAGCTGAATGCGCAAACAGACACCAATAGAAAAACACATCCAAACAGTGAAATCATTGCAAAATCAAACAGTGAGTGTACAGAACTAAATCTTTTAAGATGTTAACTTCATTTGTTAGGTTTATATTATGGGAAAGTAGAAAAATGAAAAAAATCCGAAAACAGCCTTATCTCAGCTGTATGCGCACACAAACAGACACCAATAGAAAAACACATCCAAACAGTGAAATCAATGCAAAATCAAACAGTGAGTGTACAGAACTAAATCTTTTAAGATGTTAACTTCATTTGTGAGGTTTATGTTATGGGACAGCAGAAAAATTAAAAAAATCCGTAAACAGCCTTATCTCAGCTGAATGCGCACACAAACAGACACCAATAGAAAAACACATCCAAACAGTGAAATCTTTGCAAAATTAAACACTGAGGGTAAAGAAGTATATCTTATAAGATGTTAAGTTCATTTGTTAGGTTTATATTATGGGAAAGTAGAAAAATGAAAAAAATCCGAAAACAGCCTTATCTCAGCTGTATGCGCACACAAACAGACACCAATAGAAAAACACATCCAAACAGTGAAATCAATGCAAAATCAAACAGTGAGTGTACAGAACTAAATCTTTTAAGATGTTAACTTCATTTGTGAGGTTTATGTTATGGGACAGCAGAAAAATTTAAAAAATCCGTAAACAGCCTTATCTCAGCTGAATGCGCACACAAACAGACACTTGTAGAAAAACACATCCCAACAGTGAAACCATTGCAAAATCAAACACTGAGGGTACAGAACTAAATATTTTAAGATGTTAACTTCATTTGTGAG
The DNA here is from genome assembly GCF_958295425.1 of Solea solea. Lineage (NCBI taxonomy): Eukaryota > Metazoa > Chordata > Actinopteri > Pleuronectiformes > Soleidae > Solea > Solea solea. The sequence continues at coordinate 31,528,246 of NC_081139.1, read as the reverse complement.
GTTTATGTTATGGGACAGCAGAAAAATTAAAAAAATCCGGAAACAGCCTTATCTCAGCTGAATGCGCACACAAACAGACTTCAATAGAAAAACACATCCCAACAGTGAAATCATTGCAAAATCAAACACTGAGGGTACAGAACTAAATCTTTTAAGATGTTAACTTCATTTGTGAGGTTTATGTTATGGGACAGCAGAAAAATTAAAAAAATCCGGAAACAGCCTTATCTCAGCTGAATGCGCACACAAACAGACACCAATAGAAAAACACATCCAAACAGTGAAATCATTGCAAAATCAAACAGTGAGTGTACAGAACTAAATCTTTTAAGATGTTAACTTCATTTGTGAGGTTTATGTTATGGGACAGCAGAAAAATTAAAAAAATCCGTAAACAGCCTTATCTCAGCTGAATGCGCACACAAACAGACACTTGTAGAAAAACACATCCAAACAGTGAAATCTTTGCAAAATTAAACAGTGAGTGTACAGAACTAAATCTTTTAAGATGTTAACTTCATTTGTGAGGTTTATGTTATGGGACAGCAGAAAAATTAAAAAAATCCGTAAACAGCCTTATCTCAGCTGAATGCGCACACAAACAGACACTTGTAGAAAAACACATCCCAACAATGAAACCATTGAAGAATCAAACACTGAGGGTACAGAACTAAATATTTTAAGATGTTAACTTCATTTGTGAGGTTTATGTTATGGGACAGCAGAAAAATTAAAAAAATCCGTAAACAGCCTAATCTCAGCTGAATGCGCACACAAACAGACACTTGTAGAAAAACACATCCCAACAGTGAAATCATTGCAAAATCAAACACTGAGGGTACAGAACTAAATCTTTTAAGATGTTAACTTCATTTGTGAGGTTTATGTTATGGGACAGCAGAAAAATGAAAAAAATCCGTAAACAGCCTTATCTCAGCTGAATGCGCACACAAACAGACACTTGTAGAAAAACACATCCAAACAGTGAAATCTTTGCAAAATTAAACACTGAGGGTAAAGAAGTATATCTTATAAGATGTTAAGTTCATTTGTTAGGTTTATATTATGGGAAAGTAGAAAAATGAAAAAAATCCGAAAACAGCCTTATCTCAGCTGTATGCGCACACAAACAGACACCAATAGAAAAACACATCCAAACAGTGAAATCAATGCAAAATCAAACAGTGAGTGCACAGAACTAAATCTTTTAAGATGTTAACTTCATTTGTGAGGTTTATGTTATGGGACAGCAGAAAAATTAAAAAAATCCGTAAACAGCCTTATCTCAGCTGAATGCGCACACAAACAGACTTCAATAGAAAAACACATCCAAACAGTGAAATCATTGCAAAATCAAACACTGAGGGTAAAGAAGTATATCTTATAAGATGTTAAGTTCATTTGTGAGGTTTATGTTATGGGACAGCAGAAAAATGAAAAAAATCCGTAAACAGCCTTATCTCAGCTGAATGCGCACACAAACAGACACTTGTAGAAAAACACATCCCAACAGTGAAATCATTGCAAAATCAAACACTGAGGGTACAGAACTAAATCTTTTAAGATGTTAACTTCATTTGTGAGGTTTATGTTATGGGACAGCAGAAAAATTAAAAAAATCCGGAAACAGCCTTATCTCAGCTGAATGCGCAAACAGACACCAATAGAAAAACACATCCAAACAGTGAAATCATTGCAAAATCAAACAGTGAGTGTACAGAACTAAATCTTTTAAGATGTTAACTTCATTTGTTAGGTTTATATTATGGGAAAGTAGAAAAATGAAGAAAATCCGAAAACAGCCTTATCTCAGCTGTATGCGCACACAAACAGACACCAATAGAAAAACACATCCAAACAGTGAAATCAATGCAAAATCAAACAGTGAGTGTACAGAACTAAATCTTTTAAGATGTTAACTTCATTTGTGAGGTTTATGTTATGGGACAGCAGAAAAATGAAAAAAATCCGTAAACAGCCTTATCTCAGCTGAATGCGCACACAAACAGACACTTGTAGAAAAACACATCCCAACAGTGAAATCATTGCAAAATCAAACACTGAGGGTACAGAACTAAATCTTTTAAGATGTTAACTTCATTTGTGAGGTTTAGGTTATGGGACAGCAGAAAAATTAAAAAAAATCCGTAAACAGCCTTATCTCAGCTGAATGCGCACACAAACAGACACCAATAGAAAAACACATCCAAACAGTGAAATCTTTTCAAAATTAAACACTGAGGGTAAAGAAGTATATCTTATAAGATGTTAAGTTCATTTGTTAGGTTTATATTATGGGAAAGTAGAAAAATGAAAAAAATCCGAAAACAGCCTTATCTCAGCTGTATGCGCACACAAACAGACACCAATAGAAAAACACATCCAAACAGTGAAATCAATGCAAAATCAAACAGTGAGTGTACAGAACTAAATCTTTTAAGATGTTAACTTCATTTGTGAGGTTTATGTTATGGGACAGCAGAAAAATTTAAAAAATCCGTAAACAGCCTTATCTCAGCTGAATGCGCACACAAACAGACACTTGTAGAAAAACACATCCCAACAGTGAAACCATTGCAAAATCAAACACTGAGGGTACAGAACTAAATATTTTAAGATGTTAACTTCATTTGTGAGGTTTATGTTATGGGACAGCAGAAAAATTAAAAAAATCCGGAAACAGCCTTATCTCAGCTGAATGCGCACACAAACAGACTTCAATAGAAAAACACATCCCAACAGTGAAATCATTGCAAAATCAAACACTGAGGGTACAGAACTAAATCTTTTAAGATGTTAACTTCATTTGTGAGGTTTATGTTATGGGACAGCAGAAAAATTAAAAAAATCCGGAAACAGCCTTATCTCAGCTGAATGCGCACACAAACAGACACCAATAGAAAAACACATCCAAACAGTGAAATCATTGCAAAATCAAACAGTGAGTGTACAGAACTAAATCTTTTAAGATGTTAACTTCATTTGTGAGGTTTATGTTATGGGACAGCAGAAAAATTAAAAAAATCCGTAAACAGCCTTATCTCAGCTGAATGCGCACACAAACAGACACTTGTAGAAAAACACATCCAAACAGTGAAATCTTTGCAAAATTAAACAGTGAGTGTACAGAACTAAATCTTTTAAGATGTTAACTTCATTTGTGAGGTTTATGTTATGGGACAGCAGAAAAATTAAAAAAATCCGTAAACAGCCTTATCTCAGCTGAATGCGCACACAAACAGACACTTGTAGAAAAACACATCCCAACAATGAAACCATTGAAGAATCAAACACTGAGGGTACAGAACTAAATATTTTAAGATGTTAACTTCATTTGTGAGGTTTATGTTATGGGACAGCAGAAAAATTAAAAAAATCCGTAAACAGCCTAATCTCAGCTGAATGCGCACACAAACAGACACTTGTAGAAAAACACATCCCAACAGTGAAATCATTGCAAAATCAAACACTGAGGGTACAGAACTAAATCTTTTAAGATGTTAACTTCATTTGTGAGGTTTATGTTATGGGACAGCAGAAAAATGAAAAAAATCCGTAAACAGCCTTATCTCAGCTGAATGCGCACACAAACAGACACTTGTAGAAAAACACATCCAAACAGTGAAATCTTTGCAAAATTAAACACTGAGGGTAAAGAAGTATATCTTATAAGATGTTAAGTTCATTTGTTAGGTTTATATTATGGGAAAGTAGAAAAATGAAAAAAATCCGAAAACAGCCTTATCTCAGCTGTATGCGCACACAAACAGACACCAATAGAAAAACACATCCAAACAGTGAAATCAATGCAAAATCAAACAGTGAGTGCACAGAACTAAATCTTTTAAGATGTTAACTTCATTTGTGAGGTTTATGTTATGGGACAGCAGAAAAATTAAAAAAATCCGTAAACAGCCTTATCTCAGCTGAATGCGCACACAAACAGACTTCAATAGAAAAACACATCCAAACAGTGAAATCATTGCAAAATCAAACACTGAGGGTAAAGAAGTATATCTTATAAGATGTTAAGTTCATTTGTGAGGTTTATGTTATGGGACAGCAGAAAAATGAAAAAAATCCGTAAACAGCCTTATCTCAGCTGAATGCGCACACAAACAGACACTTGTAGAAAAACACATCCCAACAGTGAAATCATTGCAAAATCAAACACTGAGGGTACAGAACTAAATCTTTTAAGATGTTAACTTCATTTGTGAGGTTTATGTTATGGGACAGCAGAAAAATGAAAAAAATCCGTAAACAGCCTTATCTCAGCTGAATGCGCACACAAACAGACACCAATAGAAAAAGACATCTAAACAGTGAAATCTTTGCAAAATTAAACACTGAGGGTAAAGAAGTATATCTTATAAGATGTTAAGTTCATTTGTTAGGTTTATATTATGGGAAAGTAGAAAAATGAAAAAAATCCGAAAACAGCCTTATCTCAGCTGTATGCGCACACAAACAGACACCAATAGAAAAACACATCCAAACAGTGAAATCAATGCAAAATCAAGCAGTGAGTGTACAGAACTAAATCTTTTAAGATGTTAACTTCATTTGTGAGGTTTATGTTATGGGACAGCAGAAAAACTAAAAAAATCCGTAAACAGCCTTATCTCAGCTGAATGCGCACACAAACAGACTTCAATAGAAAAACACATCCAAACAGTGAAATCATTGCAAAATCAAACACTGAGGGTAAAGAAGTATATCTTATAAGATGTTAAGTTCATTTGTGAGGTTTATGTTATGGGACAGCAGAAAAATGAAAAAAATCCGTAAACAGCCTTATCTCAGCTGAATGCGCAGACAAACAGACACTTGTAGAAAAACACATCCCAACAGTGAAATCATTGCAAAATCAAACACTGAGGGTACAGAACTAAATCTTTTAAGATGTTAACTTCATTTGTGAGGTTTATGTTATGGGACAGCAGAAAAATTAAAAAAATCCGTAAACAGCCTTATCTCAGCTGAATGCGCACACAAACAGACTTCAATAGAAAAACACATCCAAACAGTGAAATCATTGCAAAATCAAACACTGAGGGTAAAGAAGTATATCTTATAAGATGTTAAGTTCATTTGTGAGGTTTATGTTATGGGACAGCAGAAAAATGAAAAAAATCCGTAAACAGCCTTATCTCAGCTGAATGCGCAGACAAACAGACACTTGTAGAAAAACACATCCCAACAGTGAAATCATTGCAAAATCAAACACTGAGGGTACAGAACTAAATCTTTTAAGATGTTAACTTCATTTGTGAGGTTTATGTTATGGGACAGCAGAAAAATGAAAAAAATCCGGAAACAGCCTTATCTCAGCTGAATGCGCAAACAGACACCAATAGAAAAACACATCCAAACAGTGAAATCATTGCAAAATCAAACAGTGAGTGTACAGAACTAAATCTTTTAAGATGTTAACTTCATTTGTTAGGTTTATATTATGGGAAAGTAGAAAAATGAAGAAAATCCGAAAACAGCCTTATCTCAGCTGTATGCGCACACAAACAGACACCAATAGAAAAACACATCCAAACAGTGAAATCAATGCAAAATCAAACAGTGAGTGTACAGAACTAAATCTTTTAAGATGTTAACTTCATTTGTGAGGTTTATGTTATGGGACAGCAGAAAAATTAAAAAAATCCGTAAACAGCCTTATCTCAGCTGAATGCGCACACAAACAGACACCAATAGAAAAACACATCCAAACAGTGAAATCTTTGCAAAATTAAACACTGAGGGTAAAGAAGTATATCTTATAAGATGTTAAGTTCATTTGTTAGGTTTATATTATGGGAAAGTAGAAAAATGAAAAAAATCCGAAAACAGCCTTATCTCAGCTGTATGCGCACACAAACAGACACCAATAGAAAAACACATCCAAACAGTGAAATCAATGCAAAATCAAGCAGTGAGTGTACAGAACTAAATCTTTTAAGATGTTAACTTCATTTGTGAGGTTTATGTTATGGGACAGCAGAAAAATGAAAAAAATCCGAAAACAGCCTTATCTCAGCTGAATGCGCACACAAACAGACACTTGTAGAAAAACACATCCCAACAGTGAAATCATTGCAAAATCAAACACTGAGGGTACAGAACTAAATCTTTTAAGATGTTAACTTCATTTGTGAGGTTTATGTTATGGGACAGCAGAAAAATGAAAAAAATCCGGAAACAGCCTTATCTCAGCTGAATGCGCACACAAACAGACACCAATAGAAAAACACATCCAAACAGTGAAATCATTGCAAAATCAAACAGTGAGTGTACAGAACTAAATATTTTAAGATGTTAACTTCATTTGTGAGGTTTATGTTATGGGACAGCAGAAAAATTAAAAAAATCAGTAAACAGCCTTATCTCAGCTGAATGCGCACACAAACAGACACCAATAGAAAAAGACATCTAAACAGTGAAATCTTTGCAAAATTAAACACTGAGGGTAAAGAAGTATATCTTATAAGATGTTAAGTTCATTTGTTAGGTTTATATTATGGGAAAGTAGAAAAATGAAAAAAATCCGAAAACAGCCTTATCTCAGCTGTATGCGCACACAAACAGACACCAATAGAAAAACACATCCAAACAGTGAAATCAATGCAAAATCAAGCAGTGAGTGTACAGAACTAAATCTTTTAAGATGTTAACTTCATTTGTGAGGTTTATGTTATGGGACAGCAGAAAAATTAAAAAAATCCGTAAACAGCCTTATCTCAGCTGAATGCGCACACAAACAGACTTCAATAGAAAAACACATCCAAACAGTGAAATCATTGCAAAATCAAACACTGAGGGTAAAGAAGTATATCTTATAAGATGTTAAGTTCATTTGTGAGGTTTATGTTATGGGACAGCAGAAAAATGAAAAAAATCCGTAAACAGCCTTATCTCAGCTGAATGCGCACACAAACAGACACTTGTAGAAAAACACATCCCAACAGTGAAATCATTGCAAAATCAAACACTGAGGGTACAGAACTAAATCTTTTAAGATGTTAACTTCATTTGTGAGGTTTATGTTATGGGACAGCAGAAAAATGAAAAAAATCCGGAAACAGCCTTATCTCAGCTGAATGCGCAAACAGACACCAATAGAAAAACACATCCAAACAGTGAAATCATTGCAAAATCAAACAGTGAGTGTACAGAACTAAATCTTTTAAGATGTTAACTTCATTTGTTAGGTTTATATTATGGGAAAGTAGAAAAATGAAAAAAATCCGAAAACAGCCTTATCTCAGCTGTATGCGCACACAAACAGACACCAATAGAAAAACACATCCAAACAGTGAAATCAATGCAAAATCAAACAGTGAGTGTACAGAACTAAATCTTTTAAGATGTTAACTTCATTTGTGAGGTTTATGTTATGGGACAGCAGAAAAATTAAAAAAATCCGTAAACAGCCTTATCTCAGCTGAATGCGCACACAAACAGACACCAATAGAAAAACACATCCAAACAGTGAAATCTTTGCAAAATTAAACACTGAGGGTAAAGAAGTATATCTTATAAGATGTTAAGTTCATTTGTTAGGTTTATATTATGGGAAAGTAGAAAAATGAAAAAAATCCGAAAACAGCCTTATCTCAGCTGTATGCGCACACAAACAGACACCAATAGAAAAACACATCCAAACAGTGAAATCAATGCAAAATCAAACAGTGAGTGTACAGAACTAAATCTTTTAAGATGTTAACTTCATTTGTGAGGTTTATGTTATGGGACAGCAGAAAAATTTAAAAAATCCGTAAACAGCCTTATCTCAGCTGAATGCGCACACAAACAGACACTTGTAGAAAAACACATCCCAACAGTGAAACCATTGAAAAATCAAACACTGAGGGTACAGAACTAAATATTTTAAGATGTTAACTTCATTTGTGAGGTTTATGTTATGGGACAGCAGAAAAATTAAAAAAATCCGGAAACAGCCTTATCTCAGCTGAATGCGCACACAAACAGACTTCAATAGAAAAACACATCCCAACAGTGAAATCATTGCAAAATCAAACACTGAGGGTACAGAACTAAATCTTTTAAGATGTTAACTTCATTTGTGAGGTTTATGTTATGGGACAGCAGAAAAATTAAAAAAATCCGGAAACAGCCTTATCTCAGCTGAATGCGCACACAAACAGACACCAATAGAAAAACACATCCAAACAGTGAAATCTTTGCAAAATTAAACACTGAGGGTAAAGAAGTATATCTTATAAGATGTTAAGTTCATTTGTTAGGTTTATATTATGGGAAAGTAGAAAAATGAAAAAAATCCGAAAACAGCCTTATCTCAGCTGTATGCGCACACAAACAGACACCAATAGAAAAACACATCCAAACAGTGAAATCAATGCAAAATCAAACAGTGAGTGCACAGAACTAAATCTTTTAAGATGTTAACTTCATTTGTGAGGTTTATGTTATGGGACAGCAGAAAAATTTAAAAAATCCGTAAACAGCCTTATCTCAGCTGAATGCGCACACAAACAGACACTTGTAGAAAAACACATCCCAACAGTGAAACCATTGCAAAATCAAACACTGAGGGTACAGAACTAAATATTTTAAGATGTTAACTTCATTTGTGAGGTTTATGTTATGGGACAGCAGAAAAATTTAAAAAATCCGGAAACAGCCTTATCTCAGCTGAATGCGCACACAAACAGACACCAATAGAAAAACACATCCAAACAGTGAAATCTTTGCAAAATTAAACACTGAGGGTAAAGAAGTATATCTTATAATATGTTAAGTTCATTTGTTAGGTTTATATTATGGGAAAGTAGAAAAATGAAAAAAATCCGGAAACAGCCTTATCTCAGCTGAATGCGCACACAAACAGACACCAATAGAAAAACACATCCCAACAGTGAAATCTTTGCAAAATCAAACACTGAGGGTACAGAACTAAATCTTTTAAGTTCTTAACTTAATTTGTGAGGTTTATGTTATGGGACAGCAGAAAAATTAAAAAAATCCGGAAGAGCCTTATCTCAGCTGAATGCGCACACAAACAGACACCAATAGAAAAACACATCCCAACAGTTAAATCTTTGCAAAATCAAACAGTGAGTGTACAGAACTTAATCTTTTAAGATGTGAACTTCATTTGTGAGGTTTATATTATGGGACAGCAGAAAAATTTAAAAAAATCCGGAAACAGCCATATCTCAGCAGAATGCGCTTACAAACAGACACCAATAGAAAAACACATCCGTGAAATCATTGCAAAATCAAACACTGAGAGTACATAAGTATATCTTATAAGATGTACATTTCATTTGTTCAGTTAACTGTATGGTTATTTGTCATAATCAAACTTCAAAAAAATATTTCTACAATGTTTTTTTCAACAAATGTTGCTTTCACAGCACACATTATTGTTGTAATCATATCATTATTATTAATATTATTATTATTATCGCTGTTAATATTATTATTGTTATCATCACCATCATTATGTTTATATCATTAATACATTGACATTATATTAACATAAAAAAACAAAAACTCGCGCACTCATTCTATTGGGAACAATGACATGATGATGCTGTAGGGCCACCTTCAGCATTCGCTTCCGATTTTCATTAAGTTTCGATTCCACCTTAAAAAAAATGCACGTTTCGGCCAGTAGGGAGAAGTGCAAATTCAGGAATGGTTGCAATAGAATTCAGTCAGCATTCATATTTGAGATGGACTTTCTCCTATAGTCCAAAGTAGATATGGACATATAGGGGATCACTGGAAAAATAAGGAGCTGTAGCATGCAAAGCAGGTGACATATTTCATGTGAAATCATATTAGGCCACTAGAGGGCAGTGCAAAGTCACAAATTGTTGCAAAATAATTGTCAAAATCTTGACTTTTGAGCTTGATTTTCTCCAAAATTCTCAAACCAGGAAAATTCATCACAAATACCCGATCACGATATGACAATATCAAAATTCTAAGATCATATCTTGTCTCATGTCATGATATAGCTATAATATTGTCATGCCTTCCTCATCATAGTTCACATTCCATTTGTCAGAGATAAAATATGAATCCATAACCCATTTTGAGAGGCAGGTTCTCATAAGGTTGGGATGTGTCAACTATTTGGGTTGCCACTAGACTCCCCTGTTTAAATGTAGGAGTTTAGTATTTTGGGCAACACCATGTTAGTTTTTGAAACCAGAAACAACCATAGTTATAAGAGAAGGGATGGATACTGATAGCTTGTCCACTACAAATCCACCTATAACTGCAACTTTGCAAACATGAAATGCAGAGCTGTCAATCACACACTGACAGCTCTGCATTTAAATGTAAAATTAAATTTACATTGTGGACATGCAGCTCTACTGAAGAGGAACTAAGACCATAAACCCTTTAGAACAATGTATGCAGGGCACCAGACTAACTTTTTACTAGGAGCACAGTAGCCCCCCCTATAACTGAATGTTTTAGGAGAGCAAGCAGAACATTTAGGGGCGCACACCTTAAACATTTCCTCTCATTTTCACTGTATTACTGATCAATACTCCGATAATAATTGAATAAATTGCAATGTGCTGTTTAGAATTCCCAGTGAATTTTTATTGTGCACTTGTTTGTTAAAGAATAACATCACATAAGAGACATTAAGTGTACATAAAATACCATCACTGTCACTACAGTACAATTATTAACTAGAAGTGGCCCGGTACTGTCCAGTACACAGAAACGGCACTTTTATTTGTGTACTGGCACATTTCACAAGATGCCGGTAAGCTCTTATCAGTCCACTTGATTATGGTCCAGAGCAATAATGTCTCAGGGTACACTATGTGACGTTCACCTGTTCTCGCAAAAGTCAAGTGTTTATTCCTTGAGTTTGGAGTTTTTATTTTCTATCTAATCTCTATCTGGAAGACGACCGCTGTGGCGACCATCATCATGCTTCAAAAGCATGAGTTAGCTCATCCACACACTCATACTTTCTGATATAATAAAAATAAACATGGAGCTGGCAAGTTGAGGCTTGAAAATATCAGAGGAAGATGCACAGAAGGGATTAAGCTGGGCAATAGCCCGGTATCCTGGACTCTTGCTCAAAAATTAATAAATTGATAAAGTTGAACCTGAATTTTCCTTAACACTAAAACAAGGCCAGACCAAAAGTTTCACTCCCAGGGCTGGAGTATGCCAGGTGTAATATTATTAGATATTAATGTAGATGTGATGCAATAATTTGATGCACAAGCCTGTTTTCTTTGTGTATTACCTTAATGACTCTGTCCTGGCAGTGCTGGATGATCTTACACAGCTCCTCTGTACCCTGAGACTCGAGACTCTGATGAAGGATCTGCTCAAACATCTAGTAAAACACAATTTGTAGTTTTGTACCTAACTTTGTGACATACATGCATGTAACACCAGACAAACTGACTCATATAGGAATATCCCATGAAATAATGTGATAATGTTATTTATCACATGTGGACCCAGGTCCACAGTCTGTATTGTGGCATGTTTAACTGTTTAACTGTCCACTGAGTTATCAAACCGCCAAAAGATGTTCGCCTTTAGTTCTACTGTGTCCTTGATCAATGCCACAGTCAGAACCTCATCATTCAACTATTTGACAAACTCTCGTCAAACAGGAGCTACAGTGTAGGAAAATGATCAAGCAATATAATGAGTGTCAATAAAATGATTAGCTCTCATAGAAACTTCCCATTGTGTTAACCAGTTAACCAATAACCTATATCAGACTGGTTAGTCAGTAGTTGAGGTTTCACCTCTCTCATGGGGATCTGGGCCCTTTGGACAAACACTGACGGGCTGCTCACGTCAAACTGTTGCTGCAGACCCTCAAGGCTCAGGTTCACCACCTTCTCATAGCAGCTGTGCATCTTAACTGGATGGAAAGCCAGCATGGAGATCTTCTCCATGTGCTGAGGAGGAAGACAAGAAGGGAGAGGAAGAGATGGATGAGGCATGGACAGATTTGGGAAAAATGTATAATTGTGTCTCACAATAAATATACTACTGCAAAAGCATCACTAATGTTACACTAGACAAATGCTGTTTAAATCACAAACATATTTGGAATAGGAGTATAGGAATTGCGGATAGATAACATTTGTTTTGTAAAGATCCAGATTCTTGTGCTTCAACTGCGAAAATCAGAGTGCATTTTCTATACATAATCATTATATATTGTGCTTCAATTTAAGCACATTCTCATGTTATGGGTTTTATTTAAAGCAACACAATTTTCAACCTTCACGTAATGTCTCTAAGCAGGGATGGGAAGTATTTCTGATACATGTATTAAAAAAAATACATATTTAAAATACGAAATATGCTCTTTTCTGGAGATGATGAAAAATTCCTTCAGATTTTGTACCAATATATTTCCATTATGTGTATTTTATTTAAAATACTGTAACATACATCCTTTGAAAAAAAGTGATGACATAAGAAGACAAATTGCAGGATGCTGCTTCAGATTGGACGTCATGGTGCTTGTGCCTACTTTAATTTGCCAGGACTTGTTAAGATCACAATTAGTCTACATAAGAATTGAATTGAGTCAAGCGATTACCATCAGAGCTGAGTTTCAAGACTTTAGAGCTCACTCTGTCGTTTACATCGATGACAGTGTTAAAGTCGCCACATAAAATAATTTTGTATCCGACCAATAGGGGTTCTTTAAGTCTTTTAAAAAGTTGAAAAATGTTTGTTCTCTCATGAGAGGTGTACACGTGTATCGTTCGTATTTTTTCTCCTCGGTAAAAACAATCCAACATGAGCAATCTACAAGGAATTAAATTAGGAAATCATTCGTTTTACGAATAATAGTGACATCACCAGTTTTAGAAAAAAGATCCCACCATCAGCTTTACTTTCGCCAATAGAAATTACACTTAGACCTTTGTTCCACATGCTGGATACCGTTACTCTTTTTGTGTTCAGTCTCAGTTCTTGACAACATAATATGTCAAAGTCAGTTTTCAACAAGAATTTAATTTGTTGGGCTCTAAAAGAATTTGATTGGATGTCATGGGCATTCCAAGATGAAACTTTGGGGAAGGTCATAAATGTTTGGGGGGTTATGGTGTGGGTTTGTCGTGATTTTATAATATATATATATATATATATATATATATATTTATATATATTTATTTTAAAATAAGTTGTTGCCAAAGTTGTTGCTGTAAGGGGGGCTCTCTGCTACAGCCTGCGGGTAAAGCGGGGTGCTGCCAACTCGCTGACCCTGACCCTTATACCTATTCCAAGCCCTACCAGTAGAGGTCCCCCAAGCCCCAATTTATGAGCTGGAATAAAATGATATCAAAGTTTAGTTGGGGTGGCAAAAGACCCACGATAAGACTGGAAACTCTCCAGCTGCCAAAAGAAGAAGGAGGGATGAGACTTCCAAAATTAAAGGAATACTACCATGCGGCCCAATTGAGATATATTGTAGGTTGGTGCAAACCAGACACAGTGAAATGAAATAGAAAAAGAGTTTGGAGAAAACCCAGTACAGAATATAATTGGGGATAAAGAAACATACAAGAAGATTCAAAACCAAATAGACACAATCACGATGTTCACATACAAAATATGGTTCAGTATAATAAAAAAATATAAGATACAGAAAGACACTAATTTATTGAATATGATAGCAATTTTACACCGACTAGGTACGATATAGGATTTAAACAGTGGACAACCAAGGGAATCACAGCATGGTGTGTTTTGGTGAAAGATGGACAGCTTGAGAGTTTCCAAAATATGACAGAAAAAAAGGATTTAGATAATCAATCATGAATTCTGTGGATTCCTGCAACTTAGAGACTACTATATGAAAGAGATCAGGATGGACCCCTCCTGAGAAGTGAATAGTGTGATCCAGATCATCATAATCAACGCATACAAAGAAACCACAATTAGAATTATATTGGGACTATATAAAAAAAATGCTACAAAATACATAAAAAAAAAGATGGGAATCAGGATTTAACATAAAACTTAGTGATGAAGCATGGCTAAGATTGGTATAATCTGCCAGACATTAGCCTCATGTATGAAACAAAGTGATTTTGAAGCAGAAACATATTTAGGTTACAAGGTCAGAGCTGCAGTGACTTCCTGACAAGTACAAATGAGCATTTCATGGGTTGTACTGGCAACAGATATGACAAATGTTGGGTGGTTGGGAGATTGTTTTTTAATCAGTCTTGAATATGTCAAAGATTACCCACAATATTAACTTTGAAGCATTGTTAGTTTTGTGTAGCATCAGCTAAAACATGTACTCCCTCCCCTCTTAATTTGAAAAGAGGACATTTGTAATATGGAAATGATTGAATATTTGGTGGTTTTGAGGAGGACTGATGCAGGACAAAAGTATTAATCTTTTACGACAACAATTCTTGGGAGTGAACATTCCTGCCATATACTCAAGTGTATGGTGAAAACAATGTTCAGTGTTCTATTGATCTATTAATAAAATGTTTTCATTTGAATTCCAATTTGCCAAGAGACCTTCTTACAAGAAAGTGTGCCATATGCACTAACACAGTGGAAATGAATCATAATGAAGCCTGAGGGTTAAGGAAACAGTTTGTCATCAACTAAATACTGTAGGTGTCCAAAGCCTGAGGGTCAGCCTCTTTCCCCGGATGAAGCAGAATCCAGTCACGTTAACTGTGCGTTGTAAGAATGGAAAAGACTGTCATAAAAAAATAATAATAATTACAACACCCACACTGTATCAACATTCAGAGTGGACCTAATTTTTAAGAATAGAGGGATAGATTTAGTGTATAGCCTACTTGTTAAATAGACAGGACAGTGCAGCAGCAGCACCAGCGAAGCTCTCTGAACAGATCAGCAATGTGACCCACAGTCCTCACAACCGAAGACGCAGCCGAAACACAGCAAGCGGTTCCGCGAAAACGGGAGCTTTGCAGCTGCGGGTCCGGGTGAGAGGACATCGGTTCTCACAGTGGAACTGTTCAGACAGCAAGTCTGGCTCCCGTGTAACGTCGCAGACAACACCATCTCAGAGATAGGATACTGACTGCATTTAAACACTAAACTTTCGAAAAAAACAGCAAAGCGAAAAAGAAAAAAAAGAGCATGGAACATTTACATGTGCATATATTAGTATTAACTATATTTCGATTAATGCGTGTGTGTTTAAATGCATGTGTATGTATGTAGTGAAAAGACGTAGTTACTGTAATTAACGAACACATTTTAGCAATGGCCTGCTGTTTAGCTCATTATAATAATGTAAAATTTCACTTACCTCTACATTTTTGAGCATCTTCCTGTGACATGTCAATAGCCTCCCTCTACCACCAACTTCCCCAGTAATTCCTTGGTCAGCGACTGATGCTGCAACTCCATTACATGTTCATCCACCTGCTGAGCAGACACTAACCTGTTCACGTTTTGGATATTAATCCGCTGCTGCTGTGGTGGGGAACTACGTTGCGTTGGAGTGTGACGATGGTCGATAATTATCTTAAAGCTACAGTAGTAGTTGAAATAAACTGCCCCTTTGTTTCACCACACATGCATGGCAGAAATGTTCGCTTCCAAGATTTTTTGTAATAAAAACATAACAGATTAATCCTCTGCATTCTTTGTGCGTTTGGATTTTTTTTTGAGGATATCTTACACCAAATTGCTTCAAATTTGGTGTAGGTGAAGTTATTTTCCACTGTCAGGGAATATCAACATTTTTCATTATCATATAACACACTATTCAATCAATATCTGAAGCTAAAATGATGTGGGTGTATTTTAGGGATATCATAGTATGGTGTGAATGTGGGTTTAGGAATAAATGTGTGTGTGTGTGTCTGTGTCTGTGTGTCTGTGTGTATGTGCAACTCCAGGCACTTCTTGTTCTCACATCAAGTTCAAATCGACATGATACACAGGCACCTACACCTACAAAGAGGCTCATACACACATTCACTCCTTTGAGTAAAAAAAAGAAACAGGCATCTTGAGGGACTTCAAAGACTTGCCCTCTACGTGAACCCAAACAAAAGTCTGGTTTTGTTTACACAGGTGCAATTACAGGTAAACACAATGTTTCACTTTGTTTGGGGCTCAATTCATCCTGACTGTCAAAGACACAGCCTCAGACGCTGAAGACCTCGACCTCATCAACATCAGTCACAATGTACTGAAAAAGAAAAAGGTTAAATAATTTATCAAAACTAACCCTAACCCTATCATATTATAGTGATTACATGTAAAATAATTACATCAAATCAAACATAAGCTAGATGTTTTGTATGACCTGTGTGATCATCCGTTTTTGATGAAGTTTAAAATCCATAATTTGTATTAGTAGTGTATGATTTCACTTTCACTGAACTCAGTACCACCTATACTTCATATACTAGTAGTATGGAGTACTTTTACTGTATACGTTTTGGAGGAATATAGGGTCAAAGTTCACTTTTTGCAACAAACAATAGGGTAACATTTTTTGATGAAGTATAAAATCCTTATTTTTTATCAGTAGTTTATGATTTAACTTTCACTGGACGTATTCAGCTGAGGTTAGGCTGTTTTCGGATTTTTTTCTTTTTTCTACTGTCCCATAATATAAACCTCACTAATGAAGTTAACATCATATAAGATATACTTCTGTACCCTCAGTGTTTGATTTTGCAATGATTTCACTGTTGGGATGTGTTTTTCTATTGGTGTCTGTTTGTGTGCGCATCCAGCCGAGATAAGGCTGTTTTCGGATTTTTTTCTACTGTCCACAGTACTGTGCAAAGGTTTTAGGCAGTTGTGAAAAAAATGAATCAATCATCAATCAACAAAATGCAGTGAATAAACAAAAGAGAAATCTAAATCACCCTTTGTGAGGTTTATGTTATGGGACAGTAGAAAAATGAAAAAAATCAGAAAACAGCCGTATCCCTGCTGAATGCGCACAAAAACAGAGACAAATAGAAAAACACATCCAAACAGTGAAATCATTGCAAAATCAAACACTGAAGGTATATAACTATATCTTATGAGATTTTAACTTTATTTGTGAGGTTTATGTTATGGGACAGTAGAAAAATGAAAAAAATTGCGAAAACAGCCGTATCCATGCTGAATGCGCACAAAAACAGAGACAAATAGAAAAACACATCCAAACAGTGAAATCAATATAAATTTACACACTGAGGGTACATCAATATACCTTATAAGATGTTAACTTCATATTATAGGACAGTAGAAAAAAGATTAAAATACCCTCGATCAGCCTTAGTCCCTGATACACATACGGAAAAATCAGACTCCTGGCTTAATGCCTTTAGGAATTATTACAAAAAACACACCACAGCGGCTGACCTTTGACCTTTCCAAAGGTTGCACGAGTCTGAAACTCGACACCCTGGATTAGCCTTAGTCCCTGATACACATACGGAAAAATCAGACTCCTGGCTTAATGCCTTTAGGAATTATTACAAAAAACACACCCGAACGGCTGACCTTTGACCTTTCCAAAGGTTGCACGGGTCTGAAACTCGGCACCCTGGATTAGCCTTAGTCCCTGATACACATACAGAAAAATCAGACTCCTGGCTAAATGCCTTTAGGAATTATTACAAAAAACACACCCGAACGGCTGACCATTGACCTTTCCGAAAGTTGCACAGGTCTGAAACTCGGCAACCGGGATAAGCTTTAGTCCCTGATACACATACGGAAAAATCAGACTCCTGACTCAATGCCTTTAGGAATTATTACAAAAAATACACCACAGTGGCTGACCTTTGACCTTTCCAAAGGTTGCACAGATCTGAAACTCAGCACCCTGGATCAGCCAGGAGTCCCTGATACACATACGGAGAAATCAGCATCCGGGCTCATTGCCTTTAGGAATTATTGAAGAAAAGACAGTTTCCCACCTTTCTTACGTTTGAATTTTACAGACTGTGTTTTTGGCAGTTTTTTTTGGCCAGGGGGAAAAAAGCCCACAGTCCTGTGTCCAAAAACTGAAGACTCTATACAGTCTTAGACTCTTTGGCCAGAGTGGAAGTTTTGGAGGAACTACATTTCTACAGGTCGCAGGAGTGTGAATATTTCATATGTCGTTTGGGGTCCCAAGACGAGCAGAACGACGAGGGTACTTAGTATATCTTATAAGATGTTAACTTCATTTGTGAGGTTTATGTTATGGGACAGTAGAAAAATGAAAAAAAATCAGAAAACAGTCGTATTCCAGCTGAATGCGCACAAAAACAGACAAAAATAGAAAAACACATTCAAACATTGAAATCATTGCAAAATCAAACACTGAGGGTACCGAAGAATATCTTATAAGATGTTAACTTTATTTGTGAGGTTTATGTTATGGGACAGTAGAAAAATGAAAAAAAAATCAGAAAACAGTCGTATTCCAGCTGAATGCGCACAAAAACAGACAAAAATAGAAAAACACATTCAAACAGTGAAATCATTGCAAAATCAAACACTGAAGGTATATAACTATATCTTATAAGATTTTAACTTTATTTGTGAGGTTTATGTTATGGGACAGTAGAAAAATGAAAAAAATTGCGAAAACAGCCGTATTCCTTCTGAATGCGCACAAAAACAGACACAAATAGAAAAACACATCCAAACAGTGAAATCATTATAAATTTAAACACTGAGGGTACATCAATATACCTTATAAGATGTTAACTTCATATTATAGGACAGTAGAAAAAAGATTAAAATACCCTTGATCAGCCTTAGTCCCTGATACACATACGGAAAAATCAGACTCCTGGCTTAATGCCTTTAGGAATTATTACAAAAAACACACCCGAACGGCTGACCTTTGACCTTTCCGAAGGTTGCACAGGTCTGAAACTCGGCACCCTAGATCAGCCTTAGTCCCTGATACACACACGGAAAAATCAGACTCCTGGCTCAATGCCTTTAGGAATTATTACAAAAAACACACCCGAACGGCTGACCTTTGACCTTTCCAAAGGTTGCACGGGTCTGAAACTCGACACCCTGGATTAGCCTTAGTCCCTGATACACATACGGAGAAATCAGCATCCGGGTTCATTGCCTTTAGGAATTATTGAAGAAAAGACAGTTTCCCACCTTTCTTACGTTTGAATTTTACAGACTGTGTTTTTGGCAGTTTTTTTTGGCCAGGGGGAAAAAAGCCCAAAGTCCTGTGTCCAAAAACTGAAAATCAGGTCATGTCAGACTCTATACAGTCTTAGACTCTTTGGCCAGAGTGGAAGTTTTGGAGGAACTACATTTCTACAGGTCGCAGGAGTGTGAATATTTCATATGTCGTTTGGGGTCCCAAGACGAGCGGAACGACGAGGGTACATTAGTATATCTTATAAGATGTTAACTTTATTTGTGAGGTTTATGTTATGGGACAGTAGAAAAATGAAAAAAAATCAGAAAACAGTCGTATTCCAGCTGAATGCGCACAAAAACAGACAAAAATAGAAAAACACATTTAAACAGTGAAATCATTGCAAAATCAAACACTGAGGGTACATCAATATACCTTATAAGATGTTAACTTCATATTATAGGACAGTAGAAAAAAGATTAAAATACCCTCGATCAGCCTTAGTCCCTGATACACATACGGAAAAATCAGACTCCTGGCTTAATGCCTTTAGGAATTATTACAAAAAACACACCTAAACATCAGAGCAGACATCCCCCCCATTCTCCCCTGCACATCGGAGGAACAGCGGTGGAAGTGGTCTCCAGCTTCAGGTACCTGGGCGTGCATCTCAAGGACGACCTCACCTGGAGCAGCAACACTTCCAGCCTGGTCCGGAAGGCACACCAGCGCCTCTACTTCCTCAGGAGGCTGAGACGCGCTGGACTAGGAAGGTCAGCCCTTATCACCTTCTACAGATGTGTAGTGGAGAGTGTCCTGTGCTCCTGCATCACTGTGTGGCACGGCAGCTGCTCTGCAGCAGAGTGGTGAAAGCTGCACAGAGAACCGTGGGCAGCAGCCTCCCCACCATCACGGACATCTTCACCTCCAGATGCAGGAAAAGGGCTACCTGCATCATGAGAGATCCCACTCACCCGGCACACACACTGTTCACCCCCCTCCCCTCAGGCAGGAGGCTACGGAGCATCAAGAGCAGCACTACGAGACTGAGGAACAGCTTCTTCCCTGGAGCTGTCAGACTCCTTAACTCTCTGTAACCCCATAGCCCTGCTGCCCCCACCCCCCACGTACTGTACTTTGCACATGCCCCCAGTACCGTACACAGCCTTGCACCAAATTCTTTTTTGCACAGCACCTTACCTCCAGAGGTTTAAAGTTTTGATCTCTTTTAATTTATATTTTGTTAAGTTAAACTGTTGGTTCTTATTTCTTATTTTCTTATTCTTCTTATTGCTGGGCCGACCGGGTTCTGGAGAGACTGATTTTCGTTCTGACCTCATGTCTAATGTGTGTTAGTATGACAATGAAGAAATCTTGAATCTTGAATCTTGAATCTTGAATCTAAACGGCTGACCTTTGACCTTTCCGAAGGTTACACAGGTCTGAAACTCGGCACCCTAGATTAGCCTTAGTCCCTGATACACATACGGAAAAATCAGACTCCTGGCTCAATGCCTTTAGGAATTATTACAAAAAACACACCCGAATGGCTGACCTTTGACCTTTCCGAAGGTTACACAGGTCTGAAACTCGGCTACCGGGATAATCTTTAGTCCCTGATACACATACGGAAAGATCAGACTCCTGACTCAATGCCTTTAGGAATTATTACAAAAAACACACCCGAACGGCTGACCATTGACCTTTCCGAAGGTTGCACAGGCCTGAAACTCTGCACCCGGGATAAGCCTAAATCCCTGATACACATACGGAAAAATCAGACTCCTGGCTCAATGCCTTTAGGAATTATTACAAAAAACACACCCGAACGGCTGACCATTGACCTTTCCGAAGGTTGCACAGGTCTGAAACTCGGCAACCGGGATAAGCTTTAGTCCCTGATACACATACGGAGAAAACAGACTCCTGACTCAATGCCTTTAGGAAATATTACAAAAAACACACCCGAACGGCTGACCATTGACCTTTCCGAAGGTTACACAGGTCTGAAACTCTGCATCCGGGATAAGCCGAAATCCCTGATACACATACGGAAAAATCAGACTCCTGGCTCAATGCCTTTAGGAATTATTACAAAAAACACACCTGAACGGCTGACCATTGACCTTTCCGAAGGTTGCACAGGTCTGAAACTCTGCACCGGGGATAAGCCTAAATCCCTGATACACATACGGAAAAATCAGACTCCTGGCTCAATGCCTTTAGGAATTATTACAAAAAACACACCCGAACGGCTGACCATTGACCTTTCCGAAGGTTGCACAGGTCTGAAACGCGGCACCCTAGATCAGCCTTAGTCCCTGATACACATACGGAAAAATCAGACTCCTGGCTTAAGGCCTTTAGGAATTATTACAAAAAACACACCCGAACGGCTGACCTATGACCTTTCCAAAGGTTGCACGGGTCTGAAACTTGGCACCCTGGATAAGCCTTAGTCCCTGATACAGATACGGAAAAATCAGACCACTGGCTGAATGCCTTTAGGAATTATTACAAAAAACACATCCGAACGGCTGACCATTGACCTTTCCGAAGGTTGCACAGTTCTGAAACTCTGCACCGGGGATAAGCCTAAATCCCTGATACACATACGGAAAGATCAGACTCCTGACTCAATGCTTTTAGGAATTATTACAAAAAACACACCGGAACGGCTGACCAT
This sequence comes from Solea solea, assembly GCF_958295425.1. Classification (NCBI taxonomy): domain Eukaryota; kingdom Metazoa; phylum Chordata; class Actinopteri; order Pleuronectiformes; family Soleidae; genus Solea; species Solea solea. The sequence continues at coordinate 31,506,443 of NC_081139.1, read as the reverse complement.
TGACCTTTCCGAAGGTTGCACAGGCCTGAAACTCTGCACCCGGGATAAGCCTAAATCCCTGATACACAGGTCCCTGACTTCTGTAAATTTGTCAGGGATCAAATCAAACTATTCTGTGAAACAAACTGTCCTTCTTCCCCTAATAGTTTCATACTATGGGATACATTAAAAGCTTATTTAAGAGGACAAATAATCTCATATACAAAAGGACTTAAAAAATCATATGTAGCAGAAGTGGAAAAATTTGAAAAAGAAATTCTTGGGCTGGAAAAAGACTTTCAGCAACATAGGGATAAGAAGATATACAGTTTATTGGTAAAAAGAAAACTCAAGTATAATACACTATGCACTTATAGGGCTGAGAAAGACATTTTGAGAACGAAACAAAGGTACTACGAACTGGGGGAGAAGGCTCATAAAGTCCTATCCTGGCAATTAAAGAAAGAGGAGAGTTCAAAAACAATTAACCAAATTGAAGACGAACATGGCTGTATTACACAGAACCCAAAAGAAATAAATGAAACTTTTAAAAAGTTTTATGTTAATTTATACAAGTCGGAATCACCAGAAGATCTGTCCACAATAGATACATTCTTAAATAATATTGATTTGCCTAAACTGAGTCAAGACGACCAGAGGTATTTAGATTCACCATTTACCTCCAAAGAGATCGAAAACGCTCTAGCAACGCTGCAATCTAATAAATCACCAGGGGAGGATGGGTTTCCCCCCGAATTTTATAAAGAGTTTAAGGATTTGCTTATACCTCTCCTTATGGATGTAATTAATCTAGCATCTAAAACACAAAGCCTCCCTGATTCATTTTCAATGGCTATAATTACAGTGATCCATAAAAAAAACAAAGACCCCTTAAAATGCTCCTCTTTCCGACCAATTTCACTCTTGAATGCGGATTATAAATTGTTTTCTAAAGCTATAGCAAACAGGTTGAGTGAATTCTTACCAAAATTGATAAACCGAGACCAGGTTGGCTTTATCCAGAAGAGATCCTCTGCCAATAACATGTGTAGGTTACTTAACGTTATTCATATGGCAACCTCCAGTACTGAACCTAGTATAGCCGTTACGCTGGACGCGGAAAAGGCCTTTGATAGGCTTGAGTGGCCCTATCTATTCAAGGTTCTATCTAAATTTGGATTTGGCTCCTATTTTATTAATTGGGTCAGAATGCTGTATAAGAATCCACAGGCCAGAATAATTACTAATGGACAAATGTCCACTGTCTTCCCCCTCAGTAGATCGAGCAGACAAGGGTGTCCCTTATCCCCTGGGCTTTTCGTTATAGCTATTGAACCTCTGGCCGAGACAATCAGACACGATTCAGAGATAAAAGGTGTGAAAGTGGACCAGACGATACATAAAATCAATCTGATGGCAGATGATATAATTCTGTATTTAACAAAACCATCTGATTCCCTTGCTAAATTGAAAACCGTTTTGCATGCATTTGGATATGTCTCTGGATATAAGGTAAATTACGATAAATGTGAAATTCTTCCACTTTCAAATTTTGACTACACTGAACATCAGCAAAGAGGTCCATTTAAATGGTCTCCAAGCGGGATAAGATACCTTGGAATTATGGTGGATAACAACCTTAAAAATGTGTACAAACTCAACTACTCACCACTAGTTAGTCGAATAATAGAGGATTTACAGAAATGGATGAGCTTACCTATCACTTTGATCGGCCGAATAAATTGCATTAAAATGAATATATTACCAAGGCTGCAGTACCTCTTTCAGTCCTTACCAATCCCAGTGCCATCCAGCTTTTTTAAAAACCTGAATAAACATATTAGACAATTCATATGGAATGGTAAGACTCCAAGGGTTTCAATGGAAAAACTTACATGGGATTATAAACTGGGGGGTCTTCGACTGCCTAACCTTGAAAAGCATTATTTGGCTGCCCAGATGCGACTTGTTTCTTTTTTATTTGAAAGGGAAAATGTCCCACCTTGGGTTTCAATTGGAATATGTATGCTGTTAAAGAAAAGGTTCCTGCAGACTTCAGCTATAAATGGACACCTACAACCATCTCCAGAAGAACTGACAACCCTGTTTTGACCCATATCATCAAAACATGGCATGAAGTCCGGAAAAATACTGGACTAAAAAATATATTTCACCCAGGACACCATTGAAACAGAACAAACTCATACCTATGTCAGTGGATAATAAGATCCTGGAAACGTGGCACCAGAAAGGGATTCATCATTTGGAGGACTGTTATAAGGATGGATGCCTGATGTCTTTTGAGGACCTAAGGAGGAAATATGATCTGTCCAGTAGAAACTTTTTTTGTTATTTACAGTTAAGATCATTTCTTAAATCTGTTTTGGGATCTGAAATGACTTTACCCATGCTCAGCGATCTGGAAAAACTGCTTCAGGAGGGTAACGCACCCCGTCTTATTGCAAAAGTCTACTCCCTCTTGATGGATGATGCTCCAAAACCAGGTTTACATAAATCAAGGGAGAAATGGGAGTCTGACTTGGGTGTGACAATGGGTACAGAGCTCTGGGCTGAATTGTGTCAAAAAAGTCTAACTGCCACTCTTAATTCTAGATACAGGCTGACTTATTATAACTTTCTTCATCAAACCTATCTTACGCCACAGAAATTACATAAATATAAACCTGAGATATCCAACCTGTGCTTTAGATGTAGTATAGAAGAGGGTTCATTCCTACACTGCACTTGGTTATGCACAAAACTTAACACATTCTGGCATGATTTCTCTGGCATCATGACAAAACTCCTAGGACTACATCTCCCATTAGATCCTCAAACCTGCTTATTAGGAGATACTACAAATATTAATGCACGATTAAGAAAAGCTCAAAAGAGGTTCCTCTCTTAGCCTTAGTCCCTGATGCACATACGGAAAAATCAGACTCCTGGCTCAATGCCTTTAGGAATTATTACAAAAAAAACACCCGAACGGCTGACCATTGACCTTTCCGAGGGTTGCACAGGTCTGAAACTCGGCAACCGGGATAAGCTTTAGTCCCTGATACACATACGGAAAAATCAGACTCCTGGCTTAAGGCCTTTAGGAATTATTCGAAAAAACACACCCGAACGGCTGACCTTTGACCTTGCCAAAGGTTGCACAGGCCTGAAACTCTGCACCTGGGATAAGCCTAAATCCCTGATACACATACGGAAAAATCAGACTCCTGGCTCAATGCCTTTAGGAATTATTACAAAAAACACACCCGAACGGCTGACCATTGACCTTTCCAAAGGTTGCACAGGTCTGAAACTCGGCACCCTGGATTAGCCTTAGTCCCTGATACACATACAGAAAAATCAGACTCCTGGCTAAATGCCTTTAGGAATTATTACAAAAAACACACCCGAACGGCTGACCATTGACCTTTCCGAAGGTTGCACAGGTCTGAAACTCGGCACCCTGGATCAGCCTTAGTCCCTATACACACACGGAAAAATCAGACTCCTGGCTCAATGCCTTTAGGAATTATTACAAAAAACACACCCGAACGGCTAACCATTGACCTTTTTCGAAAGTTGCACAGGTCTGAAACTCGGCAACCGGGATAAGCTTTAGTCCCTGATACACATACGGAAAAATCAGACTCCTGACTCAATGCCTTTAGGAATTATTACAAAAAATACACCACAGTGGCTGACCTTTGACCTTTCCAAAGGTTGCACAGATCTGAAACTCAGCACCCTGGATCAGCCAGGAGTCCCTGATACACATACGGAGAAATCAGCATCCGGGCTCATTGCCTTTAGGAATTATTGAAGAAAAGACAGTTTCCCACCTTTCTTACGTTTGAATTTTACAGACTGTGTTTTTGGCAGTTTTTTTTGGCCAGGGGGAAAAAAGCCCAAAGTCCTGTGTCCAAAACTGAAAATCAGGTCATGTCAGACTCTATACAGTCTTAGACTCTTTGGCCAGACTCCTGGCTTAATGCCTTTAGGAATTATTACAAAAAACACACCCGAACGGCTGACCTTTGACCTTTCCAAAGGTTGCACGGGTCTGAAACTCGGCACCCTGGATTAGCCTTAGTCCCTGATACACATACAGAAAAATCAGACTCCTGGCTTAATGCCTTTAGGAATTATTACAAAAAACACACCCGAACGGCTAACCATTGACCTTTTCCGAAAGTTGCACAGGTCTGAAACTCGGCAACCGGGATAAGCTTTAGTCCCTGATACACATACGGAGAAATCAGCATCCGGGCTCATTGCCTTTAGGAATTATTGAAGAAAAGACAGTTTCCCACCTTTCTTACATTTGAATTTTACAGACTGTGTTTTTGGCAGTTTTTTTTGGCCAGGGGGAAAAAAGCCCACAGTCCTGTGTCCAAAAACTGAAGACTCTATACAGTCTTAGACTCTTTGGCCAGAGTGGAAGTTTTGGAGGAACTACATTTCTACAGGTCGCAGGAGTGTGAATATTTCATATGTCGTTTGGGGTCCCAAGACGAGCGGAACGACGAGGGTACATTAGTATATCTTATAAGATGTTAACTTTATTTGTGAGGTTTATGTTATGGGAGAGTAGAAAATGAAAAAAAATCAGAAAACAGTCGTATTCCAGCTGAATGAGCACAAAAACAGACAAAAATAGAAAAACACATTCAAACAGTGAAATCATTGCAAAATCAAACACTGAAGGTATATAACTATATCTTATAAGATGTTAACTTTATTTGTGAGGTTTATGTTATGGGACAGTTAAAAAATGAAAAAAAATCAGAAAACAGTCGTATTCCAGCTGAATGCGCACAAAAACAGACAAAAATAGAAAAACACATTCAAACAGTGAGATCATTGCAAAATCAAACACTGAAGGTATATAACTATATCTTATGAGATGTTAACTTTATTTGTGAGGTTTATGTTATGGGACAATAAAAAAATGAATAAAATCAGAAAACAGCCGTATCCCTGCTGAATGCACACAAAAACAGAGACAAATAGAAAAACACATCCAAACAGTGAAATCATTATAAATTCAAACACTGAGGGTACATCAATATACCTTATAAGATGTTAACTTCATATTATAGGACAGTAGAAAAAAGATTAAAATACCCTCGATCAGCCTCAGTCCCTGATACACATACGGAAAAATCTGACTCCTGGCTTAATGCCTTTAGGAATTATTACAAAAAACACACCTAAACGGCTGACCTTTGACCTTTCCGAAGGTTACACAGGTCTGAAACTCGGCACCCTAGATTAGCCTTAGTCCCTGATACACATACGGAAAAATCAGACTCCTGGCTCGATGCCTTTATGAATTATTACAAAAAACACACCCGAACGGCTGACCATTGACCTTTCCGGAGGTTGCACAGGTCTGAAACTCGGCACCCTGGATCAGCCTTAGTCCCTATACACACACGGAAAAATCAGACTCCTGGCTCAATGCGTTTAGGAATTATTACAAAAAACACACCACAGCGGCTGACCTTTGACCTTTTCCGAAAGTTGCACAGGTCTGAAACTCGGCAACCGGGATAAGCTTTAGTCCCTGATACACATACGGAAAAATCAGACTCCTGACTCAATGCCTTTAGGAATTATTACAAAAAATACACCACAGTGGCTGACCTTTGACCTTTCCAAAGGTTGCACAGATCTGAAACTCGGCACCCTGGATCAGCCAGGAGTCCCTGATACACATACGGAGAAATCAGCATCCGGGCTCATTGCCTTTAGGAATTATTGAAGAAAAGACAGTTTCCCACCTTTCTTACGTTTGAATTTTACAGACTGTGTTTTTGGCAGTTTTTTTTGGCCAGGGGGAAAAAAGCCCAAAGTCCTGTGTCCAAAAACTGAAAATCAGGTCATGTCAGACTCTATACAGTCTTAGACTCTTTGGCCAGAGTGGAAGTTTTGGAGGAACTACATTTCTACAGGTCGCAGGAGTGTGAATATTTCATATGTCGTTTGGGGTCCCAAGACGAGCGGAACGACGAGGGTACATTAGTATATCTTATAAGATGTTAACTTTATTTGTGAGGTTTATGTTATGGGACAGTAGAAAATGAAAAAAAATCAGAAAACAGTCGTATTCCAGCTGAATGCGCACAAAAACAGACACAAATAGAAAAACACATCCAAACAGTGAAACTATTGCAAAATCAAACACTGAGGGTACCGAAGAATATCTTATAAGATGTTAACTTTATTTGTGAGGTTTATGTTATGGGACAGTAGAAAAATGAAAAAAAATCAGAAAACAGCCGTATCCCTGCTGAATGCACACAAAAACAGAGACAAATAGAAAAACACATCCAAACAGTGAAATCATTGCAAAATCAAACACTGAAGGTATATAACTATATCTTATAAGATGTTAAATTTATTTGTGAGGTTTATGTAATGGGACAGTAGAAAAATGAAAAAAAATCAGAAAACAGCCGTATCCCTGCTGAATGCACACAAAAACAGAGACAAATAGAAAAACACATCCAAACAGTGAAATCATTGCAAAATCAAACACTGAAGGTATATAACTATATCTTATAAGATTTTAACTTTATTTGTGAGGTTTATGTTATGGGACAGTAGAAAAATGAAAAAAATTGCGAAAACAGCCGTATCCCTGCTGAATGCGCACAAAAACAGACACAAATAGAAAAACACATCCAAACAGTAAAATCATTATAAATTCAAACACTGAGGGTACATCAATATACCTCATAAGATGTTAACTTCATATTATAGGACAGTAGAAAAAAGATTAAAATACCCTCGATCAGCCTTAGTCCCTGATACACATACGGAAAAATCAGACTCCTGGCTTAATGCCTAAAGAGGAATTATTACAAAAAACACACCTAAACGGCTGACCTTTGACCTTTCCGAAGGTTACACAGGTCTGAAACTCGGCACCCTAGATTAGCCTTAGTCCCTGATACACATACGGAAAAATCAGACTCCTGGCTCAATGCCTTTAGGAATTATTACAAAAAACACACCCGAACGGCTGACCATTGACCTTTCCGAAGGTTGCACAGGTCTGAAACTCGGCACCCTGGATCAGCCTTAGTCCCTGATACACACACGGAAAAATCAGACACCTGGCTCAATGCCTTTAGGAATTATTACAAAAAACACACCCGAACGGCTGACCTTTGACCTTTCCAAAGGTTGCACGGGTCTGAAACTCGGCAACCGGGATAAGCTTTAGTCCCTGATACACATACGGAAAAATCAGACTCCTGACTCAATGCCTTTAGGAATTATTACAAAAAACACACCACAGCGGCTGACCTTTGACCTTTCCAAAGGTTGCACGGGTCTGAAACTCGGCACCCTGGATCAGCCAGGAGTCCCTGATACACATACGGAGAAATCAGCATCCGGGCTCATTGCCTTTAGGAATTATTGAAGAAAAGACAGTTTCCCACCTTTCTTACGTTTGAATTTTACAGACTGTGTTTTTGGCAGTTTTTTTTGGCCAGGGGGAAAAAAGCCCACAGTCCTGTGTCCAAAAACTGAAGACTCTATACAGTCTTAGACTCTTTGGCCAGAGTGGAAGTTTTGGAGGAACTACATTTCTACAGGTCGCAGGAGTGTGAATATTTCATATGTCGTTTGGGGTCCCAAGACGAGCGGAACGACGAGGGTACATTAGTATATCTTATAAGATGTTAACTTTATTTGTGAGGTTTATGTTATGGGACAGTAGAAAAATGAAAAAATCAGAAAACAGTCGTATTCCAGCTGAATGCGCACAAAAACAGACAAAAATAGAAAAACACATTCAAACAGTGAAATCATTGCAAAATCAAACACTGAAGGTATATAACTATATCTTATGAGATGTTAACTTTATTTGTGAGGTTTATGTTATGTGACAATAAAAAAATGAATAAAATCAGAAAACAGCCGTATCCCTGCTGAATGCACACAAAAACAGAGACAAATAGAAAAACACATCCAAACAGTGAAATCATTGCAAAATCAAACACTGAAGGTATATAACTATATCTTATAAGATTTTAACTTTATTTGTGAGGTTTATGTTATGGGAGAGTAGAAAAATGAAAAAAATTGCGAAAACAGCCGTATCCCTGCTGAATGCGCACAAAACCAGACACAAATAGAAAAACACATCCAAACAGTGAAATCAATATAAATTTAAACACTGAGGGTACATCAATATACCTTATAAGATGTTAACTTCATATTATAGGACAGTAGAAAAAAGATTAAAATACCCTCGATCAGCCTTAGTCCCTGATACACATACGGAAAAATCAGACTCCTGGCTCAATGCCTTTAGGAATTATTACAAAAAACACACCACAGCGGCTGACCTTTGACCTTTCCAAAGGTTGCACGGGTCTGAAACTCGACACCCTGGATTAGCCTTAGTCCCTGATACACATACGGAAAAATCAGACTCCTGGCTTAATGCCTTTAGGAATTATTACAAAAAACACACCCGAACGGCTGACTTTTGACCTTTCCAAAGGTTGCACGGGTCTGAAACTCGGCACCCTGGATTAGCCTTAGTCCCTGATACACATACAGAAAAATCAGACTCCTGGCTAAATTCCTTTAGGAATTATTACAAAAAACACACCCGAACGGCTGACCATTGACCTTTCCGAAAGTTGCACAGGTCTGAAACTCGGCAACCGGGATAAGCTTTAGTCCCTGATACACATACGGAAAAATCAGACTCCTGACTCAATGCCTTTAGGAATTATTACAAAAAATACACCACAGTGGCTGACCTTTGACCTTTCCAAAGGTTGCACAGATCTGAAACTCAGCACCCTGGATCAGCCAGGAGTCCCTGATACACATACGGAGAAATCAGCATCCGGGCTCATTGCCTTTAGGAATTATTGAAGAAAAGACAGTTTCCCACCTTTCTTACGTTTGAATTTTACAGACTGTGTTTTTGGCAGTTTTTTTTGGCCAGGGGGAAAAAAGCCCAAAGTCCTGTGTCCAAAACTGAAAATCAGGTCATGTCAGACTCTATACAGTCTTAGACTCTTTGGCCAGACTCCTGGCTTAATGCCTTTAGGAATTATTACAAAAAACACACCCGAACGGCTGACCTTTGACCTTTCCAAAGGTTGCACGGGTCTGAAACTCGGCACCCTGGATTAGCCTTAGTCCCTGATACACATACAGAAAAATCAGACTCCTGGCTTAATGCCTTTAGGAATTATTACAAAAAACACACCCGAACGGATAACCATTGACCTTTTCCGAAAGTTGCACAGGTCTGAAACTCGGCAACCGGGATAAGCTTTAGTCCCTGATACACACACGGAAAAATCAGACTCCTGACTCAATGCCTTTAGGAATTATTACAAAAAACACACCACAGCGGCTGACCTTTGACCTTTCCAAAGGTTGCACGGGTCTGAAACTCGGCACCCTGGATCAGCCAGGAGTCCCTGATACACATACGGAGAAATCAGCATCCGGGCTCATTGCCTTTAGGAAATATTGAAGAAAAGACAGTTTCCCACCTTGCTTACGTTTGAATTTTACAGACTGTGTTTTTTGGCAGTTTTTTTTGGCCAGGGGGAAAAAGCCCAAAGTCCTGTGTCCAAAAACTGAAAATCAGGTCATGTCAGACTCTATACAGTCTTAGACTCTTTGGCCAGAGTGGAAGTTTTGGAGGAACTACATTTCTACAGGTCGCAGGAGTGTGAATATTTCATATGTCGTTTGGGGTCCCAAGACGAGCAGAACGACGAGGGTACTTAGTATATCTTATAAGATGTTAACTTTATTTGTGAGGTTTATGTTATGGGACAGTAGAAAAATGAAAAAAAATCAGAAAACAGTCGTATTCCAGCTGAATGCGCACAAAAACAGACAAAAATAGAAAAACACATTCAAACATTGAAATCATTGCAAAATCAAACACTGAAGGTATATAACAATATCTTATAAGATGTTAACTTTATTTCTGAGGTTTATGTTATGGGACAGTAGAAAAATGAAAAAAAATCAGAAAACAGTCGTATTCCAGCTGAATGCGCACAAAAACAGACAAAAATAGAAAAACACATTCAAACAGTGAAATCATTGCAAAATCAAACACTGAAGGTATATAACTATATCTTATAAGATTTTAACTTTATTTGTGAGGTTTATGTTATGGGACAGTAGAAAAATGAAAAAAATTGCGAAAACAGCCGTATTCCTTCTGAATGCGCACAAAAACAGACACAAATAGAAAAACACATCCAAACAGTGAAATCATTATAAATTTAAACACTGAGGGTACATCAATATACCTTATAAGATGTTAACTTCATATTATAGGACAGTAGAAAAAAGATTAAAATACCCTCGATCAGCCTTAGTCCCTGATACACATACGGAAAAATCAGACTCCTGGCTTAATGCCTTTAGGAATTATTACAAAAAACACACCTAAACGGCTGACCTTTGACCTTTTCCGAAAGTTGCACAGGTCTGAAACTCGGCAACCGGGATAAGCTTTAGTCCCTGATACACATACGGAGAAATCAGCATCCGGGCTCATTGCCTTTAGGAATTATTGAAGAAAAGACAGTTTCCCACCTTTCTTACATTTGAATTTTACAGACTGTGTTTTTGGCAGTTTTTTTTGGCCAGGGGGAAAAAAGCCCACAGTCCTGTGTCCAAAAACTGAAGACTCTATACAGTCTTAGACTCTTTGGCCAGAGTGGAAGTTTTGGAGGGACTACATTTCTACAGGTCGCAGGAGTGTGAATATTTCATATGTCGTTTGGGGTCCCAAGACGAGCGGAACGACGAGGGTACATTAGTATATCTTATAAGATGTTAACTTTATTTGTGAGGTTTATGTTATGGGACAGTAGAAAAATGAAAAAAAATCAGAAAACAGTCGTATTCCAGCTGAATGCGCACAAAAACAGACAAAAATGGAAAACACATTCAAACAGTGAAATCATTGCAAAATCAAACACTGAAGGTATATAACTATATCTTATGAGATGTTAACTTTATTTGTGAGGTTTATGTTATGGGACAATAAAAAAATGAATAAAATCAGAAAACAGCCGTATCCCTGCTGAATGCACACAAAAACAGAGACAAATAGAAAAACACATCCAAACAGTGAAATCATTGCAAAATCAAACACTGAAGGTATATAACTATATCTTATAAGATTTTAACTTTATTTGTGAGGTTTATGTTATGGGAGAGTAGAAAAATGAAAAAAATCAGAAAACAGCCGTATCCCTGCTGAATGCGCACAAAAACAGACACAAATAGAAAAACACATCCAAACAGTGAAATCAATATAAATTTAAACACTGAGGGTACATCAATATACCTTATAAGATGTTAACTTCATATTATAGGACAGTAGAAAAAAGATTAAAATACCCTCGATCAGCCTTAGTCCCTGATACACATACGGAAAAATCAGACTCCTGGCTTAATGCCTTTAGGAATTATTACAAAAAACACACCCGAACGGCTGACCTTTGACCTTTCCGAAGGTTGCACAGGTCTGAAACTCGGCACCCTACATCAGCCTTAGTCCCTGATACACACACGGAAAAATCAGACTCCTGGCTCAATGCCTTTAGGAATTATTACAAAAAACACACCCGAACGGCTGACCATTGACCTTTCCAAAGGTTGCACGGGTCTGAAACTCGTCACCCTGGATAAGCCTTAGTCCCTGATACACATACGGAAAAATCAGACTCCTGGCTTAATGCCTTTAGGAATTATTACAAAAAACACACCCGAACGGCTGACCTTTGACCTTTCCAAAGGTTGCACGGGTCTGAAACTCGGCACCCTGGATTAGCCTTAGTCCCTGATACACATACAGAAAAATCAGACTCCTGGCTAAATGCCTTTAGGAATTATTACAAAAAACACACCCGAACAGCTGACCATTGACCTTTTCTGAAAGTTGCACAGGTCTGAAACTCGGCAACCGGGATAAGCTTTAGTCCCTGATACACACACGGAAAAATCAGACTCCTGACTCAATGCCTTTAGGAATTATTACAAAAAACACACCACAGCGGCTGACCTTTGACCTTTCCAAAGGTTGCACGGGTCTGAAACTCGGCACCCTGGATCAGCCAGGAGTCCCTGATACACATACGGAAAAATCAGACTCCTGGCTCAATGCCTTTAGGAATTATTACAAAAAACACACCTGAACGGCTGACCATTGACCTTTCCGAAGGTTGCACAGGTCTGAAACTCTGCACCGGGGATAAGCCTAAATCCCTGATACACATACGGAAAAATCAGACTCCTGGCTCAATGCCTTTAGGAATTATTACAAAAAACACACCCGAACGGCTGACCATTGACCTTTCCGAAGGTTGCACAGGTCTGAAACGCGGCACCCTAGATCAGCCTTAGTCCCTGATACACATACGGAAAAATCAGACTCCTGGCTTAAGGCCTTTAGGAATTATTACAAAAAACACACCCGAACGGCTGACCTATGACCTTTCCAAAGGTTGCACGGGTCTGAAACTTGGCACCCTGGATAAGCCTTAGTCCCTGATACAGATACGGAAAAATCAGACCACTGGCTGAATGCCTTTAGGAATTATTACAAAAAACACATCCGAACGGCTGACCATTGACCTTTCCGAAGGTTGCACAGTTCTGAAACTCTGCACCGGGGATAAGCCTAAATCCCTGATACACATACGGAAAGATCAGACTCCTGACTCAATGCTTTTAGGAATTATTACAAAAAACACACCGGAACGGCTGACCATTGACCTTTCCGAAGGTTGCACAGGCCTGAAACTCTGCACCCGGGATAAGCCTAAATCCCTGATACACAGGTCCCTGACTTCTGTAAATTTGTCAGGGATCAAATCAAACTATTCTGTGAAACAAACTGTCCTTCTTCCCCTAATAGTTTCATACTATGGGATACATTAAAAGCTTATTTAAGAGGACAAATAATCTCATATACAAAAGGACTTAAAAAATCATATGTAGCAGAAGTGGAAAAATTTGAAAAAGAAATTCTTGGGCTGGAAAAAGACTTTCAGCAACATAGGGATAAGAAGATATACAGTTTATTGGTAAAAAGAAAACTCAAGTATAATACACTATGCACTTATAGGGCTGAGAAAGACATTTTGAGAACGAAACAAAGGTACTACGAACTGGGGGAGAAGGCTCATAAAGTCCTATCCTGGCAATTAAAGAAAGAGGAGAGTTCAAAAACAATTAACCAAATTGAAGACGAACATGGCTGTATTACACAGAACCCAAAAGAAATAAATGAAACTTTTAAAAAGTTTTATGTTAATTTATACAAGTCGGAATCACCAGAAGATCTGTCCACAATAGATACATTCTTAAATAATATTGATTTGCCTAAACTGAGTCAAGACGACCAGAGGTATTTAGATTCACCATTTACCTCCAAAGAGATCGAAAACGCTCTAGCAACGCTGCAATCTAATAAATCACCAGGGGAGGATGGGTTTCCCCCCGAATTTTATAAAGAGTTTAAGGATTTGCTTATACCTCTCCTTATGGATGTAATTAATCTAGCATCTAAAACACAAAGCCTCCCTGATTCATTTTCAATGGCTATAATTACAGTGATCCATAAAAAAAACAAAGACCCCTTAAAATGCTCCTCTTTCCGACCAATTTCACTCTTGAATGCGGATTATAAATTGTTTTCTAAAGCTATAGCAAACAGGTTGAGTGAATTCTTACCAAAATTGATAAACCGAGACCATGTTGGCTTTATCCAGAAGAGATCCTCTGCCAATAACATGTGTAGGTTACTTAACGTTATTCATATGGCAACCTCCAGTACTGAACCTAGTATAGCCGTTACGCTGGACGCGGAAAAGGCCTTTGATAGGCTTGAGTGGCCCTATCTATTCAAGGTTCTATCTAAATTTGGATTTGGCTCCTATTTTATTAATTGGGTCAGAATGCTGTATAAGAATCCACAGGCCAGAATAATTACTAATGGACAAATGTCCACTGTCTTCCCCCTCAGTAGATCGAGCAGACAAGGGTGTCCCTTATCCCCTGGGCTTTTCGTTATAGCTATTGAACCTCTGGCCGAGACAATCAGACACGATTCAGAGATAAAAGGTGTGAAAGTGGACCAGACGATACATAAAATCAATCTGATGGCAGATGATATAATTCTGTATTTAACAAAACCATCTGATTCCCTTGCTAAATTGAAAACCGTTTTGCATGCATTTGGATATGTCTCTGGATATAAGGTAAATTACGATAAATGTGAAATTCTTCCACTTTCAAATTTTGACTACACTGAACATCAGCAAAGAGGTCCATTTAAATGGTCTCCAAGCGGGATAAGATACCTTGGAATTATGGTGGATAACAACCTTAAAAATGTGTACAAACTCAACTACTCACCACTAGTTAGTCGAATAATAGAGGATTTACAGAAATGGATGAGCTTACCTATCACTTTGATCGGCCGAATAAATTGCATTAAAATGAATATATTACCAAGGCTGCAGTACCTCTTTCAGTCCTTACCAATCCCAGTGCCATCCAGCTTTTTTAAAAACCTGAATAAACATATTAGACAATTCATATGGAATGGTAAGACTCCAAGGGTTTCAATGGAAAAACTTACATGGGATTATAAACTGGGGGGTCTTCGACTGCCTAACCTTGAAAAGCATTATTTGGCTGCCCAGATGCGACTTGTTTCTTTTTTATTTGAAAGGGAAAATGTCCCACCTTGGGTTTCAATTGGAATATGTATGCTGTTAAAGAAAAGGTTCCTGCAGACTTCAGCTATAAATGGACACCTACAACCATCTCCAGAAGAACTGACAACCCTGTTTTGACCCATATCATCAAAACATGGCATGAAGTCCGGAAAAATACTGGACTAAAAAATATATTTCACCCAGGACACCATTGAAACAGAACAAACTCATACCTATGTCAGTGGATAATAAGATCCTGGAAACGTGGCACCAGAAAGGGATTCATCATTTGGAGGACTGTTATAAGGATGGATGCCTGATGTCTTTTGAGGACCTAAGGAGGAAATATGATCTGTCCAGTAGAAACTTTTTTTGTTATTTACAGTTAAGATCATTTCTTAAATCTGTTTTGGGATCTGAAATGACTTTACCCATGCTCAGCGATCTGGAAAAACTGCTTCAGGAGGGTAACGCACCCCGTCTTATTGCAAAAGTCTACTCCCTCTTGATGGATGATGCTCCAAAACCAGGTTTACATAAATCAAGGGAGAAATGGGAGTCTGACTTGGGTGTGACAATGGGTACAGAGCTCTGGGCTGAATTGTGTCAAAAAAGTCTAACTGCCACTCTTAATTCTAGATACAGGCTGACTTATTATAACTTTCTTCATCAAACCTATCTTACGCCACAGAAATTACATAAATATAAACCTGAGATATCCAACCTGTGCTTTAGATGTAGTATAGAAGAGGGTTCATTCCTACACTGCACTTGGTTATGCACAAAACTTAACACATTCTGGCATGATTTCTCTGGCATCATGACAAAACTCCTAGGACTACATCTCCCATTAGATCCTCAAACCTGCTTATTAGGAGATACTACAAATATTAATGCACGATTAAGAAAAGCTCAAAAGAGGTTCCTCTCTTAGCCTTAGTCCCTGATGCACATACGGAAAAATCAGACTCCTGGCTCAATGCCTTTAGGAATTATTACAAAAAAAACACCCGAACGGCTGACCATTGACCTTTCCGAGGGTTGCACAGGTCTGAAACTCGGCAACCGGGATAAGCTTTAGTCCCTGATACACATACGGAAAAATCAGACTCCTGGCTTAAGGCCTTTAGGAATTATTCGAAAAAACACACCCGAACGGCTGACCTTTGACCTTTCCAAAGGTTGCACAGGCCTGAAACTCTGCACCCGGGATAAGCCTAAATCCCTGATACACATACGGAAAAATCAGACTCCTGGCTCAATGCCTTTAGGAATTATTACAAAAAACACACCCGAACGGCTGACCATTGACCTTTCCGAAGGTTGCACAGGTCTGAAACTCGGCTACCGGGATAAGCCTAAATCCCTGATACACATACGGAAAAATCAGACTCCTGGCTCAATGCCTTTAGGAATTATTACAAAAAACACACCCGAACGGCTGACCTTTGACCTTTCCAAAGGTTGCACGGGTCTGAAACTTGGCACCCTGGATAAGCCTTAGTCCCTGATACAGATACGGAAAAATCAGACCACTGGCTGAATGCCTTTAGGAATTATTACAAAAAACACACCCGAACGGCTGACCATTGACCTTTCCCAAGGTTGCACAGGTCTGAAACTCTGCACCCGGGATAAGCCTAAATCCCTGATACACATACGGAAAAATCAGACTCCTGGCTCAATGCCTTTAGGAATTATTACAAAAAACACACCAGAGCGGCTGACCTTTGACCTTTTCCAAAGGTTGCACAGGTCTGAAACTCGGCACCCTGGATCAGCCAGGAGTCCCTGATACACATACGGAGAAATCAGCCTCCGGGCTCATTGCCTTTAGGAATTATTGAAGAAAAGACAGTTTCCCACCTTTCTTACGTTTGAATTTTACAGACTGTGTTTTTGGCAGTTTTTTTTGGCCGGGGGAAAAAAGCCCAAAGTCCTGTATCCAAAAACTGAAAATCAGGTCATGTCAGACTCTATACAGTCTTACCCTGGATTTCCACTGGACGCGGAACGGCCGTGGAACGGCCGCGGCGCGGTTCTGCTTCGTCCTCTCCCAAACGTCAATCCCCACCGGGCGCGTTACGGCAGCGGCGCGGAGCCTTGGGAGCCAGCGGTATTCACGGAAGATCGCGCGATAATCTCGAACGGACGCGAGATCCCGCGATAGACTGTGTGTATAAAGGAAACAACAACACAGCTTCTTTCATTTCTCCACTTCCATAATCAGTCTCTCGTCGTCCTTTGTCTCCGAGACCCTCGGATCAAATGACTGTTGACCTGGGAGCACCGTGACGTTGAGGTGAAGTTGTGACCTGCGTATTGTGTTTTATTTTGAAAGGGGGGCGGAAAGTGTTTTACTTTGATACTGTGTCGGACTTCCTGTCTTGTGCGATCTGCTTCGTTGAAATTTACGAGGTTCAGCAGCGGCAACGGAAAAAATAGAACTGATTCCTATCGATAGCGCTGCGGCGCGGCGAGCCGCTTCTGGGCCGCTGCTGATCCGGGCCGCAGTGCGGCCGGTGGGAATGCTCACATTGATTAGAATGGAAGCGATTAGCAACGGCTACCGTTCCGCGGCCGTTCCGCGTCCAGTGGAAATCCAGGGTTAGACCCTTTTGGCCAGAGTGAAAGAGGAACTACAGGTCGCAGGAGTGTGAATATTTCATATGTCGTTTGGGGTCCCAAGACGAGCGGAACGACGAGGGTACATTAGTATATCTTATAAGATGTTAACTTTATTTGTGAGGTTTATGTTATGGGACAGTAGAAAATGAAAAAAAATCAGAAAACAGCCTTATCTCAGCTGAATGCGAACACAAACAGACACTTGTAGAAAAACACATCCAAACAGTGAAATCATTGCAAAATCAAACAGTGAGTGTACAGAACTAAATCTTTTAAGATGTTAACTTCATTTGTGAGGTTTATGTTATGGGACAGCAGAAAAATTAAAAAAATCCGGAAACAGCCTTATCTCAGCTGAATGCGCACACAAACAGACACTTGTAGAAAAACACATCCCAACAGTGAAATCAATGCAAAATCAAACAGTAAGTGTACAGAACTAAATCTTTTAAGATGTTAAGTTCATTTGTGAGGTTTATGTTATGGGACAGCAGAAAAATTAAAAAAATCCGGAAACAGCCTTATCTCAGCTGAATGCGCACACAAACAGACACCAATAGAAAAACACATCCAAACAGTGAAATCATTGCAAAATCAAACAGTGAGTGGACAGAACTAAATCTTTTAAGATGTTAACTTCATTTGTGAGGTTTATGTTATGGGACAGCAGAAAAATTAAAAAAATCCGTAAACAGCCTTATCTCAGCTGAATGCGCACACAAACAGACACTTGTAGAAAAACACATCCTTACAATGAAACCATTGCAGAATCAAACACTGAGGGTACAGAACTAAATATTTTAAGATGTTAACTTCATTTGTGAAGTTTATGTTATGGGACAGCAGAAAAATTAAAAAAATCCGTAAACAGCCTTATCTCAGCTGAATGCGCACACAAACAGACTTCAATAGAGAAACACATCCAAACAGTGAAATCTTTGCAAAATTAAACACTGAGGGTAAAGAAGTAAATCTTATAAGATGTTAAGTTCATTTGTTAGGTTTATATTATGGGAAAGTAGAAAAATGAAAAAAATCCGAAAACAGCCTTATCTCAGCTGAATGCGCACACAAACAGACTTCAATAGAAAAACACATCCAAACAGTGAAATCATTGCAAAATCAAACACTGAGGGTAAAGAAGTATATCTTATAAGATGTTAAGTTCATTTGTGAGGTTTATGTTATGGGACAGCAGAAAAATGAAAAAAATCCGTAAACAGCCTTATCTCAGCTGAATGCGCACACAAACAGACACTTGTAGAAAAACACATCCCAACAGTGAAATCATTGCAAAATCAAACACTGAGGGTACAGAACTAAATCTTTTAAGATGTTAACTTCATTTGTGAGGTTTATGTTATGGGACAGCAGAAAAATGAAAAAAATCCGGAAACAGCCTTATCTCAGCTGAATGCGCACACAAACAGACACCAATAGAAAAAAACATCCAAACAGTGAAATCATTGCAAAATCAAACAGTGAGTGTACAGAACTAAATCTTTTAAGATGTTAACTTCATTTGTGAGGTTTATGTTATGGGACAGCAGAAAAATTAAAAAAATCCGTAAACAGCCTTATCTCAGCTGAATGCGCACACAAACAGACACTTGTAGAAAAACACATCCAAACAGTGAAATCTTTGCAAAATTAAACAGTGAGTGTACAGAAGTATATCTTATAAGATGTTAAGTTCATTTGTTAGGTTTATATTATGGGAAAGTAGAAAAATGAAAAAAATCCGAAAACAGCCTTATCTCAGCTGTATGCGCACACAAACAGACACCAATAGAAAAACACATCCAAACAGTGAAATCAATGCAAAATCAAACAGTGGAGTGCACAGAACTAAATCTTTTAAGATGTTAACTTCATTTGTGAGGTTTATGTTATGGGACAGCAGAACAATTAAAAAAATCCGTAAACAGCCTTATCTCAGCTGAATGCGCACACAAACAGACACTTGTAGAAAAAAAACATCCCAACAGTGAAACCATTGCAAAATCAAACACTGAGGGTACAGAACTAAATATTTTAAGATGTTAACTTCATTTGTGAGGTTTATGGTTATGGGACAGCAGAAAAATTAAAAAAATCCGTAAACAGCCTTATCTCAGCTGAATGCGCACACAAACAGACACCAATAGAAAAAGACATCTAAACAGTGAAATCTTTGCAAAATTAAACACTGAGGGTAAAGAAGTATATCTTATAAGATCTTAAGTTCATTTGTGAGGTTTATGTTATGGGACAGCAGAAAAATGAAAAAAATCCGAAAACAGCCTTATCTCAGCTGTATGCGCACACAAACAGACACCAATAGAAAAACACATCCAAACAGTGAAATCAATGCAAAATCAAACAGTGAGTGTACAGAACTAAATCTTTTAAGATGT
This sequence comes from Solea solea, assembly GCF_958295425.1. NCBI lineage: Eukaryota > Metazoa > Chordata > Actinopteri > Pleuronectiformes > Soleidae > Solea > Solea solea. The sequence continues at coordinate 31,486,699 of NC_081139.1, read as the reverse complement.
TAACTTCATTTGAGAGGTTTATGTTATGGGACAGCAGAAAAATTAAAAAAATCCGTAAACAGCCTTATCTCAGCTGAATGCGCACACAAACAGACTTCAATAGAAAAACACATCCAAACAGTGAAATCATTGCAAAATCAAACACTGAGGGTACAGAACTAAATCTTTAAAGATGTTAACTTCATTTGTGAGGTTTATGTTATGGGACAGCAGAAAAATTAAAAAAATCCGTAAACAGCCTTATCTCAGCTGAATGCGCACACAAACAGACACTTGTAGAAAAACACATCCCAACAATGAAACCATTGCAGAATCAAACACTGAGGGTACAGAACTAAATATTTTAAGATGTTAACTTCATTTGTGAGGTTTATGTTATGGGACAGCAGAAAAATTAAAAAAATCCGTAAACAGCCTTATCTCAGCTGAATGCGCACACAAACAGACACTTGTAGAAAAACACATCCCAACAGTGAAATCATTGCAAAATCAAACACTGAGGGTACAGAACTAAATCTTTTAAGATGTTAACTTCATTTGTGAGGTTTATGTTATGGGACAGCAGAAAAATGAAAAAAATCCGTAAACAGCCTTATCTCAGCTGAATGCGCACACAAACAGACACTTGTAGAAAAACACATCCAAACAGTGAAATCTTTGCAAAATTAAACACTGAGGGTAAAGAAGTATATCTTATAAGATGTTAAGTTCATTTGTTAGGTTTATATTATGGGAAAGTAGAAAAATGAAAAAAATCCGAAAACAGCCTTATCTCAGCTGTATGCGCACACAAACAGACACCAATAGAAAAACACATCCAAACAGTGAAATCAATGCAAAATCAAACAGTGAGTGCACAGAACTAAATCTTTTAAGATGTTAACTTCATTTGTGAGGTTTATGTTATGGGACAGCAGAAAAATTAAAAAAATCCGTAAACAGCCTTATCTCAGCTGAATGCGCACACAAACAGACACTTGTAGAAAAAAAACATCCCAACAGTGAAACCATTGCAAAATCAAACACTGAGGGTACAGAACTAAATATTTTAAGATGTTAACTTCATTTGTGAGGTTTATGGTTATGGGACAGCAGAAAAATTAAAAAAATCCGTAAACAGCCTTATCTCAGCTGAATGCGCACACAAACAGACACCAATAGAAAAAGACATCTAAACAGTGAAATCTTTGCAAAATTAAACACTGAGGGTAAAGAAGTATATCTTATAAGATGTTAAGTTCATTTGTGAGGTTTATGTTATGGGACAGCAGAAAAATGAAAAAAATCCGAAAACAGCCTTATCTCAGCTGTATGCGCACACAAACAGACACCAATAGAAAAACACATCCAAACAGTGAAATCAATGCAAAATCAAACAGTGAGTGTACAGAACTAAATCTTTTAAGATGTTAACTTCATTTGAGAGGTTTATGTTATGGGACAGCAGAAAAATTAAAAAAATCCGTAAACAGCCTTATCTCAGCTGAATGCGCACACAAACAGACTTCAATAGAAAAACACATCCAAACAGTGAAATCATTGCAAAATCAAACACTGAGGGTAAAGAAGTATATCTTATAAGATGTTAAGTTCATTTGTGAGGTTTATGTTATGGGACAGCAGAAAAATGAAAAAAATCCGTAAACAGCCTTATCTCAGCTGAATGCGCACACAAACAGACACCAATAGAAAAACACATCCAAACAGTGAAATCAATGCAAAATCAAACAGTGAGTCTACAGAACTAAATATTTTAAGATGTTAACTTCATTTGTGAGGTTTATGTTATGGGACAGCAGAAAAATGAAAAAAATCCGTAAACAGCCTTATCTCAGCTGAATGCGCACACAAACAGACACTTGTAGAAAAACACATCCCAACAGTGAAATCATTGCAAAATCAAACACTGAGGGTACAGAACTAAATCTTTTAAGATGTTAACTTCATTTGTGAGGTTTAGGTTATGGGACAGCAGAAAAATTAAAAAAAATCCGTAAACAGCCTTATCTCAGCTGAATGCGCACACAAACAGACACCAATAGAAAAACACATCCAAACAGTGAAATCTTTGCAAAATTAAACACTGAGGGTAAAGAAGTATATCTTATAAGATGTTAAGTTCATTTGTTAGGTTTATATTATGGGAAAGTAGAAAAATGAAAAAAATCCGAAAACAGCCTTATCTCAGCTGTATGCGCACACAAACAGACACCAATAGAAAAACACATCCAAACAGTGAAATCAATGCAAAATCAAACAGTGAGTGTACAGAACTAAATCTTTTAAGATGTTAACTTCATTTGTGAGGTTTATGTTATGGGACAGCAGAAAAATTTAAAAAATCCGTAAACAGCCTTATCTCAGCTGAATGCGCACACAAACAGACTTCAATAGAAAAACACATCCAAACAGTGAAATCATTGCAAAATCAAACACTGAGGGTAAAGAAGTATATCTTATAAGATGTTAAGTTCATTTGTGAGGTTTATGTTATGGGACAGCAGAAAAATGAAAAAAATCCGTAAACAGCCTTATCTCAGCTGAATGCGCACACAAACAGACACCAATAGAAAAACACATCCAAACAGTGAAATCTTTGCAAAATTAAACACTGAGGGTAAAGAAGTATATCTTATAAGATGTTAAGTTCATTTGTTAGGTTTATATTATGGGAAAGTAGAAAAATGAAAAAAATCCGAAAACAGCCTTATCTCAGCTGTATGCGCACACAAACAGACACCAATAGAAAAACACATCCAAACAGTGAAATCAATGCAAAATCAAACAGTGAGTGTACAGAACTAAATCTTTTAAGATGTTAACTTCATTTGTGAGGTTTAGGTTATGGGACAGCAGAAAAATTAAAAAAAAAAGTAAACAGCCTTATCTCAGCTGAATGCGCACACAAACAGACACTTGTAGAAAAACACATCCCAACAATGAAACCATTGCAGAATCAAACACTGAGGGTACAGAACTAAATATTTTAAGATGTTAACTTCATTTGTGAGGTTTATGTTATGGGACAGCAGAAAAATTAAAAAAATCCGGAAACAGCCTTATCTCAGCTGAATGCGCACACAAACAGACTTCAATAGAGAAACACATCCAAACAGTGAAATCTTTGCAAAATTAAACACTGAGGGTAAATAAGTATATCTTATAAGATGTTAAGTTCATTTGTTAGGTTTATATTATGGGAATGTAGAAAAATGAAAAAAATCCGAAAACAGCCTTATCTCAGCTGTATGCGCACACAAACAGACACCAATAGAAAAACACATCCAAACAGTGAAATCTTTGCAAAATTAAACACTGAGGGTAAAGAAGTACATCTTATAATATGTTAAGTTCATTTGTTAGGTTTATATTATGGGAAAGTAGAAAAATGAAAAAAATCCGGAAACAGCCTTATCTCAGCTGAATGCGCACACAAACAGACACCAATAGAAAAACACATCCCAACAGTGAAATCTTTGCAAAATCAAACACTGAGGGTACAGAACTAAATCTTTTAAGTTCTTAACTTCATTTGTGAGGTTTATGTTATGGGACCTTCAAAAAAAAAATTTCTACAATGTTTTTTTCAACAAATGTTGCTTTCACAGCACACATTATTGTTGTAATCATATCATTATTATTAATATTATTATTATTATCGCTGTTAATATTATTATTGTTATCATCACCATCATTATATTTATATCATTAATACATTGACATTATATTAACATAAAAAAACAAAAACTCGCGCACTCATTCTATTGGGAACAATGACATGATGATGCTGTAGGGCCACCTTCAGCATTCGCTTCCGATTTTCATTAAGTTTCGATTCCACCTTAAAAAAAATGCACGTTTCGGCCAGTAGGGAGAAGTGCAAATTCAGGAATGGTTGCAATAGAATTCAGTCAGCATTCATATTTGAGATGGACTTTCTCCTATAGTCCAAAGTAGATATGGACATATAGGGGATCACTGGAAAAATAAGGAGCTGTAGCATGCAAAGCAGGTGACATATTTCATGTGAAATCATATTAGGCCACTAGAGGGCAGTGCAAAGTCACAAATTGTTGCAAAATAATTGTCAAAATCTTGACTTTTGAGCTTGATTTTCTCCAAAATTCTCAAACCAGGAAAATTCATCACAAATACCCGATCACGATATGACAATATCAAAATTCTAAGATCATATCTTGTCTCATGTCATGATATAGCTATAATATTGTCATGCCTTCCTCATCATAGTTCACATTCCATTTGTCAGAGATAAAATATGAATCCATAACCCATTTTGAGAGGCAGGTTCTCATAAGGTTGGGATGTGTCAACTATTTGGGTTGCCACTAGACTCCCCTGTTTAAATGTAGGAGTTTAGTATTTTGGGCAACACCATGTTAGTTTTTGAAACCAGAAACAACCATAGTTATAAGAGAAGGGATGGATACTGATAGCTTGTCCACTACAAATCCACCTATAACTGCAACTTTGCAAACATGAAATGCAGAGCTGTCAATCACACACTGACAGCTCTGCATTTAAATGTAAAATTAAATTTACATTGTGGACATGCAGCTCTACTGAAGAGGAACTAAGACCATAAACCCTTTAGAACAATGTATGCAGGGCACCAGACTAACTTTTTACTAGGAGCACAGTAGCCCCCCCTATAACTGAATGTTTTAGGAGAGCAAGCAGAACATTTAGGGGCGCACACCTTAAACATTTCCTCTCATTTTCACTGTATTACTGATCAATACTCCGATAATAATTGAATAAATTGCAATGTGCTGTTTAGAATTCCCAGTGAATTTTTATTGTGCACTTGTTTGTTAAAGAATAACATCACATAAGAGACATTAAGTGTACATAAAATACCATCACTGTCACTACAGTACAATTATTAACTAGAAGTGGCCCGGTACTGTCCAGTACACAGAAACGGCACTTTTATTTGTGTACTGGCACATTTCACAAGATGCCGGTAAGCTCTTATCAGTCCACTTGATTATGGTCCAGAGCAATAATGTCTCAGGGTACACTATGTGACGTTCACCTGTTCTCGCAAAAGTCAAGTGTTTATTCCTTGAGTTTGGAGTTTTTATTTTCTATCTAATCTCTATCTGGAAGACGACCGCTGTGGCGACCATCATCATGCTTCAAAAGCATGAGTTAGCTCATCCACACACTCATACTTTCTGATATAATAAAAATAAACATGGAGCTGGCAAGTTGAGGCTTGAAAATATCAGAGGAAGATGCACAGAAGGGATTAAGCTGGGCAATAGCCCGGTATCCTGGACTCTTGCTCAAAAATTAATAAATTGATAAAGTTGAACCTGAATTTTCCTTAACACTAAAACAAGGCCAGACCAAAAGTTTCACTCCCAGGGCTGGAGTATGCCAGGTGTAATATTATTAGATATTAATGTAGATGTGATGCAATAATTTGATGCACAAGCCTGTTTTCTTTGTGTATTACCTTAATGACTCTGTCCTGGCAGTGCTGGATGATCTTACACAGCTCCTCTGTACCCTGAGACTCGAGACTCTGATGAAGGATCTGCTCAAACATCTAGTAAAACACAATTTGTAGTTTTGTACCTAACTTTGTGACATACATGCATGTAACACCAGACAAACTGACTCATATAGGAATATCCCATGAAATAATGTGATAATGTTATTTATCACATGTGGACCCAGGTCCACAGTCTGTATTGTGGCATGTTTAACTGTTTAACTGTCCACTGAGTTATCAAACCGCCAAAAGATGTTCGCCTTTAGTTCTACTGTGTCCTTGATCAATGCCACAGTCAGAACCTCATCATTCAACTATTTGACAAACTCTCGTCAAACAGGAGCTACAGTGTAGGAAAATGATCAAGCAATATAATGAGTGTCAATAAAATGATTAGCTCTCATAGAAACTTCCCATTGTGTTAACCAGTTAACCAATAACCTATATCAGACTGGTTAGTCAGTAGTTGAGGTTTCACCTCTCTCATGGGGATCTGGGCCCTTTGGACAAACACTGACGGGCTGCTCACGTCAAACTGTTGCTGCAGACCCTCAAGGCTCAGGTTCACCACCTTCTCATAGCAGCTGTGCATCTTAACTGGATGGAAAGCCAGCATGGAGATCTTCTCCATGTGCTGAGGAGGAAGACAAGAAGGGAGAGGAAGAGATGGATGAGGCATGGACAGATTTGGGAAAAATGTATAATTGTGTCTCACAATAAATATACTACTGCAAAAGTATCACTAATGTTACACTAGACAAATGCTGTTTAAATCACAAACATATTTGGAATAGGAGTATAGGAATTGCGGATAGATAACATTTGTTTTGTAAAGATCCAGATTCTTGTGCTTCAACTGCGAAAATCAGAGTGCATTTTCTATACATAATCATTATATATTGTGCTTCAATTTAAGCACATTCTCATGTTATGGGTTTTATTTAAAGCAACACAATTTTCAACCTTCACGTAATGTCTCTAAGCAGGGATGGGAAGTATTTCTGATACATGTATTAAAAAAAATACATATTTAAAATACGAAATATGCTCTTTTCTGGAGATGATGAAAAATTCCTTCAGATTTTGTACCAATATATTTCCATTATGTGTATTTTATTTAAAATACTGTAACATACATCCTTTGAAAAAAAGTGATGACATAAGAAGACAAATTGCAGGATGCTGCTTCAGATTGGACGTCATGGTGCTTGTGCCTACTTTAATTTGCCAGGACTTGTTAAGATCACAATTAGTCTACATAAGCATTGAATTGAGTCAAGCGATTACCATCAGAGCTGAGTTTCAAGACTTTAGAGCTCACTCTGTCGTTTACATCGATGACAGTGTTAAAGTCGCCACATAAAATAATTTTGTATCCGACCAATAGGGGTTCTTTAAGTCTTTTAAAAAGTTGAAAAATGTTTGTTCTCTCATGAGAGTTGTACACGTGTATCGTTCGTATTTTTTCTCCTCGGTAAAAACAATCCAACATGAGCAATCTACAAGGAATTAAATTAGGAAATCATTCGTTTTACGAATAATAGTGACATCACCAGTTTTAGAAAAAAGATCCCACCATCAGCTTTACTTTCGCCAATAGAAATTACACTTAGACCTTTGTTCCACATGCTGGATACCGTTACTCTTTTTGTGTTCAGTCTCAGTTCTTGACAACATAATATGTCAAAGTCAGTTTTCAACAAGAATTTAATTTGTTGGGCTCTAAAAGAATTTGATTGGATGCCATGGGCATTCCAAGATGAAACTTTGGGGAAGGTCATAAATGTTTGGGGGGTTATGGTGTGGGTTTGTCGTGATTTTATAATATATATATATATATATATATATTTATATATATTTATTTTAAAATAAGTTGTTGCCAAAGTTGTTGCTGTAAGGGGGGCTCTCTGCTACAGCCTGCGGGTAAAGCGGGGTGCTGCCAACTCGCTGACCCTGACCCTTATACCTATTCCAAGCCCTACCAGTAGAGGTCCCCCAAGCCCCAATTTATGAGCTGGAATAAAATGATATCAAAGTTTAGTTGGGGTGGCAAAAGACCCACGATAAGACTGGAAACTCTCCAGCTGCCAAAAGAAGAAGGAGGGATGAGACTTCCAAAATTAAAGGAATACTACCATGCGGCCCAATTGAGATATATTGTAGGTTGGTGCAAACCAGACACAGTGAAATGAAATAGAAAAAGAGTTTGGAGAAAACCCAGTACAGAATATAATTGGGGATAAAGAAACATACAAGAAGATTCAAAACCAAATAGACACAATCACGATGTTCACATACAAAATATGGTTCAGTATAATAAAAAAATATAAGATACAGAAAGACACTAATTTATTGAATATGATAGCAATTTTACACCGACTAGGTACGATATAGGATTTAAACAGTGGACAACCAAGGGAATCACAGCATGGTGTGTTTTGGTGAAAGATGGACAGCTTGAGAGTTTCCAAAATATGACAGAAAAAAAGGATTTAGATAATCAATCATGAATTCTGTGGATTCCTGCAACTTAGAGACTACTATATGAAAGAGATCAGGATGGACCCCTCCTGAGAAGTGAATAGTGTGATCCAGATCATCATAATCAACGCATACAAAGAAACCACAATTAGAATTATATTGGGACTATATAAAAAAAATGCTACAAAATACATAAAAAAAAAGATGGGAATCAGGATTTAACATAAAACTTAGTGATGAAGCATGGCTAAGATTGGTATAATCTGCCAGACATTAGCCTCATGTATGAAACAAAGTGATTTTGAAGCAGAAACATATTTAGGTTACAAGGTCAGAGCTGCAGTGACTTCCTGACAAGTACAAATGAGCATTTCATGGGTTGTACTGGCAACAGATATGACAAATGTTGGGTGGTTGGGAGATTGTTTTTTAATCAGTCTTGAATATGTCAAAGATTACCCACAATATTAACTTTGAAGCATTGTTAGTTTTGTGTAGCATCAGCTAAAACATGTACTCCCTCCCCTCTTAATTTGAAAAGAGGACATTTGTAATATGGAAATGATTGAATATTTGGTGGTTTTGAGGAGGACTGATGCAGGACAAAAGTATTAATCTTTTATGACAACAATTCTTGGGAGTGAACATTCCTGCCATATACTCAAGTGTATGGTGAAAACAATGTTCAGTGTTCTATTGATCTATTAATAAAATGTTTTCATTTGAATTCCAATTTGCCAAGAGACCTTCTTACAAGAAAGTGTGCCATATGCACTAACACAGTGGAAATGAATCATAATGAAGCCTGAGGGTTAAGGAAACAGTTTGTCATCAACTAAATACTGTAGGTGTCCAAAGCCTGAGGGTCAGCCTCTTTCCCCGGATGAAGCAGAATCCAGTCACGTTAACTGTGCGTTGTAAGAATGGAAAAGACTGTCATAAAAAAATAATAATAATTACAACACCCACACTGTATCAACATTCAGAGTGGACCTAATTTTTAAGAATAGAGGGATAGATTTAGTGTATAGCCTACTTGTTAAATAGACAGGACAGTGCAGCAGCAGCACCAGCGAAGCTCTCTGAACAGATCAGCAATGTGACCCACAGTCCTCACAACCGAAGACGCAGCCGAAACACAGCAAGCGGTTCCGCGAAAACGGGAGCTTTGCAGCTGCGGGTCCGGGTGAGAGGACATCGGTTCTCACAGTGGAACTGTTCAGACAGCAAGTCTGGCTCCCGTGTAACGTCGCAGACAACACCATCTCAGAGATAGGATACTGACTGCATTTAAACACTAAACTTTCGAAAAAAACAGCAAAGCGAAAAAGAAAAAAAAGAGCATGGAACATTTACATGTGCATATATTAGTATTAACTATATTTCGATTAATGCGTGTGTGTTTAAATGCATGTGTATGTATGTAGTGAAAAGACGTAGTTACTGTAATTAACGAACACATTTTAGCAATGGCCTGCTGTTTAGCTCATTATAATAATGTAAAATTTCACTTACCTCTACATTTTTGAGCATCTTCCTGTGACATGTCAATAGCCTCCCTCTACCACCAACTTCCCCAGTAATTCCTTGGTCAGCGACTGATGCTGCAACTCCATTACATGTTCATCCACCTGCTGAGCAGACACTAACCTGTTCACGTTTTGGATATTAATCCGCTGCTGCTGTGGTGGGGAACTACGTTGCGTTGGAGTGTGACGATGGTCGATAATTATCTTAAAGCTACAGTAGTAGTTGAAATAAACTGCCCCTTTGTTTCACCACACATGCATGGCAGAAATGTTCGCTTCCAAGATTTTTTGTAATAAAAACATAACAGATTAATCCTCTGCATTCTTTGTGCGTTTGGATTTTTTTTTGAGGATATCTTACACCAAATTGCTTCAAATTTGGTGTAGGTGAAGTTATTTTCCACTGTCAGGGAATATCAACATTTTTCATTATCATATAACACACTATTCAATCAATATCTGAAGCTAAAATGATGTGGGTGTATTTTAGTGATATCATAGTATGGTGTGAATGTGGGTTTAGGAATAAATGTGTGTGTGTGTGTCTGTGTCTGTGTGTCTGTGTGTATGTGCAACTCCAGGCACTTCTTGTTCTCACATCAAGTTCAAATCGACATGATACACAGGCACCTACACCTACAAAGAGGCTCATACACACATTCACTCCTTTGAGTAAAAAAAAGAAACAGGCATCTTGAGGGACTTCAAAGACTTGCCCTCTACGTGAACCCAAACAAAAGTCTGGTTTTGTTTACACAGGTGCAATTACAGGTAAACACAATGTTTCACTTTGTTTGGGGCTCAATTCATCCTGACTGTCAAAGACACAGCCTCAGACGCTGAAGACCTCGACCTCATCAACATCAGTCACAATGTACTGAAAAAGAAAAAGGTTAAATAATTTATCAAAACTAACCCTAACCCTATCATATTATAGTGATTACATGTAAAATAATTACATCAAATCAAACATAAGCTAGATGTTTTGTATGACCTGTGTGATCATCCGTTTTTGATGAAGTTTAAAATCCATAATTTGTATTAGTAGTGTATGATTTCACTTTCACTGAACTCAGTACCACCTATACTTCATATACTAGTAGTATGGAGTACTTTTACTGTATACGTTTTGGAGGAATATAGGGTCAAAGTTCACTTTTTGCAACAAACAATAGGGTAACATTTTTTGATGAAGTATAAAATCCTTATTTTTTATCAGTAGTTTATGATTTAACTTTCACTGGACGTATTCAGCTGAGGTTAGGCTGTTTTCGGATTTTTTTCTTTTTTCTACTGTCCCATAATATAAACCTCACTAATGAAGTTAACATCATATAAGATATACTTCTGTACCCTCAGTGTTTGATTTTGCAATGATTTCACTGTTGGGATGTGTTTTTCTATTGGTGTCTGTTTGTGTGCGCATCCAGCCGAGATAAGGCTGTTTTCGGATTTTTTTCTACTGTCCACAGTACTGTGCAAAGGTTTTTGGCAGTTGTGAAAAAAATGAATCAATCATCAATCAACAAAATGCAGTGAATAAACAAAAGAGAAATCTAAATCACCCTTTGTGAGGTTTATGTTATGGGACAGTAGAAAAATGAAAAAAATCAGAAAACAGCCGTATCCCTGCTGAATGCGCACAAAAACAGAGACAAATAGAAAAACACATCCAAACAGTGAAATCATTGCAAAATCAAACACTGAAGGTATATAACTATATCTTATGAGATTTTAACTTTATTTGTGAGGTTTATGTTATGGGACAGTAGAAAAATGAAAAAAATTGCGAAAACAGCCGTATCCATGCTGAATGCGCACAAAAACAGAGACAAATAGAAAAACACATCCAAACAGTGAAATCAATATAAATTTACACACTGAGGGTACATCAATATACCTTATAAGATGTTAACTTCATATTATAGGACAGTAGAAAAAAGATTAAAATACCCTCGATCAGCCTTAGTCCCTGATACACATACGGAAAAATCAGACTCCTGGCTTAATGCCTTTAGGAATTATTACAAAAAACACACCACAGCGGCTGACCTTTGACCTTTCCAAAGGTTGCACGAGTCTGAAACTCGACACCCTGGATTAGCCTTAGTCCCTGATACACATACGGAAAAATCAGACTCCTGGCTTAATGCCTTTAGGAATTATTACAAAAAACACACCCGAACGGCTGACCTTTGACCTTTCCAAAGGTTGCACGGGTCTGAAACTCGGCACCCTGGATTAGCCTTAGTCCCTGATACACATACAGAAAAATCAGACTCCTGGCTCAATGCCTTTAGGAATTATTACAAAAAACACACCCGAACGGCTGACCATTGACCTTTCCGAAAGTTGCACAGGTCTGAAACTCGGCAACCGGGATAAGCTTTAGTCCCTGATACACATACGGAAAAATCAGACTCCTGACTCAATGCCTTTAGGAATTATTACAAAAAATACACCACAGTGGCTGACCTTTGACCTTTCCAAAGGTTGCACAGATCTGAAACTCAGCACCCTGGATCAGCCAGGAGTCCCTGATACACATACGGAGAAATCAGCATCCGGGCTCATTGCCTTCGGGAATTATTGAAGAAAAGACAGTTTCCCACCTTTCTTACGTTTGAATTTTACAGACTGTGTTTTTGGCAGTTTTTTTTGGCCAGGGGGAAAAAAGCCCAAAGTCCTGTGTCCAAAACTGAAAATCAGGTCATGTCAGACTCTATACAGTCTTAGACTCTTTGGCCAGACTCCTGGCTTAATGCCTTTAGGAATTATTACAAAGAACACACCCGAACGGCTGACCTTTGACCTTTCCAAAGGTTGCACGGGTCTGAAACTCGGCACCCTGGATTAGCCTTAGTCCCTGATACACATACAGAAAAATCAGACTCCTGGCTTAATGCCTTTAGGAATTATTACAAAAAACACACCCGAACGGCTAACCATTGACCTTTTCCGAAAGTTGCACAGGTCTGAAACTCGGCAACCGGGATAAGCTTTAGTCCCTGATACACATACGGAGAAATCAGCATCCGGGCTCATTGCCTTTAGGAATTATTGAAGAAAAGACAGTTTCCCACCTTTCTTACGTTTGAATTTTACAGACTGTGTTTTTGGCAGTTTTTTTTGGCCAGGGGGAAAAAAGCCCACAGTCCTGTGTCCAAAAACTGAAGACTCTATACAGTCTTAGACTCTTTGGCCAGAGTGGAAGTTTTGGAGGAACTACATTTCTACAGGTCGCAGGAGTGTGAATATTTCATATGTCGTTTGGGGTCCCAAGACGAGCAGAACGACGAGGGTACTTAGTATATCTTATAAGATGTTAACTTTATTTGTGAGGTTTATGTTATGGGACAGTAGAAAAATGAAAAAAAATCAGAAAACAGTCGTATTCCAGCTGAATGCGCACAAAAACAGACAAAAATAGAAAAACACATTCAAACATTGAAATCATTGCAAAATCAAACACTGAAGGTATATAACAATATCTTATAAGATGTTAACTTTATTTCTGAGGTTTATGTTATGGGACAGTAGAAAAATGAAAAAAAATCAGAAAACAGTCGTATTCCAGCTGAATGCGCACAAAAACAGACAAAAATAGAAAAACACATTCAAACAGTGAAATCATTGCAAAATCAAACACTGAAGGTATATAACTATATCTTATAAGATTTTAACTTTATTTGTGAGGTTTATGTTATGGGACAGTAGAAAAATGAAAAAAATTGCGAAAACAGCCGTATTCCTTCTGAATGCGCACAAAAACAGACACAAATAGAAAAACACATCCAAACAGTGAAATCATTATAAATTTAAACACTGAGGGTACATCAATATACCTTATAAGATGTTAACTTCATATTATAGGACAGTAGAAAAAAGATTAAAATACCCTCGATCAGCCTTAGTCCCTGATACACATACGGAAAAATCAGACTCCTGGCTTAATGCCTTTAGGAATTATTACAAAAAACACACCTAAACGGCTGACCTTTGACCTTTTCCGAAAGTTGCACAGGTCTGAAACTCGGCAACCGGGATAAGCTTTAGTCCCTGATACACATACGGAGAAATCAGCATCCGGGCTCATTGCCTTTAGGAATTATTGAAGAAAAGACAGTTTCCCACCTTTCTTACATTTGAATTTTACAGACTGTGTTTTTGGCAGTTTTTTTTGGCCAGGGGGAAAAAAGCCCACAGTCCTGTGTCCAAAAACTGAAGACTCTATACAGTCTTAGACTCTTTGGCCAGAGTGGAAGTTTTGGAGGGACTACATTTCTACAGGTCGCAGGAGTGTGAATATTTCATATGTCGTTTGGGGTCCCAAGACGAGCGGAACGACGAGGGTACATTAGTATATCTTATAAGATGTTAACTTTATTTGTGAGGTTTATGTTATGGGACAGTAGAAAAATGAAAAAAAATCAGAAAACAGTCGTATTCCAGCTGAATGCGCACAAAAACAGACAAAAATGGAAAACACATTCAAACAGTGAAATCATTGCAAAATCAAACACTGAAGGTATATAACTATATCTTATGAGATGTTAACTTTATTTGTGAGGTTTATGTTATGGGACAATAAAAAAATGAATAAAATCAGAAAACAGCCGTATCCCTGCTGAATGCACACAAAAACAGAGACAAATAGAAAAACACATCCAAACAGTGAAATCATTGCAAAATCAAACACTGAAGGTATATAACTATATCTTATAAGATTTTAACTTTATTTGTGAGGTTTATGTTATGGGAGAGTAGAAAAATGAAAAAAATCAGAAAACAGCCGTATCCCTGCTGAATGCGCACAAAAACAGACACAAATAGAAAAACACATCCAAACAGTGAAATCAATATAAATTTAAACACTGAGGGTACATCAATATACCTTATAAGATGTTAACTTCATATTATAGGACAGTAGAAAAAAGATTAAAATACCCTCGATCAGCCTTAGTCCCTGATACACATACGGAAAAATCAGACTCCTGGCTTAATGCCTTTAGGAATTATTACAAAAAACACACCTAAACGGCTGACCTTTGACCTTTTCCGAAAGTTGCACAGGTCTGAAACTCGGCAACCGGGATAAGCTTTAGTCCCTGATACACATACGGAGAAATCAGCATCCGGGCTCATTGCCTTTAGGAATTATTGAAGAAAAGACAGTTTCCCACCTTTCTTACATTTGAATTTTACAGACTGTGTTTTTGGCAGTTTTTTTTGGCCAGGGGGAAAAAAGCCCACAGTCCTGTGTCCAAAAACTGAAGACTCTATACAGTCTTAGACTCTTTGGCCAGAGTGGAAGTTTTGGAGGGACTACATTTCTACAGGTCGCAGGAGTGTGAATATTTCATATGTCGTTTGGGGTCCCAAGACGAGCGGAACGACGAGGGTACATTAGTATATCTTATAAGATGTTAACTTTATTTGTGAGGTTTATGTTATGGGACAATAAAAAAATGAATAAAATCAGAAAACAGCCGTATCCCTGCTGAATGCACACAAAAACAGAGACAAATAGAAAAACACATCCAAACAGTGAAATCATTGCAAAATCAAACACTGAAGGTATATAACTATATCTTATAAGATTTTAACTTTATTTGTGAGGTTTATGTTATGGGAGAGTAGAAAAATGAAAAAAATTGCGAAAACAGCCGTATCCCTGCTGAATGCGCACAAAACCAGACACAAATAGAAAAACACATCCAAACAGTGAAATCAATATAAATTTAAACACTGAGGGTACATCAATATACCTTATAAGATGTTAACTTCATATTATAGGACAGTAGAAAAAAGATTAAAATACCCTCGATCAGCCTTAGTCCCTGATACACATACGGAAAAATCAGACTCCTGGCTCAATGCCTTTAGGAATTATTACAAAAAACACACCACAGCGGCTGACCTTTGACCTTTCCAAAGGTTGCACGGGTCTGAAACTCGACACCCTGGATTAGCCTTAGTCCCTGATACACATACGGAAAAATCAGACTCCTGGCTTAATGCCTTTAGGAATTATTACAAAAAACACACCCGAACGGCTGACCTTTGACCTTTCCAAAGGTTGCACGGGTCTGAAACTCGGCACCCTGGATTAGCCTTAGTCCCTGATACACATACAGAAAAATCAGACTCCTGGCTAAATTCCTTTAGGAATTATTACAAAAAACACACCCGAACGGCTGACCATTGACCTTTCCGAAAGTTGCACAGGTCTGAAACTCGGCAACCGGGATAAGCTTTAGTCCCTGATACACATACGGAAAAATCAGACTCCTGACTCAATGCCTTTAGGAATTATTACAAAAAATACACCACAGTGGCTGACCTTTGACCTTTCCAAAGGTTGCACAGATCTGAAACTCAGCACCCTGGATCAGCCAGGAGTCCCTGATACACATACGGAGAAATCAGCATCCGGGCTCATTGCCTTTAGGAATTATTGAAGAAAAGACAGTTTCCCACCTTTCTTACGTTTGAATTTTACAGACTGTGTTTTTGGCAGTTTTTTTTGGCCAGGGGGAAAAAAGCCCAAAGTCCTGTGTCCAAAACTGAAAATCAGGTCATGTCAGACTCTATACAGTCTTAGACTCTTTGGCCAGACTCCTGGCTTAATGCCTTTAGGAATTATTACAAAAAACACACCCGAACGGCTGACCTTTGACCTTTCCAAAGGTTGCACGGGTCTGAAACTCGGCACCCTGGATTAGACTTAGTCCCTGATACACATACAGAAAAATCAGACTCCTGGCTTAATGCCTTTAGGAATTATTACAAAAAACACACCCGAACGGCTAACCATTGACCTTTTCCGAAAGTTGCACAGGTCTGAAACTCGGCAACCGGGATAAGCTTTAGTCCCTGATACACATACGGAGAAATCGGCAACCGGGCTCATTGCCTTTAGGAATTATTGAAGAAAAGACAGTTTCCCACCTTTCTTACGTTTGAATTTTACAGACTGTGTTTTTGGCAGTTTTTTTTGGCCAGGGGGAAAAAAGCCCACAGTCCTGTGTCCAAAAACTGAAGACTCTATACAGTCTTAGACTCTTTGGCCAGAGTGGAAGTTTTGGAGGAACTACATTTCTACAGGTCGCAGGAGTGTGAATATTTCATATGTCGTTTGGGGTCCCAAGACGAGCAGAACGACGAGGGTACTTAGTATATCTTATAAGATGTTAACTTTATTTGTGAGGTTTATGTTATGGGACAGTAGAAAAATGAAAAAAAATCAGAAAACAGTCGTATTCCAGCTGAATGCGCACAAAAACAGACAAAAATAGAAAAACACATTCAAACATTGAAATCATTGCAAAATCAAACACTGAAGGTATATAACAATATCTTATAAGATGTTAACTTTATTTCTGAGGTTTATGTTATGGGACAGTAGAAAAATGAAAAAAAATCAGAAAACAGTCGTATTCGAGGTGAATGCGCACAAAAACAGACAAAAATAGAAAAACACATTCAAACAGTGAAATCATTGCAAAATCAAACACTGAAGGTATATAACTATATCTTATAAGATTTTAACTTTATTTGTGAGGTTTATGTTATGGGACAGTAGAAAAATGAAAAAAATTGCGAAAACAGCCGTATTCCTTCTGAATGCGCACAAAAACAGACACAAATAGAAAAACACATCCAAACAGTGAAATCATTATACATTTAAACACTGAGGGTACATCAATATACCTTATAAGATGTTAACTTCATATTATAGGACAGTAGAAAAAAGATTAAAATACCCTCGATCAGCCTTAGTCCCTGATACACATACGGAAAAATCAGACTCCTGGCTTAATGCCTTTAGGAATTATTACAAAAAACACACCTAAACGGCTGACCTTTGACCTTTCCGAAGGTTACACAGGTCTGAAACTCGGCACCCTAGATTAGCCTTAGTCCCTGATACACATACGGAAAAATCAGACTCCTGGCTCAATGCCTTTAGGAATTATTACAAAAAACACACCCGAACGGCTGACCATTGACCTTTCCGAAGGTTGCACAGGTCTGAAACTCGGCACCCTGGATTAGCCTTAGTCCCTGATACACATACGGAAAAATCAGACTCCTGGCTTAATGCCTTTAGGAATTATTACAAAAAACACACCCGAACGGCTGACCATTGACCTTTTCCGAAAGTTGCACAGGTCTGAAACTCGGCAACCGGGATAAGCTTTAGTCCCTGATACACATACGGAAAAATCAGACTCCTGACTCAATGCCTTTAGGAATTATTACAAAAAACACACCACAGCGGCTGACCTTTGACCTTTCCAAAGGTTGCACGGGTCTGAAACTCGGCACCCTGGATCAGCCAGGAGTCCCTGATACACATACGGAGAAATCAGCATCCGGGCTCATTGCCTTTAGGAATTATTGAAGAAAAGACAGTTTCCCACCTTTCTTACATTTGAATTTTACAGACTGTGTTTTTGGCAGTTTTTTTTGGCCAGGGGGGAAAAAAGCCCACAGTCCTGTGTCCAAAAACTGAAGACTCTATACAGTCTTAGACTCTTTGGCCAGAGTGGAAGTTTTGGAGGGACTACATTTCTACAGGTCGCAGGAGTGTGAATATTTCATATGTCGTTTGGGGTCCCAAGACGAGCGGAACGACGAGGGTACATTAGTATATCTTATAAGATGTTAACTTTATTTGTGAGGTTTATGTTATGGGACAGTAGAAAAATGAAAAAAAATCAGAAAACAGTCGTATTCCAGCTGAATGCGCACAAAAACAGACAAAAATGGAAAACACATTCAAACAGTGAAATCATTGCAAAATCAAACACTGAAGGTATATAACTATATCTTATGAGATGTTAACTTTATTTGTGAGGTTTATGTTATGGGACAATAAAAAAATGAATAAAATCAGAAAACAGCCGTATCCCTGCTGAATGCACACAAAAACAGAGACAAATAGAAAAACACATCCAAACAGTGAAATCATTGCAAAATCAAACACTGAAGGTATATAACTATATCTTATAAGATTTTAACTTTATTTGTGAGGTTTATGTTATGGGAGAGTAGAAAAATGAAAAAAATCAGAAAACAGCCGTATCCCTGCTGAATGCGCACAAAAACAGACACAAATAGAAAAACACATCCAAACAGTGAAATCAATATAAATTTAAACACTGAGGGTACATCAATATACCTTATAAGATGTTAACTTCATATTATAGGACAGTAGAAAAAAGATTAAAATACCCTCGATCAGCCTTAGTCCCTGATACACATACGGAAAAATCAGACTCCTGGCTTAATGCCTTTAGGAATTATTACAAAAAACACACCTAAACGGCTGACCTTTGACCTTTTCCGAAAGTTGCACAGGTCTGAAACTCGGCAACCGGGATAAGCTTTAGTCCCTGATACACATACGGAGAAATCAGCATCCGGGCTCATTGCCTTTAGGAATTATTGAAGAAAAGACAGTTTCCCACCTTTCTTACATTTGAATTTTACAGACTGTGTTTTTGGCAGTTTTTTTTGGCCAGGGGGAAAAAAGCCCACAGTCCTGTGTCCAAAAACTGAAGACTCTATACAGTCTTAGACTCTTTGGCCAGAGTGGAAGTTTTGGAGGGACTACATTTCTACAGGTCGCAGGAGTGTGAATATTTCATATGTCGTTTGGGGTCCCAAGACGAGCGGAACGACGAGGGTACATTAGTATATCTTATAAGATGTTAACTTTATTTGTGAGGTTTATGTTATGGGACAATAAAAAAATGAATAAAATCAGAAAACAGCCGTATCCCTGCTGAATGCACACAAAAACAGAGACAAATAGAAAAACACATCCAAACAGTGAAATCATTGCAAAATCAAACACTGAAGGTATATAACTATATCTTATAAGATTTTAACTTTATTTGTGAGGTTTATGTTATGGGAGAGTAGAAAAATGAAAAAAATTGCGAAAACAGCCGTATCCCTGCTGAATGCGCACAAAACCAGACACAAATAGAAAAACACATCCAAACAGTGAAATCAATATAAATTTAAACACTGAGGGTACATCAATATACCTTATAAGATGTTAACTTCATATTATAGGACAGTAGAAAAAAGATTAAAATACCCTCGATCAGCCTTAGTCCCTGATACACATACGGAAAAATCAGACTCCTGGCTCAATGCCTTTAGGAATTATTACAAAAAACACACCACAGCGGCTGACCTTTGACCTTTCCAAAGGTTGCACGGGTCTGAAACTCGACACCCTGGATTAGCCTTAGTCCCTGATACACATACGGAAAAATCAGACTCCTGGCTTAATGCCTTTAGGAATTATTACAAAAAACACACCCGAACGGCTGACCTTTGACCTTTCCAAAGGTTGCACGGGTCTGAAACTCGGCACCCTGGATTAGCCTTAGTCCCTGATACACATACAGAAAAATCAGACTCCTGGCTAAATTCCTTTAGGAATTATTACAAAAAACACACCCGAACGGCTGACCATTGACCTTTCCGAAAGTTGCACAGGTCTGAAACTCGGCAACCGGGATAAGCTTTAGTCCCTGATACACATACGGAAAAATCAGACTCCTGACTCAATGCCTTTAGGAATTATTACAAAAAATACACCACAGTGGCTGACCTTTGACCTTTCCAAAGGTTGCACAGATCTGAAACTCAGCACCCTGGATCAGCCAGGAGTCCCTGATACACATACGGAGAAATCAGCATCCGGGCTCATTGCCTTTAGGAATTATTGAAGAAAAGACAGTTTCCCACCTTTCTTACGTTTGAATTTTACAGACTGTGTTTTTGGCAGTTTTTTTTGGCCAGGGGGAAAAAAGCCCAAAGTCCTGTGTCCAAAACTGAAAATCAGGTCATGTCAGACTCTATACAGTCTTAGACTCTTTGGCCAGACTCCTGGCTTAATGCCTTTAGGAATTATTACAAAAAACACACCCGAACGGCTGACCTTTGACCTTTCCAAAGGTTGCACGGGTCTGAAACTCGGCACCCTGGATTAGACTTAGTCCCTGATACACATACAGAAAAATCAGACTCCTGGCTTAATGCCTTTAGGAATTATTACAAAAAACACACCCGAACGGCTAACCATTGACCTTTTCCGAAAGTTGCACAGGTCTGAAACTCGGCAACCGGGATAAGCTTTAGTCCCTGATACACATACGGAGAAATCGGCAACCGGGCTCATTGCCTTTAGGAATTATTGAAGAAAAGACAGTTTCCCACCTTTCTTACGTTTGAATTTTACAGACTGTGTTTTTGGCAGTTTTTTTTGGCCAGGGGGAAAAAAGCCCACAGTCCTGTGTCCAAAAACTGAAGACTCTATACAGTCTTAGACTCTTTGGCCAGAGTGGAAGTTTTGGAGGAACTACATTTCTACAGGTCGCAGGAGTGTGAATATTTCATATGTCGTTTGGGGTCCCAAGACGAGCAGAACGACGAGGGTACTTAGTATATCTTATAAGATGTTAACTTTATTTGTGAGGTTTATGTTATGGGACAGTAGAAAAATGAAAAAAAATCAGAAAACAGTCGTATTCCAGCTGAATGCGCACAAAAACAGACAAAAATAGAAAAACACATTCAAACATTGAAATCATTGCAAAATCAAACACTGAAGGTATATAACAATATCTTATAAGATGTTAACTTTATTTCTGAGGTTTATGTTATGGGACAGTAGAAAAATGAAAAAAAATCAGAAAACAGTCGTATTCCAGCTGAATGCGCACAAAAACAGACAAAAATAGAAAAACACATTCAAACAGTGAAATCATTGCAAAATCAAACACTGAAGGTATATAACTATATCTTATAAGATTTTAACTTTATTTGTGAGGTTTATGTTATGGGACAGTAGAAAAATGAAAAAAATTGCGAAAACAGCCGTATTCCTTCTGAATGCGCACAAAAACAGACACAAATAGAAAAACACATCCAAACAGTGAAATCATTATAAATTTAAACACTGAGGGTACATCAATATACCTTATAAGATGTTAACTTCATATTATAGGACAGTAGAAAAAAGATTAAAATACCCTCGATCAGCCTTAGTCCCTGATACACATACGGAAAAATCAGACTCCTGGCTTAATGCCTTTAGGAATTATTACAAAAAACACACCTAAACGGCTGACCTTTGACCTTTCCGAAGGTTACACAGGTCTGAAACTCGGCACCCTAGATTAGCCTTAGTCCCTGATACACATACGGAAAAATCAGACTCCTGGCTCAATGCCTTTAGGAATTATTACAAAAAACACACCCGAACGGCTGACCATTGACCTTTCCGAAGGTTGCACAGGTCTGAAACTCGGCACCCTGGATTAGCCTTAGTCCCTGATACACATACGGAAAAATCAGACTCCTGGCTTAATGCCTTTAGGAATTATTACAAAAAACACACCCGAACGGCTGACCATTGACCTTTTCCGAAAGTTGCACAGGTCTGAAACTCGGCAACCGGGATAAGCTTTAGTCCCTGATACACATACGGAAAAATCAGACTCCTGACTCAATGCCTTTAGGAATTATTACAAAAAACACACCACAGCGGCTGACCTTTGACCTTTCCAAAGGTTGCACGGGTCTGAAACTCGGCACCCTGGATCAGCCAGGAGTCCCTGATACACATACGGAGAAATCAGCATCCGGGCTCATTGCCTTTAGGAATTATTGAAGAAAAGACAGTTTCCCACCTTTCTTACATTTGAATTTTACAGACTGTGTTTTTGGCAGTTTTTTTTGGCCAGGGGGGAAAAAAGCCCACAGTCCTGTGTCCAAAAACTGAAGACTCTATACAGTCTTAGACTCTTTGGCCAGAGTGGAAGTTTTGGAGGGACTACATTTCTACAGGTCGCAGGAGTGTGAATATTTCATATGTCGTTTGGGGTCCCAAGACGAGCGGAACGACGAGGGTACATTAGTATATCTTATAAGATGTTAACTTTATTTGTGAGGTTTATGTTATGGGAGAGTAGAAAAATGAAAAAAATTGCGAAAACAGCCGTATCCCTGCTGAATGCGCACAAAACCAGACACAAATAGAAAAACACATCCAAACAGTGAAATCAATATAAATTTAAACACTGAGGGTACATCAATATACCTTATAAGATGTTAACTTCATATTATAGGACAGTAGAAAAAAGATTAAAATACCCTCGATCAGCCTTAGTCCCTGATACACATACGGAAAAATCAGACTCCTGGCTCAATGCCTTTAGGAATTATTACAAAAAACACACCACAGCGGCTGACCTTTGACCTTTCCAAAGGTTGCACGGGTCTGAAACTCGACACCCTGGATTAGCCTTAGTCCCTGATACACATACGGAAAAATCAGACTCCTGGCTTAATGCCTTTAGGAATTATTACAAAAAACACACCCGAACGGCTGACCTTTGACCTTTCCAAAGGTTGCACGGGTCTGAAACTCGGCACCCTGGATTAGCCTTAGTCCCTGATACACATACAGAAAAATCAGACTCCTGGCTAAATTCCTTTAGGAATTATTACAAAAAACACACCCGAACGGCTGACCATTGACCTTTCCGAAAGTTGCACAGGTCTGAAACTCGGCAACCGGGATAAGCTTTAGTCCCTGATACACATACGGAAAAATCAGACTCCTGACTCAATGCCTTTAGGAATTATTACAAAAAATACACCACAGTGGCTGACCTTTGACCTTTCCAAAGGTTGCACAGATCTGAAACTCAGCACCCTGGATCAGCCAGGAGTCCCTGATACACATACGGAGAAATCAGCATCCGGGCTCATTGCCTTTAGGAATTATTGAAGAAAAGACAGTTTCCCACCTTTCTTACGTTTGAATTTTACAGACTGTGTTTTTTGGCAGTTTTTTTTGGCCAGGGGGAAAAAAGCCCAAAGTCCTGTGTCCAAAACTGAAAATCAGGTCATGTCAGACTCTATACAGTCTTAGACTCTTTGGCCAGACTCCTGGCTTAATGCCTTTAGGAATTATTACAAAAAACACACCCGAACGGCTGACCTTTGACCTTTCCAAAGGTTGCACGGGTCTGAAACTCGGCACCCTGGATTAGCCTTAGTCCCTGATACACATACAGAAAAATCAGACTCCTGGCTTAATGCCTTTAGGAATTATTACAAAAAACACACCCGAACGGCTAACCATTGACCTTTTCCGAAAGTTGCACAGGTCTGAAACTCGGCAACCGGGATAAGCTTTAGTCCCTGATACACATACGGAGAAATCAGCATCCGGGCTCATTGCCTTTAGGAATTATTGAAGAAAAGACAGTTTCCCACCTTTCTTACGTTTGAATTTTACAGACTGTGTTTTTGGCAGTTTTTTTTGGCCAGGGGGAAAAAAGCCCACAGTCCTGTGTCCAAAAACTGAAGACTCTATACAGTCTTAGACTCTTTGGCCAGAGTGGAAGTTTTGGAGGAACTACATTTCTACAGGTCGCAGGAGTGTGAATATTTCATATGTCGTTTGGGGTCCCAAGACGAGCAGAACGACGAGGGTACTTAGTATATCTTATAAGATGTTAACTTTATTTGTGAGGTTTATGTTATGGGACAGTAGAAAAATGAAAAAAAATCAGAAAACAGTCGTATTCCAGCTGAATGCGCACAAAAACAGACAAAAATAGAAAAACACATTCAAACATTGAAATCATTGCAAAATCAAACACTGAAGGTATATAACAATATCTTATAAGATGTTAACTTTATTTCTGAGGTTTATGTTATGGGACAGTAGAAAAATGAAAAAAAATCAGAAAACAGTCGTATTCCAGCTGAATGCGCACAAAAACAGACAAAAATAGAAAAACACATTCAAACAGTGAAATCATTGCAAAATCAAACACTGAAGGTATATAACTATATCTTATAAGATTTTAACTTTATTTGTGAGGTTTATGTTATGGGACAGTAGAAAAATGAAAAAAATTGCGAAAACAGCCGTATTCCTTCTGAATGCGCACAAAAACAGACACAAATAGAAAAACACATCCAAACAGTGAAATCATTATAAATTTAAACACTGAGGGTACATCAATATACCTTATAAGATGTTAACTTCATATTATAGGACAGTAGAAAAAAGATTAAAATACCCTCGATCAGCCTTAGTCCCTGATACACATACGGAAAAATCAGACTCCTGGCTTAATGCCTTTAGGAATTATTACAAAAAACACACCTAAACGGCTGACCTTTGACCTTTTCCGAAAGTTGCACAGGTCTGAAACTCGGCAACCGGGATAAGCTTTAGTCCCTGATACACATACGGAGAAATCAGCATCCGGGCTCATTGCCTTTAGGAATTATTGAAGAAAAGACAGTTTCCCACCTTTCTTACATTTGAATTTTACAGACTGTGTTTTTGGCAGTTTTTTTTGGCCAGGGGGAAAAAAGCCCACAGTCCTGTGTCCAAAAACTGAAGACTCTATACAGTCTTAGACTCTTTGGCCAGAGTGGAAGTTTTGGAGGGACTACATTTCTACAGGTCGCAGGAGTGTGAATATTTCATATGTCGTTTGGGGTCCCAAGACGAGCGGAACGACGAGGGTACATTAGTATATCTTATAAGATGTTAACTTTATTTGTGAGGTTTATGTTATGGGACAGTAGAAAAATGAAAAAAAATCAGAAAACAGTCGTATTCCAGCTGAATGCGCACAAAAACAGACAAAAATGGAAAACACATTCAAACAGTGAAATCATTGCAAAATCAAACACTGAAGGTATATAACTATATCTTATGAGATGTTAACTTTATTTGTGAGGTTTATGTTATGGGACAATAAAAAAATGAATAAAATCAGAAAACAGCCGTATCCCTGCTGAATGCACACAAAAACAGAGACAAATAGAAAAACACATCCAAACAGTGAAATCATTGCAAAATCAAACACTGAAGGTATATAACTATATCTTATAAGATTTTAACTTTATTTGTGAGGTTTATGTTATGGGAGAGTAGAAAAATGAAAAAAATTGCGAAAACAGCCGTATCCCTGCTGAATGCGCACAAAACCAGACACAAATAGAAAAACACATCCAAACAGTGAAATCAATATAAATTTAAACACTGAGGGTACATCAATATACCTTATAAGATGTTAACTTCATATTATAGGACAGTAGAAAAAAGATTAAAATACCCTCGATCAGCCTTAGTCCCTGATACACATACGGAAAAATCAGACTCCTGGCTCAATGCCTTTAGGAATTATTACAAAAAACACACCACAGCGGCTGACCTTTGACCTTTCCAAAGGTTGCACGGGTCTGAAACTCGACACCCTGGATTAGCCTTAGTCCCTGATACACATACGGAAAAATCAGACTCCTGGCTTAATGCCTTTAGGAATTATTACAAAAAACACACCCGAACGGCTGACCTTTGACCTTTCCAAAGGTTGCACGGGTCTGAAACTCGGCACCCTGGATTAGCCTTAGTCCCTGATACACATACAGAAAAATCAGACTCCTGGCTAAATTCCTTTAGGAATTATTACAAAAAACACACCCGAACGGCTGACCATTGACCTTTCCGAAAGTTGCACAGGTCTGAAACTCGGCAACCGGGATAAGCTTTAGTCCCTGATACACATACGGAAAAATCAGACTCCTGACTCAATGCCTTTAGGAATTATTACAAAAAATACACCACAGTGGCTGACCTTTGACCTTTCCAAAGGTTGCACAGATCTGAAACTCAGCACCCTGGATCAGCCAGGAGTCCCTGATACACATACGGAGAAATCAGCATCCGGGCTCATTGCCTTTAGGAATTATTGAAGAAAAGACAGTTTCCCACCTTTCTTACGTTTGAATTTTACAGACTGTGTTTTTTGGCAGTTTTTTTTGGCCAGGGGGAAAAAAGCCCAAAGTCCTGTGTCCAAAACTGAAAATCAGGTCATGTCAGACTCTATACAGTCTTAGACTCTTTGGCCAGACTCCTGGCTTAATGCCTTTAGGAATTATTACAAAAAACACACCCGAACGGCTGACCTTTGACCTTTCCAAAGGTTGCACGGGTCTGAAACTCGGCACCCTGGATTAGACTTAGTCCCTGATACACATACAGAAAAATCAGACTCCTGGCTTAATGCCTTTAGGAATTATTACAAAAAACACACCCGAACGGCTAACCATTGACCTTTTCCGAAAGTTGCACAGGTCTGAAACTCGGCAACCGGGATAAGCTTTAGTCCCTGATACACATACGGAGAAATCGGCAACCGGGCTCATTGCCTTTAGGAATTATTGAAGAAAAGACAGTTTCCCACCTTTCTTACGTTTGAATTTTACAGACTGTGTTTTTGGCAGTTTTTTTTGGCCAGGGGGAAAAAAGCCCACAGTCCTGTGTCCAAAAACTGAAGACTCTATACAGTCTTAGACTCTTTGGCCAGAGTGGAAGTTTTGGAGGAACTACATTTCTACAGGTCGCAGGAGTGTGAATATTTCATATGTCGTTTGGGGTCCCAAGACGAGCAGAACGACGAGGGTACTTAGTATATCTTATAAGATGTTAACTTTATTTGTGAGGTTTATGTTATGGGACAGTAGAAAAATGAAAAAAAATCAGAAAACAGTCGTATTCCAGCTGAATGCGCACAAAAACAGACAAAAATAGAAAAACACATTCAAACATTGAAATCATTGCAAAATCAAACACTGAAGGTATATAACAATATCTTATAAGATGTTAACTTTATTTCTGAGGTTTATGTTATGGGACAGTAGAAAAATGAAAAAAAATCAGAAAACAGTCGTATTCCAGCTGAATGCGCACAAAAACAGACAAAAATAGAAAAACACATTCAAACAGTGAAATCATTGCAAAATCAAACACTGAAGGTATATAACTATATCTTATAAGATTTTAACTTTATTTGTGAGGTTTATGTTATGGGACAGTAGAAAAATGAAAAAAATTGCGAAAACAGCCGTATTCCTTCTGAATGCGCACAAAAACAGACACAAATAGAAAAACACATCCAAACAGTGAAATCATTATAAATTTAAACACTGAGGGTACATCAATATACCTTATAAGATGTTAACTTCATATTATAGGACAGTAGAAAAAAGATTAAAATACCCTCGATCAGCCTTAGTCCCTGATACACATACGGAAAAATCAGACTCCTGGCTTAATGCCTTTAGGAATTATTACAAAAAACACACCTAAACGGCTGACCTTTGACCTTTTCCGAAAGTTGCACAGGTCTGAAACTCGGCAACCGGGATAAGCTTTAGTCCCTGATACACATACGGAGAAATCAGCATCCGGGCTCATTGCCTTTAGGAATTATT
The DNA here is from genome assembly GCF_958295425.1 of Solea solea. Classification (NCBI taxonomy): domain Eukaryota; kingdom Metazoa; phylum Chordata; class Actinopteri; order Pleuronectiformes; family Soleidae; genus Solea; species Solea solea. Next base: position 31,458,829 of record NC_081139.1, on the reverse strand, counting down.
GAAGAAAAGACAGTTTCCCACCTTTCTTACATTTGAATTTTACAGACTGTGTTTTTGGCAGTTTTTTTTGGCCAGGGGGAAAAAAGCCCACAGTCCTGTGTCCAAAAACTGAAGACTCTATACAGTCTTAGACTCTTTGGCCAGAGTGGAAGTTTTGGAGGGACTACATTTCTACAGGTCGCAGGAGTGTGAATATTTCATATGTCGTTTGGGGTCCCAAGACGAGCGGAACGACGAGGGTACATTAGTATATCTTATAAGATGTTAACTTTATTTGTGAGGTTTATGTTATGGGACAGTAGAAAAATGAAAAAAAATCAGAAAACAGTCGTATTCCAGCTGAATGCGCACAAAAACAGACAAAAATGGAAAACACATTCAAACAGTGAAATCATTGCAAAATCAAACACTGAAGGTATATAACTATATCTTATGAGATGTTAACTTTATTTGTGAGGTTTATGTTATGGGACAATAAAAAAATGAATAAAATCAGAAAACAGCCGTATCCCTGCTGAATGCACACAAAAACAGAGACAAATAGAAAAACACATCCAAACAGTGAAATCATTGCAAAATCAAACACTGAAGGTATATAACTATATCTTATAAGATTTTAACTTTATTTGTGAGGTTTATGTTATGGGAGAGTAGAAAAATGAAAAAAATCAGAAAACAGCCGTATCCCTGCTGAATGCGCACAAAAACAGACACAAATAGAAAAACACATCCAAACAGTGAAATCAATATAAATTTAAACACTGAGGGTACATCAATATACCTTATAAGATGTTAACTTCATATTATAGGACAGTAGAAAAAAGATTAAAATACCCTCGATCAGCCTTAGTCCCTGATACACATACGGAAAAATCAGACTCCTGGCTTAATGCCTTTAGGAATTATTACAAAAAACACACCTAAACGGCTGACCTTTGACCTTTTCCGAAAGTTGCACAGGTCTGAAACTCGGCAACCGGGATAAGCTTTAGTCCCTGATACACATACGGAGAAATCAGCATCCGGGCTCATTGCCTTTAGGAATTATTGAAGAAAAGACAGTTTCCCACCTTTCTTACATTTGAATTTTACAGACTGTGTTTTTGGCAGTTTTTTTTGGCCAGGGGGAAAAAAGCCCACAGTCCTGTGTCCAAAAACTGAAGACTCTATACAGTCTTAGACTCTTTGGCCAGAGTGGAAGTTTTGGAGGGACTACATTTCTACAGGTCGCAGGAGTGTGAATATTTCATATGTCGTTTGGGGTCCCAAGACGAGCGGAACGACGAGGGTACATTAGTATATCTTATAAGATGTTAACTTTATTTGTGAGGTTTATGTTATGGGACAATAAAAAAATGAATAAAATCAGAAAACAGCCGTATCCCTGCTGAATGCACACAAAAACAGAGACAAATAGAAAAACACATCCAAACAGTGAAATCATTGCAAAATCAAACACTGAAGGTATATAACTATATCTTATAAGATTTTAACTTTATTTGTGAGGTTTATGTTATGGGAGAGTAGAAAAATGAAAAAAATTGCGAAAACAGCCGTATCCCTGCTGAATGCGCACAAAACCAGACACAAATAGAAAAACACATCCAAACAGTGAAATCAATATAAATTTAAACACTGAGGGTACATCAATATACCTTATAAGATGTTAACTTCATATTATAGGACAGTAGAAAAAAGATTAAAATACCCTCGATCAGCCTTAGTCCCTGATACACATACGGAAAAATCAGACTCCTGGCTCAATGCCTTTAGGAATTATTACAAAAAACACACCACAGCGGCTGACCTTTGACCTTTCCAAAGGTTGCACGGGTCTGAAACTCGACACCCTGGATTAGCCTTAGTCCCTGATACACATACGGAAAAATCAGACTCCTGGCTTAATGCCTTTAGGAATTATTACAAAAAACACACCCGAACGGCTGACCTTTGACCTTTCCAAAGGTTGCACGGGTCTGAAACTCGGCACCCTGGATTAGCCTTAGTCCCTGATACACATACAGAAAAATCAGACTCCTGGCTAAATTCCTTTAGGAATTATTACAAAAAACACACCCGAACGGCTGACCATTGACCTTTCCGAAAGTTGCACAGGTCTGAAACTCGGCAACCGGGATAAGCTTTAGTCCCTGATACACATACGGAAAAATCAGACTCCTGACTCAATGCCTTTAGGAATTATTACAAAAAATACACCACAGTGGCTGACCTTTGACCTTTCCAAAGGTTGCACAGATCTGAAACTCAGCACCCTGGATCAGCCAGGAGTCCCTGATACACATACGGAGAAATCAGCATCCGGGCTCATTGCCTTTAGGAATTATTGAAGAAAAGACAGTTTCCCACCTTTCTTACGTTTGAATTTTACAGACTGTGTTTTTGGCAGTTTTTTTTGGCCAGGGGGAAAAAAGCCCAAAGTCCTGTGTCCAAAACTGAAAATCAGGTCATGTCAGACTCTATACAGTCTTAGACTCTTTGGCCAGACTCCTGGCTTAATGCCTTTAGGAATTATTACAAAAAACACACCCGAACGGCTGACCTTTGACCTTTCCAAAGGTTGCACGGGTCTGAAACTCGGCACCCTGGATTAGACTTAGTCCCTGATACACATACAGAAAAATCAGACTCCTGGCTTAATGCCTTTAGGAATTATTACAAAAAACACACCCGAACGGCTAACCATTGACCTTTTCCGAAAGTTGCACAGGTCTGAAACTCGGCAACCGGGATAAGCTTTAGTCCCTGATACACATACGGAGAAATCGGCAACCGGGCTCATTGCCTTTAGGAATTATTGAAGAAAAGACAGTTTCCCACCTTTCTTACGTTTGAATTTTACAGACTGTGTTTTTGGCAGTTTTTTTTGGCCAGGGGGAAAAAAGCCCACAGTCCTGTGTCCAAAAACTGAAGACTCTATACAGTCTTAGACTCTTTGGCCAGAGTGGAAGTTTTGGAGGAACTACATTTCTACAGGTCGCAGGAGTGTGAATATTTCATATGTCGTTTGGGGTCCCAAGACGAGCAGAACGACGAGGGTACTTAGTATATCTTATAAGATGTTAACTTTATTTGTGAGGTTTATGTTATGGGACAGTAGAAAAATGAAAAAAAATCAGAAAACAGTCGTATTCCAGCTGAATGCGCACAAAAACAGACAAAAATAGAAAAACACATTCAAACATTGAAATCATTGCAAAATCAAACACTGAAGGTATATAACAATATCTTATAAGATGTTAACTTTATTTCTGAGGTTTATGTTATGGGACAGTAGAAAAATGAAAAAAAATCAGAAAACAGTCGTATTCGAGGTGAATGCGCACAAAAACAGACAAAAATAGAAAAACACATTCAAACAGTGAAATCATTGCAAAATCAAACACTGAAGGTATATAACTATATCTTATAAGATTTTAACTTTATTTGTGAGGTTTATGTTATGGGACAGTAGAAAAATGAAAAAAATTGCGAAAACAGCCGTATTCCTTCTGAATGCGCACAAAAACAGACACAAATAGAAAAACACATCCAAACAGTGAAATCATTATAAATTTAAACACTGAGGGTACATCAATATACCTTATAAGATGTTAACTTCATATTATAGGACAGTAGAAAAAAGATTAAAATACCCTCGATCAGCCTTAGTCCCTGATACACATACGGAAAAATCAGACTCCTGGCTTAATGCCTTTAGGAATTATTACAAAAAACACACCCGAACGGCTAACCATTGACCTTTTCCGAAAGTTGCACAGGTCTGAAACTCGGCAACCGGGATAAGCTTTAGTCCCTGATACACATACGGAGAAATCAGCATCCGGGCTCATTGCCTTTAGGAATTATTGAAGAAAAGACAGTTTCCCACCTTTCTTACGTTTGAATTTTACAGACTGTGTTTTTGGCAGTTTTTTTTGGCCAGGGGGAAAAAAGCCCACAGTCCTGTGTCCAAAAACTGAAGACTCTATACAGTCTTAGACTCTTTGGCCAGAGTGGAAGTTTTGGAGGAACTACATTTCTACAGGTCGCAGGAGTGTGAATATTTCATATGTCGTTTGGGGTCCCAAGACGAGCAGAACGACGAGGGTACTTAGTATATCTTATAAGATGTTAACTTTATTTGTGAGGTTTATGTTATGGGACAGTAGAAAAATGAAAAAAAATCAGAAAACAGTCGTATTCCAGCTGAATGCGCACAAAAACAGACAAAAATAGAAAAACACATTCAAACATTGAAATCATTGCAAAATCAAACACTGAAGGTATATAACAATATCTTATAAGATGTTAACTTTATTTCTGAGGTTTATGTTATGGGACAGTAGAAAAATGAAAAAAAATCAGAAAACAGTCGTATTCCAGCTGAATGCGCACAAAAACAGACAAAAATAGAAAAACACATTCAAACAGTGAAATCATTGCAAAATCAAACACTGAAGGTATATAACTATATCTTATAAGATTTTAACTTTATTTGTGAGGTTTATGTTATGGGACAGTAGAAAAATGAAAAAAATTGCGAAAACAGCCGTATTCCTTCTGAATGCGCACAAAAACAGACACAAATAGAAAAACACATCCAAACAGTGAAATCATTATAAATTTAAACACTGAGGGTACATCAATATACCTTATAAGATGTTAACTTCATATTATAGGACAGTAGAAAAAAGATTAAAATACCCTCGATCAGCCTTAGTCCCTGATACACATACGGAAAAATCAGACTCCTGGCTTAATGCCTTTAGGAATTATTACAAAAAACACACCTAAACGGCTGACCTTTGACCTTTTCCGAAAGTTGCACAGGTCTGAAACTCGGCAACCGGGATAAGCTTTAGTCCCTGATACACATACGGAGAAATCAGCATCCGGGCTCATTGCCTTTAGGAATTATTGAAGAAAAGACAGTTTCCCACCTTTCTTACATTTGAATTTTACAGACTGTGTTTTTGGCAGTTTTTTTTGGCCAGGGGGAAAAAAGCCCACAGTCCTGTGTCCAAAAACTGAAGACTCTATACAGTCTTAGACTCTTTGGCCAGAGTGGAAGTTTTGGAGGGACTACATTTCTACAGGTCGCAGGAGTGTGAATATTTCATATGTCGTTTGGGGTCCCAAGACGAGCGGAACGACGAGGGTACATTAGTATATCTTATAAGATGTTAACTTTATTTGTGAGGTTTATGTTATGGGACAGTAGAAAAATGAAAAAAAATCAGAAAACAGTCGTATTCCAGCTGAATGCGCACAAAAACAGACAAAAATGGAAAACACATTCAAACAGTGAAATCATTGCAAAATCAAACACTGAAGGTATATAACTATATCTTATGAGATGTTAACTTTATTTGTGAGGTTTATGTTATGGGACAATAAAAAAATGAATAAAATCAGAAAACAGCCGTATCCCTGCTGAATGCACACAAAAACAGAGACAAATAGAAAAACACATCCAAACAGTGAAATCATTGCAAAATCAAACACTGAAGGTATATAACTATATCTTATAAGATTTTAACTTTATTTGTGAGGTTTATGTTACGGGAGAGTAGAAAAATGAAAAAAATCAGAAAACAGCCGTATCCCTGCTGAATGCGCACAAAAACAGACACAAATAGAAAAAAACATCCAAACAGTGAAATCAATATAAATTTAAACACTGAGGGTACATCAATATACCTTATAAGATGTTAACTTCATATTATAGGACAGTAGAAAAAAGATTAAAATACCCTCGATCAGCCTTAGTCCCTGATACACATACGGAAAAATCAGACTCCTGGCTTAATGCCTTTAGGAATTATTACAAAAAACACACCTAAACGGCTGACCTTTGACCTTTTCCGAAAGTTGCACAGGTCTGAAACTCGGCAACCGGGATAAGCTTTAGTCCCTGATACACATACGGAGAAATCAGCATCCGGGCTCATTGCCTTTAGGAATTATTGAAGAAAAGACAGTTTCCCACCTTTCTTACATTTGAATTTTACAGACTGTGTTTTTGGCAGTTTTTTTTGGCCAGGGGGAAAAAAGCCCACAGTCCTGTGTCCAAAAACTGAAGACTCTATACAGTCTTAGACTCTTTGGCCAGAGTGGAAGTTTTGGAGGGACTACATTTCTACAGGTCGCAGGAGTGTGAATATTTCATATGTCGTTTGGGGTCCCAAGACGAGCGGAACGACGAGGGTACATTAGTATATCTTATAAGATGTTAACTTTATTTGTGAGGTTTATGTTATGGGACAATAAAAAAATGAATAAAATCAGAAAACAGCCGTATCCCTGCTGAATGCACACAAAAACAGAGACAAATAGAAAAACACATCCAAACAGTGAAATCATTGCAAAATCAAACACTGAAGGTATATAACTATATCTTATAAGATTTTAACTTTATTTGTGAGGTTTATGTTATGGGAGAGTAGAAAAATGAAAAAAATTGCGAAAACAGCCGTATCCCTGCTGAATGCGCACAAAACCAGACACAAATAGAAAAACACATCCAAACAGTGAAATCAATATCAATTTAAACACTGAGGGTACATCAATATACCTTATAAGATGTTAACTTCATATTATAGGACAGTAGAAAAAAGATTAAAATACCCTCGATCAGCCTTAGTCCCTGATACACATACGGAAAAATCAGACTCCTGGCTCAATGCCTTTAGGAATTATTACAAAAAACACACCACAGCGGCTGACCTTTGACCTTTCCAAAGGTTGCACGGGTCTGAAACTCGACACCCTGGATTAGCCTTAGTCCCTGATACACATACGGAAAAATCAGACTCCTGGCTTAATGCCTTTAGGAATTATTACAAAAAACACACCCGAACGGCTGACCTTTGACCTTTCCAAAGGTTGCACGGGTCTGAAACTCGGCACCCTGGATTAGCCTTAGTCCCTGATACACATACAGAAAAATCAGACTCCTGGCTAAATTCCTTTAGGAATTATTACAAAAAACACACCCGAACGGCTGACCATTGACCTTTCCGAAAGTTGCACAGGTCTGAAACTCGGCAACCGGGATAAGCTTTAGTCCCTGATACACATACGGAAAAATCAGACTCCTGACTCAATGCCTTTAGGAATTATTACAAAAAATACACCACAGTGGCTGACCTTTGACCTTTCCAAAGGTTGCACAGATCTGAAACTCAGCACCCTGGATCAGCCAGGAGTCCCTGATACACATACGGAGAAATCAGCATCCGGGCTCATTGCCTTTAGGAATTATTGAAGAAAAGACAGTTTCCCACCTTTCTTACGTTTGAATTTTACAGACTGTGTTTTTGGCAGTTTTTTTTGGCCAGGGGGAAAAAAGCCCAAAGTCCTGTGTCCAAAACTGAAAATCAGGTCATGTCAGACTCTATACAGTCTTAGACTCTTTGGCCAGACTCCTGGCTTAATGCCTTTAGGAATTATTACAAAAAACACACCCGAACGGCTGACCTTTGACCTTTCCAAAGGTTGCACGGGTCTGAAACTCGGCACCCTGGATTAGACTTAGTCCCTGATACACATACAGAAAAATCAGACTCCTGGCTTAATGCCTTTAGGAATTATTACAAAAAACACACCCGAACGGCTAACCATTGACCTTTTCCGAAAGTTGCACAGGTCTGAAACTCGGCAACCGGGATAAGCTTTAGTCCCTGATACACATACGGAGAAATCGGCAACCGGGCTCATTGCCTTTAGGAATTATTGAAGAAAAGACAGTTTCCCACCTTTCTTACGTTTGAATTTTACAGACTGTGTTTTTGGCAGTTTTTTTTGGCCAGGGGGAAAAAAGCCCACAGTCCTGTGTCCAAAAACTGAAGACTCTATACAGTCTTAGACTCTTTGGCCAGAGTGGAAGTTTTGGAGGAACTACATTTCTACAGGTCGCAGGAGTGTGAATATTTCATATGTCGTTTGGGGTCCCAAGACGAGCAGAACGACGAGGGTACTTAGTATATCTTATAAGATGTTAACTTTATTTGTGAGGTTTATGTTATGGGACAGTAGAAAAATGAAAAAAAATCAGAAAACAGTCGTATTCCAGCTGAATGCGCACAAAAACAGACAAAAATAGAAAAACACATTCAAACATTGAAATCATTGCAAAATCAAACACTGAAGGTATATAACAATATCTTATAAGATGTTAACTTTATTTCTGAGGTTTATGTTATGGGACAGTAGAAAAATGAAAAAAAATCAGAAAACAGTCGTATTCGAGGTGAATGCGCACAAAAACAGACAAAAATAGAAAAACACATTCAAACAGTGAAATCATTGCAAAATCAAACACTGAAGGTATATAATTATATCTTATAAGATTTTAACTTTATTTGTGAGGTTTATGTTATGGGACAGTAGAAAAATGAAAAAAATTGCGAAAACAGCCGTATTCCTTCTGAATGCGCACAAAAACAGACACAAATAGAAAAACACATCCAAACAGTGAAATCATTATAAATTTAAACACTGAGGGTACATCAATATACCTTATAAGATGTTAACTTCATATTATAGGACAGTAGAAAAAAGATTAAAATACCCTCGATCAGCCTTAGTCCCTGATACACATACGGAAAAATCAGACTCCTGGCTTAATGCCTTTAGGAATTATTACAAAAAACACACCTAAACGGCTGACCTTTGACCTTTCCGAAGGTTACACAGGTCTGAAACTCGGCACCCTAGATTAGCCTTAGTCCCTGATACACATACGGAAAAATCAGACTCCTGGCTCAATGCCTTTAGGAATTATTACAAAAAACACACCCGAACGGCTGACCATTGACCTTTCCGAAGGTTGCACAGGTCTGAAACTCGGCACCCTGGATTAGCCTTAGTCCCTGATACACATACGGAAAAATCAGACTCCTGGCTTAATGCCTTTAGGAATTATTACAAAAAACACACCCGAACGGCTGACCATTGACCTTTTCCGAAAGTTGCACAGGTCTGAAACTCGGCAACCGGGATAAGCTTTAGTCCCTGATACACATACGGAAAAATCAGACTCCTGACTCAATGCCTTTAGGAATTATTACAAAAAACACACCACAGCGGCTGACCTTTGACCTTTCCAAAGGTTGCACGGGTCTGAAACTCGGCACCCTGGATCAGCCAGGAGTCCCTGATACACATACGGAGAAATCAGCATCCGGGCTCATTGCCTTTAGGAATTATTGAAGAAAAGACAGTTTCCCACCTTTCTTACATTTGAATTTTACAGACTGTGTTTTTGGCAGTTTTTTTTGGCCAGGGGGGAAAAAAGCCCACAGTCCTGTGTCCAAAAACTGAAGACTCTATACAGTCTTAGACTCTTTGGCCAGAGTGGAAGTTTTGGAGGGACTACATTTCTACAGGTCGCAGGAGTGTGAATATTTCATATGTCGTTTGGGGTCCCAAGACGAGCGGAACGACGAGGGTACATTAGTATATCTTATAAGATGTTAACTTTATTTGTGAGGTTTATGTTATGGGAGAGTAGAAAAATGAAAAAAATTGCGAAAACAGCCGTATCCCTGCTGAATGCGCACAAAACCAGACACAAATAGAAAAACACATCCAAACAGTGAAATCAATATAAATTTAAACACTGAGGGTACATCAATATACCTTATAAGATGTTAACTTCATATTATAGGACAGTAGAAAAAAGATTAAAATACCCTCGATCAGCCTTAGTCCCTGATACACATACGGAAAAATCAGACTCCTGGCTCAATGCCTTTAGGAATTATTACAAAAAACACACCACAGCGGCTGACCTTTGACCTTTCCAAAGGTTGCACGGGTCTGAAACTCGACACCCTGGATTAGCCTTAGTCCCTGATACACATACGGAAAAATCAGACTCCTGGCTTAATGCCTTTAGGAATTATTACAAAAAACACACCCGAACGGCTGACCTTTGACCTTTCCAAAGGTTGCACGGGTCTGAAACTCGGCACCCTGGATTAGCCTTAGTCCCTGATACACATACAGAAAAATCAGACTCCTGGCTAAATTCCTTTAGGAATTATTACAAAAAACACACCCGAACGGCTGACCATTGACCTTTCCGAAAGTTGCACAGGTCTGAAACTCGGCAACCGGGATAAGCTTTAGTCCCTGATACACATACGGAAAAATCAGACTCCTGACTCAATGCCTTTAGGAATTATTACAAAAAATACACCACAGTGGCTGACCTTTGACCTTTCCAAAGGTTGCACAGATCTGAAACTCAGCACCCTGGATCAGCCAGGAGTCCCTGATACACATACGGAGAAATCAGCATCCGGGCTCATTGCCTTTAGGAATTATTGAAGAAAAGACAGTTTCCCACCTTTCTTACGTTTGAATTTTACAGACTGTGTTTTTGGCAGTTTTTTTTGGCCAGGGGGAAAAAAGCCCAAAGTCCTGTGTCCAAAACTGAAAATCAGGTCATGTCAGACTCTATACAGTCTTAGACTCTTTGGCCAGACTCCTGGCTTAATGCCTTTAGGAATTATTACAAAAAACACACCCGAACGGCTGACCTTTGACCTTTCCAAAGGTTGCACGGGTCTGAAACTCGGCACCCTGGATTAGCCTTAGTCCCTGATACACATACAGAAAAATCAGACTCCTGGCTTAATGCCTTTAGGAATTATTACAAAAAACACACCCGAACGGCTAACCATTGACCTTTTCCGAAAGTTGCACAGGTCTGAAACTCGGCAACCGGGATAAGCTTTAGTCCCTGATACACATACGGAGAAATCAGCATCCGGGCTCATTGCCTTTAGGAATTATTGAAGAAAAGACAGTTTCCCACCTTTCTTACGTTTGAATTTTACAGACTGTGTTTTTGGCAGTTTTTTTTGGCCAGGGGGAAAAAAGCCCACAGTCCTGTGTCCAAAAACTGAAGACTCTATACAGTCTTAGACTCTTTGGCCAGAGTGGAAGTTTTGGAGGAACTACATTTCTACAGGTCGCAGGAGTGTGAATATTTCATATGTCGTTTGGGGTCCCAAGACGAGCAGAACGACGAGGGTACTTAGTATATCTTATAAGATGTTAACTTTATTTGTGAGGTTTATGTTATGGGACAGTAGAAAAATGAAAAAAAATCAGAAAACAGTCGTATTCCAGCTGAATGCGCACAAAAACAGACAAAAATAGAAAAACACATTCAAACATTGAAATCATTGCAAAATCAAACACTGAAGGTATATAACAATATCTTATAAGATGTTAACTTTATTTCTGAGGTTTATGTTATGGGACAGTAGAAAAATGAAAAAAAATCAGAAAACAGTCGTATTCCAGCTGAATGCGCACAAAAACAGACAAAAATAGAAAAACACATTCAAACAGTGAAATCATTGCAAAATCAAACACTGAAGGTATATAACTATATCTTATAAGATTTTAACTTTATTTGTGAGGTTTATGTTATGGGACAGTAGAAAAATGAAAAAAATTGCGAAAACAGCCGTATTCCTTCTGAATGCGCACAAAAACAGACACAAATAGAAAAACACATCCAAACAGTGAAATCATTATAAATTTAAACACTGAGGGTACATCAATATACCTTATAAGATGTTAACTTCATATTATAGGACAGTAGAAAAAAGATTAAAATACCCTCGATCAGCCTTAGTCCCTGATACACATACGGAAAAATCAGACTCCTGGCTTAATGCCTTTAGGAATTATTACAAAAAACACACCTAAACGGCTGACCTTTGACCTTTTCCGAAAGTTGCACAGGTCTGAAACTCGGCAACCGGGATAAGCTTTAGTCCCTGATACACATACGGAGAAATCAGCATCCGGGCTCATTGCCTTTAGGAATTATTGAAGAAAAGACAGTTTCCCACCTTTCTTACATTTGAATTTTACAGACTGTGTTTTTGGCAGTTTTTTTTGGCCAGGGGGAAAAAAGCCCACAGTCCTGTGTCCAAAAACTGAAGACTCTATACAGTCTTAGACTCTTTGGCCAGAGTGGAAGTTTTGGAGGGACTACATTTCTACAGGTCGCAGGAGTGTGAATATTTCATATGTCGTTTGGGGTCCCAAGACGAGCGGAACGACGAGGGTACATTAGTATATCTTATAAGATGTTAACTTTATTTGTGAGGTTTATGTTATGGGACAGTAGAAAAATGAAAAAAAATCAGAAAACAGTCGTATTCCAGCTGAATGCGCACAAAAACAGACAAAAATGGAAAACACATTCAAACAGTGAAATCATTGCAAAATCAAACACTGAAGGTATATAACTATATCTTATGAGATGTTAACTTTATTTGTGAGGTTTATGTTATGGGACAATAAAAAAATGAATAAAATCAGAAAACAGCCGTATCCCTGCTGAATGCACACAAAAACAGAGACAAATAGAAAAACACATCCAAACAGTGAAATCATTGCAAAATCAAACACTGAAGGTATATAACTATATCTTATAAGATTTTAACTTTATTTGTGAGGTTTATGTTATGGGAGAGTAGAAAAATGAAAAAAATTGCGAAAACAGCCGTATCCCTGCTGAATGCGCACAAAACCAGACACAAATAGAAAAACACATCCAAACAGTGAAATCAATATAAATTTAAACACTGAGGGTACATCAATATACCTTATAAGATGTTAACTTCATATTATAGGACAGTAGAAAAAAGATTAAAATACCCTCGATCAGCCTTAGTCCCTGATACACATACGGAAAAATCAGACTCCTGGCTCAATGCCTTTAGGAATTATTACAAAAAACACACCACAGCGGCTGACCTTTGACCTTTCCAAAGGTTGCACGGGTCTGAAACTCGACACCCTGGATTAGCCTTAGTCCCTGATACACATACGGAAAAATCAGACTCCTGGCTTAATGCCTTTAGGAATTATTACAAAAAACACACCCGAACGGCTGACCTTTGACCTTTCCAAAGGTTGCACGGGTCTGAAACTCGGCACCCTGGATTAGCCTTAGTCCCTGATACACATACAGAAAAATCAGACTCCTGGCTAAATTCCTTTAGGAATTATTACAAAAAACACACCCGAACGGCTGACCATTGACCTTTCCGAAAGTTGCACAGGTCTGAAACTCGGCAACCGGGATAAGCTTTAGTCCCTGATACACATACGGAAAAATCAGACTCCTGACTCAATGCCTTTAGGAATTATTACAAAAAATACACCACAGTGGCTGACCTTTGACCTTTCCAAAGGTTGCACAGATCTGAAACTCAGCACCCTGGATCAGCCAGGAGTCCCTGATACACATACGGAGAAATCAGCATCCGGGCTCATTGCCTTTAGGAATTATTGAAGAAAAGACAGTTTCCCACCTTTCTTACGTTTGAATTTTACAGACTGTGTTTTTGGCAGTTTTTTTTGGCCAGGGGGAAAAAAGCCCAAAGTCCTGTGTCCAAAACTGAAAATCAGGTCATGTCAGACTCTATACAGTCTTAGACTCTTTGGCCAGACTCCTGGCTTAATGCCTTTAGGAATTATTACAAAAAACACACCCGAACGGCTGACCTTTGACCTTTCCAAAGGTTGCACGGGTCTGAAACTCGGCACCCTGGATTAGACTTAGTCCCTGATACACATACAGAAAAATCAGACTCCTGGCTTAATGCCTTTAGGAATTATTACAAAAAACACACCCGAACGGCTAACCATTGACCTTTTCCGAAAGTTGCACAGGTCTGAAACTCGGCAACCGGGATAAGCTTTAGTCCCTGATACACATACGGAGAAATCGGCAACCGGGCTCATTGCCTTTAGGAATTATTGAAGAAAAGACAGTTTCCCACCTTTCTTACGTTTGAATTTTACAGACTGTGTTTTTGGCAGTTTTTTTTGGCCAGGGGGAAAAAAGCCCACAGTCCTGTGTCCAAAAACTGAAGACTCTATACAGTCTTAGACTCTTTGGCCAGAGTGGAAGTTTTGGAGGAACTACATTTCTACAGGTCGCAGGAGTGTGAATATTTCATATGTCGTTTGGGGTCCCAAGACGAGCAGAACGACGAGGGTACTTAGTATATCTTATAAGATGTTAACTTTATTTGTGAGGTTTATGTTATGGGACAGTAGAAAAATGAAAAAAAATCAGAAAACAGTCGTATTCCAGCTGAATGCGCACAAAAACAGACAAAAATAGAAAAACACATTCAAACATTGAAATCATTGCAAAATCAAACACTGAAGGTATATAACAATATCTTATAAGATGTTAACTTTATTTCTGAGGTTTATGTTATGGGACAGTAGAAAAATGAAAAAAAATCAGAAAACAGTCGTATTCGAGGTGAATGCGCACAAAAACAGACAAAAATAGAAAAACACATTCAAACAGTGAAATCATTGCAAAATCAAACACTGAAGGTATATAACTATATCTTATAAGATTTTAACTTTATTTGTGAGGTTTATGTTATGGGACAGTAGAAAAATGAAAAAAATTGCGAAAACAGCCGTATTCCTTCTGAATGCGCACAAAAACAGACACAAATAGAAAAACACATCCAAACAGTGAAATCATTATAAATTTAAACACTGAGGGTACATCAATATACCTTATAAGATGTTAACTTCATATTATAGGACAGTAGAAAAAAGATTAAAATACCCTCGATCAGCCTTAGTCCCTGATACACATACGGAAAAATCAGACTCCTGGCTTAATGCCTTTAGGAATTATTACAAAAAACACACCTAAACGGCTGACCTTTGACCTTTTCCGAAAGTTGCACAGGTCTGAAACTCGGCAACCGGGATAAGCTTTAGTCCCTGATACACATACGGAGAAATCAGCATCCGGGCTCATTGCCTTTAGGAATTATTGAAGAAAAGACAGTTTCCCACCTTTCTTACATTTGAATTTTACAGACTGTGTTTTTGGCAGTTTTTTTTGGCCAGGGGGAAAAAAGCCCACAGTCCTGTGTCCAAAAACTGAAGACTCTATACAGTCTTAGACTCTTTGGCCAGAGTGGAAGTTTTGGAGGGACTACATTTCTACAGGTCGCAGGAGTGTGAATATTTCATATGTCGTTTGGGGTCCCAAGACGAGCGGAACGACGAGGGTACATTAGTATATCTTATAAGATGTTAACTTTATTTGTGAGGTTTATGTTATGGGACAGTAGAAAAATGAAAAAAAATCAGAAAACAGTCGTATTCCAGCTGAATGCGCACAAAAACAGACAAAAATGGAAAACACATTCAAACAGTGAAATCATTGCAAAATCAAACACTGAAGGTATATAACTATATCTTATGAGATGTTAACTTTATTTGTGAGGTTTATGTTATGGGACAATAAAAAAATGAATAAAATCAGAAAACAGCCGTATCCCTGCTGAATGCACACAAAAACAGAGACAAATAGAAAAACACATCCAAACAGTGAAATCATTGCAAAATCAAACACTGAAGGTATATAACTATATCTTATAAGATTTTAACTTTATTTGTGAGGTTTATGTTATGGGAGAGTAGAAAAATGAAAAAAATCAGAAAACAGCCGTATCCCTGCTGAATGCGCACAAAAACAGACACAAATAGAAAAACACATCCAAACAGTGAAATCAATATAAATTTAAACACTGAGGGTACATCAATATACCTTATAAGATGTTAACTTCATATTATAGGACAGTAGAAAAAAGATTAAAATACCCTCGATCAGCCTTAGTCCCTGATACACATACGGAAAAATCAGACTCCTGGCTTAATGCCTTTAGGAATTATTACAAAAAACACACCTAAACGGCTGACCTTTGACCTTTTCCGAAAGTTGCACAGGTCTGAAACTCGGCAACCGGGATAAGCTTTAGTCCCTGATACACATACGGAGAAATCAGCATCCGGGCTCATTGCCTTTAGGAATTATTGAAGAAAAGACAGTTTCCCACCTTTCTTACATTTGAATTTTACAGACTGTGTTTTTGGCAGTTTTTTTTGGCCAGGGGGAAAAAAGCCCACAGTCCTGTGTCCAAAAACTGAAGACTCTATACAGTCTTAGACTCTTTGGCCAGAGTGGAAGTTTTGGAGGGACTACATTTCTACAGGTCGCAGGAGTGTGAATATTTCATATGTCGTTTGGGGTCCCAAGACGAGCGGAACGACGAGGGTACATTAGTATATCTTATAAGATGTTAACTTTATTTGTGAGGTTTATGTTATGGGACAATAAAAAAATGAATAAAATCAGAAAACAGCCGTATCCCTGCTGAATGCACACAAAAACAGAGACAAATAGAAAAACACATCCAAACAGTGAAATCATTGCAAAATCAAACACTGAAGGTATATAACTATATCTTATAAGATTTTAACTTTATTTGTGAGGTTTATGTTATGGGAGAGTAGAAAAATGAAAAAAATTGCGAAAACAGCCGTATCCCTGCTGAATGCGCACAAAACCAGACACAAATAGAAAAACACATCCAAACAGTGAAATCAATATAAATTTAAACACTGAGGGTACATCAATATACCTTATAAGATGTTAACTTCATATTATAGGACAGTAGAAAAAAGATTAAAATACCCTCGATCAGCCTTAGTCCCTGATACACATACGGAAAAATCAGACTCCTGGCTCAATGCCTTTAGGAATTATTACAAAAAACACACCACAGCGGCTGACCTTTGACCTTTCCAAAGGTTGCACGGGTCTGAAACTCGACACCCTGGATTAGCCTTAGTCCCTGATACACATACGGAAAAATCAGACTCCTGGCTTAATGCCTTTAGGAATTATTACAAAAAACACACCCGAACGGCTGACCTTTGACCTTTCCAAAGGTTGCACGGGTCTGAAACTCGGCACCCTGGATTAGCCTTAGTCCCTGATACACATACAGAAAAATCAGACTCCTGGCTAAATTCCTTTAGGAATTATTACAAAAAACACACCCGAACGGCTGACCATTGACCTTTCCGAAAGTTGCACAGGTCTGAAACTCGGCAACCGGGATAAGCTTTAGTCCCTGATACACATACGGAAAAATCAGACTCCTGACTCAATGCCTTTAGGAATTATTACAAAAAATACACCACAGTGGCTGACCTTTGACCTTTCCAAAGGTTGCACAGATCTGAAACTCAGCACCCTGGATCAGCCAGGAGTCCCTGATACACATACGGAGAAATCAGCATCCGGGCTCATTGCCTTTAGGAATTATTGAAGAAAAGACAGTTTCCCACCTTTCTTACGTTTGAATTTTACAGACTGTGTTTTTGGCAGTTTTTTTTGGCCAGGGGGAAAAAAGCCCAAAGTCCTGTGTCCAAAACTGAAAATCAGGTCATGTCAGACTCTATACAGTCTTAGACTCTTTGGCCAGACTCCTGGCTTAATGCCTTTAGGAATTATTACAAAAAACACACCCGAACGGCTGACCTTTGACCTTTCCAAAGGTTGCACGGGTCTGAAACTCGGCACCCTGGATTAGACTTAGTCCCTGATACACATACAGAAAAATCAGACTCCTGGCTTAATGCCTTTAGGAATTATTACAAAAAACACACCCGAACGGCTAACCATTGACCTTTTCCGAAAGTTGCACAGGTCTGAAACTCGGCAACCGGGATAAGCTTTAGTCCCTGATACACATACGGAGAAATCGGCAACCGGGCTCATTGCCTTTAGGAATTATTGAAGAAAAGACAGTTTCCCACCTTTCTTACGTTTGAATTTTACAGACTGTGTTTTTGGCAGTTTTTTTTGGCCAGGGGGAAAAAAGCCCACAGTCCTGTGTCCAAAAACTGAAGACTCTATACAGTCTTAGACTCTTTGGCCAGAGTGGAAGTTTTGGAGGAACTACATTTCTACAGGTCGCAGGAGTGTGAATATTTCATATGTCGTTTGGGGTCCCAAGACGAGCAGAACGACGAGGGTACTTAGTATATCTTATAAGATGTTAACTTTATTTGTGAGGTTTATGTTATGGGACAGTAGAAAAATGAAAAAAAATCAGAAAACAGTCGTATTCCAGCTGAATGCGCACAAAAACAGACAAAAATAGAAAAACACATTCAAACATTGAAATCATTGCAAAATCAAACACTGAAGGTATATAACAATATCTTATAAGATGTTAACTTTATTTCTGAGGTTTATGTTATGGGACAGTAGAAAAATGAAAAAAAATCAGAAAACAGTCGTATTCGAGGTGAATGCGCACAAAAACAGACAAAAATAGAAAAACACATTCAAACAGTGAAATCATTGCAAAATCAAACACTGAAGGTATATAACTATATCTTATAAGATTTTAACTTTATTTGTGAGGTTTATGTTATGGGACAGTAGAAAAATGAAAAAAATTGCGAAAACAGCCGTATTCCTTCTGAATGCGCACAAAAACAGACACAAATAGAAAAACACATCCAAACAGTGAAATCATTATAAATTTAAACACTGAGGGTACATCAATATACCTTATAAGATGTTAACTTCATATTATAGGACAGTAGAAAAAAGATTAAAATACCCTCGATCAGCCTTAGTCCCTGATACACATACGGAAAAATCAGACTCCTGGCTTAATGCCTTTAGGAATTATTACAAAAAACACACCCGAACGGCTAACCATTGACCTTTTCCGAAAGTTGCACAGGTCTGAAACTCGGCAACCGGGATAAGCTTTAGTCCCTGATACACATACGGAGAAATCAGCATCCGGGCTCATTGCCTTTAGGAATTATTGAAGAAAAGACAGTTTCCCACCTTTCTTACGTTTGAATTTTACAGACTGTGTTTTTGGCAGTTTTTTTTGGCCAGGGGGAAAAAAGCCCACAGTCCTGTGTCCAAAAACTGAAGACTCTATACAGTCTTAGACTCTTTGGCCAGAGTGGAAGTTTTGGAGGAACTACATTTCTACAGGTCGCAGGAGTGTGAATATTTCATATGTCGTTTGGGGTCCCAAGACGAGCAGAACGACGAGGGTACTTAGTATATCTTATAAGATGTTAACTTTATTTGTGAGGTTTATGTTATGGGACAGTAGAAAAATGAAAAAAAATCAGAAAACAGTCGTATTCCAGCTGAATGCGCACAAAAACAGACAAAAATAGAAAAACACATTCAAACATTGAAATCATTGCAAAATCAAACACTGAAGGTATATAACAATATCTTATAAGATGTTAACTTTATTTCTGAGGTTTATGTTATGGGACAGTAGAAAAATGAAAAAAAATCAGAAAACAGTCGTATTCCAGCTGAATGCGCACAAAAACAGACAAAAATAGAAAAACACATTCAAACAGTGAAATCATTGCAAAATCAAACACTGAAGGTATATAACTATATCTTATAAGATTTTAACTTTATTTGTGAGGTTTATGTTATGGGACAGTAGAAAAATGAAAAAAATTGCGAAAACAGCCGTATTCCTTCTGAATGCGCACAAAAACAGACACAAATAGAAAAACACATCCAAACAGTGAAATCATTATAAATTTAAACACTGAGGGTACATCAATATACCTTATAAGATGTTAACTTCATATTATAGGACAGTAGAAAAAAGATTAAAATACCCTCGATCAGCCTTAGTCCCTGATACACATACGGAAAAATCAGACTCCTGGCTTAATGCCTTTAGGAATTATTACAAAAAACACACCTAAACGGCTGACCTTTGACCTTTTCCGAAAGTTGCACAGGTCTGAAACTCGGCAACCGGGATAAGCTTTAGTCCCTGATACACATACGGAGAAATCAGCATCCGGGCTCATTGCCTTTAGGAATTATTGAAGAAAAGACAGTTTCCCACCTTTCTTACATTTGAATTTTACAGACTGTGTTTTTGGCAGTTTTTTTTGGCCAGGGGGAAAAAAGCCCACAGTCCTGTGTCCAAAAACTGAAGACTCTATACAGTCTTAGACTCTTTGGCCAGAGTGGAAGTTTTGGAGGGACTACATTTCTACAGGTCGCAGGAGTGTGAATATTTCATATGTCGTTTGGGGTCCCAAGACGAGCGGAACGACGAGGGTACATTAGTATATCTTATAAGATGTTAACTTTATTTGTGAGGTTTATGTTATGGGACAGTAGAAAAATGAAAAAAAATCAGAAAACAGTCGTATTCCAGCTGAATGCGCACAAAAACAGACAAAAATGGAAAACACATTCAAACAGTGAAATCATTGCAAAATCAAACACTGAAGGTATATAACTATATCTTATGAGATGTTAACTTTATTTGTGAGGTTTATGTTATGGGACAATAAAAAAATGAATAAAATCAGAAAACAGCCGTATCCCTGCTGAATGCACACAAAAACAGAGACAAATAGAAAAACACATCCAAACAGTGAAATCATTGCAAAATCAAACACTGAAGGTATATAACTATATCTTATAAGATTTTAACTTTATTTGTGAGGTTTATGTTATGGGAGAGTAGAAAAATGAAAAAAATCAGAAAACAGCCGTATCCCTGCTGAATGCGCACAAAAACAGACACAAATAGAAAAACACATCCAAACAGTGAAATCAATATAAATTTAAACACTGAGGGTACATCAATATACCTTATAAGATGTTAACTTCATATTATAGGACAGTAGAAAAAAGATTAAAATACCCTCGATCAGCCTTAGTCCCTGATACACATACGGAAAAATCAGACTCCTGGCTTAATGCCTTTAGGAATTATTACAAAAAACACACCTAAACGGCTGACCTTTGACCTTTTCCGAAAGTTGCACAGGTCTGAAACTCGGCAACCGGGATAAGCTTTAGTCCCTGATACACATACGGAGAAATCAGCATCCGGGCTCATTGCCTTTAGGAATTATTGAAGAAAAGACAGTTTCCCACCTTTCTTACATTTGAATTTTACAGACTGTGTTTTTGGCAGTTTTTTTTGGCCAGGGGGAAAAAAGCCCACAGTCCTGTGTCCAAAAACTGAAGACTCTATACAGTCTTAGACTCTTTGGCCAGAGTGGAAGTTTTGGAGGGACTACATTTCTACAGGTCGCAGGAGTGTGAATATTTCATATGTCGTTTGGGGTCCCAAGACGAGCGGAACGACGAGGGTACATTAGTATATCTTATAAGATGTTAACTTTATTTGTGAGGTTTATGTTATGGGACAATAAAAAAATGAATAAAATCAGAAAACAGCCGTATCCCTGCTGAATGCACACAAAAACAGAGACAAATAGAAAAACACATCCAAACAGTGAAATCATTGCAAAATCAAACACTGAAGGTATATAACTATATCTTATAAGATTTTAACTTTATTTGTGAGGTTTATGTTATGGGAGAGTAGAAAAATGAAAAAAATTGCGAAAACAGCCGTATCCCTGCTGAATGCGCACAAAACCAGACACAAATAGAAAAACACATCCAAACAGTGAAATCAATATAAATTTAAACACTGAGGGTACATCAATATACCTTATAAGATGTTAACTTCATATTATAGGACAGTAGAAAAAAGATTAAAATACCCTCGATCAGCCTTAGTCCCTGATACACATACGGAAAAATCAGACTCCTGGCTCAATGCCTTTAGGAATTATTACAAAAAACACACCACAGCGGCTGACCTTTGACCTTTCCAAAGGTTGCACGGGTCTGAAACTCGACACCCTGGATTAGCCTTAGTCCCTGATACACATACGGAAAAATCAGACTCCTGGCTTAATGCCTTTAGGAATTATTACAAAAAACACACCCGAACGGCTGACCTTTGACCTTTCCAAAGGTTGCACGGGTCTGAAACTCGGCACCCTGGATTAGCCTTAGTCCCTGATACACATACAGAAAAATCAGACTCCTGGCTAAATTCCTTTAGGAATTATTACAAAAAACACACCCGAACGGCTGACCATTGACCTTTCCGAAAGTTGCACAGGTCTGAAACTCGGCAACCGGGATAAGCTTTAGTCCCTGATACACATACGGAAAAATCAGACTCCTGACTCAATGCCTTTAGGAATTATTACAAAAAATACACCACAGTGGCTGACCTTTGACCTTTCCAAAGGTTGCACAGATCTGAAACTCAGCACCCTGGATCAGCCAGGAGTCCCTGATACACATACGGAGAAATCAGCATCCGGGCTCATTGCCTTTAGGAATTATTGAAGAAAAGACAGTTTCCCACCTTTCTTACGTTTGAATTTTACAGACTGTGTTTTTGGCAGTTTTTTTTGGCCAGGGGGAAAAAAGCCCAAAGTCCTGTGTCCAAAACTGAAAATCAGGTCATGTCAGACTCTATACAGTCTTAGACTCTTTGGCCAGACTCCTGGCTTAATGCCTTTAGGAATTATTACAAAAAACACACCCGAACGGCTGACCTTTGACCTTTCCAAAGGTTGCACGGGTCTGAAACTCGGCACCCTGGATTAGACTTAGTCCCTGATACACATACAGAAAAATCAGACTCCTGGCTTAATGCCTTTAGGAATTATTACAAAAAACACACCCGAACGGCTAACCATTGACCTTTTCCGAAAGTTGCACAGGTCTGAAACTCGGCAACCGGGATAAGCTTTAGTCCCTGATACACATACGGAGAAATCGGCAACCAGGCTCATTGCCTTTAGGAATTATTGAAGAAAAGACAGTTTCCCACCTTTCTTACGTTTGAATTTTACAGACTGTGTTTTTGGCAGTTTTTTTTGGCCAGGGGGAAAAAAGCCCACAGTCCTGTGTCCAAAAACTGAAGACTCTATACAGTCTTAGACTCTTTGGCCAGAGTGGAAGTTTTGGAGGAACTACATTTCTACAGGTCGCAGGAGTGTGAATATTTCATATGTCGTTTGGGGTCCCAAGACGAGCAGAACGACGAGGGTACTTAGTATATCTTATAAGATGTTAACTTTATTTGTGAGGTTTATGTTATGGGACAGTAGAAAAATGAAAAAAAATCAGAAAACAGTCGTATTCCAGCTGAATGCGCACAAAAACAGACAAAAATAGAAAAACACATTCAAACATTGAAATCATTGCAAAATCAAACACTGAAGGTATATAACAATATCTTATAAGATGTTAACTTTATTTCTGAGGTTTATGTTATGGGACAGTAGAAAAATGAAAAAAAATCAGAAAACAGTCGTATTCGAGGTGAATGCGCACAAAAACAGACAAAAATAGAAAAACACATTCAAACAGTGAAATCATTGCAAAATCAAACACTGAAGGTATATAACTATATCTTATAAGATTTTAACTTTATTTGTGAGGTTTATGTTATGGGACAGTAGAAAAATGAAAAAAATTGCGAAAACAGCCGTATTCCTTCTGAATGCGCACAAAAACAGACACAAATAGAAAAACACATCCAAACAGTGAAATCATTATAAATTTAAACACTGAGGGTACATCAATATACCTTATAAGATGTTAACTTCATATTATAGGACAGTAGAAAAAAGATTAAAATACCCTCGATCAGCCTTAGTCCCTGATACACATACGGAAAAATCAGACTCCTGGCTTAATGCCTTTAGGAATTATTACAAAAAACACACCCGAACGGCTAACCATTGACCTTTTCCGAAAGTTGCACAGGTCTGAAACTCGGCAACCGGGATAAGCTTTAGTCCCTGATACACATACGGAGAAATCAGCATCCGGGCTCATTGCCTTTAGGAATTATTGAAGAAAAGACAGTTTCCCACCTTTCTTACGTTTGAATTTTACAGACTGTGTTTTTGGCAGTTTTTTTTGGCCAGGGGGAAAAAAGCCCACAGTCCTGTGTCCAAAAACTGAAGACTCTATACAGTCTTAGACTCTTTGGCCAGAGTGGAAGTTTTGGAGGAACTACATTTCTACAGGTCGCAGGAGTGTGAATATTTCATATGTCGTTTGGGGTCCCAAGACGAGCAGAACGACGAGGGTACTTAGTATATCTTATAAGATGTTAACTTTATTTGTGAGGTTTATGTTATGGGACAGTAGAAAAATGAAAAAAAATCAGAAAACAGTCGTATTCCAGCTGAATGCGCACAAAAACAGACAAAAATAGAAAAACACATTCAAACATTGAAATCATTGCAAAATCAAACACTGAAGGTATATAACAATATCTTATAAGATGTTAACTTTATTTCTGAGGTTTATGTTATGGGACAGTAGAAAAATGAAAAAAAATCAGAAAACAGTCGTATTCCAGCTGAATGCGCACAAAAACAGACAAAAATAGAAAAACACATTCAAACAGTGAAATCATTGCAAAATCAAACACTGAAGGTATATAACTATATCTTATAAGATTTTAACTTTATTTGTGAGGTTTATGTTATGGGACAGTAGAAAAATGAAAAAAATTGCGAAAACAGCCGTATTCCTTCTGAATGCGCACAAAAACAGACACAAATAGAAAAACACATCCAAACAGTGAAATCATTATAAATTTAAACACTGAGGGTACATCAATATACCTTATAAGATGTTAACTTCATATTATAGGACAGTAGAAAAAAGATTAAAATACCCTCGATCAGCCTTAGTCCCTGATACACATACGGAAAAATCAGACTCCTGGCTTAATGCCTTTAGGAATTATTACAAAAAACACACCTAAACGGCTGACCTTTGACCTTTTCCGAAAGTTGCACAGGTCTGAAACTCGGCAACCGGGATAAGCTTTAGTCCCTGATACACATACGGAGAAATCAGCATCCGGGCTCATTGCCTTTAGGAATTATTGAAGAAAAGACAGTTTCCCACCTTTCTTACATTTGAATTTTACAGACTGTGTTTTTGGCAGTTTTTTTTGGCCAGGGGGAAAAAAGCCCACAGTCCTGTGTCCAAAAACTGAAGACTCTATACAGTCTTAGACTCTTTGGCCAGAGTGGAAGTTTTGGAGGGACTACATTTCTACAGGTCGCAGGAGTGTGAATATTTCATATGTCGTTTGGGGTCCCAAGACGAGCGGAACGACGAGGGTACATTAGTATATCTTATAAGATGTTAACTTTATTTGTGAGGTTTATGTTATGGGACAGTAGAAAAATGAAAAAAAATCAGAAAACAGTCGTATTCCAGCTGAATGCGCACAAAAACAGACAAAAATGGAAAACACATTCAAACAGTGAAATCATTGCAAAATCAAACACTGAAGGTATATAACTATATCTTATGAGATGTTAACTTTATTTGTGAGGTTTATGTTATGGGACAATAAAAAAATGAATAAAATCAGAAAACAGCCGTATCCCTGCTGAATGCACACAAAAACAGAGACAAATAGAAAAACACATCCAAACAGTGAAATCATTGCAAAATCAAACACTGAAGGTATATAACTATATCTTATAAGATTTTAACTTTATTTGTGAGGTTTATGTTATGGGAGAGTAGAAAAATGAAAAAAATCAGAAAACAGCCGTATCCCTGCTGAATGCGCACAAAAACAGACACAAATAGAAAAACACATCCAAACAGTGAAATCAATATAAATTTAAACACTGAGGGTACATCAATATACCTTATAAGATGTTAACTTCATATTATAGGACAGTAGAAAAAAGATTAAAATACCCTCGATCAGCCTTAGTCCCTGATACACATACGGAAAAATCAGACTCCTGGCTTAATGCCTTTAGGAATTATTACAAAAAACACACCTAAACGGCTGACCTTTGACCTTTTCCGAAAGTTGCACAGGTCTGAAACTCGGCAACCGGGATAAGCTTTAGTCCCTGATACACATACGGAGAAATCAGCATCCGGGCTCATTGCCTTTAGGAATTATTGAAGAAAAGACAGTTTCCCACCTTTCTTACATTTGAATTTTACAGACTGTGTTTTTGGCAGTTTTTTTTGGCCAGGGGGAAAAAAGCCCACAGTCCTGTGTCCAAAAACTGAAGACTCTATACAGTCTTAGACTCTTTGGCCAGAGTGGAAGTTTTGGAGGGACTACATTTCTACAGGTCGCAGGAGTGTGAATATTTCATATGTCGTTTGGGGTCCCAAGACGAGCGGAACGACGAGGGTACATTAGTATATCTTATAAGATGTTAACTTTATTTGTGAGGTTTATGTTATGGGACAATAAAAAAATGAATAAAATCAGAAAACAGCCGTATCCCTGCTGAATGCACACAAAAACAGAGACAAATAGAAAAACACATCCAAACAGTGAAATCATTGCAAAATCAAACACTGAAGGTATATAACTATATCTTATAAGATTTTAACTTTATTTGTGAGGTTTATGTTATGGGAGAGTAGAAAAATGAAAAAAATTGCGAAAACAGCCGTATCCCTGCTGAATGCGCACAAAACCAGACACAAATAGAAAAACACATCCAAACAGTGAAATCAATATAAATTTAAACACTGAGGGTACATCAATATACCTTATAAGATGTTAACTTCATATTATAGGACAGTAGAAAAAAGATTAAAATACCCTCGATCAGCCTTAGTCCCTGATACACATACGGAAAAATCAGACTCCTGGCTCAATGCCTTTAGGAATTATTACAAAAAACACACCACAGCGGCTGACCTTTGACCTTTCCAAAGGTTGCACGGGTCTGAAACTCGACACCCTGGATTAGCCTTAGTCCCTGATACACATACGGAAAAATCAGACTCCTGGCTTAATGCCTTTAGGAATTATTACAAAAAACACACCCGAACGGCTGACCTTTGACCTTTCCAAAGGTTGCACGGGTCTGAAACTCGGCACCCTGGATTAGCCTTAGTCCCTGATACACATACAGAAAAATCAGACTCCTGGCTAAATTCCTTTAGGAATTATTACAAAAAACACACCCGAACGGCTGACCATTGACCTTTCCGAAAGTTGCACAGGTCTGAAACTCGGCAACCGGGATAAGCTTTAGTCCCTGATACACATACGGAAAAATCAGACTCCTGACTCAATGCCTTTAGGAATTATTACAAAAAATACACCACAGTGGCTGACCTTTGACCTTTCCAAAGGTTGCACAGATCTGAAACTCAGCACCCTGGATCAGCCAGGAGTCCCTGATACACATACGGAGAAATCAGCATCCGGGCTCATTGCCTTTAGGAATTATTGAAGAAAAGACAGTTTCCCACCTTTCTTACGTTTGAATTTTACAGACTGTGTTTTTGGCAGTTTTTTTTGGCCAGGGGGAAAAAAGCCCAAAGTCCTGTGTCCAAAACTGAAAATCAGGTCATGTCAGACTCTATACAGTCTTAGACTCTTTGGCCAGACTCCTGGCTTAATGCCTTTAGGAATTATTACAAAAAACACACCCGAACGGCTGACCTTTGACCTTTCCAAAGGTTGCACGGGTCTGAAACTCGGCACCCTGGATTAGACTTAGTCCCTGATACACATACAGAAAAATCAGACTCCTGGCTTAATGCCTTTAGGAATTATTACAAAAAACACACCCGAACGGCTAACCATTGACCTTTTCCGAAAGTTGCACAGGTCTGAAACTCGGCAACCGGGATAAGCTTTAGTCCCTGATACACATACGGAGAAATCGGCAACCGGGCTCATTGCCTTTAGGAATTATTGAAGAAAAGACAGTTTCCCACCTTTCTTACGTTTGAATTTTACAGACTGTGTTTTTGGCAGTTTTTTTTGGCCAGGGGGAAAAAAGCCCACAGTCCTGTGTCCAAAAACTGAAGACTCTATACAGTCTTAGACTCTTTGGCCAGAGTGGAAGTTTTGGAGGAACTACATTTCTACAGGTCGCAGGAGTGTGAATATTTCATATGTCGTTTGGGGTCCCAAGACGAGCAGAACGACGAGGGTACTTAGTATATCTTATAAGATGTTAACTTTATTTGTGAGGTTTATGTTATGGGACAGTAGAAAAATGAAAAAAAATCAGAAAACAGTCGTATTCCAGCTGAATGCGCACAAAAACAGACAAAAATAGAAAAACACATTCAAACATTGAAATCATTGCAAAATCAAACACTGAAGGTATATAACAATATCTTATAAGATGTTAACTTTATTTGTGAGGTTTATGTTATGGGACAGTAGAAAAATGAAAAAAAATCAGAAAACAGTCGTATTCGAGGTGAATGCGCACAAAAACAGACAAAAATAGAAAAACACATTCAAACAGTGAAATCATTGCAAAATCAAACACTGAAGGTATATAACTATATCTTATAAGATTTTAACTTTATTTGTGAGGTTTATGTTATGGGACAGTAGAAAAATGAAAAAAATTGCGAAAACAGCCGTATTCCTTCTGAATGCGCACAAAAACAGACACAAATAGAAAAACACATCCAAACAGTGAAATCATTATAAATTTAAACACTGAGGGTACATCAATATACCTTATAAGATGTTAACTTCATATTATAGGACAGTAGAAAAAAGATTAAAATACCCTCGATCAGCCTTAGTCCCTGATACACATACGGAAAAATCAGACTCCTGGCTTAATGCCTTTAGGAATTATTACAAAAAACACACCTAAACGGCTGACCTTTGACCTTTCCGAAGGTTACACAGGTCTGAAACTCGGCACCCTAGATTAGCCTTAGTCCCTGATACACATACGGAAATATCAGACTCCTGGCTCAATGCCTTTAGGAATTATTACAAAAAACACACCCGAACGGCTGACCATTGACCTTTCCGAAGGTTGCACAGGTCTGAAACTCGGCACCCTGGATTAGCCTTAGTCCCTGATACACATACGGAAAAATCAGACTCCTGGCTTAATGCCTTTAGGAATTATTACAAAAAACACACCCGAACGGCTGACCATTGACCTTTTCCGAAAGTTGCACAGGTCTGAAACTCGGCAACCGGGATAAGCTTTAGTCCCTGATACACATACGGAAAAATCAGACTCCTGACTCAATGCCTTTAGGAATTATTACAAAAAACACACCACAGCGGCTGACCTTTGACCTTTCCAAAGGTTGCACGGGTCTGAAACTCGGCACCCTGGATCAGCCAGGAGTCCCTGATACACATACGGAGAAATCAGCATCCGGGCTCATTGCCTTTAGGAATTATTGAAGAAAAGACAGTTTCCCACCTTTCTTACATTTGAATTTTACAGACTGTGTTTTTGGCAGTTTTTTTTGGCCAGGGGGGAAAAAAGCCCACAGTCCTGTGTCCAAAAACTGAAGACTCTATACAGTCTTAGACTCTTTGGCCAGAGTGGAAGTTTTGGAGGGACTACATTTCTACAGGTCGCAGGAGTGTGAATATTTCATATGTCGTTTGGGGTCCCAAGACGAGCGGAACGACGAGGGTACATTAGTATATCTTATAAGATGTTAACTTTATTTGTGAGGTTTATGTTATGGGAGAGTAGAAAAATGAAAAAAATTGCGAAAACAGCCGTATCCCTGCTGAATGCGCACAAAACCAGACACAAATAGAAAAACACATCCAAACAGTGAAATCAATATAAATTTAAACACTGAGGGTACATCAATATACCTTATAAGATGTTAACTTCATATTATAGGACAGTAGAAAAAAGATTAAAATACCCTCGATCAGCCTTAGTCCCTGATACACATACGGAAAAATCAGACTCCTGGCTCAATGCCTTTAGGAATTATTACAAAAAACACACCACAGCGGCTGACCTTTGACCTTTCCAAAGGTTGCACGGGTCTGAAACTCGACACCCTGGATTAGCCTTAGTCCCTGATACACATACGGAAAAATCAGACTCCTGGCTTAATGCCTTTAGGAATTATTACAAAAAACACACCCGAACGGCTGACCTTTGACCTTTCCAAAGGTTGCACGGGTCTGAAACTCGGCACCCTGGATTAGCCTTAGTCCCTGATACACATACAGAAAAGTCAGACTCCTGGCTAAATTCCTTTAGGAATTATTACAAAAAACACACCCGAACGGCTGACCATTGACCTTTCCGAAAGTTGCACAGGTCTGAAACTCGGCAACCGGGATAAGCTTTAGTCCCTGATACACATACGGAAAAATCAGACTCCTGACTCAATGCCTTTAGGAATTATTACAAAAAATACACCACAGTGGCTGACCTTTGACCTTTCCAAAGGTTGCACAGATCTGAAACTCAGCACCCTGGATCAGCCAGGAGTCCCTGATACACATACGGAGAAATCAGCATCCGGGCTCATTGCCTTTAGGAATTATTGAAGAAAAGACAGTTTCCCACCTTTCTTACGTTTGAATTTTACAGACTGTGTTTTTGGCAGTTTTTTTTGGCCAGGGGGAAAAAAGCCCAAAGTCCTGTGTCCAAAACTGAAAATCAGGTCATGTCAGACTCTATACAGTCTTAGACTCTTTGGCCAGACTCCTGGCTTAATGCCTTTAGGAATTATTACAAAAAACACACCCGAACGGCTGACCTTTGACCTTTCCAAAGGTTGCACGGGTCTGAAACTCGGCACCCTGGATTAGCCTTAGTCCCTGATACACATACAGAAAAATCAGACTCCTGGCTTAATGCCTTTAGGAATTATTACAAAAAACACACCCGAACGGCTAACCATTGACCTTTTCCGAAAGTTGCACAGGTCTGAAACTCGGCAACCGGGATAAGCTTTAGTCCCTGATACACATACGGAGAAATCAGCATCCGGGCTCATTGCCTTTAGGAATTATTGAAGAAAAGACAGTTTCCCACCTTTCTTACGTTTGAATTTTACAGACTGTTTTTGGCAGTTTTTTTTGGCCAGGGGGAAAAAAGCCCACAGTCCTGTGTCCAAAAACTGAAGACTCTATACAGTCTTAGACTCTTTGGCCAGAGTGGAAGTTTTGGAGGAACTACATTTCTACAGGTCGCAGGAGTGTGAATATTTCATATGTCGTTTGGGGTCCCAAGACGAGCAGAACGACGAGGGTACTTAGTATATCTTATAAGATGTTAACTTTATTTGTGAGGTTTATGTTATGGGACAGTAGAAAAATGAAAAAAAATCAGAAAACAGTCGTATTCCAGCTGAATGCGCACAAAAACAGACAAAAATAGAAAAACACATTCAAACATTGAAATCATTGCAAAATCAAACACTGAAGGTATATAACAATATCTTATAAGATGTTAACTTTATTTCTGAGGTTTATGTTATGGGACAGTAGAAAAATGAAAAAAAATCAGAAAACAGTCGTATTCCAGCTGAATGCGCACAAAAACAGACAAAAATAGAAAAACACATTCAAACAGTGAAATCATTGCAAAATCAAACACTGAAGGTATATAACTATATCTTATAAGATTTTAACTTTATTTGTGAGGTTTATGTTATGGGACAGTAGAAAAATGAAAAAAATTGCGAAAACAGCCGTATTCCTTCTGAATGCGCACAAAAACAGACACAAATAGAAAAACACATCCAAACAGTGAAATCATTATAAATTTAAACACTGAGGGTACATCAATATACCTTATAAGATGTTAACTTCATATTATAGGACAGTAGAAAAAAGATTAAAATACCCTCGATCAGCCTTAGTCCCTGATACACATACGGAAAAATCAGACTCCTGGCTTAATGCCTTTAGGAATTATTACAAAAAACACACCTAAACGGCTGACCTTTGACCTTTTCCGAAAGTTGCACAGGTCTGAAACTCGGCAACCGGGATAAGCTTTAGTCCCTGATACACATACGGAGAAATCAGCATCCGGGCTCATTGCCTTTAGGAATTATTGAAGAAAAGACAGTTTCCCACCTTTCTTACATTTGAATTTTACAGACTGTGTTTTTGGCAGTTTTTTTTGGCCAGGGGGAAAAAAGCCCACAGTCCTGTGTCCAAAAACTGAAGACTCTATACAGTCTTAGACTCTTTGGCCAGAGTGGAAGTTTTGGAGGGACTACATTTCTACAGGTCGCAGGAGTGTGAATATTTCATATGTCGTTTGGGGTCCCAAGACGAGCGGAACGACGAGGGTACATTAGTATATCTTATAAGATGTTAACTTTATTTGTGAGGTTTATGTTATGGGACAGTAGAAAAATGAAAAAAAATCAGAAAACAGTCGTATTCCAGCTGAATGCGCACAAAAACAGACAAAAATGGAAAACACATTCAAACAGTGAAATCATTGCAAAATCAAACACTGAAGGTATATAACTATATCTTATGAGATGTTAACTTTATTTGTGAGGTTTATGTTATGGGACAATAAAAAAATGAATAAAATCAGAAAACAGCCGTATCCCTGCTGAATGCACACAAAAACAGAGACAAATAGAAAAACACATCCAAACAGTGAAATCATTGCAAAATCAAACACTGAAGGTATATAACTATATCTTATAAGATTTTAACTTTATTTGTGAGGTTTATGTTATGGGAGAGTAGAAAAATGAAAAAAATCAGAAAACAGCCGTATCCCTGCTGAATGCGCACAAAAACAGACACAAATAGAAAAACACATCCAAACAGTGAAATCAATATAAATTTAAACACTGAGGGTACATCAATATACCTTATAAGATGTTAACTTCATATTATAGGACAGTAGAAAAAAGATTAAAATACCCTCGATCAGCCTTAGTCCCTGATACACATACGGAAAAATCAGACTCCTGGCTTAATGCCTTTAGGAATTATTACAAAAAACACACCCGAACGGCTGACCTTTGACCTTTCCGAAGGTTGCACAGGTCTGAAACTCGGCACCCTACATCAGCCTTAGTCCCTGATACACACACGGAAAAATCAGACTCCTGGCTCAATGCCTTTAGGAATTATTACAAAAAACACACCCGAACGGCTGACCATTGACCTTTCCAAAGGTTGCACGGGTCTGAAACTCGTCACCCTGGATAAGCCTTAGTCCCTGATACACATACGGAAAAATCAGACTCCTGGCTTAATGCCTTTAGGAATTATTACAAAAAACACACCCGAACGGCTGACCTTTGACCTTTCCAAAGGTTGCACGGGTCTGAAACTCGGCACCCTGGATTAGCCTTAGTCCCTGATACACATACAGAAAAATCAGACTCCTGGCTAAATGCCTTTAGGAATTATTACAAAAAACACACCCGAACAGCTGACCATTGACCTTTTCTGAAAGTTGCACAGGTCTGAAACTCGGCAACCGGGATAAGCTTTAGTCCCTGATACACACACGGAAAAATCAGACTCCTGACTCAATGCCTTTAGGAATTATTACAAAAAACACACCACAGCGGCTGACCTTTGACCTTTCCAAAGGTTGCACGGGTCTGAAACTCGGCACCCTGGATCAGCCAGGAGTCCCTGATACACATACGGAGAAATCAGCATCCGGGCTCATTGCCTTTAGGAATTATTGAAGAAAAGACAGTTTCCCACCTTTCTTACGTTTGAATTTTACAGACTGTGTTTTTTGGCAGTTTTTTTTGGCCAGGGGGAAAAAGCCCAAAGTCCTGTGTCCAAAAACTGAAAATCAGGTCATGTCAGACTCTATACAGTCTTAGACTCTTTGGCCAGAGTGGAAGTTTTGGAGGAACTACATTTCTACAGGTCGCAGGAGTGTGAATATTTCATATGTCGTTTGGGGTCCCAAGACGAGCGGAACGACGAGGGTACATTAGTATATCTTATAAGATGTTAACTTTATTTGTGAGGTTTATGTTATGGGACAGTAGAAAATGAAAAAAAATCAGAAAACAGTCGTATTCCAGCTGAATGCTCACAAAAACAGACACAAATAGAAAAACACATCCAAACAGTGAAATCATTGCAAAATCAAACACTGAGGGTACCGAAGAATATCTTATAAGATGTTAACTTTATTTGTGAGGTTTATGTTATGGAACAGTAGAAAAATGAAAAAAATTGCGAAAACAGCCGTATTCCTTCTGAATGCGCACAAAAACAGACACAAATAGAAAAACACATCCAAACAGTGAAATCATTATAAATTTAAACACTGAGGGTACATCAATATACCTTATAAGATGTTAACTTCATATTATAGGACAGTAGAAAAAAGATTAAAATACCCTTGATCAGCCTTAGTCCCTGATACACATACGGAAAAATCAGACTCCTGGCTTAATGCCTTTAGGAATTATTACAAAAAACACACCCAAATGGCTGACCTTTGACCTTTCCAAAGGTTGCACGGGTCTTAAACTCAGCACCCTAGATACACATACGGAAAAATCAGACTTCTGGCTTAATGCCTTTAGGAATTATTACAAAAAACACACCCGAACGGCTGACCTTTGACCTTTCCAAAGGTTGCACGGGTCTGAAACTCGACACCCTGGATTAGCCTTAGTCCCTGATACACATACGGAGAAATCAGCATCCGGGTTCATTGCCTTTAGGAATTATTGAAGAAAAGACAGTTTCCCACCTTTCTTACGTTTGAATTTTACAGACTGTGTTTTTGGCAGTTTTTTTTGGCCAGGGGGAAAAAAGCCCAAAGTCCTGTGTCCAAAAACTGAAAATCAGGTCATGTCAGACTCTATACAGTCTTAGACTCTTTGGCCAGAGTGGAAGTTTTGGAGGAACTACATTTCTACAGGTCGCAGGAGTGTGAATATTTCATATGTCGTTTGGGGTCCCAAGACGAGCGGAACGACGAGGGTACATTAGTATATCTTATAAGATGTTAACTTTATTTGTGAGGTTTATGTTATGGGACAGTAGAAAAATGAAAAAAAATCAGAAAACAGTCGTATTCCAGCTGAATGCGCACAAAAACAGACAAAAATAGAAAAACACATTTAAACAGTGAAATCATTGCAAAATCAAACACTGAAGGTATATAACTATATCTTATAAGATGTTAACTTTATTTGTGAGTTTTATGTTATGGGACAGTAGAAACAGTTTCAGACCCGTGCAACCTTTGGAAAGGTCAAAGGTCAGCCGTTCGGGTGTGTCTGAATGCGCACAAAAACAGACACAAATAGAAAAACACATCCAAACAGTGAAATCATTATAAATTCAAACACTGAGGGTACATCAATATACCTTATAAGATGTTAACTTCATATTATAGGACAGTAGAAAAAAGATTAAAATACCCTCGATCAGCCTTAGTCCCTGATACACATACGGAAAAATCAGACTCCTGGCTTAATGCCTTTAGGAATTATTACAAAAAACACACCTAAACATCAGAGCAGACATCCCCCCCATTCTCCCCTGCACATCGGAGGAACAGCGGTGGAAGTGGTCTCCAGCTTCAGGTACCTGGGCGTGCATCTCAAGGACGACCTCACCTGGAGCAGCAACACTTCCAGCCTGGTCCGGAAGGCACACCAGCGCCTCTACTTCCTCAGGAGGCTGAGACGCGATGGACTAGGAAGGTCAGCCCTTATCACCTTCTACAGATGTGTAGTGGAGAGTGTCCTGTGCTCCTGCATCACTGTGTGGCACGGCAGCTGCTCTGCAGCAGAGTGGTGAAAGCTGCACAGAGAACCGTGGGCAGCAGCCTCCCCACCATCACGGACATCTTCACCTCCAGATGCAGGAAAAGGGCTACCTGCATCATGAGAGATCCCACTCACCCGGCACACACACTGTTCACCCCCCTCCCCTCAGGCAGGAGGCTACGGAGCATCAAGAGCAGCACTACGAGACTGAGGAACAGCTTCTTCCCTGGAGCTGTCAGACTCCTTAACTCTCTGTAACCCCATAGCCCTGCTGCCCCCACCCCCCACGTACTGTACTTTGCACATGCCCCCAGTACCGTACACAGCCTTGCACCAAATTCTTTTTTGCACAGCACCTTACCTCCAGAGGTTTAAAGTTTTGATCTCTTTTAATTTATATTTTGTTAAGTTAAACTGTTGGTTCTTATTTCTTATTTTCTTATTCTTCTTATTGCTGGGCCGACCGGGTTCTGGAGAGACTGATTTTCGTTCTGACCTCATGTCTAATGTGTGTTAGTATGACAATGAAGAAATCTTGAATCTTGAATCTTGAATCTTGAATCTAAACGGCTGACCTTTGACCTTTCCGAAGGTTACACAGGTCTGAAACTCGGCACCCTAGATTAGCCTTAGTCCCTGATACACATACGGAAAAATCAGACTCCTGGCTCAATGCCTTTAGGAATTATTACAAAAAACACACCCGAATGGCTGACCATTGACCTTTCCGAAGGTTGCACAGGTCTGAAACTCGGCTACCGGGATAATCTTTAGTCCCTGATACACATACGGAAAGATCAGACTCCTGACTCAATGCCTTTAGGAATTATTACAAAAAACACACCCGAACGGCTGACCATTGACCTTTCCGAAGGTTGCACAGGCCTGAAACTCTGCACCCGGGATAAGCCTAAATCCCTGATACACATACGGAAAAATCAGACTCCTGGCTCAATGCCTTTAGGAATTATTACAAAAAACACACCCGAACGGCTGACCATTGACCTTTCCGAAGGTTGCACAGGTCTGAAACTCGGCAACCGGGATAAGCTTTAGTCCCTGATACACATACGGAGAAAACAGACTCCTGACTCAATGCCTTTAGGAATTATTACAAAAAACACACCCGAACGGCTGACCATTGACCTTTCCGAAGGTTACACAGGTCTGAAACTCTGCATCCGGGATAAGCCGAAATCCCTGATACACATACGGAAAAATCAGACTCCTGGCTCAATGCCTTTAGGAATTATTACAAAAAACACACCTGAACGGCTGACCATTGACCTTTCCGAAGGTTGCACAGGTCTGAAACTCTGCACCGGGGATAAGCCTAAATCCCTGATACACATACGGAAAAATCAGACTCCTGGCTCAATGCCTTTAGGAATTATTACAAAAAACACACCCGAACGGCTGACCATTGACCTTTCCGAAGGTTGCACAGGTCTGAAACGCGGCACCCTAGATCAGCCTTAGTCCCTGATACACATACGGAAAAATCAGACTCCTGGCTTAAGGCCTTTAGGAATTATTACAAAAAACACACCCGAACGGCTGACCTATGACCTTTCCAAAGGTTGCACGGGTCTGAAACTTGGCACCCTGGATAAGCCTTAGTCCCTGATACAGATACGGAAAAATCAGACCACTGGCTGAATGCCTTTAGGAATTATTACAAAAAACACATCCGAACGGCTGACCATTGACCTTTCCGAAGGTTGCACAGTTCTGAAACTCTGCACCGGGGATAAGCCTAAATCCCTGATACACATACGGAAAGATCAGACTCCTGACTCAATGCTTTTAGGAATTATTACAAAAAACACACCGGAACGGCTGACCATTGACCTTTCCGAAGGTTGCACAGGCCTGAAACTCTGCACCCGGGATAAGCCTAAATCCCTGATACACAGGTCCCTGACTTCTGTAAATTTGTCAGGGATCAAATCAAACTATTCTGTGAAACAAACTGTCCTTCTTCCCCTAATAGTTTCATACTATGGGATACATTAAAAGCTTATTTAAGAGGACAAATAATCTCATATACAAAAGGACTTAAAAAATCATATGTAGCAGAAGTGGAAAAATTTGAAAAAGAAATTCTTGGGCTGGAAAAAGACTTTCAGCAACATAGGGATAAGAAGATATACAGTTTATTGGTAAAAAGAAAACTCAAGTATAATACACTATGCACTTATAGGGCTGAGAAAGACATTTTGAGAACGAAACAAAGGTACTACGAACTGGGGGAGAAGGCTCATAAAGTCCTATCCTGGCAATTAAAGAAAGAGGAGAGTTCAAAAACAATTAACCAAATTGAAGACGAACATGGCTGTATTACACAGAACCCAAAAGAAATAAATGAAACTTTTAAAAAGTTTTATGTTAATTTATACAAGTCGGAATCACCAGAAGATCTGTCCACAATAGATACATTCTTAAATAATATTGATTTGCCTAAACTGAGTCAAGACGACCAGAGGTATTTAGATTCACCATTTACCTCCAAAGAGATCGAAAACGCTCTAGCAACGCTGCAATCTAATAAATCACCAGGGGAGGATGGGTTTCCCCCCGAATTTTATAAAGAGTTTAAGGATTTGCTTATACCTCTCCTTATGGATGTAATTAATCTAGCATCTAAAACACAAAGCCTCCCTGATTCATTTTCAATGGCTATAATTACAGTGATCCATAAAAAAAACAAAGACCCCTTAAAATGCTCCTCTTTCCGACCAATTTCACTCTTGAATGCGGATTATAAATTGTTTTCTAAAGCTATAGCAAACAGGTTGAGTGAATTCTTACCAAAATTGATAAACCGAGACCAGGTTGGCTTTATCCAGAAGAGATCCTCTGCCAATAACATGTGTAGGTTACTTAACGTTATTCATATGGCAACCTCCAGTACTGAACCTAGTATAGCCGTTACGCTGGACGCGGAAAAGGCCTTTGATAGGCTTGAGTGGCCCTATCTATTCAAGGTTCTATCTAAATTTGGATTTGGCTCCTATTTTATTAATTGGGTCAGAATGCTGTATAAGAATCCACAGGCCAGAATAATTACTAATGGACAAATGTCCACTGTCTTCCCCCTCAGTAGATCGAGCAGACAAGGGTGTCCCTTATCCCCTGGGCTTTTCGTTATAGCTATTGAACCTCTGGCCGAGACAATCAGACACGATTCAGAGATAAAAGGTGTGAAAGTGGACCAGACGATACATAAAATCAATCTGATGGCAGATGATATAATTCTGTATTTAACAAAACCATCTGATTCCCTTGCTAAATTGAAAACCGTTTTGCATGCATTTGGATATGTCTCTGGATATAAGGTAAATTACGATAAATGTGAAATTCTTCCACTTTCAAATTTTGACTACACTGAACATCAGCAAAGAGGTCCATTTAAATGGTCTCCAAGCGGGATAAGATACCTTGGAATTATGGTGGATAACAACCTTAAAAATGTGTACAAACTCAACTACTCACCACTAGTTAGTCGAATAATAGAGGATTTACAGAAATGGATGAGCTTACCTATCACTTTGATCGGCCGAATAAATTGCATTAAAATGAATATATTACCAAGGCTGCAGTACCTCTTTCAGTCCTTACCAATCCCAGTGCCATCCAGCTTTTTTAAAAACCTGAATAAACATATTAGACAATTCATATGGAATGGTAAGACTCCAAGGGTTTCAATGGAAAAACTTACATGGGATTATAAACTGGGGGGTCTTCGACTGCCTAACCTTGAAAAGCATTATTTGGCTGCCCAGATGCGACTTGTTTCTTTTTTATTTGAAAGGGAAAATGTCCCACCTTGGGTTTCAATTGGAATATGTATGCTGTTAAAGAAAAGGTTCCTGCAGACTTCAGCTATAAATGGACACCTACAACCATCTCCAGAAGAACTGACAACCCTGTTTTGACCCATATCATCAAAACATGGCATGAAGTCCGGAAAAATACTGGACTAAAAAATATATTTCACCCAGGACACCATTGAAACAGAACAAACTCATACCTATGTCAGTGGATAATAAGATCCTGGAAACGTGGCACCAGAAAGGGATTCATCATTTGGAGGACTGTTATAAGGATGGATGCCTGATGTCTTTTGAGGACCTAAGGAGGAAATATGATCTGTCCAGTAGAAACTTTTTTTGTTATTTACAGTTAAGATCATTTCTTAAATCTGTTTTGGGATCTGAAATGACTTTACCCATGCTCAGCGATCTGGAAAAACTGCTTCAGGAGGGTAACGCACCCCGTCTTATTGCAAAAGTCTACTCCCTCTTGATGGATGATGCTCCAAAACCAGGTTTACATAAATCAAGGGAGAAATGGGAGTCTGACTTGGGTGTGACAATGGGTACAGAGCTCTGGGCTGAATTGTGTCAAAAAAGTCTAACTGCCACTCTTAATTCTAGATACAGGCTGACTTATTATAACTTTCTTCATCAAACCTATCTTACGCCACAGAAATTACATAAATATAAGCCTGAGATATCCAACCTGTGCTTTAGATGTAGTATAGAAGAGGGTTCATTCCTACACTGCACTTGGTTATGCACAAAACTTAACACATTCTGGCATGATTTCTCTGGCATCATGACAAAACTCCTAGGACTACATCTCCCATTAGATCCTCAAACCTGCTTATTAGGAGATACTACAAATATTAATGCACGATCAAGAAAAGCTCAAAAGAGGTTCCTCTCTTAGCCTTAGTCCCTGATGCACATACGGAAAAATCAGACTCCTGGCTCAATGCCTTTAGGAATTATTACAAAAAAAACACCCGAACGGCTGACCATTGACCTTTCCGAGGGTTGCACAGGTCTGAAACTCGGCAACCGGGATAAGCTTTAGTCCCTGATACACATACGGAAAAATCAGACTTCTGGCTTAAGGCCTTTAGGAATTATTCGAAAAAACACACCCGAACGGCTGACCTTTGACCTTTCCAAAGGTTGCACAGGCCTGAAACTCTGCACCCGGGATAAGCCTAAATCCCTGATACACATACGGAAAAATCAGACTCCTGGCTCAATGCCTTTAGGAATTATTACAAAAAACACACCCGAACGGCTGACCATTGACCTTTCCGAAGGTTGCACAGGTCTGAAACTCGGCTACCGGGATAAGCCTAAATCCCTGATACACATACGGAAAAATCAGACTCCTGGCTCAATGCCTTTAGGAATTATTACAAAAAACACACCAGAGCGGCTGACCTTTGACCTTTTCCAAAGGTTGCACAGGTCTGAAACTCGGCACCCTGGATCAGCCAGGAGTCCCTGATACACATACGGAGAAATCAGCCTCCGGGCTCATTGCCTTTAGGAATTATTGAAGAAAAGACAGTTTCCCACCTTTCTTACGTTTGAA
This sequence comes from Solea solea, assembly GCF_958295425.1. Lineage (NCBI taxonomy): Eukaryota > Metazoa > Chordata > Actinopteri > Pleuronectiformes > Soleidae > Solea > Solea solea. The sequence goes on along the minus strand of NC_081139.1, from coordinate 31,418,133 downwards.
TTTTACAGACTGTGTTTTTGGCAGTTTTTTTTGGCCGGGGGAAAAAAGCCCAAAGTCCTGTATCCAAAAACTGAAAATCAGGTCATGTCAGACTCTATACAGTCTTACCCTGGATTTCCACTGGACGCGGAACGGCCGTGGAACGGCCGCGGCGCGGTTCTGCTTCGTCCTCTCCCAAACGTCAATCCCCACCGGGCGCGTTACGGCAGCGGCGCGGAGCCTTGGGAGCCAGCGGTATTCACGGAAGATCGCGCGATAATCTCGAACGGACGCGAGATCCCGCGATAGACTGTGTGTATAAAGGAAACAACAACAACAACACAGCTTCTTTCATTTCTCCACTTCCATAATCAGTCTCTCGTCGTCCTTTGTCTCCGAGACCCTCGGATCAAATGACTGTTGACCTGGGAGCACCGTGACGTTGAGGTGAAGTTGTGACCTGCGTATTGTGTTTTATTTTGAAAGGGGGGCGGAAAGTGTTTTACTTTGATACTGTGTCGGACTTCCTGTCTTGTGCGATCTGCTTCGTTGAAATTTACGAGGTTCAGCAGCGGCAACGGAAAAAATAGAACTGATTCCTATCGATAGCGCTGCGGCGCGGCGAGCCGCTTCTGGGCCGCTGCTGATCCGGGCCGCAGTGCGGCCGGTGGGAATGCTCACATTGATTAGAATGGAAGCGATTAGCAACGGCTACCGTTCCGCGGCCGTTCCGCGTCCAGTGGAAATCCAGGGTTAGACCCTTTTGGCCAGAGTGAAAGAGGAACTACAGGTCGCAGGAGTGTGAATATTTCATATGTCGTTTGGGGTCCCAAGACGAGCGGAACGACGAGGGTACATTAGTATATCTTATAAGATGTTAACTTTATTTGTGAGGTTTATGTTATGGGACAGTAGAAAATGAAAAAAAATCAGAAAACAGCCTTATCTCAGCTGAATGCGAACACAAACAGACACTTGTAGAAAAACACATCCAAACAGTGAAATCATTGCAAAATCAAACAGTGAGTGTACAGAACTAAATCTTTTAAGATGTTAACTTCATTTGTGAGGTTTATGTTATGGGACAGCAGAAAAATTAAAAAAATCCGGAAACAGCCTTATCTCAGCTGAATGCGCACACAAACAGACACTTGTAGAAAAACACATCCCAACAGTGAAATCAATGCAAAATCAAACAGTAAGTGTACAGAACTAAATCTTTTAAGATGTTAAGTTCATTTGTGAGGTTTATGTTATGGGACAGCAGAAAAATTAAAAAAATCCGGAAACAGCCTTATCTCAGCTGAATGCGCACACAAACAGACACCAATAGAAAAACACATCCAAACAGTGAAATCATTGCAAAATCAAACAGTGAGTGGACAGAACTAAATCTTTTAAGATGTTAACTTCATTTGTGAGGTTTATGTTATGGGACAGCAGAAAAATTAAAAAAATCCGTAAACAGCCTTATCTCAGCTGAATGCGCACACAAACAGACACTTGTAGAAAAACACATCCTTACAATGAAACCATTGCAGAATCAAACACTGAGGGTACAGAACTAAATATTTTAAGATGTTAACTTCATTTGTGAAGTTTATGTTATGGGACAGCAGAAAAATTAAAAAAATCCGTAAACAGCCTTATCTCAGCTGAATGCGCACACAAACAGACTTCAATAGAGAAACACATCCAAACAGTGAAATCTTTGCAAAATTAAACACTGAGGGTAAAGAAGTAAATCTTATAAGATGTTAAGTTCATTTGTTAGGTTTATATTATGGGAAAGTAGAAAAATGAAAAAAATCCGAAAACAGCCTTATCTCAGCTGTATGCGCACACAAACAGACACCAATAGGAAAACACATCCAAACAGTGAAATCAATGCAAAATCAAACAGTGAGTGTACAGAACTAAATCTTTTAAGATGTTAACTTCATTTGTGAGGTTTATGTTATGGGACAGCAGAAAAATTAAAAAAATCCGTAAACAGCCTTATCTCAGCTGAATGCGCACACAAACAGACACCAATAGAAAAACACATCCAAACAGTGAAATCTTTGCAAAATTAAACACTGAGGGTAAAGAAGTATATCTTATAAGATGTTAAGTTCATTTGTTAGGTTTATATTATGGGAAAGTAGAAAAATGAAAAAAATCCGAAAACAGCCTTATCTCAGCTGTATGCGCACACAAACAGACACCAATAGAAAAACACATCCAAACAGTGAAATCAATGCAAAATCAAACAGTGAGTGTACAGAACTAAATCTTTTAAGATGTTAACTTCATTTGTGAGGTTTATGTTATGGGACAGCAGAAAAATTTAAAAAATCCGTAAACAGCCTTATCTCAGCTGAATGCGCACACAAACAGACACTTGTAGAAAAACACATCCCAACAGTGAAACCATTGCAAAATCAAACACTGAGGGTACAGAACTAAATATTTTAAGATGTTAACTTCATTTGTGAGGTTTATGTTATGGGACAGCAGAAAAATTAAAAAAATCCGGAAACAGCCTTATCTCAGCTGAATGCGCACACAAACAGACTTCAATAGAAAAACACATCCCAACAGTGAAATCATTGCAAAATCAAACACTGAGGGTACAGAACTAAATCTTTTAAGATGTTAACTTCATTTGTGAGGTTTATGTTATGGGACAGCAGAAAAATTAAAAAAATCCGTAAACAGCCTTATCTCAGCTGAATGCGCACACAAACAGACACCAATAGAAAAACACATCCAAACAGTGAAATCTTTGCAAAATTAAACACTGAGGGTAAAGAAGTATATCTTATAAGATGTTAAGTTCATTTGTTAGGTTTATATTATGGGAAAGTAGAAAAATGAAAAAAATCCGAAAACAGCCTTATCTCAGCTGTATGCGCACACAAACAGACACCAATAGAAAAACACATCCAAACAGTGAAATCAATGCAAAATCAAACAGTGAGTGTACAGAACTAAATCTTTTAAGATGTTAACTTCATTTGTGAGGTTTATGTTATGGGACAGCAGAAAAATTTAAAAAATCCGTAAACAGCCTTATCTCAGCTGAATGCGCACACAAACAGACTTCAATAGAAAAACACATCCAAACAGTGAAATCATTGCAAAATCAAACACTGAGGGTAAAGAAGTATATCTTATAAGATGTTAAGTTCATTGTGAGGTTTATGTTATGGGACAGCAGAAAAATGAAAAAAATCCGTAAACAGCCTTATCTCAGCTGAATGCGCACACAAACAGACACTTGTAGAAAAACACATCCCAACAGTGAAATCATTGCAAAATCAAACACTGAGGGTACAGAACTAAATCTTTTAAGATGTTAACTTCATTTGTGAGGTTTATGTTATGGGACAGCAGAAAAATGAAAAAAATCCGTAAACAGCCTTATCTCAGCTGAATGCGCACACAAACAGACACTTGTAGAAAAACACATCCCAACAGTGAAATCATTGCAAAATCAAACGCTGAGGGTACAGAACTAAATCTTTTAAGATGTTAACTTCATTTGTGAGGTTTATGTTATGGGACAGCAGAAAAATGAAAAAAATCCGGAAACAGCCTTATCTCAGCTGTATGCGCACACAAACAGACACCAATAGAAAAACACATCCAAACAGTGAAATCAATGCAAAATCAAACAGTGAGTGTACAGAACTAAATCTTTTAAGATGTTAACTTCATTTGTGAGGTTTATGTTATGGGACAGCAGAAAAATTTAAAAAATCCGTAAACAGCCTTATCTCAGCTGAATGCGCACACAAACAGACACTTGTAGAAAAACACATCCCAACAGTGAAACCATTGCAAAATCAAACACTGAGGGTACAGAACTAAATATTTTAAGATGTTAACTTCATTTGTGAGGTTTATGTTATGGGACAGCAGAAAAATTAAAAAAATCCGGAAACAGCCTTATCTCAGCTGAATGCGCACACAAACAGACACCAATAGAAAAACACATCCAAACAGTGAAATCTTTGCAAAATTAAACACTGAGGGTAAAGAAGTATATCTTATAAGATGTTAAGTTCATTTGTTAGGTTTATATTATGGGAAAGTAGAAAAATGAAAAAAATCCGAAAACAGCCTTATCTCAGCTGTATGCGCACACAAACAGACACCAATAGAAAAACACATCCAAACAGTGAAATCTTTGCAAAATTAAACACTGAGGGTAAAGAAGTATATCTTATAAGATGTTAAGTTCATTTGTTAGGTTTATATTATGGGAATGTAGAAAAATGAAAAAAATCCGAAAACAGCCTTATCTCAGCTGAATGCGCACACAAACAGACACTTGTAGAAAAACACATCCAAACAGTGAAATCATTGCAAAATCAAACACTGAGGGTACAGAACTAAATCTTTTAAGATGTTAACTTCATTTGTGAGGTTTATGTTATGGGACAGCAGAAAAATTAAAAAAATCCGGAAACAGCCTTATCTCAGCTGAATGCGCACACAAACAGACACCAATAGAAAAACACATCCAAACAGTGAAATCTTTGCAAAATTAAACACTGAGGGTAAAGAAGTATATCTTATAATATGTTAAGTTCATTTGTTAGGTTTATATTATGGGAAAGTAGAAAAATGAAAAAATCCGGAAACAGCCTTATCTCAGCTGAATGCGCACACAAACAGACACCAATAGAAAAACACATCCCAACAGTGAAATCTTTGCAAAATCAAACACTGAGGGTACAGAACTAAATCTTTTAAGTTCTTAACTTCATTTGTGAGGTTTATGTTATGGGACCTTCAAAAAAATTTTTTCTACAATGTTTTTTTCAACAAATGTTGCTTTCACAGCACACATTATTGTTGTAATCATATCATTATTATTAATATTATTATTATTATCGCTGTTAATATTATTATTGTTATCATCACCATCATTATATTTATATCATTAATACATTGACATTATATTAACATAAAAAAACAAAAACTCGCGCACTCATTCTATTGGGAACAATGACATGATGATGCTGTAGGGCCACCTTCAGCATTCGCTTCCGATTTTCATTAAGTTTCGATTCCACCTTAAAAAAAATGCACGTTTCGGCCAGTAGGGAGAAGTGCAAATTCAGGAATGGTTGCAATAGAATTCAGTCAGCATTCATATTTGAGATGGACTTTCTCCTATAGTCCAAAGTAGATATGGACATATAGGGGATTCACTGGAAAAATAAGGAGCTGTAGCATGCAAAGCAGGTGACATATTTCATGTGAAATCATATTAGGCCACTAGAGGGCAGTGCAAAGTCACAAATTGTTGCAAAATAATTGTCAAAATCTTGACTTTTGAGCTTGATTTTCTCCAAAATTCTCAAACCAGGAAAATTCATCACAAATACCCGATCACGATATGACAATATCAAAATTCTAAGATCATATCTTGTCTCATGTCATGATATAGCTATAATATTGTCATGCCTTCCTCATCATAGTTCACATTCCATTTGTCAGAGATAAAATATGAATCCATAACCCATTTTGAGAGGCAGGTTCTCATAAGGTTGGGATGTGTCAACTATTTGGGTTGCCACTAGACTCCCCTGTTTAAATGTAGGAGTTTAGTATTTTGGGCAACACCATGTTAGTTTTTGAAACCAGAAACAACCATAGTTATAAGAGAAGGGATGGATACTGATAGCTTGTCCACTACAAATCCACCTATAACTGCAACTTTGCAAACATGAAATGCAGAGCTGTCAATCACACACTGACAGCTCTGCATTTAAATGTAAAATTAAATTTACATTGTGGACATGCAGCTCTACTGAAGAGGAACTAAGACCATAAACCCTTTAGAACAATGTATGCAGGGCACCAGACTAACTTTTTACTAGGAGCACAGTAGCCCCCCCTATAACTGAATGTTTTAGGAGAGCAAGCAGAACATTTAGGGGCGCACACCTTAAACATTTCCTCTCATTTTCACTGTATTACTGATCAATACTCCGATAATAATTGAATAAATTGCAATGTGCTGTTTAGAATTCCCAGTGAATTTTTATTGTGCACTTGTTTGTTAAAGAATAACATCACATAAGAGACATTAAGTGTACATAAAATACCATCACTGTCACTACAGTACAATTATTAACTAGAAGTGGCCCGGTACTGTCCAGTACACAGAAACGGCACTTTTATTTGTGTACTGGCACATTTCACAAGATGCCGGTAAGCTCTTATCAGTCCACTTGATTATGGTCCAGAGCAATAATGTCTCAGGGTACACTATGTGACGTTCACCTGTTCTCGCAAAAGTCAAGTGTTTATTCCTTGAGTTTGGAGTTTTTATTTTCTATCTAATCTCTATCTGGAAGACGACCGCTGTGGCGACCATCATCATGCTTCAAAAGCATGAGTTAGCTCATCCACACACTCATACTTTCTGATATAATAAAAATAAACATGGAGCTGGCAAGTTGAGGCTTGAAAATATCAGAGGAAGATGCACAGAAGGGATTAAGCTGGGCAATAGCCCGGTATCCTGGACTCTTGCTCAAAAATTAATAAATTGATAAAGTTGAACCTGAATTTTCCTTAACACTAAAACAAGGCCAGACCAAAAGTTTCACTCCCAGGGCTGGAGTATGCCAGGTGTAATATTATTAGATATTAATGTAGATGTGATGCAATAATTTGATGCACAAGCCTGTTTTCTTTGTGTATTACCTTAATGACTCTGTCCTGGCAGTGCTGGATGATCTTACACAGCTCCTCTGTACCCTGAGACTCGAGACTCTGATGAAGGATCTGCTCAAACATCTAGTAAAACACAATTTGTAGTTTTGTACCTAACTTTGTGACATACATGCATGTAACACCAGACAAACTGACTCATATAGGAATATCCCATGAAATAATGTGATAATGTTATTTATCACATGTGGACCCAGGTCCACAGTCTGTATTGTGGCATGTTTAACTGTTTAACTGTCCACTGAGTTATCAAACCGCCAAAAGATGTTCGCCTTTAGTTCTACTGTGTCCTTGATCAATGCCACAGTCAGAACCTCATCATTCAACTATTTGACAAACTCTCGTCAAACAGGAGCTGCAGTGTAGGAAAATGATCAAGCAATATAATGAGTGTCAATAAAATGATTAGCTCTCATAGAAACTTCCCATTGTGTTAACCAGTTAACCAATAACCTATATCAGACTGGTTAGTCAGTAGTTGAGGTTTCACCTCTCTCATGGGGATCTGGGCCCTTTGGACAAACACTGACGGGCTGCTCACGTCAAACTGTTGCTGCAGACCCTCAAGGCTCAGGTTCACCACCTTCTCATAGCAGCTGTGCATCTTAACTGGATGGAAAGCCAGCATGGAGATCTTCTCCATGTGCTGAGGAGGAAGACAAGAAGGGAGAGGAAGAGATGGATGAGGCATGGACAGATTTGGGAAAAATGTATAATTGTGTCTCACAATAAATATACTACTGCAAAAGTATCACTAATGTTACACTAGACAAATGCTGTTTAAATCACAAACATATTTGGAATAGGAGTATAGGAATTGCGGATAGATAACATTTGTTTTGTAAAGATCCAGATTCTTGTGCTTCAACTGCGAAAATCAGAGTGCATTTTCTATACATAATCATTATATATTGTGCTTCAATTTAAGCACATTCTCATGTTATGGGTTTTATTTAAAGCAACACAATTTTCAACCTTCACGTAATGTCTCTAAGCAGGGATGGGAAGTATTTCTGATACATGTATTAAAAAAAATACATATTTAAAATACGAAATATGCTCTTTTCTGGAGATGATGAAAAATTCCTTCAGATTTTGTACCAATATATTTCCATTATGTGTATTTTATTTAAAATACTGTAACATACATCCTTTGAAAAAAAGTGATGACATAAGAAGACAAATTGCAGGATGCTGCTTCAGATTGGACGTCATGGTGCTTGTGCCTACTTTAATTTGCCAGGACTTGTTAAGATCACAATTAGTCTACATAAGCATTGAATTGAGTCAAGCGATTACCATCAGAGCTGAGTTTCAAGACTTTAGAGCTCACTCTGTCGTTTACATCGATGACAGTGTTAAAGTCGCCACATAAAATAATTTTGTATCCGACCAATAGGGGTTCTTTAAGTCTTTTAAAAAGTTGAAAAATGTTTGTTCTCTCATGAGAGTTGTACACGTGTATCGTTCGTATTTTTTCTCCTCGGTAAAAACAATCCAACATGAGCAATCTACAAGGAATTAAATTAGGAAATCATTCGTTTTACGAATAATAGTGACATCACCAGTTTTAGAAAAAAGATCCCACCATCAGCTTTACTTTCGCCAATAGAAATTACACTTAGACCTTTGTTCCACATGCTGGATACCGTTACTCTTTTTGTGTTCAGTCTCAGTTCTTGACAACATAATATGTCAAAGTCAGTTTTCAACAAGAATTTAATTTGTTGGGCTCTAAAAGAATTTGATTGGATGCCATGGGCATTCCAAGATGAAACTTTGGGGAAGGTCATAAATGTTTGGGGGGTTATGGTGTGGGTTTGTCGTGATTTTATAATATATATATATATATATATATATATATATTTATATATATTTATTTTAAAATAAGTTGTTGCCAAAGTTGTTGCTGTAAGGGGGGCTCTCTGCTACAGCCTGCGGGTAAAGCGGGGTGCTGCCAACTCGCTGACCCTGACCCTTATACCTATTCCAAGCCCTACCAGTAGAGGTCCCCCAAGCCCCAATTTATGAGCTGGAATAAAATGATATCAAAGTTTAGTTGGGGTGGCAAAAGACCCACGATAAGACTGGAAACTCTCCAGCTGCCAAAAGAAGAAGGAGGGATGAGACTTCCAAAATTAAAGGAATACTACCATGCGGCCCAATTGAGATATATTGTAGGTTGGTGCAAACCAGACACAGTGAAATGAAATAGAAAAAGAGTTTGGAGAAAACCCAGTACAGAATATAATTGGGGATAAAGAAACATACAAGAAGATTCAAAACCAAATAGACACAATCACGATGTTCACATACAAAATATGGTTCAGTATAATAAAAAAATATAAGATACAGAAAGACACTAATTTATTGAATATGATAGCAATTTTACACCGACTAGGTACGATATAGGATTTAAACAGTGGACAACCAAGGGAATCACAGCATGGTGTGTTTTGGTGAAAGATGGACAGCTTGAGAGTTTCCAAAATATGACAGAAAAAAAGGATTTAGATAATCAATCATGAATTCTGTGGATTCCTGCAACTTAGAGACTACTATATGAAAGAGATCAGGATGGACCCCTCCTGAGAAGTGAATAGTGTGATCCAGATCATCATAATCAACGCATACAAAGAAACCACAATTAGAATTATATTGGGACTATATAAAAAAAATGCTACAAAATACATAAAAAAAAAGATGGGAATCAGGATTTAACATAAAACTTAGTGATGAAGCATGGCTAAGATTGGTATAATCTGCCAGACATTAGCCTCATGTATGAAACAAAGTGATTTTGAAGCAGAAACATATTTAGGTTACAAGGTCAGAGCTGCAGTGACTTCCTGACAAGTACAAATGAGCATTTCATGGGTTGTACTGGCAACAGATATGACAAATGTTGGGTGGTTGGGAGATTGTTTTTTAATCAGTCTTGAATATGTCAAAGATTACCCACAATATTAACTTTGAAGCATTGTTAGTTTTGTGTAGCATCAGCTAAAACATGTACTCCCTCCCCTCTTAATTTGAAAAGAGGACATTTGTAATATGGAAATGATTGAATATTTGGTGGTTTTGAGGAGGACTGATGCAGGACAAAAGTATTAATCTTTTATGACAACAATTCTTGGGAGTGAACATTCCTGCCATATACTCAAGTGTATGGTGAAAACAATGTTCAGTGTTCTATTGATCTATTAATAAAATGTTTTCATTTGAATTCCAATTTGCCAAGAGACCTTCTTACAAGAAAGTGTGCCATATGCACTAACACAGTGGAAATGAATCATAATGAAGCCTGAGGGTTAAGGAAACAGTTTGTCATCAACTAAATACTGTAGGTGTCCAAAGCCTGAGGGTCAGCCTCTTTCCCCGGATGAAGCAGAATCCAGTCACGTTAACTGTGCGTTGTAAGAATGGAAAAGACTGTCATAAAAAAATAATAATAATTACAACACCCACACTGTATCAACATTCAGAGTGGACCTAATTTTTAAGAATAGAGGGATAGATTTAGTGTATAGCCTACTTGTTAAATAGACAGGACAGTGCAGCAGCAGCACCAGCGAAGCTCTCTGAACAGATCAGCAATGTGACCCACAGTCCTCACAACCGAAGACGCAGCCGAAACACAGCAAGCGGTTCCGCGAAAACGGGAGCTTTGCAGCTGCGGGTCCGGGTGAGAGGACATCGGTTCTCACAGTGGAACTGTTCAGACAGCAAGTCTGGCTCCCGTGTAACGTCGCAGACAACACCATCTCAGAGATAGGATACTGACTGCATTTAAACACTAAACTTTCGAAAAAAACAGCAAAGCGAAAAAGAAAAAAAAGAGCATGGAACATTTACATGTGCATATATTAGTATTAACTATATTTCGATTAATGCGTGTGTGTTTAAATGCATGTGTATGTATGTAGTGAAAAGACGTAGTTACTGTAATTAACGAACACATTTTAGCAATGGCCTGCTGTTTAGCTCATTATAATAATGTAAAATTTCACTTACCTCTACATTTTTGAGCATCTTCCTGTGACATGTCAATAGCCTCCCTCTACCACCAACTTCCCCAGTAATTCCTTGGTCAGCGACTGATGCTGCAACTCCATTACATGTTCATCCACCTGCTGAGCAGACACTAACCTGTTCACGTTTTGGATATTAATCCGCTGCTGCTGTGGTGGGGAACTACGTTGCGTTGGAGTGTGACGATGGTCGATAATTATCTTAAAGCTACAGTAGTAGTTGAAATAAACTGCCCCTTTGTTTCACCACACATGCATGGCAGAAATGTTCGCTTCCAAGATTTTTTGTAATAAAAACATAACAGATTAATCCTCTGCATTCTTTGTGCGTTTGGATTTTTTTTTGAGGATATCTTACACCAAATTGCTTCAAATTTGGTGTAGGTGAAGTTATTTTCCACTGTCAGGGAATATCAACATTTTTCATTATCATATAACACACTATTCAATCAATATCTGAAGCTAAAATGATGTGGGTGTATTTTAGGGATATCATAGTATGGTGTGAATGTGGGTTTAGGAATAAATGTGTGTGTGTGTGTCTGTGTCTGTGTGTCTGTGTGTATGTGCAACTCCAGGCACTTCTTGTTCTCACATCAAGTTCAAATCGACATGATACACAGGCACCTACACCTACAAAGAGGCTCATACACACATTCACTCCTTTGAGTAAAAAAAAGAAACAGGCATCTTGAGGGACTTCAAAGACTTGCCCTCTACGTGAACCCAAACAAAAGTCTGGTTTTGTTTACACAGGTGCAATTACAGGTAAACACAATGTTTCACTTTGTTTGGGGCTCAATTCATCCTGACTGTCAAAGACACAGCCTCAGACGCTGAAGACCTCAACCTCATCAACATCAGTCACAATGTACTGAAAAAGAAAAAGGTTAAATAATTTATCAAAACTAACCCTAACCCTATCATATTATAGTGATTACATGTAAAATAATTACATCAAATCAAACATAAGCTAGATGTTTTGTATGACCTGTGTGATCATCCGTTTTTGATGAAGTATAAAATCCTTATTTTTTATCAGTAGTTTATGATTTAACTTTCACTGGACGTATTCAGCTGAGGTTAGGCTGTTTTCGGATTTTTTTCTTTTTTCTACTGTCCCATAATATAAACCTCACTAATGAAGTTAACATCATATAAGATATACTTCTGTACCCTCAGTGTTTGATTTTGCAATGATTTCACTGTTGGGATGTGTTTTTCTATTGGTGTCTGTTTGTGTGCGCATCCAGCCGAGATAAGGCTGTTTTCGGATTTTTTTCTACTGTCCACAGTACTGTGCAAAGGTTTTTGGCAGTTGTGAAAAAAATGAATCAATCATCAATCAACAAAATGCAGTGAATAAACAAAAGAGAAATCTAAATCACCCTTTGTGAGGTTTATGTTATGGGACAGTAGAAAAATGAAAAAAATCAGAAAACAGCCGTATCCCTGCTGAATGCGCACAAAAACAGAGACAAATAGAAAAACACATCCAAACAGTGAAATCATTGCAAAATCAAACACTGAAGGTATATAACTATATCTTATGAGATTTTAACTTTATTTGTGAGGTTTATGTTATGGGACAGTAGAAAAATGAAAAAAATTGCGAAAACAGCCGTATCCATGCTGAATGCGCACAAAAACAGAGACAAATAGAAAAACACATCCAAACAGTGAAATCAATATAAATTTACACACTGAGGGTACATCAATATACCTTATAAGATGTTAACTTCATATTATAGGACAGTAGAAAAAAGATTAAAATACCCTCGATCAGCCTTAGTCCCTGATACACATACGGAAAAATCAGACTCCTGGCTTAATGCCTTTAGGAATTATTACAAAAAACACACCACAGCGGCTGACCTTTGACCTTTCCAAAGGTTGCACGAGTCTGAAACTCGACACCCTGGATTAGCCTTAGTCCCTGATACACATACGGAAAAATCAGACTCCTGGCTTAATGCCTTTAGGAATTATTACAAAAAACACACCCGAACGGCTGACCTTTGACCTTTCCAAAGGTTGCACGGGTCTGAAACTCGGCACCCTGGATTAGCCTTAGTCCCTGATACACATACAGAAAAATCAGACTCCTGGCTCAATGCCTTTAGGAATTATTACAAAAAACACACCCGAACGGCTGACCATTGACCTTTCCGAAAGTTGCACAGGTCTGAAACTCGGCAACCGGGATAAGCTTTAGTCCCTGATACACATACGGAAAAATCAGACTCCTGACTCAATGCCTTTAGGAATTATTACAAAAAATACACCACAGTGGCTGACCTTTGACCTTTCCAAAGGTTGCACAGATCTGAAACTCAGCACCCTGGATCAGCCAGGAGTCCCTGATACACATACGGAGAAATCAGCATCCGGGCTCATTGCCTTTAGGAATTATTGAAGAAAAGACAGTTTCCCACCTTTCTTACGTTTGAATTTTACAGACTGTGTTTTTGGCAGTTTTTTTTGGCCAGGGGGAAAAAAGCCCAAAGTCCTGTGTCCAAAACTGAAAATCAGGTCATGTCAGACTCTATACAGTCTTAGACTCTTTGGCCAGACTCCTGTCTTAATGCCTTTAGGAATTATTACAAAAAACACACCCGAACGGCTGACCTTTGACCTTTCCAAAGGTTGCACGGGTCTGAAACTCGGCACCCTGGATTAGCCTTAGTCCCTGATACACATACAGAAAAATCAGACTCCTGGCTTAATGCCTTTAAGGATTATTACAAAAAACACACCCGAACGGCTAACCATTGACCTTTTCCGAAAGTTGCACAGGTCTGAAACTCGGCAACCGGGATAAGCTTTAGTCCCTGATACACATACGGAGAAATCAGCATCCGGGCTCATTGCCTTTAGGAATTATTGAAGAAAAGACAGTTTCCCACCTTTCTTACGTTTGAATTTTACAGACTGTGTTTTTGGCAGTTTTTTTTGGCCAGGGGGAAAAAAGCCCACAGTCCTGTGTCCAAAAACTGAAGACTCTATACAGTCTTAGACTCTTTGGCCAGAGTGGAAGTTTTGGAGGAACTACATTTCTACAGGTCGCAGGAGTGTGAATATTTCATATGTCGTTTGGGGTCCCAAGACGAGCAGAACGACGAGGGTACTTAGTATATCTTATAAGATGTTAACTTTATTTGTGAGGTTTATGTTATGGGACAGTAGAAAAATGAAAAAAAATCAGAAAACAGTCGTATTCCAGCTGAATGCGCACAAAAACAGACAAAAATAGAAAAACACATTCAAACATTGAAATCATTGCAAAATCAAACACTGAAGGTATATAACAATATCTTATAAGATGTTAACTTTATTTCTGAGGTTTATGTTATGGGACAGTAGAAAAATGAAAAAAAATCAGAAAACAGTCGTATTCCAGCTGAATGCGCACAAAAACAGACAAAAATAGAAAAACACATTCAAACAGTGAAATCATTGCAAAATCAAACACTGAAGGTATATAACTATATCTTATAAGATTTTAACTTTATTTGTGAGGTTTATGTTATGGGACAGTAGAAAAATGAAAAAAATTGCGAAAACAGCCGTATTCCTTCTGAATGCGCACAAAAACAGACACAAATAGAAAAACACATCCAAACAGTGAAATCATTATAAATTTAAACACTGAGGGTACATCAATATACCTTATAAGATGTTAACTTCATATTATAGGACAGTAGAAAAAAGATTAAAATACCCTCGATCAGCCTTAGTCCCTGATACACATACGGAAAAATCAGACTCCTGGCTTAATGCCTTTAGGAATTATTACAAAAAACACACCTAAACGGCTGACCTTTGACCTTTTCCGAAAGTTGCACAGGTCTGAAACTCGGCAACCGGGATAAGCTTTAGTCCCTGATACACATACGGAGAAATCAGCATCCGGGCTCATTGCCTTTAGGAATTATTGAAGAAAAGACAGTTTCCCACCTTTCTTACATTTGAATTTTACAGACTGTGTTTTTGGCAGTTTTTTTTGGCCAGGGGGAAAAAAGCCCACAGTCCTGTGTCCAAAAACTGAAGACTCTATACAGTCTTAGACTCTTTGGCCAGAGTGGAAGTTTTGGAGGGACTACATTTCTACAGGTCGCAGGAGTGTGAATATTTCATATGTCGTTTGGGGTCCCAAGACGAGCGGAACGACGAGGGTACATTAGTATATCTTATAAGATGTTAACTTTATTTGTGAGGTTTATGTTATGGGACAGTAGAAAAATGAAAAAAAATCAGAAAACAGTCGTATTCCAGCTGAATGCGCACAAAAACAGACAAAAATGGAAAACACATTCAAACAGTGAAATCATTGCAAAATCAAACACTGAAGGTATATAACTATATCTTATGAGATGTTAACTTTATTTGTGAGGTTTATGTTATGGGACAATAAAAAAATGAATAAAATCAGAAAACAGCCGTATCCCTGCTGAATGCACACAAAAACAGAGACAAATAGAAAAACACATCCAAACAGTGAAATCATTGCAAAATCAAACACTGAAGGTATATAACTATATCTTATAAGATTTTAACTTTATTTGTGAGGTTTATGTTACGGGAGAGTAGAAAAATGAAAAAAATCAGAAAACAGCCGTATCCCTGCTGAATGCGCACAAAAACAGACACAAATAGAAAAACACATCCAAACAGTGAAATCAATATAAATTTAAACACTGAGGGTACATCAATATACCTTATAAGATGTTAACTTCATATTATAGGACAGTAGAAAAAAGATTAAAATACCCTCGATCAGCCTTAGTCCCTGATACACATACGGAAAAATCAGACTCCTGGCTTAATGCCTTTAGGAATTATTACAAAAAACACACCTAAACGGCTGACCTTTGACCTTTTCCGAAAGTTGCACAGGTCTGAAACTCGGCAACCGGGATAAGCTTTAGTCCCTGATACACATACGGAGAAATCAGCATCCGGGCTCATTGCCTTTAGGAATTATTGAAGAAAAGACAGTTTCCCACCTTTCTTACATTTGAATTTTACAGACTGTGTTTTTGGCAGTTTTTTTTGGCCAGGGGGAAAAAAGCCCACAGTCCTGTGTCCAAAAACTGAAGACTCTATACAGTCTTAGACTCTTTGGCCAGAGTGGAAGTTTTGGAGGGACTACATTTCTACAGGTCGCAGGAGTGTGAATATTTCATATGTCGTTTGGGGTCCCAAGACGAGCGGAACGACGAGGGTACATTAGTATATCTTATAAGATGTTAACTTTATTTGTGAGGTTTATGTTATGGGACAATAAAAAAATGAATAAAATCAGAAAACAGCCGTATCCCTGCTGAATGCACACAAAAACAGAGACAAATAGAAAAACACATCCAAACAGTGAAATCATTGCAAAATCAAACACTGAAGGTATATAACTATATCTTATAAGATTTTAACTTTATTTGTGAGGTTTATGTTATGGGAGAGTAGAAAAATGAAAAAAATTGCGAAAACAGCCGTATCCCTGCTGAATGCGCACAATACCAGACACAAATAGAAAAACACATCCAAACAGTGAAATCAATATAAATTTAAACACTGAGGGTACATCAATATACCTTATAAGATGTTAACTTCATATTATAGGACAGTAGAAAAAAGATTAAAATACCCTCGATCAGCCTTAGTCCCTGATACACATACGGAAAAATCAGACTCCTGGCTCAATGCCTTTAGGAATTATTACAAAAAACACACCACAGCGGCTGACCTTTGACCTTTCCAAAGGTTGCACGGGTCTGAAACTCGACACCCTGGATTAGCCTTAGTCCCTGATACACATACGGAAAAATCAGACTCCTGGCTTAATGCCTTTAGGAATTATTACAAAAAACACACCCGAACGGCTGACCTTTGACCTTTCCAAAGGTTGCACGGGTCTGAAACTCGGCACCCTGGATTAGCCTTAGTCCCTGATACACATACAGAAAAATCAGACTCCTGGCTAAATTCCTTTAGGAATTATTACAAAAAACACACCCGAACGGCTGACCATTGACCTTTCCGAAAGTTGCACAGGTCTGAAACTCGGCAACCGGGATAAGCTTTAGTCCCTGATACACATACGGAAAAATCAGACTCCTGACTCAATGCCTTTAGGAATTATTACAAAAAATACACCACAGTGGCTGACCTTTGACCTTTCCAAAGGTTGCACAGATCTGAAACTCAGCACCCTGGATCAGCCAGGAGTCCCTGATACACATACGGAGAAATCAGCATCCGGGCTCATTGCCTTTAGGAATTATTGAAGAAAAGACAGTTTCCCACCTTTCTTACGTTTGAATTTTACAGACTGTGTTTTTGGCAGTTTTTTTTGGCCAGGGGGAAAAAAGCCCAAAGTCCTGTGTCCAAAACTGAAAATCAGGTCATGTCAGACTCTATACAGTCTTAGACTCTTTGGCCAGACTCCTGGCTTAATGCCTTTAGGAATTATTACAAAAAACACACCCGAACGGCTGACCTTTGACCTTTCCAAAGGTTGCACGGGTCTGAAACTCGGCACCCTGGATTAGACTTAGTCCCTGATACACATACAGAAAAATCAGACTCCTGGCTTAATGCCTTTAGGAATTATTACAAAAAACACACCCGAACGGCTAACCATTGACCTTTTCCGAAAGTTGCACAGGTCTGAAACTCGGCAACCGGGATAAGCTTTAGTCCCTGATACACATACGGAGAAATCGGCAACCGGGCTCATTGCCTTTAGGAATTATTGAAGAAAAGACAGTTTCCCACCTTTCTTACGTTTGAATTTTACAGACTGTGTTTTTGGCAGTTTTTTTTGGCCAGGGGGAAAAAAGCCCACAGTCCTGTGTCCAAAAACTGAAGACTCTATACAGTCTTAGACTCTTTGGCCAGAGTGGAAGTTTTGGAGGAACTACATTTCTACAGGTCGCAGGAGTGTGAATATTTCATATGTCGTTTGGGGTCCCAAGACGAGCAGAACGACTAGGGTACTTAGTATATCTTATAAGATGTTAACTTTATTTGTGAGGTTTATGTTATGGGACAGTAGAAAAATGAAAAAAAATCAGAAAACAGTCGTATTCCAGCTGAATGCGCACAAAAACAGACAAAAATAGAAAAACACATTCAAACATTGAAATCATTGCAAAATCAAACACTGAAGGTATATAACAATATCTTATAAGATGTTAACTTTATTTCTGAGGTTTATGTTATGGGACAGTAGAAAAATGAAAAAAAATCAGAAAACAGTCGTATTCCAGCTGAATGCGCACAAAAACAGACAAAAATAGAAAAACACATTCAAACAGTGAAATCATTGCAAAATCAAACACTGAAGGTATATAACTATATCTTATAAGATTTTAACTTTATTTGTGAGGTTTATGTTATGGGACAGTAGAAAAATGAAAAAAATTGCGAAAACAGCCGTATTCCTTCTGAATGCGCACAAAAACAGACACAAATAGAAAAACACATCCAAACAGTGAAATCATTATAAATTTAAACACTGAGGGTACATCAATATACCTTATAAGATGTTAACTTCATATTATAGGACAGTAGAAAAAAGATTAAAATACCCTCGATCAGCCTTAGTCCCTGATACACATACGGAAAAATCAGACTCCTGGCTTAATGCCTTTAGGAATTATTACAAAAAACACACCTAAACGGCTGACCTTTGACCTTTCCGAAGGTTACACAGGTCTGAAACTCGGCACCCTAGATTAGCCTTAGTCCCTGATACACATACGGAAAAATCAGACTCCTGGCTCAATGCCTTTAGGAATTATTACAAAAAACACACCCGAACGGCTGACCATTGACCTTTCCGAAGGTTGCACAGGTCTGAAACTCGGCACCCTGGATTAGCCTTAGTCCCTGATACACATACGGAAAAATCAGACTCCTGGCTTAATGCCTTTAGGAATTATTACAAAAAACACACCCGAACGGCTGACCATTGACCTTTTCCGAAAGTTGCACAGGTCTGAAACTCGGCAACCGGGATAAGCTTTAGTCCCTGATACACATACGGAAAAATCAGACTCCTGACTCAATGCCTTTAGGAATTATTACAAAAAACACACCACAGCGGCTGACCTTTGACCTTTCCAAAGGTTGCACGGGTCTGAAACTCGGCACCCTGGATCAGCCAGGAGTCCCTGATACACATACGGAGAAATCAGCATCCGGGCTCATTGCCTTTAGGAATTATTGAAGAAAAGACAGTTTCCCACCTTTCTTACATTTGAATTTTACAGACTGTGTTTTTGGCAGTTTTTTTTGGCCAGGGGGGAAAAAAGCCCACAGTCCTGTGTCCAAAAACTGAAGACTCTATACAGTCTTAGACTCTTTGGCCAGAGTGGAAGTTTTGGAGGGACTACATTTCTACAGGTCGCAGGAGTGTGAATATTTCATATGTCGTTTGGGGTCCCAAGACGAGCGGAACGACGAGGGTACATTAGTATATCTTATAAGATGTTAACTTTATTTGTGAGGTTTATGTTATGGGAGAGTAGAAAAATGAAAAAAATTGCGAAAACAGCCGTATCCCTGCTGAATGCGCACAAAACCAGACACAAATAGAAAAACACATCCAAACAGTGAAATCAATATAAATTTAAACACTGAGGGTACATCAATATACCTTATAAGATGTTAACTTCATATTATAGGACAGTAGAAAAAAGATTAAAATACCCTCGATCAGCCTTAGTCCCTGATACACATACGGAAAAATCAGACTCCTGGCTCAATGCCTTTAGGAATTATTACAAAAAACACACCACAGCGGCTGACCTTTGACCTTTCCAAAGGTTGCACGGGTCTGAAACTCGACACCCTGGATTAGCCTTAGTCCCTGATACACATACGGAAAAATCAGACTCCTGGCTTAATGCCTTTAGGAATTATTACAAAAAACACACCCGAACGGCTGACCTTTGACCTTTCCAAAGGTTGCACGGGTCTGAAACTCGGCACCCTGGATTAGCCTTAGTCCCTGATACACATACAGAAAAATCAGACTCCTGGCTAAATTCCTTTAGGAATTATTACAAAAAACACACCCGAACGGCTGACCATTGACCTTTCCGAAAGTTGCACAGGTCTGAAACTCGGCAACCGGGATAAGCTTTAGTCCCCGATACACATACGGAAAAATCAGACTCCTGACTCAATGCCTTTAGGAATTATTACAAAAAATACACCACAGTGGCTGACCTTTGACCTTTCCAAAGGTTGCACAGATCTGAAACTCAGCACCCTGGATCAGCCAGGAGTCCCTGATACACATACGGAGAAATCAGCATCCGGGCTCATTGCCTTTAGGAATTATTGAAGAAAAGACAGTTTCCCACCTTTCTTACGTTTGAATTTTACAGACTGTGTTTTTGGCAGTTTTTTTTGGCCAGGGGGAAAAAAGCCCAAAGTCCTGTGTCCAAAACTGAAAATCAGGTCATGTCAGACTCTATACAGTCTTAGACTCTTTGGCCAGACTCCTGGCTTAATGCCTTTAGGAATTATTACAAAAAACACACCCGAACGGCTGACCTTTGACCTTTCCAAAGGTTGCACGGGTCTGAAACTCGGCACCCTGGATTAGCCTTAGTCCCTGATACACATACAGAAAAATCAGACTCCTGGCTTAATGCCTTTAGGAATTATTACAAAAAACACACCCGAACGGCTAACCATTGACCTTTTCCGAAAGTTGCACAGGTCTGAAACTCGGCAACCGGGATAAGCTTTAGTCCCTGATACACATACGGAGAAATCAG
This sequence comes from Solea solea, assembly GCF_958295425.1. Lineage (NCBI taxonomy): Eukaryota > Metazoa > Chordata > Actinopteri > Pleuronectiformes > Soleidae > Solea > Solea solea. The sequence continues at coordinate 31,397,597 of NC_081139.1, read as the reverse complement.
CATCCGGGCTCATTGCCTTTAGGAATTATTGAAGAAAAGACAGTTTCCCACCTTTCTTACGTTTGAATTTTACAGACTGTGTTTTTGGCAGTTTTTTTTGGCCAGGGGGAAAAAAGCCCACAGTCCTGTGTCCAAAAACTGAAGACTCTATACAGTCTTAGACTCTTTGGCCAGAGTGGAAGTTTTGGAGGAACTACATTTCTACAGGTCGCAGGAGTGTGAATATTTCATATGTCGTTTGGGGTCCCAAGACGAGCAGAACGACGAGGGTACTTAGTATATCTTATAAGATGTTAACTTTATTTGTGAGGTTTATGTTATGGGACAGTAGAAAAATGAAAAAAAATCAGAAAACAGTCGTATTCCAGCTGAATGCGCACAAAAACAGACAAAAATAGAAAAACACATTCAAACAGTGAAATCATTGCAAAATCAAACACTGAAGGTATATAACTATATCTTATAAGATTTTAACTTTATTTGTGAGGTTTATGTTATGGGACAGTAGAAAAATGAAAAAAATTGCGAAAACAGCCGTATTCCTTCTGAATGCGCACAAAAACAGACACAAATAGAAAAACACATCCAAACAGTGAAATCATTATAAATTTAAACACTGAGGGTACATCAATATACCTTATAAGATGTTAACTTCATATTATAGGACAGTAGAAAAAAGATTAAAATACCCTCGATCAGCCTTAGTCCCTGATACACATACGGAAAAATCAGACTCCTGGCTTAATGCCTTTAGGAATTATTACAAAAAACACACCTAAACGGCTGACCTTTGACCTTTTCCGAAAGTTGCACAGGTCTGAAACTCGGCAACCGGGATAAGCTTTAGTCCCTGATACACATACGGAGAAATCAGCATCCGGGCTCATTGCCTTTAGGAATTATTGAAGAAAAGACAGTTTCCCACCTTTCTTACATTTGAATTTTACAGACTGTGTTTTTGGCAGTTTTTTTTGGCCAGGGGGAAAAAAGCCCACAGTCCTGTGTCCAAAAACTGAAGACTCTATACAGTCTTAGACTCTTTGGCCAGAGTGGAAGTTTTGGAGGGACTACATTTCTACAGGTCGCAGGAGTGTGAATATTTCATATGTCGTTTGGGGTCCCAAGACGAGCGGAACGACGAGGGTACATTAGTATATCTTATAAGATGTTAACTTTATTTGTGAGGTTTATGTTATGGGACAGTAGAAAAATGAAAAAAAATCAGAAAACAGTCGTATTCCAGCTGAATGCGCACAAAAACAGACAAAAATGGAAAACACATTCAAACAGTGAAATCATTGCAAAATCAAACACTGAAGGTATATAACTATATCTTATGAGATGTTAACTTTATTTGTGAGGTTTATGTTATGGGACAATAAAAAAATGAATAAAATCAGAAAACAGCCGTATCCCTGCTGAATGCACACAAAAACAGAGACAAATAGAAAAACACATCCAAACAGTGAAATCATTGCAAAATCAAACACTGAAGGTATATAACTATATCTTATAAGATTTTAACTTTATTTGTGAGGTTTATGTTATGGGAGAGTAGAAAAATGAAAAAAATCAGAAAACAGCCGTATCCCTGCTGAATGCGCACAAAAACAGACACAAATAGAAAAACACATCCAAACAGTGAAATCAATATAAATTTAAACACTGAGGGTACATCAATATACCTTATAAGATGTTAACTTCATATTATAGGACAGTAGAAAAAAGATTAAAATACCCTCGATCAGCCTTAGTCCCTGATACACATACGGAAAAATCAGACTCCTGGCTTAATGCCTTTAGGAATTATTACAAAAAACACACCCGAACGGCTGACCTTTGACCTTTCCGAAGGTTGCACAGGTCTGAAACTCGGCACCCTACATCAGCCTTAGTCCCTGATACACACACGGAAAAATCAGACTCCTGGCTCAATGCCTTTAGGAATTATTACAAAAAACACACCCGAACGGCTGACCATTGACCTTTCCAAAGGTTGCACGGGTCTGAAACTCGTCACCCTGGATAAGCCTTAGTCCCTGATACACATACGGAAAAATCAGACTCCTGGCTTAATGCCTTTAGGAATTATTACAAAAAACACACCCGAACGGCTGACCTTTGACCTTTACAAAGGTTGCACGGGTCTGAAACTCGGCACCCTGGATTAGCCTTAGTCCCTGATACACATACAGAAAAATCAGACTCCTGGCTAAATGCCTTTAGGAATTATTACAAAAAACACACCCGAACAGCTGACCATTGACCTTTTCTGAAAGTTGCACAGGTCTGAAACTCGGCAACCGGGATAAGCTTTAGTCCCTGATACACACACGGAAAAATCAGACTCCTGACTCAATGCCTTTAGGAATTATTACAAAAAACACACCACAGCGGCTGACCTTTGACCTTTCCAAAGGTTGCACGGGTCTGAAACTCGGCACCCTGGATCAGCCAGGAGTCCCTGATACACATACGGAGAAATCAGCATCCGGGCTCATTGCCTTTAGGAATTATTGAAGAAAAGACAGTTTCCCACCTTTCTTACGTTTGAATTTTACAGACTGTGTTTTTTGGCAGTTTTTTTTGGCCAGGGGGAAAAAGCCCAAAGTCCTGTGTCCAAAAACTGAAAATCAGGTCATGTCAGACTCTATACAGTCTTAGACTCTTTGGCCAGAGTGGAAGTTTTGGAGGAACTACATTTCTACAGGTCGCAGGAGTGTGAATATTTCATATGTCGTTTGGGGTCCCAAGACGAGCGGAACGACGAGGGTACATTAGTATATCTTATAAGATGTTAACTTTATTTGTGAGGTTTATGTTATGGGACAGTAGAAAATGAAAAAAAATCAGAAAACAGTCGTATTCCAGCTGAATGCTCACAAAAACAGACACAAATAGAAAAACACATCCAAACAGTGAAATCATTGCAAAATCAAACACTGAGGGTACCGAAGAATATCTTATAAGATGTTAACTTTATTTGTGAGGTTTATGTTATGGGACAGTAGAAAAATGAAAAAAATTGCGAAAACAGCCGTATTCCTTCTGAATGCGCACAAAAACAGACACAAATAGAAAAACACATCCAAACAGTGAAATCATTATAAATTTAAACACTGAGGGTACATCAATATACCTTATAAGATGTTAACTTCATATTATAGGACAGTAGAAAAAAGATTAAAATACCCTTGATCAGCCTTAGTCCCTGATACACATACGGAAAAATCAGACTCCTGGCTTAATGCCTTTAGGAATTATTACAAAAAACACACCCAAATGGCTGACCTTTGACCTTTCCAAAGGTTGCACGGGTCTTAAACTCAGCACCCTAGATACACATACGGAAAAATCAGACTTCTGGCTTAATGCCTTTAGGAATTATTACAAAAAACACACCCGAACGGCTGACCTTTGACCTTTCCAAAGGTTGCACGGGTCTGAAACTCGACACCCTGGATTAGCCTTAGTCCCTGATACACATACGGAGAAATCAGCATCCGGGTTCATTGCCTTTAGGAATTATTGAAGAAAAGACAGTTTCCCACCTTTCTTACGTTTGAATTTTACAGACTGTGTTTTTGGCAGTTTTTTTTGGCCAGGGGGAAAAAAGCCCAAAGTCCTGTGTCCAAAAACTGAAAATCAGGTCATGTCAGACTCTATACAGTCTTAGACTCTTTGGCCAGAGTGGAAGTTTTGGAGGAACTACATTTCTACAGGTCGCAGGAGTGTGAATATTTCATATGTCGTTTGGGGTCCCAAGACGAGCGGAACGACGAGGGTACATTAGTATATCTTATAAGATGTTAACTTTATTTGTGAGGTTTATGTTATGGGACAGTAGAAAAATGAAAAAAAATCAGAAAACAGTCGTATTCCAGCTGAATGCGCACAAAAACAGACAAAAATAGAAAAACACATTTAAACAGTGAAATCATTGCAAAATCAAACACTGAAGGTATATAACTATATCGTATAAGATGTTAACTTTATTTGTGAGTTTTATGTTATGGGACAGTAGAAACAGTTTCAGACCCGTGCAACCTTTGGAAAGGTCAAAGGTCAGCCGTTCGGGTGTGTCTGAATGCGCACAAAAACAGACACAAATAGAAAAACACATCCAAACAGTGAAATCATTATAAATTCAAACACTGAGGGTACATCAATATACCTTATAAGATGTTAACTTCATATTATAGGACAGTAGAAAAAAGATTAAAATACCCTCGATCAGCCTTAGTCCCTGATACACATACGGAAAAATCAGACTCCTGGCTTAATGCCTTTAGGAATTATTACAAAAAACACACCTAAACATCAGAGCAGACATCCCCCCCATTCTCCCCTGCACATCGGAGGAACAGCGGTGGAAGTGGTCTCCAGCTTCAGGTACCTGGGCGTGCATCTCAAGGACGACCTCACCTGGAGCAGCAACACTTCCAGCCTGGTCCGGAAGGCACACCAGCGCCTCTACTTCCTCAGGAGGCTGAGACGCGCTGGACTAGGAAGGTCAGCCCTTATCACCTTCTACAGATGTGTAGTGGAGAGTGTCCTGTGCTCCTGCATCACTGTGTGGCACGGCAGCTGCTCTGCAGCAGAGTGGTGAAAGCTGCACAGAGAACCGTGGGCAGCAGCCTCCCCACCATCACGGACATCTTCACCTCCAGATGCAGGAAAAGGGCTACCTGCATCATGAGAGATCCCACTCACCCGGCACACACACTGTTCACCCCCCTCCCCTCAGGCAGGAGGCTACGGAGCATCAAGAGCAGCACTACGAGACTGAGGAACAGCTTCTTCCCTGGAGCTGTCAGACTCCTTAACTCTCTGTAACCCCATAGCCCTGCTGCCCCCACCCCCCACGTACTGTACTTTGCACATGCCCCCAGTACCGTACACAGCCTTGCACCAAATTCTTTTTTGCACAGCACCTTACCTCCAGAGGTTTAAAGTTTTGATCTCTTTTAATTTATATTTTGTTAAGTTAAACTGTTGGTTCTTATTTCTTATTTTCTTATTCTTCTTATTGCTGGGCCGACCGGGTTCTGGAGAGACTGATTTTCGTTCTGACCTCATGTCTAATGTGTGTTAGTATGACAATGAAGAAATCTTGAATCTTGAATCTTGAATCTTGAATCTAAACGGCTGACCTTTGACCTTTCCGAAGGTTACACAGGTCTGAAACTCGGCACCCTAGATTAGCCTTAGTCCCTGATACACATACGGAAAAATCAGACTCCTGGCTCAATGCCTTTAGGAATTATTACAAAAAACACACCCGAATGGCTGACCATTGACCTTTCCGAAGGTTGCACAGGTCTGAAACTCGGCTACCGGGATAATCTTTAGTCCCTGATACACATACGAAAAGATCAGACTCCTGACTCAATGCCTTTAGGAATTATTACAAAAAACACACCCGAACGGCTGACCATTGACCTTTCCGAAGGTTGCACAGGCCTGAAACTCTGCACCCGGGATAAGCCTAAATCCCTGATACACATACGGAAAAATCAGACTCCTGGCTCAATGCCTTTAGGAATTATTACAAAAAACACACCCGAACGGCTGACCATTGACCTTTCCGAAGGTTGCACAGGTCTGAAACTCGGCAACCGGGATAAGCTTTAGTCCCTGATACACATACGGAGAAAACAGACTCCTAACTCAATGCCTTTAGGAATTATTACAAAAAACACACCCGAACGGCTGACCATTGACCTTTCCGAAGGTTACACAGGTCTGAAACTCTGCATCCGGGATAAGCCGAAATCCCTGATACACATACGGAAAAATCAGACTCCTGGCTCAATGCCTTTAGGAATTATTACAAAAAACACACCTGAACGGCTGACCATTGACCTTTCCGAAGGTTGCACAGGTCTGAAACTCTGCACCGGGGATAAGCCTAAATCCCTGATACACATACGGAAAAATCAGACTCCTGGCTCAATGCCTTTAGGAATTATTACAAAAAACACACCCGAACGGCTGACCATTGACCTTTCCGAAGGTTGCACAGGTCTGAAACGCGGCACCCTAGATCAGCCTTAGTCCCTGATACACATACGGAAAAATCAGACTCCTGGCTTAAGGCCTTTAGGAATTATTACAAAAAACACACCCGAACGGCTGACCTATGACCTTTCCAAAGGTTGCACGGGTCTGAAACTTGGCACCCTGGATAAGCCTTAGTCCCTGATACAGATACGGAAAAATCAGACCACTGGCTGAATGCCTTTAGGAATTATTACAAAAAACACATCCGAACGGCTGACCATTGACCTTTCCGAAGGTTGCACAGTTCTGAAACTCTGCACCGGGGATAAGCCTAAATCCCTGATACACATACGGAAAGATCAGACTCCTGACTCAATGCTTTTAGGAATTATTACAAAAAACACACCGGAACGGCTGACCATTGACCTTTCCGAAGGTTGCACAGGCCTGAAACTCTGCACCCGGGATAAGCCTAAATCCCTGATACACAGGTCCCTGACTTCTGTAAATTTGTCAGGGATCAAATCAAACTATTCTGTGAAACAAACTGTCCTTCTTCCCCTAATAGTTTCATACTATGGGATACATTAAAAGCTTATTTAAGAGGACAAATAATCTCATATACAAAAGGACTTAAAAAATCATATGTAGCAGAAGTGGAAAAATTTGAAAAAGAAATTCTTGGGCTGGAAAAAGACTTTCAGCAACATAGGGATAAGAAGATATACAGTTTATTGGTAAAAAGAAAACTCAAGTATAATACACTATGCACTTATAGGGCTGAGAAAGACATTTTGAGAACGAAACAAAGGTACTACGAACTGGGGGAGAAGGCTCATAAAGTCCTATCCTGGCAATTAAAGAAAGAGGAGAGTTCAAAAACAATTAACCAAATTGAAGACGAACATGGCTGTATTACACAGAACCCAAAAGAAATAAATGAAACTTTTAAAAAGTTTTATGTTAATTTATACAAGTCGGAATCACCAGAAGATCTGTCCACAATAGATACATTCTTAAATAATATTGATTTGCCTAAACTGAGTCAAGACGACCAGAGGTATTTAGATTCACCATTTACCTCCAAAGAGATCGAAAACGCTCTAGCAACGCTGCAATCTAATAAATCACCAGGGGAGGATGGGTTTCCCCCCGAATTTTATAAAGAGTTTAAGGATTTGCTTATACCTCTCCTTATGGATGTAATTAATCTAGCATCTAAAACACAAAGCCTCCCTGATTCATTTTCAATGGCTATAATTACAGTGATCCATAAAAAAAACAAAGACCCCTTAAAATGCTCCTCTTTCCGACCAATTTCACTCTTGAATGCGGATTATAAATTGTTTTCTAAAGCTATAGCAAACAGGTTGAGTGAATTCTTACCAAAATTGATAAACCGAGACCAGGTTGGCTTTATCCAGAAGAGATCCTCTGCCAATAACATGTGTAGGTTACTTAACGTTATTCATATGGCAACCTCCAGTACTGAACCTAGTATAGCCGTTACGCTGGACGCGGAAAAGGCCTTTGATAGGCTTGAGTGGCCCTATCTATTCAAGGTTCTATCTAAATTTGGATTTGGCTCCTATTTTATTAATTGGGTCAGAATGCTGTATAAGAATCCACAGGCCAGAATAATTACTAATGGACAAATGTCCACTGTCTTCCCCCTCAGTAGATCGAGCAGACAAGGGTGTCCCTTATCCCCTGGGCTTTTCGTTATAGCTATTGAACCTCTGGCCGAGACACTCAGACACGATTCAGAGATAAAAGGTGTGAAAGTGGACCAGACGATACATAAAATCAATCTGATGGCAGATGATATAATTCTGTATTTAACAAAACCATCTGATTCCCTTGCTAAATTGAAAACCGTTTTGCATGCATTTGGATATGTCTCTGGATATAAGGTAAATTACGATAAATGTGAAATTCTTCCACTTTCAAATTTTGACTACACTGAACATCAGCAAAGAGGTCCATTTAAATGGTCTCCAAGCGGGATAAGATACCTTGGAATTATGGTGGATAACAACCTTAAAAATGTGTACAAACTCAACTACTCACCACTAGTTAGTCGAATAATAGAGGATTTACAGAAATGGATGAGCTTACCTATCACTTTGATCGGCCGAATAAATTGCATTAAAATGAATATATTACCAAGGCTGCAGTACCTCTTTCAGTCCTTACCAATCCCAGTGCCATCCAGCTTTTTTAAAAACCTGAATAAACATATTAGACAATTCATATGGAATGGTAAGACTCCAAGGGTTTCAATGGAAAAACTTACATGGGATTATAAACTGGGGGGTCTTCGACTGCCTAACCTTGAAAAGCATTATTTGGCTGCCCAGATGCGACTTGTTTCTTTTTTATTTGAAAGGGAAAATGTCCCACCTTGGGTTTCAATTGGAATATGTATGCTGTTAAAGAAAAGGTTCCTGCAGACTTCAGCTATAAATGGACACCTACAACCATCTCCAGAAGAACTGACAACCCTGTTTTGACCCATATCATCAAAACATGGCATGAAGTCCGGAAAAATACTGGACTAAAAAATATATTTCACCCAGGACACCATTGAAACAGAACAAACTCATACCTATGTCAGTGGATAATAAGATCCTGGAAACGTGGCACCAGAAAGGGATTCATCATTTGGAGGACTGTTATAAGGATGGATGCCTGATGTCTTTTGAGGACCTAAGGAGGAAATATGATCTGTCCAGTAGAAACTTTTTTTGTTATTTACAGTTAAGATCATTTCTTAAATCTGTTTTGGGATCTGAAATGACTTTACCCATGCTCAGCGATCTGGAAAAACTGCTTCAGGAGGGTAACGCACCCCGTCTTATTGCAAAAGTCTACTCCCTCTTGATGGATGATGCTCCAAAACCAGGTTTACATAAATCAAGGGGGAAATGGGAGTCTGACTTGGGTGTGACAATGGGTACAGAGCTCTGGGCTGAATTGTGTCAAAAAAGTCTAACTGCCACTCTTAATTCTAGATACAGGCTGACTTATTATAACTTTCTTCATCAAACCTATCTTACGCCACAGAAATTACATAAATATAAACCTGAGATATCCAACCTGTGCTTTAGATGTAGTATAGAAGAGGGTTCATTCCTACACTGCACTTGGTTATGCACAAAACTTAACACATTCTGGCATGATTTCTCTGGCATCATGACAAAACTCCTAGGACTACATCTCCCATTAGATCCTCAAACCTGCTTATTAGGAGATACTACAAATATTAATGCACGATTAAGAAAAGCTCAAAAGAGGTTCCTCTCTTAGCCTTAGTCCCTGATGCACATACGGAAAAATCAGACTCCTGGCTCAATGCCTTTAGGAATTATTACAAAAAAAACACCCGAACGGCTGACCATTGACCTTTCCGAGGGTTGCACAGGTCTGAAACTCGGCAACCGGGATAAGCTTTAGTCCCTGATACACATACGGAAAAATCAGACTCCTGGCTTAAGGCCTTTAGGAATTATTCGAAAAAACACACCCGAACGGCTGACCTTTGACCTTTCCAAAGGTTGCACAGGCCTGAAACTCTGCACCCGGGATAAGCCTAAATCCCTGATACACATACGGAAAAATCAGACTCCTGGCTCAATGCCTTTAGGAATTATTACAAAAAACACACCCGAACGGCTGACCATTGACCTTTCCGAAGGTTGCACAGGTCTGAAACTCGGCTACCGGGATAAGCCTAAATCCCTGATACACATACGGAAAAATCAGACTCCTGGCTCAATGCCTTTAGGAATTATTACAAAAAACACACCCGAACGGCTGACCTTTGACCTTTCCAAAGGTTGCACGGGTCTGAAACTTGGCACCCTGGATAAGCCTTAGTCCCTGATACAGATACGGAAAAATCAGACCACTGGCTGAATGCCTTTAGGAATTATTACAAAAAACACACCCGAACGGCTGACCATTGACCTTTCCCAAGGTTGCACAGGTCTGAAACTCTGCACCCGGGATAAGCCTAAATCCCTGATACACATACGGAAAAATCAGACTCCTGGCTCAATGCCTTTAGGAATTATTACAAAAAACACACCAGAGCGGCTGACCTTTGACCTTTTCCAAAGGTTGCACAGGTCTGAAACTCGGCACCCTGGATCAGCCAGGAGTCCCTGATACACATACGGAGAAATCAGCCTCCGGGCTCATTGCCTTTAGGAATTATTGAAGAAAAGACAGTTTCCCACCTTTCTTACGTTTGAATTTTACAGACTGTGTTTTTGGCAGTTTTTTTTGGCCGGGGGAAAAAAGCCCAAAGTCCTGTATCCAAAAACTGAAAATCAGGTCATGTCAGACTCTATACAGTCTTACCCTGGATTTCCACTGGACGCGGAACGGCCGTGGAACGGCCGCGGCGCGGTTCTGCTTCGTCCTCTCCCAAACGTCAATCCCCACCGGGCGCGTTACGGCAGCGGCGCGGAGCCTTGGGAGCCAGCGGTATTCACGGAAGATCGCGCGATAATCTCGAACGGACGCGAGATCCCGCGATAGACTGTGTGTATAAAGGAAACAACAACAACAACACAGCTTCTTTCATTTCTCCACTTCCATAATCAGTCTCTCGTCGTCCTTTGTCTCCGAGACCCTCGGATCAAATGACTGTTGACCTGGGAGCACCGTGACGTTGAGGTGAAGTTGTGACCTGCGTATTGTGTTTTATTTTGAAAGGGGGGCGGAAAGTGTTTTACTTTGATACTGTGTCGGACTTCCTGTCTTGTGCGATCTGCTTCGTTGAAATTTACGAGGTTCAGCAGCGGCAACGGAAAAAATAGAACTGATTCCTATCGATAGCGCTGCGGCGCGGCGAGCCGCTTCTGGGCCGCTGCTGATCCGGGCCGCAGTGCGGCCGGTGGGAATGCTCACATTGATTAGAATGGAAGCGATTAGCAACGGCTACCGTTCCGCGGCCGTTCCGCGGCCGTTCCGCGGCCGTTCCGCGGCCGTTCCGCGTCCAGTGGAAATCCAGGGTTAGACCCTTTTGGCCAGAGTGAAAGAGGAACTACAGGTCGCAGGAGTGTGAATATTTCATATGTCGTTTGGGGTCCCAAGACGAGCGGAACGACGAGGGTACATTAGTATATCTTATAAGATGTTAACTTTATTTGTGAGGTTTATGTTATGGGACAGTAGAAAATGAAAAAAAATCAGAAAACAGCCTTATCTCAGCTGAATGCGAACACAAACAGACACTTGTAGAAAAACACATCCAAACAGTGAAATCATTGCAAAATCAAACAGTGAGTGTACAGAACTAAATCTTTTAAGATGTTAACTTCATTTGTGAGGTTTATGTTATGGGACAGCAGAAAAATTAAAAAAATCCGGAAACAGCCTTATCTCAGCTGAATGCGCACACAAACAGACACTTGTAGAAAAACACATCCCAACAGTGAAATCAATGCAAAATCAAACAGTAAGTGTACAGAACTAAATCTTTTAAGATGTTAAGTTCATTTGTGAGGTTTATGTTATGGGACAGCAGAAAAATTAAAAAAATCCGAAAACAGCCTTATCTCAGCTGAATGCGCACACAAACAGACACCAATAGAAAAAGACATCTAAACAGTGAAATCTTTGCAAAATTAAACACTGAGGGTAAAGAAGTATATCTTATAAGATGTTAAGTTCATTTGTTAGGTTTATATTATGGGAAAGTAGAAAAATGAAAAAAATCCGAAAACAGCCTTATCTCAGCTGTATGCGCACACAAACAGACACCAATAGAAAAACACATCCAAACAGTGAAATCAATGCAAAATCAAACAGTGAGTGCACAGAACTAAATCTTATAAGATGTTAACTTCATTTGTGAGGTTTAGGTTATGGGACAGCAGAAAAATTAAAAAAAATCCGTAAACAGCCTTATCTCAGCTGAATGCGCACACAAACAGACACCAATAGAAAAACACATCCAAACAGTGAAATCAATGCAAAATCAAACAGTGAGTGTACAGAACTAAATCTTTTAAGATGTTAACTTCATTTGTGAGGTTTATGTTATGGGACAGCAGAAAAATTTAAAAAATCCGTAAACAGCCTTATCTCAGCTGAATGCGCACACAAACAGACTTCAATAGAAAAACACATCCAAACAGTGAAATCATTGCAAAATCAAACACTGAGGGTAAAGAAGTATATCTTATAAGATGTTAAGTTCATTTGTGAGGTTTATGTTATGGGACAGTAGAAAAATGAAAAAAATCCGTAAACAGCCTTATCTCAGCTGAATGCGCACACAAACAGACACTTGTAGAAAAACACATCCCAACAGTGAAATCATTGCAAAATCAAACACTGAGGGTACAGAACTAAATCTTTTAAGATGTTAACTTCATTTGTGAGGTTTAGGTTATGGGACAGCAGAAAAATTAAAAAAATCCGTAAACAGCCTTATCTCAGCTGAATGCGCACACAAACAGACACTTGTAGAAAAACACATCCCAACAGTGAAATCATTGCAAAATCAAACACTGAGGGTACAGAACTAAATCTTTTAAGATGTTAACTTCATTTGTGAGGTTTATGTTATGGGACAGCAGAAAAATGAAAAAAATCCGTAAACAGCCTTATCTCAGCTGAATGCGCACACAAACAGACACCAATAGAAAAAGACATCTAAACAGTGAAATCTTTGCAAAATTAAACACTGAGGGTAAAGAAGTATATCTTATAAGATGTTAAGTTCATTTGTTAGGTTTATATTATGGGAAAGTAGAAAAATGAAAAAAATCCGAAAACAGCCTTATCTCAGCTGTATGCGCACACAAACAGACACCAATAGAAAAACACATCCAAACAGTGAAATCAATGCAAAATCAAACAGTGAGTGCACAGAACTAAATCTTATAAGATGTTAACTTCATTTGTGAGGTTTAGGTTATGGGACAGCAGAAAAATTAAAAAAAATCCGTAAACAGCCTTATCTCAGCTGAATGCGCACACAAACAGACACCAATAGAAAAACACATCCAAACAGTGAAATCAATGCAAAATCAAACAGTGAGTGTACAGAACTAAATCTTTTAAGATGTTAACTTCATTTGTGAGGTTTATGTTATGGGACAGCAGAAAAATTTAAAAAATCCGTAAACAGCCTTATCTCAGCTGAATGCGCACACAAACAGACTTCAATAGAAAAACACATCCAAACAGTGAAATCATTGCAAAATCAAACACTGAGGGTAAAGAAGTATATCTTATAAGATGTTAAGTTCATTTGTGAGGTTTATGTTATGGGACAGCAGAAAAATGAAAAAAATCCGTAAACAGCCTTATCTCAGCTGAATGCGCACACAAACAGACACTTGTAGAAAAACACATCCCAACAGTGAAATCATTGCAAAATCAAACACTGAGGGTACAGAACTAAATCTTTTAAGATGTTAACTTCATTTGTGAGGTTTAGGTTATGGGACAGCAGAAAAATTAAAAAAATCCGTAAACAGCCTTATCTCAGCTGAATGCGCACACAAACAGACACTTGTAGAAAAACACATCCCAACAGTGAAATCATTGCAAAATCAAACACTGAGGGTACAGAACTAAATCTTTTAAGATGTTAACTTCATTTGTGAGGTTTATGTTATGGGACAGCAGAAAAATGAAAAAAATCCGTAAACAGCCTTATCTCAGCTGAATGCGCACACAAACAGACACTTGTAGAAAAACACATCCAAACAGTGAAATCTTTGCAAAATTAAACACTGAGGGTAAAGAAGTATATCTTATAAGATGTTAAGTTCATTTGTTAGGTTTATATTATGGGAAAGTAGAAAAATGAAAAAAATCCGAAAACAGCCTTATCTCAGCTGTATGCGCACACAAACAGACACCAATAGAAAAACACATCCAAACAGTGAAATCAATGCAAAATCAAACAGTGAGTGCACAGAACTAAATCTTATAAGATGTTAACTTCATTTGTGAGGTTTAGGTTATGGGACAGCAGAAAAATTAAAAAAAATCCGTAAACAGCCTTATCTCAGCTGAATGCGCACACAAACAGACACCAATAGAAAAACACATCCAAACAGTGAAATCAATGCAAAATCAAACAGTGAGTGTACAGAACTAAATCTTTTAAGATGTTAACTTCATTTGTGAGGTTTATGTTATGGGACAGCAGAAAAATTTAAAAAATCCGTAAACAGCCTTATCTCAGCTGAATGCGCACACAAACAGACTTCAATAGAAAAACACATCCAAACAGTGAAATCATTGCAAAATCAAACACTGAGGGTAAAGAAGTATATCTTATAAGATGTTAAGTTCATTTGTGAGGTTTATGTTATGGGACAGCAGAAAAATGAAAAAAATCCGTAAACAGCCTTATCTCAGCTGAATGCGCACACAAACAGACACTTGTAGAAAAACACATCCCAACAGTGAAATCATTGCAAAATCAAACACTGAGGGTACAGAACTAAATCTTTTAAGATGTTAACTTCATTTGTGAGGTTTAGGTTATGGGACAGCAGAAAAATTAAAAAAAATCCGTAAACAGCCTTATCTCAGCTGAATGCGCACACAAACCAATAGAAAAACACATCCAAACAGTGAAATCTTTGCAAAATTAAACACTGAGGGTAAAGAACTAAATCTTTTAAGATGTTAACTTCATTTGTGAGGTTTATGTTATGGGACAGCAGAAAAATGAAAAAAATCCGTAAACAGCCTTATCTCAGCTGAATGCGCACACAAACAGACACTTGTAGAAAAACACATCCCAACAGTGAAATCATTGCAAAATCAAACGCTGAGGGTACAGAACTAAATCTTTTAAGATGTTAACTTCATTTGTGAGGTTTATGTTATGGGACAGCAGAAAAATGAAAAAAATCCGGAAACAGCCTTATCTCAGCTGTATGCGCACACAAACAGACACCAATAGAAAAACACATCCAAACAGTGAAATCAATGCAAAATCAAACAGTGAGTCTACAGAACTAAATATTTTAAGATGTTAACTTCATTTGTGAGGTTTATGTTATGGGACAGCAGAAAAATTAAAAAAATCCGTAAACAGCCTTATCTCAGCTGAATGCGCACACAAACAGACACCAATAGAAAAACACATCCAAACAGTGAAATCTTTGCAAAATTAAACACTGAGGGTAAAGAAGTATATCTTATAAGATGTTAAGTTCATTTGTTAGGTTTATATTATGGGAAAGTAGAAAAATGAAAAAAATCCGAAAACAGCCTTATCTCAGCTGTATGCGCACACAAACAGACACCAATAGAAAAACACATCCAAACAGTGAAATCAATGCAAAATCAAACAGTGAGTGTACAGAACTAAATCTTTTAAGATGTTAACTTCATTTGTGAGGTTTATGTTATGGGACAGCAGAAAAATTAAAAAAATCCGTAAACAGCCTTATCTCAGCTGAATGCGCACACAAACAGACTTCAATAGAAAAACACATCCAAACAGTGAAATCATTGCAAAATCAAACACTGAGGGTACAGAAGTATATCTTATAAGATGTTAAGTTCATTTGTGAGGTTTATGTTATGGGACAGCAGAAAAATGAAAAAAATCCGTAAACAGCCTTATCTCAGCTGAATGCGCACACAAACAGACACTTGTAGAAAAACACATCCCAACAGTGAAATCATTGCAAAATAAAACACTGAGGGTACAGAACTAAATCTTTTAAGATGTTAACTTCATTTGTGAGGTTTATGTTATGGGACAGCAGAAAAATGAAAAAAATCCGGAAACAGCCTTATCTCAGCTGAATGCGCACACAAACATCTAAAACTTTTAAGATGTTAACTTCATTTGTGAGGTTTAGGTTATGGGACAGCAGAAAAATTAAAAAAAATCCGTAAACAGCCTTATCTCAGCTGAATGCGCACACAAACAGACACCAATAGAAAAACACATCCAAACAGTGAAATCTTTTCAAAATTAAACACTGAGGGTAAAGAAGTATATCTTATAAGATGTTAAGTTCATTTGTTAGGTTTATATTATGGGAAAGTAGAAAAATGAAAAAAATCCGAAAACAGCCTTATCTCAGCTGTATGCGCACACAAACAGACACCAATAGAAAAACACATCCAAACAGTGAAATCAATGCAAAATCAAACAGTGAGTGTACAGAACTAAATCTTTTAAGATGTTAACTTCATTTGTGAGGTTTATGTTATGGGACAGCAGAAAAATTTAAAAAATCCGTAAACAGCCTTATCTCAGCTGAATGCGCACACAAACAGACACCAATAGAAAAACACATCCAAACAGTGAAATCAATGCAAAATCAAACAGTGAGTCTACAGAACTAAATATTTTAAGATGTTAACTTCATTTGTGAGGTTTATGTTATGGGACAGCAGAAAAATGAAAAAAATCCGTAAACAGCCTTATCTCAGCTGAATGCGCACACAAACAGACACTTGTAGAAAAACACATCCCAACAGTGAAATCATTGCAAAATCAAACACTGAGGGTACAGAACTAAATCTTTTAAGATGTTAACTTCATTTGTGAGGTTTAGGTTATGGGACAGCAGAAAAATTAAAAAAAATCCGTAAACAGCCTTATCTCAGCTGAATGCGCACACAAACAGACACCAATAGAAAAACACATCCAAACAGTGAAATCTTTGCAAAATTAAACACTGAGGGTAAAGAAGTATATCTTATAAGATGTTAACTTCATTTGTTAGGTTTATATTATGGGAAAGTAGAAAAATGAAAAAAATCCGAAAACAGCCTTATCTCAGCTGTATGCGCACACAAACAGACACCAATAGAAAAACACATCCAAACAGTGAAATCAATGCAAAATCAAACAGTGAGTGTACAGAACTAAATCTTTTAAGATGTTAACTTCATTTGTGAGGTTTATGTTATGGGACAGCAGAAAAATTTAAAAAATCCGTAAACAGCCTTATCTCAGCTGAATGCGCACACAAACAGACTTCAATAGAAAAACACATCCAAACAGTGAAATCATTGCAAAATCAAACACTGAGGGTACAGAAGTATATCTTATAAGATGTTAAGTTCATTTGTGAGGTTTATGTTATGGGACAGCAGAAAAATGAAAAAAATCCGTAAACAGCCTTATCTCAGCTGAATGCGCACACAAACAGACACTTGTAGAAAAACACATCCCAACAGTGAAATCATTGCAAAATAAAACACTGAGGGTACAGAACTAAATATTTTAAGATGTTAACTTCATTTGTGAGGTTTATGTTATGGGACAGCAGAAAAATGAAAAAAATCCGTAAACAGCCTTATCTCAGCTGAATGCGCACACAAACAGACACTTGTAGAAAAACACATCCCAACAGTGAAATCATTGCAAAATCAAACACTGAGGGTACAGAACTAAATCTTTTAAGATGTTAACTTCATTTGTGAGGTTTAGGTTATGGGACAGCAGAAAAATTAAAAAAAATCCGTAAACAGCCTTATCTCAGCTGAATGCGCACACAAACAGACACCAATAGAAAAACACATCCAAACAGTGAAATCTTTGCAAAATTAAACACTGAGGGTAAAGAAGTATATCTTATAAGATGTTAACTTCATTTGTTAGGTTTATATTATGGGAAAGTAGAAAAATGAAAAAAATCCGAAAACAGCCTTATCTCAGCTGTATGCGCACACAAACAGACACCAATAGAAAAACACATCCAAACAGTGAAATCAATGCAAAATCAAACAGTGAGTGTACAGAACTAAATCTTTTAAGATGTTAACTTCATTTGTGAGGTTTATGTTATGGGACAGCAGAAAAATTTAAAAAATCCGTAAACAGCCTTATCTCAGCTGAATGCGCACACAAACAGACTTCAATAGAAAAACACATCCAAACAGTGAAATCATTGCAAAATCAAACACTGAGGGTACAGAAGTATATCTTATAAGATGTTAAGTTCATTTGTGAGGTTTATGTTATGGGACAGCAGAAAAATGAAAAAAATCCGTAAACAGCCTTATCTCAGCTGAATGCGCACACAAACAGACACTTGTAGAAAAACACATCCCAACAGTGAAATCATTGCAAAATAAAACACTGAGGGTACAGAACTAAATCTTTTAAGATGTTAACTTCATTTGTGAGGTTTATGTTATGGGACAGCAGAAAAATGAAAAAAATCCGGAAACAGCCTTATCTCAGCTGAATGCGCACACAAACATCTAAAACTTTTAAGATGTTAACTTCATTTGTGAGGTTTAGGTTATGGGACAGCAGAAAAATTAAAAAAAATCCGTAAACAGCCTTATCTCAGCTGAATGCGCACACAAACAGACACCAATAGAAAAACACATCCAAACAGTGAAATCTTTTCAAAATTAAACACTGAGGGTAAAGAAGTATATCTTATAAGATGTTAAGTTCATTTGTTAGGTTTATATTATGGGAAAGTAGAAAAATGAAAAAAATCCGAAAACAGCCTTATCTCAGCTGTATGCGCACACAAACAGACACCAATAGAAAAACACATCCAAACAGTGAAATCAATGCAAAATCAAACAGTGAGTGTACAGAACTAAATCTTTTAAGATGTTAACTTCATTTGTGAGGTTTATGTTATGGGACAGCAGAAAAATTTAAAAAATCCGTAAACAGCCTTATCTCAGCTGAATGCGCACACAAACAGACACCAATAGAAAAACACATCCAAACAGTGAAATCAATGCAAAATCAAACAGTGAGTCTACAGAACTAAATATTTTAAGATGTTAACTTCATTTGTGAGGTTTATGTTATGGGACAGCAGAAAAATGAAAAAAATCCGTAAACAGCCTTATCTCAGCTGAATGCGCACACAAACAGACACTTGTAGAAAAACACATCCCAACAGTGAAATCATTGCAAAATCAAACACTGAGGGTACAGAACTAAATCTTTTAAGATGTTAACTTCATTTGTGAGGTTTAGGTTATGGGACAGCAGAAAAATTAAAAAAAATCCGTAAACAGCCTTATCTCAGCTGAATGCGCACACAAACAGACACCAATAGAAAAACACATCCAAACAGTGAAATCTTTGCAAAATTAAACACTGAGGGTAAAGAAGTATATCTTATAAGATGTTAACTTCATTTGTTAGGTTTATATTATGGGAAAGTAGAAAAATGAAAAAAATCCGAAAACAGCCTTATCTCAGCTGTATGCGCACACAAACAGACACCAATAGAAAAACACATCCAAACAGTGAAATCAATGCAAAATCAAACAGTGAGTGTACAGAACTAAATCTTTTAAGATGTTAACTTCATTTGTGAGGTTTATGTTATGGGACAGCAGAAAAATTTAAAAAATCCGTAAACAGCCTTATCTCAGCTGAATGCGCACACAAACAGACTTCAATAGAAAAACACATCCAAACAGTGAAATCATTGCAAAATCAAACACTGAGGGTACAGAAGTATATCTTATAAGATGTTAAGTTCATTTGTGAGGTTTATGTTATGGGACAGCAGAAAAATGAAAAAAATCCGTAAACAGCCTTATCTCAGCTGAATGCGCACACAAACAGACACTTGTAGAAAAACACATCCCAACAGTGAAATCATTGCAAAATAAAACACTGAGGGTACAGAACTAAATATTTTAAGATGTTAACTTCATTTGTGAGGTTTATGTTATGGGACAGCAGAAAAATGAAAAAAATCCGGAAACAGCCTTATCTCAGCTGAATGCGCACACAAACATCTAAAACTTTTAAGATGTTAACTTCATTTGTGAGGTTTAGGTTATGGGACAGCAGAAAAATTAAAAAAAATCCGTAAACAGCCTTATCTCAGCTGAATGCGCACACAAACAGACACCAATAGAAAAACACATCCAAACAGTGAAATCTTTTCAAAATTAAACACTGAGGGTAAAGAAGTATATCTTATAAGATGTTAAGTTCATTTGTTAGGTTTATATTATGGGAAAGTAGAAAAATGAAAAAAATCCGAAAACAGCCTTATCTCAGCTGTATGCGCACACAAACAGACACCAATAGAAAAACACATCCAAACAGTGAAATCAATGCAAAATCAAACAGTGAGTGTACAGAACTAAATCTTTTAAGATGTTAACTTCATTTGTGAGGTTTATGTTATGGGACAGCAGAAAAATTTAAAAAATCCGAAAACAGCCTTATCTCAGCTGAATGCGCACACAAACAGACACCAATAGAAAAACACATCCAAACAGTGAAATCAATGCAAAATCAAACAGTGAGTGTACAGAACTAAATCTTTTAAGATGTTAACTTCATTTGTGAGGTTTATGTTATGGGACAGCAGAAAAATTTAAAAAATCCGTAAACAGCCTTATCTCAGCTGAATGCGCACACAAACAGACTTCAATAGAAAAACACATCCAAACAGTGAAATCATTGCAAAATCAAACACTGAGGGTACAGAAGTATATCTTATAAGATGTTAAGTTCATTTGTGAGGTTTATGTTATGGGACAGCAGAAAAATGAAAAAAATCCGTAAACAGCCTTATCTCAGCTGAATGCGCACACAAACAGACACTTGTAGAAAAACACATCCCAACAGTGAAATCATTGCAAAATAAAACACTGAGGGTACAGAACTAAATATTTTAAGATGTTAACTTCATTTGTGAGGTTTATGTTATGGGACAGCAGAAAAATGAAAAAAATCCGTAAACAGCCTTATCTCAGCTGAATGCGCACACAAACAGACACTTGTAGAAAAACACATCCCAACAGTGAAATCATTGCAAAATCAAACACTGAGGGTACAGAACTAAATCTTTTAAGATGTTAACTTCATTTGTGAGGTTTAGGTTATGGGACAGCAGAAAAATTAAAAAAAATCCGTAAACAGCCTTATCTCAGCTGAATGCGCACACAAACAGACACCAATAGAAAAACACATCCAAACAGTGAAATCTTTGCAAAATTAAACACTGAGGGTAAAGAAGTATATCTTATAAGATGTTAACTTCATTTGTTAGGTTTATATTATGGGAAAGTAGAAAAATGAAAAAAATCCGAAAACAGCCTTATCTCAGCTGTATGCGCACACAAACAGACACCAATAGAAAAACACATCCAAACAGTGAAATCAATGCAAAATCAAACAGTGAGTGTACAGAACTAAATCTTTTAAGATGTTAACTTCATTTGTGAGGTTTATGTTATGGGACAGCAGAAAAATTTAAAAAATCCGTAAACAGCCTTATCTCAGCTGAATGCGCACACAAACAGACTTCAATAGAAAAACACATCCAAACAGTGAAATCATTGCAAAATCAAACACTGAGGGTACAGAAGTATATCTTATAAGATGTTAAGTTCATTTGTGAGGTTTATGTTATGGGACAGCAGAAAAATGAAAAAAATCCGTAAACAGCCTTATCTCAGCTGAATGCGCACACAAACAGACACTTGTAGAAAAACACATCCCAACAGTGAAATCATTGCAAAATAAAACACTGAGGGTACAGAACTAAATATTTTAAGATGTTAACTTCATTTGTGAGGTTTATGTTATGGGACAGCAGAAAAATGAAAAAAATCCGTAAACAGCCTTATCTCAGCTGAATGCGCACACAAACAGACACTTGTAGAAAAACACATCCCAACAGTGAAATCATTGCAAAATCAAACACTGAGGGTACAGAACTAAATCTTTTAAGATGTTAACTTCATTTGTGAGGTTTAGGTTATGGGACAGCAGAAAAATTAAAAAAAATCCGTAAACAGCCTTATCTCAGCTGAATGCGCACACAAACAGACACCAATAGAAAAACACATCCAAACAGTGAAATCTTTGCAAAATTAAACACTGAGGGTAAAGAAGTATATCTTATAAGATGTTAACTTCATTTGTTAGGTTTATATTATGGGAAAGTAGAAAAATGAAAAAAATCCGAAAACAGCCTTATCTCAGCTGTATGCGCACACAAACAGACACCAATAGAAAAACACATCCAAACAGTGAAATCAATGCAAAATCAAACAGTGAGTGTACAGAACTAAATCTTTTAAGATGTTAACTTCATTTGTGAGGTTTATGTTATGGGACAGCAGAAAAATTTAAAAAATCCGTAAACAGCCTTATCTCAGCTGAATGCGCACACAAACAGACTTCAATAGAAAAACACATCCAAACAGTGAAATCATTGCAAAATCAAACACTGAGGGTACAGAAGTATATCTTATAAGATGTTAAGTTCATTTGTGAGGTTTATGTTATGGGACAGCAGAAAAATGAAAAAAATCCGTAAACAGCCTTATCTCAGCTGAATGCGCACACAAACAGACACTTGTAGAAAAACACATCCCAACAGTGAAATCATTGCAAAATAAAACACTGAGGGTACAGAACTAAATCTTTTAAGATGTTAACTTCATTTGTGAGGTTTATGTTATGGGACAGCAGAAAAATGAAAAAAATCCGGAAACAGCCTTATCTCAGCTGAATGCGCACACAAACATCTAAAACTTTTAAGATGTTAACTTCATTTGTGAGGTTTAGGTTATGGGACAGCAGAAAAATTAAAAAAAATCCGTAAACAGCCTTATCTCAGCTGAATGCGCACACAAACAGACACCAATAGAAAAACACATCCAAACAGTGAAATCTTTTCAAAATTAAACACTGAGGGTAAAGAAGTATATCTTATAAGATGTTAAGTTCATTTGTTAGGTTTATATTATGGGAAAGTAGAAAAATGAAAAAAATCCGAAAACAGCCTTATCTCAGCTGTATGCGCACACAAACAGACACCAATAGAAAAACACATCCAAACAGTGAAATCAATGCAAAATCAAACAGTGAGTGTACAGAACTAAATCTTTTAAGATGTTAACTTCATTTGTGAGGTTTATGTTATGGGACAGCAGAAAAATTTAAAAAATCCGTAAACAGCCTTATCTCAGCTGAATGCGCACACAAACAGACACCAATAGAAAAACACATCCAAACAGTGAAATCAATGCAAAATCAAACAGTGAGTCTACAGAACTAAATATTTTAAGATGTTAACTTCATTTGTGAGGTTTATGTTATGGGACAGCAGAAAAATGAAAAAAATCCGTAAACAGCCTTATCTCAGCTGAATGCGCACACAAACAGACACTTGTAGAAAAACACATCCCAACAGTGAAATCATTGCAAAATCAAACACTGAGGGTACAGAACTAAATCTTTTAAGATGTTAACTTCATTTGTGAGGTTTAGGTTATGGGACAGCAGAAAAATTAAAAAAAATCCGTAAACAGCCTTATCTCAGCTGAATGCGCACACAAACAGACACCAATAGAAAAACACATCCAAACAGTGAAATCTTTGCAAAATTAAACACTGAGGGTAAAGAAGTATATCTTATAAGATGTTAACTTCATTTGTTAGGTTTATATTATGGGAAAGTAGAAAAATGAAAAAAATCCGAAAACAGCCTTATCTCAGCTGTATGCGCACACAAACAGACACCAATAGAAAAACACATCCAAACAGTGAAATCAATGCAAAATCAAACAGTGAGTGTACAGAACTAAATCTTTTAAGATGTTAACTTCATTTGTGAGGTTTATGTTATGGGACAGCAGAAAAATTTAAAAAATCCGTAAACAGCCTTATCTCAGCTGAATGCGCACACAAACAGACTTCAATAGAAAAACACATCCAAACAGTGAAATCATTGCAAAATCAAACACTGAGGGTACAGAAGTATATCTTATAAGATGTTAAGTTCATTTGTGAGGTTTATGTTATGGGACAGCAGAAAAATGAAAAAAATCCGTAAACAGCCTTATCTCAGCTGAATGCGCACACAAACAGACACTTGTAGAAAAACACATCCCAACAGTGAAATCATTGCAAAATAAAACACTGAGGGTACAGAACTAAATCTTTTAAGATGTTAACTTCATTTGTGAGGTTTATGTTATGGGACAGCAGAAAAATGAAAAAAATCCGGAAACAGCCTTATCTCAGCTGAATGCGCACACAAACATCTAAAACTTTTAAGATGTTAACTTCATTTGTGAGGTTTAGGTTATGGGACAGCAGAAAAATTAAAAAAAATCCGTAAACAGCCTTATCTCAGCTGAATGCGCACACAAACAGACACCAATAGAAAAACACATCCAAACAGTGAAATCTTTTCAAAATTAAACACTGAGGGTAAAGAAGTATATCTTATAAGATGTTAAGTTCATTTGTTAGGTTTATATTATGGGAAAGTAGAAAAATGAAAAAAATCCGAAAACAGCCTTATCTCAGCTGTATGCGCACACAAACAGACACCAATAGAAAAACACATCCAAACAGTGAAATCAATGCAAAATCAAACAGTGAGTGTACAGAACTAAATCTTTTAAGATGTTAACTTCATTTGTGAGGTTTATGTTATGGGACAGCAGAAAAATTTAAAAAATCCGTAAACAGCCTTATCTCAGCTGAATGCGCACACAAACAGACACCAATAGAAAAACACATCCAAACAGTGAAATCAATGCAAAATCAAACAGTGAGTCTACAGAACTAAATATTTTAAGATGTTAACTTCATTTGTGAGGTTTATGTTATGGGACAGCAGAAAAATGAAAAAAATCCGTAAACAGCCTTATCTCAGCTGAATGCGCACACAAACAGACACTTGTAGAAAAACACATCCCAACAGTGAAATCATTGCAAAATCAAACACTGAGGGTACAGAACTAAATCTTTTAAGATGTTAACTTCATTTGTGAGGTTTAGGTTATGGGACAGCAGAAAAATTAAAAAAAATCCGTAAACAGCCTTATCTCAGCTGAATGCGCACACAAACAGACACCAATAGAAAAACACATCCAAACAGTGAAATCTTTGCAAAATTAAACACTGAGGGTAAAGAAGTATATCTTATAAGATGTTAACTTCATTTGTTAGGTTTATATTATGGGAAAGTAGAAAAATGAAAAAAATCCGAAAACAGCCTTATCTCAGCTGTATGCGCACACAAACAGACACCAATAGAAAAACACATCCAAACAGTGAAATCAATGCAAAATCAAACAGTGAGTGTACAGAACTAAATCTTTTAAGATGTTAACTTCATTTGTGAGGTTTATGTTATGGGACAGCAGAAAAATTTAAAAAATCCGTAAACAGCCTTATCTCAGCTGAATGCGCACACAAACAGACTTCAATAGAAAAACACATCCAAACAGTGAAATCATTGCAAAATCAAACACTGAGGGTAAAGAAGTATATCTTATAAGATGTTAAGTTCATTTGTGAGGTTTATGTTATGGGACAGCAGAAAAATGAAAAAAATCCGTAAACAGCCTTATCTCAGCTGAATGCGCACACAAACAGACACTTGTAGAAAAACACATCCCAACAGTGAAATCATTGCAAAATAAAACACTGAGGGTACAGAACTAAATCTTTTAAGATGTTAACTTCATTTGTGAGGTTTATGTTATGGGACAGCAGAAAAATTAAAAAAATCCGTAAACAGCCTTATCTCAGCTGAATGCGCACACAAACAGACACCAATAGAAAAAGACATCTAAACAGTGAAATCTTTGCAAAATTAAACACTGAGGGTAAAGAAGTATATCTTATAAGATGTTAAGTTCATTTGTTAGGTTTATATTATGGGAAAGTAGAAAAATGAAAAAAATCCGAAAACAGCCTTATCTCAGCTGTATGCGCACACAAACAGACACCAATAGAAAAACACATCCAAACAGTGAAATCAATGCAAAATCAAACAGTGAGTCTACAGAACTAAATATTTTAAGATGTTAACTTCATTTGTGAGGTTTATGTTATGGGACAGCAGAAAAATGAAAAAAATCCGTAAACAGCCTTATCTCAGCTGAATGCGCACACAAACAGACACTTGTAGAAAAACACATCCCAACAGTGAAATCATTGCAAAATCAAACACTGAGGGTACAGAACTAAATCTTTTAAGATGTTAACTTCATTTGTGAGGTTTAGGTTATGGGACAGCAGAAAAATTAAAAAAAATCCGTAAACAGCCTTATCTCAGCTGAATGCGCACACAAACAGACACCAATAGAAAAACACATCCAAACAGTGAAATCTTTGCAAAATTAAACACTGAGGGTAAAGAAGTATATCTTATAAGATGTTAACTTCATTTGTTAGGTTTATATTATGGGAAAGTAGAAAAATGAAAAAAATCCGAAAACAGCCTTATCTCAGCTGTATGCGCACACAAACAGACACCAATAGAAAAACACATCCAAACAGTGAAATCAATGCAAAATCAAACAGTGAGTGTACAGAACTAAATCTTTAAGATGTTAACTTCATTTGTGAGGTTTATGTTATGGGACAGCAGAAAAATTAAAAAAATCCGTAAACAGCCTTATCTCAGCTGAATGCGCACACAAACAGACACCAATAGAAAAACACATCCAAACAGTGAAATCTTTGCAAAATTAAACACTGAGGGTAAAGAAGTATATCTTATAAGATGTTAAGTTCATTTGTTAGGTTTATATTATGGGAAAGTAGAAAAATGAAAAAAATCCGAAAACAGCCTTATCTCAGCTGTATGCGCACACAAACAGACACCAATAGAAAAACACATCCAAACAGTGAAATCTTTGCAAAATTAAACACTGAGGGTAAAGAAGTATATCTTATAAGATGTTAAGTTCATTTGTTAGGTTTATATTATGGGAATGTAGAAAAATGAAAAAAATCCGAAAACAGCCTTATCTCAGCTGAATGCGCACACAAACAGACACTTGTAGAAAAACACATCCAAACAGTGAAATCATTGCAAAATCAAACACTGAGGGTACAGAACTAAATCTTTTAAGATGTTAACTTCATTTGTGAGGTTTATGTTATGGGACAGCAGAAAAATTAAAAAAATCCGGAAACAGCCTTATCTCAGCTGAATGCGCACACAAACAGACACCAATAGAAAAACACATCCAAACAGTGAAATCTTTGCAAAATTAAACACTGAGGGTAAAGAAGTATATCTTATAATATGTTAAGTTCATTTGTTAGGTTTATATTATGGGAAAGTAGAAAAATGAAAAAATCCGGAAACAGCCTTATCTCAGCTGAATGCGCACACAAACAGACACCAATAGAAAAACACATCCCAACAGTGAAATCTTTGCAAAATCAAACACTGAGGGTACAGAACTAAATCTTTTAAGTTCTTAACTTCATTTGTGAGGTTTATGTTATGGGACCTTCAAAAAAATTTTTTCTACAATGTTTTTTTCAACAAATGTTGCTTTCACAGCACACATTATTGTTGTAATCATATCATTATTATTAATATTATTATTATTATCGCTGTTAATATTATTATTGTTATCATCACCATCATTATATTTATATCATTAATACATTGACATTATATTAACATAAAAAAACAAAAACTCGCGCACTCATTCTATTGGGAACAATGACATGATGATGCTGTAGGGCCACCTTCAGCATTCGCTTCCGATTTTCATTAAGTTTCGATTCCACCTTAAAAAAAATGCACGTTTCGGCCAGTAGGGAGAAGTGCAAATTCAGGAATGGTTGCAATAGAATTCAGTCAGCATTCATATTTGAGATGGACTTTCTCCTATAGTCCAAAGTAGATATGGACATATAGGGGATTCACTGGAAAAATAAGGAGCTGTAGCATGCAAAGCAGGTGACATATTTCATGTGAAATCATATTAGGCCACTAGAGGGCAGTGCAAAGTCACAAATTGTTGCAAAATAATTGTCAAAATCTTGACTTTTGAGCTTGATTTTCTCCAAAATTCTCAAACCAGGAAAATTCATCACAAATACCCGATCACGATATGACAATATCAAAATTCTAAGATCATATCTTGTCTCATGTCATGATATAGCTATAATATTGTCATGCCTTCCTCATCATAGTTCACATTCCATTTGTCAGAGATAAAATATGAATCCATAACCCATTTTGAGAGGCAGGTTCTCATAAGGTTGGGATGTGTCAACTATTTGGGTTGCCACTAGACTCCCCTGTTTAAATGTAGGAGTTTAGTATTTTGGGCAACACCATGTTAGTTTTTGAAACCAGAAACAACCATAGTTATAAGAGAAGGGATGGATACTGATAGCTTGTCCACTACAAATCCACCTATAACTGCAACTTTGCAAACATGAAATGCAGAGCTGTCAATCACACACTGACAGCTCTGCATTTAAATGTAAAATTAAATTTACATTGTGGACATGCAGCTCTACTGAAGAGGAACTAAGACCATAAACCCTTTAGAACAATGTATGCAGGGCACCAGACTAACTTTTTACTAGGAGCACAGTAGCCCCCCCTATAACTGAATGTTTTAGGAGAGCAAGCAGAACATTTAGGGGCGCACACCTTAAACATTTCCTCTCATTTTCACTGTATTACTGATCAATACTCCGATAATAATTGAATAAATTGCAATGTGCTGTTTAGAATTCCCAGTGAATTTTTATTGTGCACTTGTTTGTTAAAGAATAACATCACATAAGAGACATTAAGTGTACATAAAATACCATCACTGTCACTACAGTACAATTATTAACTAGAAGTGGCCCGGTACTGTCCAGTACACAGAAACGGCACTTTTATTTGTGTACTGGCACATTTCACAAGATGCCGGTAAGCTCTTATCAGTCCACTTGATTATGGTCCAGAGCAATAATGTCTCAGGGTACACTATGTGACGTTCACCTGTTCTCGCAAAAGTCAAGTGTTTATTCCTTGAGTTTGGAGTTTTTATTTTCTATCTAATCTCTATCTGGAAGACGACCGCTGTGGCGACCATCATCATGCTTCAAAAGCATGAGTTAGCTCATCCACACACTCATACTTTCTGATATAATAAAAATAAACATGGAGCTGGCAAGTTGAGGCTTGAAAATATCAGAGGAAGATGCACAGAAGGGATTAAGCTGGGCAATAGCCCGGTATCCTGGACTCTTGCTCAAAAATTAATAAATTGATAAAGTTGAACCTGAATTTTCCTTAACACTAAAACAAGGCCAGACCAAAAGTTTCACTCCCAGGGCTGGAGTATGCCAGGTGTAATATTATTAGATATTAATGTAGATGTGATGCAATAATTTGATGCACAAGCCTGTTTTCTTTGTGTATTACCTTAATGACTCTGTCCTGGCAGTGCTGGATGATCTTACACAGCTCCTCTGTACCCTGAGACTCGAGACTCTGATGAAGGATCTGCTCAAACATCTAGTAAAACACAATTTGTAGTTTTGTACCTAACTTTGTGACATACATGCATGTAACACCAGACAAACTGACTCATATAGGAATATCCCATGAAATAATGTGATAATGTTATTTATCACATGTGGACCCAGGTCCACAGTCTGTATTGTGGCATGTTTAACTGTTTAACTGTCCACTGAGTTATCAAACCGCCAAAAGATGTTCGCCTTTAGTTCTACTGTGTCCTTGATCAATGCCACAGTCAGAACCTCATCATTCAACTATTTGACAAACTCTCGTCAAACAGGAGCTACAGTGTAGGAAAATGATCAAGCAATATAATGAGTGTCAATAAAATGATTAGCTCTCATAGAAACTTCCCATTGTGTTAACCAGTTAACCAATAACCTATATCAGACTGGTTAGTCAGTAGTTGAGGTTTCACCTCTCTCATGGGGATCTGGGCCCTTTGGACAAACACTGACGGGCTGCTCACGTCAAACTGTTGCTGCAGACCCTCAAGGCTCAGGTTCACCACCTTCTCATAGCAGCTGTGCATCTTAACTGGATGGAAAGCCAGCATGGAGATCTTCTCCATGTGCTGAGGAGGAAGACAAGAAGGGAGAGGAAGAGATGGATGAGGCATGGACAGATTTGGGAAAAATGTATAATTGTGTCTCACAATAAATATACTACTGCAAAAGTATCACTAATGTTACACTAGACAAATGCTGTTTAAATCACAAACATATTTGGAATAGGAGTATAGGAATTGCGGATAGATAACATTTGTTTTGTAAAGATCCAGATTCTTGTGCTTCAACTGCGAAAATCAGAGTGCATTTTCTATACATAATCATTATATATTGTGCTTCAATTTAAGCACATTCTCATGTTATGGGTTTTATTTAAAGCAACACAATTTTCAACCTTCACGTAATGTCTCTAAGCAGGGATGGGAAGTATTTCTGATACATGTATTAAAAAAAATACATATTTAAAATACGAAATATGCTCTTTTCTGGAGATGATGAAAAATTCCTTCAGATTTTGTACCAATATATTTCCATTATGTGTATTTTATTTAAAATACTGTAACATACATCCTTTGAAAAAAAGTGATGACATAAGAAGACAAATTGCAGGATGCTGCTTCAGATTGGACGTCATGGTGCTTGTGCCTACTTTAATTTGCCAGGACTTGTTAAGATCACAATTAGTCTACATAAGCATTGAATTGAGTCAAGCGATTACCATCAGAGCTGAGTTTCAAGACTTTAGAGCTCACTCTGTCGTTTACATCGATGACAGTGTTAAAGTCGCCACATAAAATAATTTTGTATCCGACCAATAGGGGTTCTTTAAGTCTTTTAAAAAGTTGAAAAATGTTTGTTCTCTCATGAGAGTTGTACACGTGTATCGTTCGTATTTTTTCTCCTCGGTAAAAACAATCCAACATGAGCAATCTACAAGGAATTAAATTAGGAAATCATTCGTTTTACGAATAATAGTGACATCACCAGTTTTAGAAAAAAGATCCCACCATCAGCTTTACTTTCGCCAATAGAAATTACACTTAGACCTTTGTTCCACATGCTGGATACCGTTACTCTTTTTGTGTTCAGTCTCAGTTCTTGACAACATAATATGTCAAAGTCAGTTTTCAACAAGAATTTAATTTGTTGGGCTCTAAAAGAATTTGATTGGATGCCATGGGCATTCCAAGATGAAACTTTGGGGAAGGTCATAAATGTTTGGGGGGTTATGGTGTGGGTTTGTCGTGATTTTATAATATATATATATATATATATATATTTATATATATTTATTTTAAAATAAGTTGTTGCCAAAGTTGTTGCTGTAAGGGGGGCTCTCTGCTACAGCCTGCGGGTAAAGCGGGGTGCTGCCAACTCGCTGACCCTGACCCTTATACCTATTCCAAGCCCTACCAGTAGAGGTCCCCCAAGCCCCAATTTATGAGCTGGAATAAAATGATATCAAAGTTTAGTTGGGGTGGCAAAAGACCCACGATAAGACTGGAAACTCTCCAGCTGCCAAAAGAAGAAGGAGGGATGAGACTTCCAAAATTAAAGGAATACTACCATGCGGCCCAATTGAGATATTTTGTAGGTTGGTGCAAACCAGACACAGTGAAATGAAATAGAAAAAGAGTTTGGAGAAAACCCAGTACAGAATATAATTGGGGATAAAGAAACATACAAGAAGATTCAAAACCAAATAGACACAATCACGATGTTCACATACAAAATATGGTTCAGTATAATAAAAAAATATAAGATACAGAAAGACACTAATTTATTGAATATGATAGCAATTTTACACCGACTAGGTACGATATAGGATTTAAACAGTGGACAACCAAGGGAATCACAGCATGGTGTGTTTTGGTGAAAGATGGACAGCTTGAGAGTTTCCAAAATATGACAGAAAAAAAGGATTTAGATAATCAATCATGAATTCTGTGGATTCCTGCAACTTAGAGACTACTATATGAAAGAGATCAGGATGGACCCCTCCTGAGAAGTGAATAGTGTGATCCAGATCATCATAATCAACGCATACAAAGAAACCACAATTAGAATTATATTGGGACTATATAAAAAAAATGCTACAAAATACATAAAAAAAAAGATGGGAATCAGGATTTAACATAAAACTTAGTGATGAAGCATGGCTAAGATTGGTATAATCTGCCAGACATTAGCCTCATGTATGAAACAAAGTGATTTTGAAGCAGAAACATATTTAGGTTACAAGGTCAGAGCTGCAGTGACTTCCTGACAAGTACAAATGAGCATTTCATGGGTTGTACTGGCAACAGATATGACAAATGTTGGGTGGTTGGGAGATTGTTTTTTAATCAGTCTTGAATATGTCAAAGATTACCCACAATATTAACTTTGAAGCATTGTTAGTTTTGTGTAGCATCAGCTAAAACATGTACTCCCTCCCCTCTTAATTTGAAAAGAGGACATTTGTAATATGGAAATGATTGAATATTTGGTGGTTTTGAGGAGGACTGATGCAGGACAAAAGTATTAATCTTTTATGACAACAATTCTTGGGAGTGAACATTCCTGCCATATACTCAAGTGTATGGTGAAAACAATGTTCAGTGTTCTATTGATCTATTAATAAAATGTTTTCATTTGAATTCCAATTTGCCAAGAGACCTTCTTACAAGAAAGTGTGCCATATGCACTAACACAGTGGAAATGAATCATAATGAAGCCTGAGGGTTAAGGAAACAGTTTGTCATCAACTAAATACTGTAGGTGTCCAAAGCCTGAGGGTCAGCCTCTTTCCCCGGATGAAGCAGAATCCAGTCACGTTAACTGTGCGTTGTAAGAATGGAAAAGACTGTCATAAAAAAATAATAATAATTACAACACCCACACTGTATCAACATTCAGAGTGGACCTAATTTTTAAGAATAGAGGGATAGATTTAGTGTATAGCCTACTTGTTAAATAGACAGGACAGTGCAGCAGCAGCACCAGCGAAGCTCTCTGAACAGATCAGCAATGTGACCCACAGTCCTCACAACCGAAGACGCAGCCGAAACACAGCAAGCGGTTCCGCGAAAACGGGAGCTTTGCAGCTGCGGGTCCGGGTGAGAGGACATCGGTTCTCACAGTGGAACTGTTCAGACAGCAAGTCTGGCTCCCGTGTAACGTCGCAGACAACACCATCTCAGAGATAGGATACTGACTGCATTTAAACACTAAACTTTCGAAAAAAACAGCAAAGCGAAAAAGAAAAAAAAGAGCATGGAACATTTACATGTGCATATATTAGTATTAACTATATTTCGATTAATGCGTGTGTGTTTAAATGCATGTGTATGTATGTAGTGAAAAGACGTAGTTACTGTAATTAACGAACACATTTTAGCAATGGCCTGCTGTTTAGCTCATTATAATAATGTAAAATTTCACTTACCTCTACATTTTTGAGCATCTTCCTGTGACATGTCAATAGCCTCCCTCTACCACCAACTTCCCCAGTAATTCCTTGGTCAGCGACTGATGCTGCAACTCCATTACATGTTCATCCACCTGCTGAGCAGACACTAACCTGTTCACGTTTTGGATATTAATCCGCTGCTGCTGTGGTGGGGAACTACGTTGCGTTGGAGTGTGACGATGGTCGATAATTATCTTAAAGCTACAGTAGTAGTTGAAATAAACTGCCCCTTTGTTTCACCACACATGCATGGCAGAAATGTTCGCTTCCAAGATTTTTTGTAATAAAAACATAACAGATTAATCCTCTGCATTCTTTGTGCGTTTGGATTTTTTTTTGAGGATATCTTACACCAAATTGCTTCAAATTTGGTGTAGGTGAAGTTATTTTCCACTGTCAGGGAATATCAACATTTTTCATTATCATATAACACACTATTCAATCAATATCTGAAGCTAAAATGATGTGGGTGTATTTTAGGGATATCATAGTATGGTGTGAATGTGGGTTTAGGAATAAATGTGTGTGTGTGTGTCTGTGTCTGTGTGTCTGTGTGTATGTGCAACTCCAGGCACTTCTTGTTCTCACATCAAGTTCAAATCGACATGATACACAGGCACCTACACCTACAAAGAGGCTCATACACACATTCACTCCTTTGAGTAAAAAAAAGAAACAGGCATCTTGAGGGACTTCAAAGACTTGCCCTCTACGTGAACCCAAACAAAAGTCTGGTTTTGTTTACACAGGTGCAATTACAGGTAAACACAATGTTTCACTTTGTTTGGGGCTCAATTCATCCTGACTGTCAAAGACACAGCCTCAGACGCTGAAGACCTCGACCTCATCAACATCAGTCACAATGTACTGAAAAAGAAAAAGGTTAAATAATTTATCAAAACTAACCCTAACCCTATCATATTATAGTGATTACATGTAAAATAATTACATCAAATCAAACATAAGCTAGATGTTTTGTATGACCTGTGTGATCATCCGTTTTTGATGAAGTTTAAAATCCATAATTTGTATTAGTAGTGTATGATTTCACTTTCACTGAACTCAGTACCACCTATACTTCATATACTAGTAGTATGGAGTACTTTTACTGTATACGTTTTGGAGGAATATAGGGTCAAAGTTCACTTTTTGCAACAAACAATAGGGTAACATTTTTTGATGAAGTATAAAATCCTTATTTTTTATCAGTAGTTTATGATTTAACTTTCACTGGACGTATTCAGCTGAGGTTAGGCTGTTTTCGGATTTTTTTCTTTTTTCTACTGTCCCATAATATAAACCTCACTAATGAAGTTAACATCATATAAGATATACTTCTGTACCCTCAGTGTTTGATTTTGCAATGATTTCACTGTTGGGATGTGTTTTTCTATTGGTGTCTGTTTGTGTGCGCATCCAGCCGAGATAAGGCTGTTTTCGGATTTTTTTCTACTGTCCACAGTACTGTGCAAAGGTTTTAGGCAGTTGTGAAAAAAATGAATCAATCATCAATCAACAAAATGCAGTGAATAAACAAAAGAGAAATCTAAATCACCCTTTGTGAGGTTTATGTTATGGGACAGTAGAAAAATGAAAAAAATCAGAAAACAGCCGTATCCCTGCTGAATGCGCACAAAAACAGAGACAAATAGAAAAACACATCCAAACAGTGAAATCATTGCAAAATCAAACACTGAAGGTATATAACTATATCTTATGAGATTTTAACTTTATTTGTGAGGTTTATGTTATGGGACAGTAGAAAAATGAAAAAAATTGCGAAAACAGCCGTATCCATGCTGAATGCGCACAAAAACAGAGACAAATAGAAAAACACATCCAAACAGTGAAATCAATATAAATTTACACACTGAGGGTACATCAATATACCTTATAAGATGTTAACTTCATATTATAGGACAGTAGAAAAAAGATTAAAATACCCTCGATCAGCCTTAGTCCCTGATACACATACGGAAAAATCAGACTCCTGGCTTAATGCCTTTAGGAATTATTACAAAAAACACACCACAGCGGCTGACCTTTGACCTTTCCAAAGGTTGCACGAGTCTGAAACTCGACACCCTGGATTAGCCTTAGTCCCTGATACACATACGGAAAAATCAGACTCCTGGCTTAATGCCTTTAGGAATTATTACAAAAAACACACCCGAACGGCTGACCTTTGACCTTTCCAAAGGTTGCACGGGTCTGAAACTCGGCACCCTGGATTAGCCTTAGTCCCTGATACACATACAGAAAAATCAGACTCCTGGCTAAATGCCTTTAGGAATTATTACAAAAAACACACCCGAACGGCTGACCATTGACCTTTCCGAAAGTTGCACAGGTCTGAAACTCGGCAACCGGGATAAGCTTTAGTCCCTGATACACATACGGAAAAATCAGACTCCTGACTCAATGCCTTTAGGAATTATTACAAAAAATACACCACAGTGGCTGACCTTTGACCTTTCCAAAGGTTGCACAGATCTGAAACTCAGCACCCTGGATCAGCCAGGAGTCCCTGATACACATACGGAGAAATCAGCATCCGGGCTCATTGCCTTTAGGAATTATTGAAGAAAAGACAGTTTCCCACCTTTCTTACGTTTGAATTTTACAGACTGTGTTTTTGGCAGTTTTTTTTGGCCAGGGGGAAAAAAGCCCAAAGTCCTGTGTCCAAAACTGAAAATCAGGTCATGTCAGACTCTATACAGTCTTAGACTCTTTGGCCAGACTCCTGTCTTAATGCCTTTAGGAATTATTACAAAAAACACACCCGAACGGCTGACCTTTGACCTTTCCAAAGGTTGCACGGGTCTGAAACTCGGCACCCTGGATTAGCCTTAGTCCCTGATACACATACAGAAAAATCAGACTCCTGGCTTAATGCCTTTAGGAATTATTACAAAAAACACACCCGAACGGCTAACCATTGACCTTTTCCGAAAGTTGCACAGGTCTGAAACTCGGCAACCGGGATAAGCTTTAGTCCCTGATACACATACGGAG
The DNA here is from genome assembly GCF_958295425.1 of Solea solea. Lineage (NCBI taxonomy): Eukaryota > Metazoa > Chordata > Actinopteri > Pleuronectiformes > Soleidae > Solea > Solea solea. The sequence continues at coordinate 31,361,361 of NC_081139.1, read as the reverse complement.
AAATCAGCATCCGGGCTCATTGCCTTTAGGAATTATTGAAGAAAAGACAGTTTCCCACCTTTCTTACGTTTGAATTTTACAGACTGTGTTTTTGGCAGTTTTTTTTGCCAGGGGGAAAAAAGCCCACAGTCCTGTGTCCAAAAACTGAAGACTCTATACAGTCTTAGACTCTTTGGCCAGAGTGGAAGTTTTGGAGGAACTACATTTCTACAGGTCGCAGGAGTGTGAATATTTCATATGTCGTTTGGGGTCCCAAGACGAGCAGAACGACGAGGGTACTTAGTATATCTTATAAGATGTTAACTTTATTTGTGAGGTTTATGTTATGGGACAGTAGAAAAATGAAAAAAAATCAGAAAACAGTCGTATTCCAGCTGAATGCGCACAAAAACAGACAAAAATAGAAAAACACATTCAAACATTGAAATCATTGCAAAATCAAACACTGAAGGTATATAACAATATCTTATAAGATGTTAACTTTATTTCTGAGGTTTATGTTATGGGACAGTAGAAAAATGAAAAAAAATCAGAAAACAGTCGTATTCCAGCTGAATGCGCACAAAAACAGACAAAAATAGAAAAACACATTCAAACAGTGAAATCATTGCAAAATCAAACACTGAAGGTATATAACTATATCTTATAAGATTTTAACTTTATTTGTGAGGTTTATGTTATGGGACAGTAGAAAAATGAAAAAAATTGCGAAAACAGCCGTATTTCTTCTGAATGCGCACAAAAACAGACACAAATAGAAAAACACATCCAAACAGTGAAATCATTATAAATTTAAACACTGAGGGTACATCAATATACCTTATAAGATGTTAACTTCATATTATAGGACAGTAGAAAAAAGATTAAAATACCCTCGATCAGCCTTAGTCCCTGATACACATACGGAAAAATCAGACTCCTGGCTTAATGCCTTTAGGAATTATTACAAAAAACACACCTAAACGGCTGACCTTTGACCTTTTCCGAAAGTTGCACAGGTCTGAAACTCGGCAACCGGGATAAGCTTTAGTCCCTGATACACATACGGAGAAATCAGCATCCGGGCTCATTGCCTTTAGGAATTATTGAAGAAAAGACAGTTTCCCACCTTTCTTACATTTGAATTTTACAGACTGTGTTTTTGGCAGTTTTTTTTGGCCAGGGGGAAAAAAGCCCACAGTCCTGTGTCCAAAAACTGAAGACTCTATACAGTCTTAGACTCTTTGGCCAGAGTGGAAGTTTTGGAGGGACTACATTTCTACAGGTCGCAGGAGTGTGAATATTTCATATGTCGTTTGGGGTCCCAAGACGAGCGGAACGACGAGGGTACATTAGTATATCTTATAAGATGTTAACTTTATTTGTGAGGTTTATGTTATGGGACAGTAGAAAAATGAAAAGAAATCAGAAAACAGTCGTATTCCAGCTGAATGCGCACAAAAACAGACAAAAATGGAAAACACATTCAAACAGTGAAATCATTGCAAAATCAAACACTGAAGGTATATAACTATATCTTATGAGATGTTAACTTTATTTGTGAGGTTTATGTTATGGGACAATAAAAAAATGAATAAAATCAGAAAACAGCCGTATCCCTGCTGAATGCACACAAAAACAGAGACAAATAGAAAAACACATCCAAACAGTGAAATCATTGCAAAATCAAACACTGAAGGTATATAACTATATCTTATAAGATTTTAACTTTATTTGTGAGGTTTATGTTATGGGAGAGTAGAAAAATGAAAAAAATCCGAAAACAGCCGTATCCCTGCTGAATGCGCACAAAAACAGACACAAATAGAAAAACACATCCAAACAGTGAAATCAATATAAATTTAAACACTGAGGGTACATCAATATACCTTATAAGATGTTAACTTCATATTATAGGACAGTAGAAAAAAGATTAAAATACCCTCGATCAGCCTTAGTCCCTGATACACATACGGAAAAATCAGACTCCTGGCTTAATGCCTTTAGGAATTATTACAAAAAACACACCTAAACGGCTGACCTTTGACCTTTTCCGAAAGTTGCACAGGTCTGAAACTCGGCAACCGGGATAAGCTTTAGTCCCTGATACACATACGGAGAAATCAGCATCCGGGCTCATTGCCTTTAGGAATTATTGAAGAAAAGACAGTTTCCCACCTTTCTTACATTTGAATTTTACAGACTGTGTTTTTGGCAGTTTTTTTTGGCCAGGGGGAAAAAAGCCCACAGTCCTGTGTCCAAAAACTGAAGACTCTATACAGTCTTAGACTCTTTGGCCAGAGTGGAAGTTTTGGAGGGACTACATTTCTACAGGTCGCAGGAGTGTGAATATTTCATATGTCGTTTGGGGTCCCAAGACGAGCGGAACGACGAGGGTACATTAGTATATCTTATAAGATGTTAACTTTATTTGTGAGGTTTATGTTATGGGACAATAAAAAAATGAATAAAATCAGAAAACAGCCGTATCCCTGCTGAATGCACACAAAAACAGAGACAAATAGAAAAACACATCCAAACAGTGAAATCATTGCAAAATCAAACACTGAAGGTATATAACTATATCTTATAAGATTTTAACTTTATTTGTGAGGTTTATGTTATGGGAGAGTAGAAAAATGAAAAAAATTGCGAAAACAGCCGTATCCCTGCTGAATGCGCACAAAACCAGACACAAATAGAAAAACACATCCAAACAGTGAAATCAATATAAATTTAAACACTGAGGGTACATCAATATACCTTATAAGATGTTAACTTCATACTATAGGACAGTAGAAAAAAGATTAAAATACCCTCGATCAGCCTTAGTCCCTGATACACATACGGAAAAATCAGACTCCTGGCTCAATGCCTTTAGGAATTATTACAAAAAACACACCACAGCGGCTGACCTTTGACCTTTCCAAAGGTTGCACGGGTCTGAAACTCGACACCCTGGATTAGCCTTAGTCCCTGATACACATACGGAAAAATCAGACTCCTGGCTTAATGCCTTTAGGAATTATTACAAAAAACACACCCGAACGGCTGACCTTTGACCTTTCCAAAGGTTGAACGGGTCTGAAACTCGGCACCCTGGATTAGCCTTAGTCCCTGATACACATACAGAAAAATCAGACTCCTGGCTAAATTCCTTTAGGAATTATTACAAAAAACACAACCGAACGGCTGACCATTGACCTTTCCGAAAGTTGCACAGGTCTGAAACTCGGCAACCGGGATAAGCTTTAGTCCCTGATACACATACGGAAAAATCAGACTCCTGACTCAATGCCTTTAGGAATTATTACAAAAAATACACCACAGTGGCTGACCTTTGACCTTTCCAAAGGTTGCACAGATCTGAAACTCAGCACCCTGGAACAGCCAGGAGTCCCTGATACACATACGGAGAAATCAGCATCCGGGCTCATTGCCTTTAGGAATTATTGAAGAAAAGACAGTTTCCCACCTTTCTTACGTTTGAATTTTACAGACTGTGTTTTTGGCAGTTTTTTTTGGCCAGGGGGAAAAAAGCCCAAAGTCCTGTGTCCAAAACTGAAAATCAGGTCATGTCAGACTCTATACAGTCTTAGACTCTTTGGCCAGACTCCTGGCTTAATGCCTTTAGGAATTATTACAAAAAACACACCCGAACGGCTGACCTTTGACCTTTCCAAAGGTTGCACGGGTCTGAAACTCGGCACCCTGGATTAGCCTTAGTCCCTGATACACATACAGAAAAATCAGACTCCTGGCTTAATGCCTTTAGGAATTATTACAAAAAACACACCCGAACGGCTAACCATTGACCTTTTCCGAAAGTTGCACAGGTCTGAAACTCGGCAACCGGGATAAGCTTTCGTCCCTGATACACATACGGAGAAATCAGCATCCGGGCTCATTGCCTTTAGGAATTATTGAAGAAAAGACAGTTTCCCACCTTTCTTACGTTTGAATTTTACAGACTGTGTTTTTGGCAGTTTTTTTTGGCCAGGGGGAAAAAAGCCCACAGTCCTGTGTCCAAAAACTGAAGACTCTATACAGTCTTAGACTCTTTGGCCAGAGTGGAAGTTTTGGAGGAACTACATTTCTACAGGTCGCAGGAGTGTGAATATTTCATATGTCGTTTGGGGTCCCAAGACGAGCAGAACGACGAGGGTACTTAGTATATCTTATAAGATGTTAACTTTATTTGTGAGGTTTATGTTATGGGACAGTAGAAAAATGAAAAAAAATCAGAAAACAGTCGTATTCCAGCTGAATGCGCACAAAAACAGACAAAAATAGAAAAACACATTCAAACATTGAAATCATTGCAAAATCAAACACTGAAGGTATATAACAATATCTTATAAGATGTTAACTTTATTTCTGAGGTTTATGTTATGGGACAGTAGAAAAATGAAAAAAAATCAGAAAACAGTCGTATTCGAGGTGAATGCGCACAAAAACAGACAAAAATAGAAAAACACATTCAAACAGTGAAATCATTGCAAAATCAAACACTGAAGGTATATAACTATATCTTATAAGATTTTAACTTTATTTGTGAGGTTTATGTTATGGGACAGTAGAAAAATGAAAAAAATTGCGAAAACAGCCGTATTCCTTCTGAATGCGCACAAAAACAGACACAAATAGAAAAACACATCCAAACAGTGAAATCATTATAAATTTAAACACTGAGGGTACATCAATATACCTTATAAGATGTTAACTTCATATTATAGGACAGTAGAAAAAAGATTAAAATACCCTCGATCAGCCTTAGTCCCTGATACACATACGGAAAAATCAGACTCCTGGCTTAATGCCTTTAGGAATTATTACAAAAAACACACCTAAACATCAGAGCAGACATCCCCCCCATTCTCCCCTGCACATCGGAGGAACAGCGGTGGAAGTGGTCTCCAGCTTCAGGTACCTGGGCGTGCATCTCAAGGACGACCTCACCTGGAGCAGCAACACTTCCAGCCTGGTCCGGAAGGCACACCAGCGCCTCTACTTCCTCAGGAGGCTGAGACGCGCTGGACTAGGAAGGTCAGCCCTTATCACCTTCTACAGATGTGTAGTGGAGAGTGTCCTGTGCTCCTGCATCACTGTGTGGCACGGCAGCTGCTCTGCAGCAGAGTGGTGAAAGCTGCACAGAGAACCGTGGGCAGCAGCCTCCCCACCATCACGGACATCTTCACCTCCAGATGCAGGAAAAGGGCTACCTGCATCATGAGAGATCCCACTCACCCGGCACACACACTGTTCACCCCCCTCCCCTCAGGCAGGAGGCTACGGAGCATCAAGAGCAGCACTACGAGACTGAGGAACAGCTTCTTCCCTGGAGCTGTCAGACTCCTTAACTCTCTGTAACCCCATAGCCCTGCTGCCCCCACCCCCCACGTACTGTACTTTGCACATGCCCCCAGTACCGTACACACCCTTGCACCAAATTCTTTTTTGCACAGCACCTTACCTCCAGAGGTTTAAAGTTTTGATCTCTTTTAATTTATATTTTGTTAAGTTAAACTGTTGGTTCTTATTTCTTATTTTCTTATTCTTCTTATTGCTGGGCCGACCGGGTTCTGGAGAGACTGATTTTCGTTCTGACCTCATGTCTAATGTGTGTTAGTATGACAATGAAGAAATCTTGAATCTTGAATCTTGAATCTTGAATCTAAACGGCTGACCTTTGACCTTTCCGAAGGTTACACAGGTCTGAAACTCGGCACCCTAGATTAGCCTTAGTCCCTGATACACATACGGAAAAATCAGACTCCTGGCTCAATGCCTTTAGGAATTATTACAAAAAACACACCCGAATGGCTGACCATTGACCTTTCCGAAGGTTGCACAGGTCTGAAACTCGGCTACCGGGATAATCTTTAGTCCCTGATACACATACGGAAAGATCAGACTCCTGACTCAATGCCTTTAGGAATTATTACAAAAAACACACCCGAACGGCTGACCATTGACCTTTCCGAAGGTTGCACAGGCCTGAAACTCTGCACCCGGGATAAGCCTAAATCCCTGATACACATACGGAAAAATCAGACTCCTGGCTCAATGCCTTTAGGAATTATTACAAAAAACACACCCGAACGGCTGACCATTGACCTTTCCGAAGGTTGCACAGGTCTGAAACTCGGCAACCGGGATAAGCTTTAGTCCCTGATACACATACGGAGAAAACAGACTCCTGACTCAATGCCTTTAGGAATTATTACAAAAAACACACCCGAACGGCTGACCATTGACCTTTCCGAAGGTTGCACAGGTCTGAAACTCTGCATCCGGGATAATCTTTAGTCCCTGATACACATACGGAAAGATCAGACTCCTGACTCAATGCCTTTAGGAATTATTACAAAAAACACACCCGAACGGCTGACCATTGACCTTTCCGAAGGTTGCACAGGTCTGAAACTCTGCATCCGGGATAATCTTTAGTCCCTGATACACATACGGAAAGATCAGACTCCTGACTCAATGCCTTTAGGAATTATTACAAAAAACACACCCGAACGGCTGACCATTGACCTTTCCGAAGGTTGCACAGGCCTGAAACTCTGCACCCGGGATAAGCCTAAATCCCTGATACACATACGGAAAAATCAGACTCCTGGCTCAATGCCTTTAGGAATTATTACAAAAAACACACCCGAACGGCTGACCATTGACCTTTCCGAAGGTTGCACAGGTCTGAAACTCGGCAACCGGGATAAGCTTTAGTCCCTGATACACATACGGAGAAAACAGACTCCTGACTCAATGCCTTTAGGAATTATTACAAAAAACACACCCGAACGGCTGACCATTGACCTTTCCGAAGGTTACACAGGTCTGAAACTCTGCATCCGGGATAAGCCGAAATCCCTGATACACATACGGAAAAATCAGACTCCTGGCTCAATGCCTTTAGGAATTATTACAAAAAACACACCTGAACGGCTGACCATTGACCTTTCCGAAGGTTGCACAGGTCTGAAACTCTGCACCGGGGATAAGCCTAAATCCCTGATACACATACGGAAAAATCAGACTCCTGGCTCAATGCCTTTAGGAATTATTACAAAAAACACACCAGAACGGCTGACCATTGACCTTTCCGAAGGTTGCACAGGTCTGAAACGCGGCACCCTAGATCAGCCTTAGTCCCTGATACACATACGGAAAAATCAGACTCCTGGCTTAAGGCCTTTAGGAATTATTACAAAAAACACACCCGAACGGCTGACCTATGACCTTTCCAAAGGTTGCACGGGTCTGAAACTTGGAACCCTGGATAAGCCTTAGTCCCTGATACAGATACGGAAAAATCAGACCACTGGCTCAATGCCTTTAGGAATTATTACAAAAAACACATCCGAACGGCTGACCATTGACCTTTCCGAAGGTTGCACAGGTCTGAAACTCTGCACCGGGGATAAGCCTAAATCCCTGATACACATACGGAAAGATCAGACTCCTGACTCAATGCTTTTAGGAATTATTACAAAAAACACACCGGAACGGCTGACCATTGACCTTTCCGAAGGTTGCACAGGCCTGAAACTCTGCACCCGGGATAAGCCTAAATCCCTGATACACAGGTCCCTGACTTCTGTAAATTTGTCAGGGATCAAATCAAACTATTCTGTGAAACAAACTGTCCTTCTTCCCCTAATAGTTTCATACTATGGGATACATTAAAAGCTTATTTAAGAGGACAAATAATCTCATATACAAAAGGACTTAAAAAATCATATGTAGCAGAAGTGGAAAAATTTGAAAAAGAAATTCTTGGGCTGGAAAAAGACTTTCAGCAACATAGGGATAAGAAGATATACAGTTTATTGGTAAAAAGAAAACTCAAGTATAATACACTATGCACTTATAGGGCTGAGAAAGACATTTTGAGAACGAAACAAAGGTACTACGAACTGGGGGAGAAGGCTCATAAAGTCCTATCCTGGCAATTAAAGAAAGAGGAGAGTTCAAAAACAATTAACCAAATTGAAGACGAACATGGCTGTATTACACAGAACCCAAAAGAAATAAATGAAACTTTTAAAAAGTTTTATGTTAATTTATACAAGTCGGAATCACCAGAAGATCTGTCCACAATAGATACATTCTTAAATAATATTGATTTGCCTAAACTGAGTCAAGACGACCAGAGGTATTTAGATTCACCATTTACCTCCAAAGAGATCGAAAACGCTCTAGCAACGCTGCAATCTAATAAATCACCAGGGGAGGATGGGTTTCCCCCCGAATTTTATAAAGAGTTTAAGGATTTGCTTATACCTCTCCTTATGGATGTAATTAATCTAGCATCTAAAACACAAAGCCTCCCTGATTCATTTTCAATGGCTATAATTACAGTGATCCATAAAAAAAACAAAGACCCCTTAAAATGCTCCTCTTTCCGACCAATTTCACTCTTGAATGCGGATTATAAATTGTTTTCTAAAGCTATAGCAAACAGGTTGAGTGAATTCTTACCAAAATTGATAAACCGAGACCAGGTTGGCTTTATCCAGAAGAGATCCTCTGCCAATAACATGTGTAGGTTACTTAACGTTATTCATATGGCAACCTCCAGTACTGAACCTAGTATAGCCGTTACGCTGGACGCGGAAAAGGCCTTTGATAGGCTTGAGTGGCCCTATCTATTCAAGGTTCTATCTAAATTTGGATTTGGCTCCTATTTTATTAATTGGGTCAGAATGCTGTATAAGAATCCACAGGCCAGAATAATTACTAATGGACAAATGTCCACTGTCTTCCCCCTCAGTAGATCGAGCAGACAAGGGTGTCCCTTATCCCCTGGGCTTTTCGTTATAGCTATTGAACCTCTGGCCGAGACAATCAGACACGATTCAGAGATAAAAGGTGTGAAAGTGGACCAGACGATACATAAAATCAATCTGATGGCAGATGATATAATTCTGTATTTAACAAAACCATCTGATTCCCTTGCTAAATTGAAAACCGTTTTGCATGCATTTGGATATGTCTCTGGATATAAGGTAAATTACGATAAATGTGAAATTCTTCCACTTTCAAATTTTGACTACACTGAACATCAGCAAAGAGGTCCATTTAAATGGTCTCCAAGCGGGATAAGATACCTTGGAATTATGGTGGATAACAACCTTAAAAATGTGTACAAACTCAACTACTCACCACTAGTTAGTCGAATAATAGAGGATTTACAGAAATGGATGAGCTTACCTATCACTTTGATCGGCCGAATAAATTGCATTAAAATGAATATATTACCAAGGCTGCAGTACCTCTTTCAGTCCTTACCAATCCCAGTGCCATCCAGCTTTTTTAAAAACCTGAATAAACATATTAGACAATTCATATGGAATGGTAAGACTCCAAGGGTTTCAATGGAAAAACTTACATGGGATTATAAACTGGGGGGTCTTCGACTGCCTAACCTTGAAAAGCATTATTTATATTTATTAACCCTGTTTTGACCCATATCATCAAAACATGGCATGAAGTCCGGAAAAATACTGGACTAAAAAATATATTTCACCCAGGACACCATTGAAACAGAACAAACTCATACCTATGTCAGTGGATAATAAGATCCTGGAAACGTGGCACCAGAAAGGGATTCATCATTTGGAGGACTGTTATAAGGATGGATGCCTGATGTCTTTTGAGGACCTAAGGAGGAAATATGATCTGTCCAGTAGAAACTTTTTTTGTTATTTACAGTTAAGATCATTTCTTAAATCTGTTTTGGGATCTGAAATGACTTTACCCATGCTCAGCGATCTGGAAAAACTGCTTCAGGAGGGTAACGCACCCCGTCTTATTGCAAAAGTCTACTCCCTCTTGATGGATGATGCTCCAAAACCAGGTTTACATAAATCAAGGGAGAAATGGGAGTCTGACTTGGGTGTGACAATGGGTACAGAGCTCTGGGCTGAATTGTGTCAAAAAAGTCTAACTGCCACTCTTAATTCTAGATACAGGCTGACTTATTATAACTTTCTTCATCAAACCTATCTTACGCCACAGAAATTACATAAATATAAACCTGAGATATCCAACCTGTGCTTTAGATGTAGTATAGAAGAGGGTTCATTCCTACACTGCACTTGGTTATGCACAAAACTTAACACATTCTGGCATGATTTCTCTGGCATCATGACAAAACTCCTAGGACTACATCTCCCATTAGATCCTCAAACCTGCTTATTAGGAGATACTACAAATATTAATGCACGATTAAGAAAAGCTCAAAAGAGGTTCCTCTCTTAGCCTTAGTCCCTGATGCACATACGGAAAAATCAGACTCCTGGCTCAATGCCTTTAGGAATTATTACAAAAAAAACACCCGAACGGCTGACCATTGACCTTTCCGAGGGTTGCACAGGTCTGAAACTCGGCAACCGGGATAAGCTTTAGTCCCTGATACACATACAGAAAAATCAGACTCCTGGGTTAAGGCCTTTAGGAATTATTCGAAAAAACACACCCGAACGGCTGACCTTTGACCTTTCCAAAGGTTGCACAGGCCTGAAACTCTGCACCCGGGATAAGCCTAAATCCCTGATACACATACGGAAAAATCAGACTCCTGGCTCAATGCCTTTAGGAATTATTACAAAAAACACACCCGAACGGCTGACCTTTGACCTTTCCAAAGGTTGCACGGGTCTGAAACTTGGCACCCTGGATAAGCCTTAGTCCCTGATACAGATACGGAAAAATCAGACCACTGGCTGAATGCCTTTAGGAATTATTACAAAAAACACACCCGAACGGCTGACCATTGACCTTTCCCAAGGTTGCACAGGTCTGAAACTCTGCACCCGGGATAAGCCTAAATCCCTGATACACATACGGAAAAATCAGACTCCTGGCTCAATGCCTTTAGGAATTATTACAAAAAACACACCAGAGCGGCTGACCTTTGACCTTTTCCAAAGGTTGCACAGGTCTGAAACTCGGCACCCTGGATCAGCCAGGAGTCCCTGATACACATACGGAGAAATCAGCCTCCGGGCTCATTGCCTTTAGGAATTATTGAAGAAAAGACAGTTTCCCACCTTTCTTACGTTTGAATTTTACAGACTGTGTTTTTGGCAGTTTTTTTTGGCCGGGGGAAAAAAGCCCAAAGTCCTGTATCCAAAAACTGAAAATCAGGTCATGTCAGACTCTATACAGTCTTACCCTGGATTTCCACTGGACGCGGAACGGCCGTGGAACGGCCGCGGCGCGGTTCTGCTTCGTCCTCTCCCAAACGTCAATCCCCACCGGGCGCGTTACGGCAGCGGCGCGGAGCCTTGGGAGCCAGCGGTATTCACGGAAGATCGCGCGATAATCTCGAATGGACGCGAGATCCCGCGATAGACTGTGTGTATAAAGGAAACAACAACAACAACACAGCTTCTTTCATTTCTCCACTTCCATAATCAGTCTCTCGTCGTCCTTTGTCTCCGAGACCCTCGGATCAAATGACTGTTGACCTGGGAGCACCGTGACGTTGAGGTGAAGTTGTGACCTGCGTATTGTGTTTTATTTTGAAAGGGGGGCGGAAAGTGTTTTACTTTGATACTGTGTCGGACTTCCTGTCTTGTGCGATCTGCTTCGTTGAAATTTACGAGGTTCAGCAGCGGCAACGGAAAAAATAGAACTGATTCCTATCGATAGCGCTGCGGCGCGGCGAGCCGCTTCTGGGCCGCTGCTGATCCGGGCCGCAGTGCGGCCGGTGGGAATGCTCACATTGATTAGAATGGAAGCGATTAGCAACGGCTACCGTTCCGCGGCCGTTCCGCGGCCGTTCCGCGGCCGTTCCGCGTCCAGTGGAAATCCAGGGTTAGACCCTTTTGGCCAGAGTGAAAGAGGAACTACAGGTCGCAGGAGTGTGAATATTTCATATGTCGTTTGGGGTCCCAAGACGAGCGGAACGACGAAGGTACATTAGTATATCTTATAAGATGTTAACTTTATTTGTGAGGTTTATGTTATGGGACAGTAGAAAATGAAAAAAAATCAGAAAACAGCCTTATCTCAGCTGAATGCGAACACAAACAGACACTTGTAGAAAAACACATCCAAACAGTGAAATCATTGCAAAATCAAACAGTGAGTGTACAGAACTAAATCTTTTAAGATGTTAACTTCATTTGTGAGGTTTATGTTATGGGACAGCAGAAAAATTAAAAAAATCCGGAAACAGCCTTATCTCAGCTGAATGCGCACACAAACAGACACTTGTAGAAAAACACATCCCAACAGTGAAATCAATGCAAAATCAAACAGTAAGTGTACAGAACTAAATCTTTTAAGATGTTAAGTTCATTTGTGAGGTTTATGTTATGGGACAGCAGAAAAATTAAAAAATCCGGAAACAGCCTTATCTCAGCTGAATGCGCACACAAACAGACACCAATAGAAAAACACATCCAAACAGTGAAATCATTGCAAAATCAAACAGTGAGTGTACAGAACTAAATCTTTTAAGATGTTAACTTCATTTGTGAGGTTTATGTTATGGGACAGCAGAAAAATTAAAAAAATCCGTAAACAGCCTTATCTCAGCTGAATGCGCACACAAACAGACACTTGTAGAAAAACACATCCCAACAATGAAACCATTGCAGAATCAAACACTGAGGGTACAGAACTAAATATTTTAAGATGTTAACTTCATTTGTGAGGTTTATGTTATGGGACAGCAGAAAAATTAAAAAAATCCGGAAACAGCCTTATCTCAGCTGAATGCGCACACAAACAGACTTCAATAGAGAAACACATCCAAACAGTGAAATCAATGCAAAATCAAACAGTGAGTGTACAGAACTAAATCTTTTAAGATGTTAACTTCATTTGTGAGGTTTATGTTATGGGACAGCAGAAAAATTAAAAAAATCCGTAAACAGCCTTATCTCAGCTGAATGCGCACACAAACAGACTTCAATAGAAAAACACATCCAAACAGTGAAATCATTGCAAAATCAAACACTGAGGGTAAAGAAGTATATCTTATAAGATGTTAAGTTCATTTGTGAGGTTTATGTTATGGGACAGCAGAAAAATGAAAAAAATCCGTAAACAGCCTTATCTCAGCTGAATGCGCACACAAACAGACACTTGTAGAAAAACACATCCCAACAGTGAAATCATTACAAAATCAAACACTGAGGGTACAGAACTAAATCTTTTAAGATGTTAACTTCATTTGTGAGGTTTATGTTATGGGACAGCAGAAAAATTTAAAAAATCCGTAAACAGCCTTATCTCAGCTGAATGCGCACACAAACAGACACCAATAGAAAAACACATCCAAACAGTGAAATCTTTGCAAAATTAAACACTGAGGGTAAAGAAGTATATCTTATAAGATGTTAAGTTCATTTGTTAGGTTTATATTATGGGAAAGTAGAAAAATGAAAAAAATCCGAAAACAGCCTTATCTCAGCTGTATGCGCACACAAACAGACACCAATAGAAAAACACATCCAAACAGTGAAATCAATGCAAAATCAAACAGTGAGTGTACAGAACTAAATCTTTTAAGATGTTAAGTTCATTTGTTAGGTTTATATTATGGGAAAGTAGAAAAATGAAAAAAATCCGAAAACAGCCTTATCTCAGCTGTATGCGCACACAAACAGACACCAATAGAAAAACACATCCAAACAGTGAAATCAATGCAAAATCAAACAGTGAGTGTACAGAACTAAATCTTTTAAGATGTTAACTTCATTTGTGAGGTTTATGTTATGGGACAGCAGAACAATTAAAAAAATCCGTAAACAGCCTTATCTCAGCTGAATGCGCACACAAACAGACTTCAATAGAAAAACACATCCAAACAGTGAAATCATTGCAAAATCAAACACTGAGGGTAAAGAAGTATATCTTATAAGATGTTAAGTTCATTTGTGAGGTTTATGTTATGGGACAGCAGAAAAATGAAAAAAATCCGTAAACAGCCTTATCTCAGCTGAATGCGCACACAAACAGACACTTGTAGAAAAACACATCCCAACAGTGAAATCATTGCAAAATCAAACACTGAGGGTACAGAACTAAATCTTTTAAGATGTTAACTTCATTTGTGAGGTTTATGTTATGGGACAGCAGAAAAATGAAAAAAATCCGGAAACAGCCTTATCTCAGCTGAATGCGCACACAAACAGACACCAATAGAAAAACACATCCAAACAGTGAAATCATTGCAAAATCAAACAGTGAGTGTACAGAACTAAATCTTTTAAGATGTTAACTTCATTTGTGAGGTTTATGTTATGGGACAGCAGAAAAATTAAAAAAATCCGTAAACAGCCTTATCTCAGCTGAATGCGCACACAAACAGACACCAATAGAAAAAGACATCTAAACAGTGAAATCTTTGCAAAATTAAACACTGAGGGTAAAGAAGTATATCTTATAAGATGTTAAGTTCATTTGTTAGGTTTATATTATGGGAAAGTAGAAAAATGAAAAAAATCCGAAAACAGCCTTATCTCAGCTGTATGCGCACACAAACAGACACCAATAGAAAAACACATCCAAACAGTGAAATCAATGCAAAATCAAACAGTGAGTGTACAGAACTAAATATTTTAAGATGTTAACTTCATTTGTGAGGTTTATGTTATGGGACAGCAGAAAAATGAAAAAAATCCGAAAACAGCCTTATCTCAGCTGTATGCGCACACAAACAGACACTAATAGAAAAACACATCCAAACAGTGAAATCAATGCAAAATCAAACAGTGAGTGTACAGAACTAAATCTTTTAAGATGTTAACTTCATTTGTGAGGTTTATGTTATGGGACAGCAGAAAAATTTAAAAAATCCGGAAACAGCCTTATCTCAGCTGAATGCGCACACAAACAGACTTCAATAGAAAAACACATCCCAACAGTGAAATCATTGCAAAATCAAACACTGAGGGTACAGAACTAAATCTTTTAAGATGTTAACTTAATTTGTGAGGTTTATGTTATGGGACAGCAGAAAAATTAAAAAAAATCCGGAAACAGCCTTATCTCAGCTGAATGCGCACACAAACAGACTTCAATAGAAAAACACATCCCAACAGTGAAATCATTGCAAATCAAACAGTGAGTGTACAGAACTAAATCTTTTAAGATGTTAACTTCATTTGTGAGGTTTATGTTATGGGACAGCAGAAAAATGAAAAAAATCCGGAAACAGCCTTATCTCAGCTGAATGCGCACACAAACAGACACTTGTAGAAAAACACATCCAAACAGTGAAATCTTTGCAAAATTAAACACTGAGGGTAAAGAAGTATATCTTATAAGATGTTAAGTTCATTTGTTAGGTTTATATTATGGGACAGCAGAAAAATTAAAAAAATCCGTAAACAGCCTTATCTCAGCTGAATGCGCACACAAACAGACACTTGTAGAAAAACACATCCCAACAGTGAAATCATTGCAAAATCAAACACTGAGGGTACAGAACTAAATCTTTTAAGATGTTAACTTCATTTGTGAGGTTTATGTTATGGGACAGCAGAAAAATTAAAAAAATCCGTAAACAGCCTTATCTCAGGTGAATGCGCACACAAACAGACACTTGTAGAAAAACACATCCAAACAGTGAAATCTTTGCAAAATTAAACACTGAGGGTAAAGAAGTATATCTTATAAGATGTTAAGTTCATTTGTTAGGTTTATATTATGGGAATGTAGAAAAATGAAAAAAATCCGAAAACAGCCTTATCTCAGCTGAATGCGCACACAAACAGACACCAATAGAAAAACACATCCAAACAGTGAAATCAATGCAAAATCAAACAGTGAGTGTACAGAACTAAATCTTTTAAGATGTTAACTTCATTTGTGAGGTTTATGTTATGGGACAGCAGAAAAATGAAAAAAATCCGTAAACAGCCTTATCTCAGCTGAATGCGCACACAAACAGACACTTGTAGAAAAACACATCCCAACAGTGAAATCATTGCAAAATCAAACACTGAGGGTACAGAACTAAATCTTTTAAGATGTTAACTTCATTTGTGAGGTTTAGGTTATGGGACAGCAGAAAAATTAAAAAAAATCCGTAAACAGCCTTATCTCAGCTGAATGCGCACACAAACAGACACCAATAGAAAAACACATCCAAACAGTGAAATCTTTGCAAAATTAAACACTGAGGGTAAAGAAGTATATCTTATAAGATGTTAAGTTCATTTGTTAGGTTTATATTATGGGAAAGTAGAAAAATGAAAAAAATCCGAAAACAGCCTTATCTCAGCTGTATGCGCACACAAACAGACACCAATAGAAAAACACATCCAAACAGTGAAATCAATGCAAAATCAAACAGTGAGTGTACAGAACTAAATCTTTTAAGATGTTAACTTCATTTGTGAGGTTTAGGTTATGGGACAGCAGAAAAATTAAAAAAATCCGAAAACAGCCTTATCTCAGCTGAATGCGCACACAAACAGACACTTGTAGAAAAACACATCCAAACAGTGAAATCATTGCAAAATCAAACACTGAGGGTACAGAACTAAATCTTTTAAGATGTTAACTTCATTTGTGAGGTTTATGTTATGGGACAGGAGAAAAATTTAAAAAATCCGGAAACAGCCTTATCTCAGCTGAATGCGCACACAAACAGACACCAATAGAAAAACACATCCAAACAGTGAAATCTTTGCAAAATTAAACACTGAGGGTAAAGAAGTATATCTTATAAGATGTTAAGTTCATTTGTTAGGTTTATATTATGGGAAAGTAGAAAAATGAAAAAAATCCGAAAACAGCCTTATCTCAGCTGTATGCGCACACAAACAGACACCAATAGAAAAACACATCCAAACAGTGAAATCAATGCAAAATCAAACAGTGAGTGTACAGAACTAAATCTTTTAAGATGTTAACTTCATTTGTGAGGTTTAGGTTATGGGACAGCAGAAAAATTAAAAAAATCCGTAAACAGCCTTATCTCAGCTGAATGCGCACACAAACAGACACTTGTAGAAAAACACATCCCAACAATGAAACCATTGCAGAATCAAACACTGAGGGTACAGAACTAAATATTTTAAGATGTTAACTTCATTTGTGAGGTTTATGTTATGGGACAGCAGAAAAATTAAAAAAATCCGGAAACAGCCTTATCTCAGCTGAATGCGCACACAAACAGACTTCAATAGAGAAACACATCCAAACAGTGACATCTTTGCAAAATTAAACACTGAGGGTAAATAAGTATATCTTATAAGATGTTAAGTTCATTTGTTAGGTTTATATTATGGGAATGTAGAAAAATGAAAAAAATCCGAAAACAGCCTTATCTCAGCTGAATGCGCACACAAACAGACACTTGTAGAAAAAACACATCCAAACAGTGAAATCATTGCAAAATCAAACACTGAGGGTACAGAACTAAATCTTTTAAGATGTTAACTTCATTTGTGAGGTTTATGTTATGGGACAGCAGAAAAATTAAAAAAATCCGGAAACAGCCTTATCTCAGCTGAATGCGCACACAAACAGACACCAATAGAAAAACACATCCAAACAGTGAAATCTTTGCAAAATTAAACACTGAGGGTAAAGAAGTATATCTTATAATATGTTAAGTTCATTTGTTAGGTTTATATTATGGGAAAGTAGAAAAATGAAAAAAATCCGGAAACAGCCTTATCTCAGCTGAATGCGCACACAAACAGACACCAATAGAAAAACACATCCCAACAGTGAAATCTTTGCAAAATCAAACACTGAGGGTACAGAACTAAATCTTTTAAGTTCTTAACTTCATTTGTGAGGTTTATGTTATGGGACAGCAGAAAAATTTAAAAAATCCGGAAGAGCCTTATCTCAGCTGAATGCGCACACAAACAGACACCAATAGAAAAACACATCCCAACAGTTAAATCTTTGCAAAATCAAACAGTGAGTGTACAGAACTAAATCTTTTAAGATGTGAACTTCATTTGTGAGGTTTATATTATGGGACAGCAGAAAAATTTAAAAAAATCCGGAAACAGCCATATCTCAGCAGAATGCGCTTACAAACAGACACCAATAGAAAAACACATCCGTGAAATCATTGCAAAATCAAACACTGAGAGTACATAAGTATATCTTATAAGATGTACATTTCATTTGTTCAGTTAACTGTATGGTTATTTGTCATAATCAAACTTCAAAAAAATATTTCTACAATGTTTTTTTCAACAAATGTTGCTTTCACAGCACACATTATTGTTGTAATCATATCATTATTATTAATATTATTATTATTATCGCTGTTAATATTATTATTGTTATCATCACCATCATTATATTTATATCATTAATACATTGACATTATATTAACATAAAAAAACAAAAACTCGCGCACTCATTCTATTGGGAACAATGACATGATGATGCTGTAGGGCCACCTTCAGCATTCGCTTCCGATTTTCATTAAGTTTCGATTCCACCTTAAAAAAAATGCACGTTTCGGCCAGTAGGGAGAAGTGCAAATTCAGGAATGGTTGCAATAGAATTCAGTCAGCATTCATATTTGAGATGGACTTTCTCCTATAGTCCAAAGTAGATATGGACATATAGGGGATCACTGGAAAAATAAGGAGCTGTAGCATGCAAAGCAGGTGACATATTTCATGTGAAATCATATTAGGCCACTAGAGGGCAGTGCAAAGTCACAAATTGTTGCAAAATAATTGTCAAAATCTTGACTTTTGAGCTTGATTTTCTCCAAAATTCTCAAACCAGGAAAATTCATCACAAATACCCGATCACGATATGACAATATCAAAATTCTAAGATCATATCTTGTCTCATGTCATGATATAGCTATAATATTGTCATGCCTTCCTCATCATAGTTCACATTCCATTTGTCAGAGATAAAATATGAATCCATAACCCATTTTGAGAGGCAGGTTCTCATAAGGTTGGGATGTGTCAACTATTTGGGTTGCCACTAGACTCCCCTGTTTAAATGTAGGAGTTTAGTATTTTGGGCAACACCATGTTAGTTTTTGAAACCAGAAACAACCATAGTTATAAGAGAAGGGATGGATACTGATAGCTTGTCCACTACAAATCCACCTATAACTGCAACTTTGCAAACATGAAATGCAGAGCTGTCAATCACACACTGACAGCTCTGCATTTAAATGTAAAATTAAATTTACATTGTGGACATGCAGCTCTACTGAAGAGGAACTAAGACCATAAACCCTTTAGAACAATGTATGCAGGGCACCAGACTAACTTTTTACTAGGAGCACAGTAGCCCCCCCTATAACTGAATGTTTTAGGAGAGCAAGCAGAACATTTAGGGGCGCACACCTTAAACATTTCCTCTCATTTTCACTGTATTACTGATCAATACTCCGATAATAATTGAATAAATTGCAATGTGCTGTTTAGAATTCCCAGTGAATTTTTATTGTGCACTTGTTTGTTAAAGAATAACATCACATAAGAGACATTAAGTGTACATAAAATACCATCACTGTCACTACAGTACAATTATTAACTAGAAGTGGCCCGGTACTGTCCAGTACACAGAAACGGCACTTTTATTTGTGTACTGGCACATTTCACAAGATGCCGGTAAGCTCTTATCAGTCCACTTGATTATGGTCCAGAGCAATAATGTCTCAGGGTACACTATGTGACGTTCACCTGTTCTCGCAAAAGTCAAGTGTTTATTCCTTGAGTTTGGAGTTTTTATTTTCTATCTAATCTCTATCTGGAAGACGACCGCTGTGGCGACCATCATCATGCTTCAAAAGCATGAGTTAGCTCATCCACACACTCATACTTTCTGATATAATAAAAATAAACATGGAGCTGGCAAGTTGAGGCTTGAAAATATCAGAGGAAGATGCACAGAAGGGATTAAGCTGGGCAATAGCCCGGTATCCTGGACTCTTGCTCAAAAATTAATAAATTGATAAAGTTGAACCTGAATTTTCCTTAACACTAAAACAAGGCCAGACCAAAAGTTTCACTCCCAGGGCTGGAGTATGCCAGGTGTAATATTATTAGATATTAATGTAGATGTGATGCAATAATTTGATGCACAAGCCTGTTTTCTTTGTGTATTACCTTAATGACTCTGTCCTGGCAGTGCTGGATGATCTTACACAGCTCCTCTGTACCCTGAGACTCGAGACTCTGATGAAGGATCTGCTCAAACATCTAGTAAAACACAATTTGTAGTTTTGTACCTAACTTTGTGACATACATGCATGTAACACCAGACAAACTGACTCATATAGGAATATCCCATGAAATAATGTGATAATGTTATTTATCACATGTGGACCCAGGTCCACAGTCTGTATTGTGGCATGTTTAACTGTTTAACTGTCCACTGAGTTATCAAACCGCCAAAAGATGTTCGCCTTTAGTTCTACTGTGTCCTTGATCAATGCCACAGTCAGAACCTCATCATTCAACTATTTGACAAACTCTCGTCAAACAGGAGCTACAGTGTAGGAAAATGATCAAGCAATATAATGAGTGTCAATAAAATGATTAGCTCTCATAGAAACTTCCCATTGTGTGAACCAGTTAACCAATAACCTATATCAGACTGGTTAGTCAGTAGTTGAGGTTTCACCTCTCTCATGGGGATCTGGGCCCTTTGGACAAACACTGACGGGCTGCTCACGTCAAACTGTTGCTGCAGACCCTCAAGGCTCAGGTTCACCACCTTCTCATAGCAGCTGTGCATCTTAACTGGATGGAAAGCCAGCATGGAGATCTTCTCCATGTGCTGAGGAGGAAGACAAGAAGGGAGAGGAAGAGATGGATGAGGCATGGACAGATTTGGGAAAAATGTATAATTGTGTCTCACAATAAATATACTACTGCAAAAGTATCACTAATGTTACACTAGACAAATGCTGTTTAAATCACAAACATATTTGGAATAGGAGTATAGGAATTGCGGATAGATAACATTTGTTTTGTAAAGATCCAGATTCTTGTGCTTCAACTGCGAAAATCAGAGTGCATTTTCTATACATAATCATTATATATTGTGCTTCAATTTAAGCACATTCTCATGTTATGGGTTTTATTTAAAGCAACACAATTTTCAACCTTCACGTAATGTCTCTAAGCAGGGATGGGAAGTATTTCTGATACATGTATTAAAAAAAATACATATTTAAAATACGAAATATGCTCTTTTCTGGAGATGATGAAAAATTCCTTCAGATTTTGTACCAATATATTTCCATTATGTGTATTTTATTTAAAATACTGTAACATACATCCTTTGAAAAAAAGTGATGACATAAGAAGACAAATTGCAGGATGCTGCTTCAGATTGGACGTCATGGTGCTTGTGCCTACTTTAATTTGCCAGGACTTGTTAAGATCACAATTAGTCTACATAAGAATTGAATTGAGTCAAGCGATTACCATCAGAGCTGAGTTTCAAGACTTTAGAGCTCACTCTGTCGTTTACATCGATGACAGTGTTAAAGTCGCCACATAAAATAATTTTGTATCCGACCAATAGGGGTTCTTTAAGTCTTTTAAAAAGTTGAAAAATGTTTGTTCTCTCATGAGAGTTGTACACGTGTATCGTTCGTATTTTTTCTCCTCGGTAAAAACAATCCAACATGAGCAATCTACAAGGAATTAAATTAGGAAATCATTCGTTTTACGAATAATAGTGACATCACCAGTTTTAGAAAAAAGATCCCACCATCAGCTTTACTTTCGCCAATAGAAATTACACTTAGACCTTTGTTCCACATGCTGGATACCGTTACTCTTTTTGTGTTCAGTCTCAGTTCTTGACAACATAATATGTCAAAGTCAGTTTTCAACAAGAATTTAATTTGTTGGGCTCTAAAAGAATTTGATTGGATGCCATGGGCATTCCAAGATGAAACTTTGGGGAAGGTCATAAATGTTTGGGGGGTTATGGTGTGGGTTTGTCGTGATTTTATAATATATATATATATATATATATATATTTATATATATTTATTTTAAAATAAGTTGTTGCCAAAGTTGTTGCTGTAAGGGGGGCTCTCTGCTACAGCCTGCGGGTAAAGCGGGGTGCTGCCAACTCGCTGACCCTGACCCTTATACCTATTCCAAGCCCTACCAGTAGAGGTCCCCCAAGCCCCAATTTATGAGCTGGAATAAAATGATATCAAAGTTTAGTTGGGGTGGCAAAAGACCCACGATAAGACTGGAAACTCTCCAGCTGCCAAAAGAAGAAGGAGGGATGAGACTTCCAAAATTAAAGGAATACTACCATGCGGCCCAATTGAGATATTTTGTAGGTTGGTGCAAACCAGACACAGTGAAATGAAATAGAAAAAGAGTTTGGAGAAAACCCAGTACAGAATATAATTGGGGATAAAGAAACATACAAGAAGATTCAAAACCAAATAGACACAATCACGATGTTCACATACAAAATATGGTTCAGTATAATAAAAAAATATAAGATAAAGAAAGACACTAATTTATTGAATATGATAGCAATTTTACACCGACTAGGTACGATATAGGATTTAAACAGTGGACAACCAAGGGAATCACAGCATGGTGTGTTTTGGTGAAAGATGGACAGCTTGAGAGTTTCCAAAATATGACAGAAAAAAAGGATTTAGATAATCAATCATGAATTCTGTGGATTCCTGCAACTTAGAGACTACTATATGAAAGAGATCAGGATGGACCCCTCCTGAGAAGTGAATAGTGTGATCCAGATCATCATAATCAACGCATACAAAGAAACCACAATTAGAATTATATTGGGACTATATAAAAAAAATGCTACAAAATACATAAAAAAAAAGATGGGAATCAGGATTTAACATAAAACTTAGTGATGAAGCATGGCTAAGATTGGTATAATCTGCCAGACATTAGCCTCATGTATGAAACAAAGTGATTTTGAAGCAGAAACATATTTAGGTTACAAGGTCAGAGCTGCAGTGACTTCCTGACAAGTACAAATGAGCATTTCATGGGTTGTACTGGCAACAGATATGACAAATGTTGGGTGGTTGGGAGATTGTTTTTTAATCAGTCTTGAATATGTCAAAGATTACCCACAATATTAACTTTGAAGCATTGTTAGTTTTGTGTAGCATCAGCTAAAACATGTACTCCCTCCCCTCTTAATTTGAAAAGAGGACATTTGTAATATGGAAATGATTGAATATTTGGTGGTTTTGAGGAGGACTGATGCAGGACAAAAGTATTAATCTTTTATGACAACAATTCTTGGGAGTGAACATTCCTGCCATATACTCAAGTGTATGGTGAAAACAATGTTCAGTGTTCTATTGATCTATTAATAAAATGTTTTCATTTGAATTCCAATTTGCCAAGAGACCTTCTTACAAGAAAGTGTGCCATATGCACTAACACAGTGGAAATGAATCATAATGAAGCCTGAGGGTTAAGGAAACAGTTTTTCATCAACTAAATACTGTAGGTGTCCAAAGCCTGAGGGTCAGCCTCTTTCCCCGGATGAAGCAGAATCCAGTCACGTTAACTGTGCGTTGTAAGAATGGAAAAGACTGTCATAAAAAAATAATAATAATTACAACACCCACACTGTATCAACATTCAGAGTGGACCTAATTTTTAAGAATAGAGGGATAGATTTAGTGTATAGCCTACTTGTTAAATAGACAGGACAGTGCAGCAGCAGCACCAGCGAAGCTCTCTGAACAGATCAGCAATGTGACCCACAGTCCTCACAACCGAAGACGCAGCCGAAACACAGCAAGCGGTTCCGCGAAAACGGGAGCTTTGCAGCTGCGGGTCCGGGTGAGAGGACATCGGTTCTCACAGTGGAACTGTTCAGACAGCAAGTCTGGCTCCCGTGTAACGTCGCAGACAACACCATCTCAGAGATAGGATACTGACTGCATTTAAACACTAAACTTTCGAAAAAAACAGCAAAGCGAAAAAGAAAAAAAAGAGCATGGAACATTTACATGTGCATATATTAGTATTAACTATATTTCGATTAATGCGTGTGTGTTTAAATGCATGTGTATGTATGTAGTGAAAAGACGTAGTTACTGTAATTAACGAACACATTTTAGCAATGGCCTGCTGTTTAGCTCATTATAATAATGTAAAATTTCACTTACCTCTACATTTTTGAGCATCTTCCTGTGACATGTCAATAGCCTCCCTCTACCACCAACTTCCCCAGTAATTCCTTGGTCAGCGACTGATGCTGCAACTCCATTACATGTTCATCCACCTGCTGAGCAGACACTAACCTGTTCACGTTTTGGATATTAATCCGCTGCTGCTGTGGTGGGGAACTACGTTGCGTTGGAGTGTGACGATGGTCGATAATTATCTTAAAGCTACAGTAGTAGTTGAAATAAACTGCCCCTTTGTTTCACCACACATGCATGGCAGAAATGTTCGCTTCCAAGATTTTTTGTAATAAAAACATAACAGATTAATCCTCTGCATTCTTTGTGCGTTTGGATTTTTTTTTGAGGATATCTTACACCAAATTGCTTCAAATTTGGTGTAGGTGAAGTTATTTTCCACTGTCAGGGAATATCAACATTTTTCATTATCATATAACACACTATTCAATCAATATCTGAAGCTAAAATGATGTGGGTGTATTTTAGGGATATCATAGTATGGTGTGAATGTGGGTTTAGGAATAAATGTGTGTGTGTGTGTCTGTGTCTGTGTGTCTGTGTGTATGTGCAACTCCAGGCACTTCTTGTTCTCACATCAAGTTCAAATCGACATGATACACAGGCACCTACACCTACAAAGAGGCTCATACACACATTCACTCCTTTGAGTAAAAAAAAGAAACAGGCATCTTGAGGGACTTCAAAGACTTGCCCTCTACGTGAACCCAAACAAAAGTCTGGTTTTGTTTACACAGGTGCAATTACAGGTAAACACAATGTTTCACTTTGTTTGGGGCTCAATTCATCCTGACTGTCAAAGACACAGCCTCAGACGCTGAAGACCTCGACCTCATCAACATCAGTCACAATGTACTGAAAAAGAAAAAGGTTAAATAATTTATCAAAACTAACCCTAACCCTATCATATTATAGTGATTACATGTAAAATAATTACATCAAATCAAACATAAGCTAGATGTTTTGTATGACCTGTGTGATCATCCGTTTTTGATGAAGTTTAAAATCCATAATTTGTATTAGTAGTGTATGATTTCACTTTCACTAAAGTCAGTACCACTTATACTTCATATACTAGTAGTATGGAGTACTTTTACTGTATACGTTTTGGAGGAATATAGGGTCAAAGTTCACTTTTTGCAACAAACAATAGGGTAACATTTTTTGATGAAGTATAAAATCCTTATTTTTTATCAGTAGTTTATGATTTAACTTTCACTGGACGTATTCAGCTGAGGTTAGGCTGTTTTCGGATTTTTTTCTTTTTTCTACTGTCCCATAATATAAACCTCACTAATGAAGTTAACATCATATAAGATATACTTCTGTACCCTCAGTGTTTGATTTTGCAATGATTTCACTGTTGGGATGTGTTTTTCTATTGGTGTCTGTTTGTGTGCGCATCCAGCCGAGATAAGGCTGTTTTCGGATTTTTTTCTACTGTCCACAGTACTGTGCAAAGGTTTTAGGCAGTTGTGAAAAAAATGAATCAATCATCAATCAACAAAATGCAGTGAATAAACAAAAGAGAAATCTAAATCACCCTTTGTGAGGTTTATGTTATGGGACAGTAGAAAAATGAAAAAAATCAGAAAACAGCCGTATCCCTGCTGAATGCGCACAAAAACAGAGACAAATAGAAAAACACATCCAAACAGTAAAATCATTATAAATTCAAACACTGAGGGTACATCAATATACCTTATAAGATGTTAACTTCATATTATAGGACAGTAGAAAAAAGATTAAAATACCCTCGATCAGCCTTAGTCCCTGATACACATACGGAAAAATCAGACTCCTGGCTTAATGCCTTTAGGAATTATTACAAAAAACACACCTAAACGGCTGACCTTTGACCTTTCCGAAGGTTACACAGGTCTGAAACTCGGCACCCTAGATTAGCCTTAGTCCCTGATACACACACGGAAAAATCAGACTCCTGGCTCAATGCCTTTAGGAATTATTACAAAAAACACACCCGAACGGCTGACCTTTGACCTTTCCGAAAGTTGCACAGGTCTGAAACTCGGCAACCGGGATAAGCTTTAGTCCCTGATACACATACGGAGAAATCAGCATCCGGGCTCATTGCCTTTAGGAATTATTGAAGAAAAGACAGTTTCCCACCTTTCTTACATTTGAATTTTACAGACTGTGTTTTTGGCAGTTTTTTTTGGCCAGGGGGAAAAAAGCCCACAGTCCTGTGTCCAAAAACTGAAGACTCTATACAGTCTTAGACTCTTTGGCCAGAGTGGAAGTTTTGGAGGAACTACATTTCTACAGGTCGCAGGAGTGTGAATATTTCATATGTCGTTTGGGGTCCCAAGACGAGCGGAACGACGAGGGTACATTAGTATATCTTATAAGATGTTAACTTTATTTGTGAGGTTTATGTTATGGGACAGTAGAAAAATGAAAAAAAATCAGAAAACAGTCGTATTCCAGCTGAATGCGCACAAAAACAGACAAAAATAGAAAAACACATTTCAACAGTGAAATCATTGCAAAATCAAACACTGAAGGTATATAACTATATCTTATAAGATGTTAACTTTATTTGTGAGGTTTATGTTATGGGACAGTTAAAAAATGAAAAAAAATCAGAAAACAGTCGTATTCCAGCTGAATGCGCACAAAAACAGACAAAAATAGAAAAACACATCAAAACAGTGAAATCATTGCAAAATCAAACACTGAAGGTATATAACTATATCTTATAAGATTTTAACTTTATTTGTGAGGTTTATGTCATGGGACAGTAGAAAATTGAAAAAAATCAGAAAACAGTCGTATTCCAGCTGAATGCGCACAAAAACAGACAAAAATAGAAAAACACATTCAAACAGTGAGATCATTGCAAAATCAAACACTGAAGGTATATAACTATATCTTATGAGATGTTAACTTTATTTGTGAGGTTTATGTTATGGGACAATAAAAAAATGAAAAAACATCAGAAAACAGCCGTTTCCCTGCTGAATGCACACAAAAACAGACACAAATAGAAAAACACATCCAAACAGTGAAATCATTATAAATTCAAACACTGAGGGTACATCAATATACCTTATAAGATGTTAACTTCATATTATAGGACAGTAGAAAAAAGATTAAAATACCCTCGATCAGCCTTAGTCCCTGATACACATACGGAAAAATCAGACTCCTGGCTTAATGCCTTTAGGAATTATTACAAAAAACACACCTAAACATCAGAGCAGACATCCCCCCCATTCTCCCCTGCACATCGGAGGAACAGCGGTGGAAGTGGTCTCCAGCTTCAGGTACCTGGGCGTGCATCTCAAGGACGACCTCACCTGGAGCAGCAACACTTCCAGCCTGGTCCGGAAGGCACACCAGCGCCTCTAC
Organism: Solea solea; assembly: GCF_958295425.1. Classification (NCBI taxonomy): domain Eukaryota; kingdom Metazoa; phylum Chordata; class Actinopteri; order Pleuronectiformes; family Soleidae; genus Solea; species Solea solea. The sequence continues at coordinate 31,333,853 of NC_081139.1, read as the reverse complement.
TTCCTCAGGAGGCTGAGACGCGCTGGACTAGGAAGGTCAGCCCTTATCACCTTCTACAGATGTGTAGTGGAGAGTGTCCTGTGCTCCTGCATCACTGTGTGGCACGGCAGCTGCTCTGCAGAGAGTGGTGAAAGCTGCACAGAGAACCGTGGGCAGCAGCCTCCCCACCATCACGGACATCTTCACCTCCAGATGCAGGAAAAGGGCTACCTGCATCATGAGAGATCCCACTCACCCGGCACACACACTGTTCACCCCCCTCCCCTCAGGCAGGAGGCTACGGAGCATCAAGAGCAGCACTACGAGACTGAGGAACAGCTTCTTCCCTGGAGCTGTCAGACTCCTTAACTCTCTGTAACCCCATAGCCCTGCTGCCCCCACCCCCCACGTACTGTACTTTGCACATGCCCCCAGTACCGTACACACCCTTGCACCAAATTCTTTTTTGCACAGCACCTTACCTCCAGAGGTTTAAAGTTTTGATCTCTTTTAATTTATATTTTGTTAAGTTAAACTGTTGGTTCTTATTTCTTATTTTCTTATTCTTCTTATTGCTGGGCCGACCGGGTTCTGGAGAGACTGATTTTCGTTCTGACCTCATGTCTAATGTGTGTTAGTATGACAATGAAGAAATCTTGAATCTTGAATCTTGAATCTTGAATCTAAACGGCTGACCTTTGACCTTTCCGAAGGTTACACAGGTCTGAAACTCGGCACCCTAGATTAGCCTTAGTCCCTGATACACATACGGAAAAATCAGACTCCTGGCTCAATGCCTTTAGGAATTATTACAAAAAACACACCCGAATGGCTGACCATTGACCGTTCCGAAGGTTGCACAGGTCTGAAACTCAGCTACCGGGATAATCTTTAGTCCCTGATACACATACGGAAAGATCAGACTCCTGACTCAATGCCTTTAGGAATTATTACAAAAAACACACCCGAACGGCTGACCATTGACCTTTCCGAAGGTTGCACAGGTCTGAAACTCGGCAACCGGGATAAGCTTTAGTCCCTGATACACATACGGAGAAAACAGACTCCTGACTCAATGCCTTTAGGAATTATTACAAAAAACACACCCGAACGGCTGACCATTGACCTTTCCGAAGGTTACACAGGTCTGAAACTCTGCATCCGGGATAAGCCGAAATCCCTGATACACATACGGAAAAATCAGACTCCTGGCTCAATGCCTTTAGGAATTATTACAAAAAAAACACCCGAACGGCTGACCATTGACCTTTCCGAGGGTTGCACAGGTCTGAAACTCGGCAACCGGGATAAGCTTTAGTCCCTGATACACATACGGAAAAATCAGACTCCTGGGTTAAGGCCTTTAGGAATTATTCGAAAAAACACACCCGAACGGCTGACCTTTGACCTTTCCAAAGGTTGCACAGGCCTGAAACTCTGCACCCGGGATAAGCCTAAATCCCTGATACACATACGGAAAAATCAGACTCCTGGCTCAATGCCTTTAGGAATTATTACAAAAAACACACCCGAACGGCTGACCATTGACCTTTCCGAAGGTTGCACAGGTCTGAAACTCGGCTACCGGGATAAGCCTAAATCCCTGATACACATACGGAAAAATCAGACTCCTGGCTCAATGCCTTTAGGAATTATTACAAAAAACACACCCGAACGGCTGACCTTTGACCTTTCCAAAGGTTGCACGGGTCTGAAACTTGGCACCCTGGATAAGCCTTAGTCCCTGATACAGATACGGAAAAATCAGACCACTGGCTGAATGCCTTTAGGAATTATTACAAAAAACACACCCGAACGGCTGACCATTGACCTTTCCCAAGGTTGCACAGGTCTGAAACTCTGCACCCGGGATAAGCCTAAATCCCTGATACACATACGGAAAAATCAGACTCCTGGCTCAATGCCTTTAGGAATTATTACAAAAAACACACCCGAACGGCTGACCATTGACCTTTCCGAAGGTTGCACAGGTCTGAAACTCGGCTACCGGGATAAGCCTAAATCCCTGATACACATACGGAAAAATCAGACTCCTGGCTCAATGCCTTTAGGAATTATTACAAAAAACACACCCGAACGGCTGACCTTTGACCTTTCCAAAGGTTGCGCGGGTCTGAAACTTGGCACCCTGGATAAGCCTTAGTCCCTGATACAGATACGGAAAAATCAGACCACTGGCTGAATGCCTTTAGGAATTATTACAAAAAACACACCCGAACGGCTGACCATTGACCTTTCCCAAGGTTGCACAGGTCTGAAACTCTGCACCCGGGATAAGCCTAAATCCCTGATACACATACGGAAAAATCAGACTCCTGGCTCAATGCCTTTAGGAATTATTACAAAAAACACACCAGAGCGGCTGACCTTTGACCTTTTCCAAAGGTTGCACAGGTCTGAAACTCGGCACCCTGGATCAGCCAGGAGTCCCTGATACACATACGGAGAAATCAGCCTCCGGGCTCATTGCCTTTAGGAATTATTGAAGAAAAGACAGTTTCCCACCTTTCTTACGTTTGAATTTTACAGACTGTGTTTTTGGCAGTTTTTTTTGGCCGGGGGAAAAAAGCCCAAAGTCCTGTATCCAAAAACTGAAAATCAGGTCATGTCAGACTCTATACAGTCTTACCCTGGATTTCCACTGGACGCGGAACGGCCGTGGAACGGCCGCGGCGCGGTTCTGCTTCGTCCTCTCCCAAACGTCAATCCCCACCGGGCGCGTTACGGCAGCGGCGCGGAGCCTTGGGAGCCAGCGGTATTCACGGAAGATCGCGCGATAATCTCGAACGGACGCGAGATCCCGCGATAGACTGTGTGTATAAAGGAAACAACAACAACAACACAGCTTCTTTCATTTCTCCACTTCCATAATCAGTCTCTCGTCGTCCTTTGTCTCCGAGACCCTCGGATCAAATGACTGTTGACCTGGGAGCACCGTGACGTTGAGGTGAAGTTGTGACCTGCGTATTGTGTTTTATTTTGAAAGGGGGGCGGAAAGTGTTTTACTTTGATACTGTGTCGGACTTCCTGTCTTGTGCGATCTGCTTCGTTGAAATTTACGAGGTTCAGCAGCGGCAACGGAAAAAATAGAACTGATTCCTATCGATAGCGCTGCGGCGCGGCGAGCCGCTTCTGGGCCGCTGCTGATCCGGGCCGCAGTGCGGCCGGTGGGAATGCTCACATTGATTAGAATGGAAGCGATTAGCAACGGCTACCGTTCCGCGGCCGTTCCGCGGCCGTTCCGCGTCCAGTGGAAATCCAGGGTTAGACCCTTTTGGCCAGAGTGAAAGAGGAACTACAGGTCGCAGGAGTGTGAATATTTCATATGTCGTTTGGGGTCCCAAGACGAGCGGAACGACGAGGGTACATTTGTATATCTTATAAGATGTTAACTTTATTTGTGAGGTTTATGTTATGGGACAGTAGAAAATGAAAAAAAATCAGAAAACAGCCTTATCTCAGCTGAATGCGAACACAAACAGACACTTGTAGAAAAACACATCCAAACAGTGAAATCATTGCAAAATCAAACAGTGAGTGTACAGAACTAAATCTTTTAAGATGTTAACTTCATTTGTGAGGTTTATGTTATGGGACAGCAGAAAAATTAAAAAAATCCGGAAACAGCCTTATCTCCTCTGAATGCGCACACAAACAGACACTTGTAGAAAAACACATCCCAACAGTGAAATCAATGCAAAATCAAACAGTAAGTGTACAGAACTAAATCTTTTAAGATGTTAAGTTCATTTGTGAGGTTTATGTTATGGGACAGCAGAAAAATTAAAAAAATCCGGAAACAGCCTTATCTCAGCTGAATGCGCACACAAACAGACACCAATAGAAAAACACATCCAAACAGTGAAATCATTGCAAAATCAAACAGTGAGTGTACAGAACTAAATCTTTTAAGATGTTAACTTCATTTGTGAGGTTTATGTTATGGGACAGCAGAAAAATTAAAAAAATCCGTAAACAGCCTTATCTCAGCTGAATGCGCACACAAACAGACACTTGTAGAAAAACACATCCCAACAATGAAACCATTGCAGAATCAAACACTGAGGGTACAGAACTAAATATTTTAAGATGTTAACTTCATTTGTGAGGTTTATGTTATGGGACAGCAGAAAAATGAAAAAAATCCGGAAACAGCCTTATCTCAGCTGAATGCGCACACAAACAGACACCAATAGAAAAAGACATCTAAACAGTGAAATCTTTGCAAAATTAAACACTGAGGGTAAAGAACTAAATATTTTAAGATGTTAACTTCATTTGTGAGGTTTATGTTATGGGACAGCAGAAAAATGAAAAAAATCCGTAAACAGCCTTATCTCAGCTGAATGCGCACACAAACAGACACTTGTAGAAAAACACATCCCAACAGTGAAATCATTGCAAAATCAAACACTGAGGGTACAGAACTAAATCTTTTAAGATGTTAACTTCATTTGTGAGGTTTAGGTTATGGGACAGCAGAAAAATAAAAAAAAATCCGTAAACAGCCTTATCTCAGCTGAATGCGCACACAAACAGACACCAATAGAAAAACACATCCAAACAGTGAAATCTTTGCAAAATTAAACACTGAGGGTAAAGAAGTATATCTTATAAGATGTTAGGTTCATTTGTTAGGTTTATATTATGGGAAAGTAGAAAAATGAAAAAAATCCGAAAACAGCCTTATCTCAGCTGTATGCGCACACAAACAGACACCAATAGAAAAACACATCCCAACAGTGAAATCATTGCAAAATCAAACACTGAGGGTACAGAACTAAATCTTTTAAGATGTTAACTTCATTTGTGAGGTTTATGTTATGGGACAGCAGAAAAATTAAAAAAATCCGGAAACAGCCTTATCTCAGCTGAATGCGCACACAAACAGACTTCAATAGAAAAACACATCCCAACAGTGAAATCATTGCAAAATCAAACAGTGAGTGTACAGAACTAAATCTTTTAAGATGTTAACTTCATTTGTGAGGTTTATGTTATGGGACAGCAGAAAAATTTAAAAAATCCATAAACAGCCTTATCTCAGCTGAATGCGCACACAAACAGACACCAATAGAAAAACACATCCAAACAGTGAAATCTTTGCAAAATTAAACACTGAGGGTAAAGAAGTATATCTTATAAGATGTTAAGTTCATTTGTTAGGTTTATATTATGGGAAAGTAGAAAAATGAAAAAAATCCGAAAACAGCCTTATCTCAGCTGTATGCGCACACAAACAGACACCAATAGAAAAACACATCCAAACAGTGAAATCAATGCAAAATCAAACAGTGAGTGTACAGAACTAAATCTTTTAAGATGTTAACTTCATTTGTGAGGTTTATGTTATGGGACAGCAGAAAAATTTAAAAAATCCGTAAACAGCCTTATCTCAGCTGAATGCGCACACAAACAGACTTCAATAGAAAAACACATCCAAACAGTGAAATCATTGCAAAATCAAACACTGAGGGTAAAGAAGTATATCTTATAAGATGTTAAGTTCATTTGTGAGGTTTATGTTATGGGACAGCAGAAAAATGAAAAAAATCCGTAAACAGACTTATCTCAGCTGAATGCGCACACAAACAGACACTTGTAGAAAAACACATCCCAACAGTGAAATCATTGCAAAATCAAACACCGAGGGTACAGAACTAAATCTTTTAAGATGTTAACTTCATTTGTGAGGTTTATGTTATGGGACAGCAGAAAAATGAAAAAAATCCGGAAACAGCCTTATCTCAGCTGAATGCGCACACAAACAGACACCAATAGAAAAACACATCCAAACAGTGAAATCATTGCAAAATCAAACAGTGAGTGTACAGAACTAAATCTTTTAAGATGTTAACTTCATTTGTGAGGTTTATGTTATGGGACAGCAGAAAAATTAAAAAAATCCGTAAACAGCCTTATCTCAGCTGAATGCGCACACAAACAGACACCAATAGAAAAAGACATCTAAACAGTGAAATCTTTGCAAAATTAAACACTGAGGGTAAAGAAGTATATCTTATAAGATGTTAAGTTCATTTGTTAGGTTTATATTATGGGAAAGTAGAAAAATGAAAAAAATCCGAAAACAGCCTTATCTCAGCTGTATGCGCACACAAACAGACACCAATAGAAAAACACATCCCAACAGTGAAATCATTGCAAAATCAAACAGTGAGTGTACAGAACTAAATCTTTTAAGATGTTAACTTCATTTGTGAGGTTTATGTTATGGGACAGCAGAAAAATTAAAAAAATCCGGAAACAGCCTTATCTCAGCTGAATGCGCACACAAACAGACTTCAATAGAAAAACACATCCCAACAGTGAAATCATTGCAAAATCAAACAGTGAGTGTACAGAACTAAATCTTTTAAGATGTTAACTTCATTTGTGAGGTTTATGTTATGGGACAGCAGAAAAATTAAAAAAATCCGTAAACAGCCTTATCTCAGCTGAATGCGCACACAAACAGACACCAATAGAAAAACACATCCAAACAGTGAAATCTTTGCAAAATTAAACACTGAGGGTAAAGAAGTATATCTTATAAGATGTTAAGTTCATTTGTTAGGTTTATATTATGGGAAAGTAGAAAAATGAAAAAAATCCGAAAACAGCCTTATCTCAGCTGTATGCGCACACAAACAGACACCAATAGAAAAACACATCCAAACAGTGAAATCAATGCAAAATCAAACAGTGAGTGTACAGAACTAAATCTTTTAAGATGTTAACTTCATTTGTGAGGTTTATGTTATGGGACAGCAGAAAAATTAAAAAAATCCGTAAACAGCCTTATCTCAGCTGAATGCGCACACAAACAGACTTCAATAGAAAAACACATCCAAACAGTGAAATCATTGCAAAATCAAACACTGAGGGTAAAGAAGTATATCTTATAAGATGTTAAGTTCATTTGTGAGGTTTATGTTATGGGACAGCAGAAAAATGAAAAAAATCCGTAAACAGCCTTATCTCAGCTGAATGCGCACACAAACAGACACTTGTAGAAAAACACATCCCAACAGTGAAATCATTGCAAAATCAAACACTGAGGGTACAGAACTAAATCTTTTAAGATGTTAACTTCATTTGTGAGGTTTATGTTATGGGACAGCAGAAAAATGAAAAAAATCCGGAAACAGCCTTATCTCAGCTGAATGCGCACACAAACAGACACCAATAGAAAAACACATCCATACAGTGAAATCATTGCAAAATCAAACAGTGAGTGTACAGAACTAAATCTTTTAAGATGTTAACTTCATTTGTGAGGTTTATGTTATGGGACAGCAGAAAAATTAAAAAAATCCGTAAACAGCCTTATCTCAGCTGAATGCGCACACAAACAGACACTTGTAGAAAAACACATCCCAACAGTGAAATCATTGCAAAATCAAACACTGAGGGTACAGAACTAAATCTTTTAAGATGTTAACTTCATTTGTGAGGTTTATGTTATGGGACAGCAGAAAAATGAAAAAAATCCGGAAACAGCCTTATCTCAGCTGAATGCGCACACAAACAGACACCAATAGAAAAACACATCCAAACAGTGAAATCATTGCAAAATCAAACAGTGAGTGTACAGAACTAAATCTTTTAAGATGTTAACTTCATTTGTGAGGTTTAGGTTATGGGACAGCAGAAACATTAAAAAAATCCGTAAACAGCCTTATCTCAGCTGAATGCGCACACAAACAGACACCAATAGAAAAAGACATCTAAACAGTGAAATCTTTGCAAAATTAAACACTGAGGGTAAAGAAGTATATCTTATAAGATGTTAAGTTCATTTGTTAGGTTTATATTATGGGAAAGTAGAAAAATGAAAAAAATCCGAAAACAGCCTTATCTCAGCTGTATGCGCACACAAACAGACACCAATAGAAAAAGACATCTAAACAGTGAAATCTTTGCAAAATTAAACACTGAGGGTAAAGAAGTATATCTTATAAGATGTTAAGTTCATTTGTTAGGTTTATATTATAGGAAAGTAGAAATATGAAAAAAATCCGAAAACAGCCTTATCTCAGCTGTATGCGCACACAAACAGACACCAATAGAAAAACACATCCAAACAGTGAAATCAATGCAAAATCAAACAGTGAGTGTACAGAACTAAATATTTTAAGATGTTAACTTCATTTGTGAGGTTTATGTTATGGGACAGCAGAAAAATGAAAAAAATCCGTAAACAGCCTTATCTCAGCTGAATGCGCACACAAACAGACACTTGTAGAAAAACACATCCCAACAGTGAAATCATTGCAAAATCAAACACTGAGGGTACAGAACTAAATCTTTTAAGATGTTAACTTCATTTGTGAGGTTTAGGTTATGGGACAGCAGAAAAATTAAAAAAAATCCGTAAACAGCCTTATCTCAGCTGAATGCGCACACAAACAGACACCAATAGAAAAACACATCCAAACAGTGAAATCTTTGCAAAATTAAACACTGAGGGTAAAGAAGTATATCTTATAAGATGTTAAGTTCATTTGTTAGGTTTATATTATGGGAAAGTAGAAAAATGAAAAAAATCCGAAAACAGCCTTATCTCAGCTGTATGCGCACACAAACAGACACCAATAGAAAAACACATCCAAACAGTGAAATCAATGCAAAATCAAACAGTGAGTGTACAGAACTAAATCTTTTAAGATGTTAACTTCATTTGTGAGGTTTAGGTTATGGGACAGCAGAAAAATTAAAAAAATCCGAAAACAGCCTTATCTCAGCTGAATGCGCACACAAACAGACACTTGTAGAAAAACACATCCAAACAGTGAAATCATTGCAAAATCAAACACTGAGGGTACAGAACTAAATCTTTTAAGATGTTAACTTCATTTGTGAGGTTTATGTTATGGGACAGGAGAAAAATTTAAAAAATCCGTAAACAGACTTATCTCAGCTGAATGCGCACACAAACAGACACCAATAGAAAAACACATCCAAACAGTGAAATCTTTGCAAAATTAAACACTGAGGGTAAAGAAGTATATCTTATAAGATGCAAAGTTCATTTGTTAGGTTTATGTTATGGGACAGCAGAAAAATTAAAAAAATCCGTAAACAGCCTTATCTCAGCTGAATGCGCACACAAACAGACTTCAATAGAAAAACACATCCAAACAGTGAAATCATTGCAAAATCAAACACTGAGGGTAAAGAAGTATATCTTATAAGATGTTAAGTTCATTTGTGAGGTTTATGTTATGGGACAGCAGAAAAATGAAAAAAATCCGTAAACAGCCTTATCTCAGCTGAATGCGCACACAAACAGACACCAATAGAAAAACACATCCAAACAGTGAAATCAATGCAAAATCAAACAGTGAGTGTACAGAACTAAATCTTTTAAGATGTTAACTTCATTTGTGAGGTTTATGTTATGGGACAGCAGAAAAATTAAAAAAATCCGTAAACAGCCTTATCTCAGCTGAATGCGCACACAAACAGACACCAATAGAAAAACACATCCAAACAGTGAAATCTTTGCAAAATTAAACACTGAGGGTAAAGAAGTATATCTTATAAGATGTTAAGTTCATTTGTTAGGTTTATATTATGGGAAAGTAGAAAAATGAAAAAAATCCGAAAACAGCCTTATCTCAGCTGTATGCGCACACAAACAGACACCAATAGAAAAACACATCCAAACAGTGAAATCAATGCAAAATCAAACAGTGAGTGTACAGAACTAAATCTTTTAAGATGTTAACTTCATTTGTGAGGTTTATGTTATGGGACAGCAGAAAAATTTAAAAAATCCGTAAACAGCCTTATCTCAGCTGAATGCGCACACAAACAGACTTCAATAGAAAAACACATCCAAACAGTGAAATCATTGCAAAATCAAACACTGAGGGTAAAGAAGTATATCTTATAAGATGTTAAGTTCATTTGTGAGGTTTATGTTATGGGACAGCAGAAAAATGAAAAAAATCCGTAAACAGCCTTATCTCAGCTGAATGCGCACACAAACAGACACTTGTAGAAAAACACATCCCAACAGTGAAATCATTGCAAAATCAAACACCGAGGGTACAGAACTAAATCTTTTAAGATGTTAACTTCATTTGTGAGGTTTATGTTATGGGACAGCAGAAAAATGAAAAAAATCCGGAAACAGCCTTATCTCAGCTGAATGCGCACACAAACAGACACCAATAGAAAAACACATCCAAACAGTGAAATCATTGCAAAATCAAACAGTGAGTGTACAGAACTAAATCTTTTAAGATGTTAACTTCATTTGTGAGGTTTATGTTATGGGACAGCAGAAAAATGAAAAAAATCCGTAAACAGCCTTATCTCAGCTGAATGCGCACACAAACAGACACTTGTAGAAAAACACATCCCAACAGTGAAATCATTGCAAAATCAAACACTGAGGGTACAGAACTAAATCTTTTAAGATGTTAACTTCATTTGTGAGGTTTAGGTTATGGGACAGCAGAAAAATTAAAAAAAATCCGTAAACAGCCTTATCTCAGCTGAATGCGCACACAAACAGACACCAATAGAAAAACACATCCAAACAGTGAAATCTTTGCAAAATTAAACACTGAGGGTAAAGAAGTATATCTTATAAGATGTTAAGTTCATTTGTTAGGTTTATATTATGGGAAAGTAGAAAAATGAAAAAAATCCGAAAACAGCCTTATCTCAGCTGTATGCGCACACAAACAGACACCAATAGAAAAACACATCCAAACAGTGAAATCAATGCAAAATCAAACAGTGAGTGTACAGAACTAAATCTTTTAAGATGTTAACTTCATTTGTGAGGTTTAGGTTATGGGACAGCAGAAAAATTAAAAAAATCCGAAAACAGCCTTATCTCAGCTTAATGCGCACACAAACAGACACTTGTAGAAAAACACATCCAAACAGTGAAATCATTGCAAAATCAAACACTGAGGGTACAGAACTAAATCTTTTAAGATGTTAACTTCATTTGTGAGGTTTATGTTATGGGACAGGAGAAAAATTTAAAAAATCCGGAAACAGCCTTATCTCAGCTGAATGCGCACACAAACAGACACCAATAGAAAAACACATCCAAACAGTGAAATCTTTGCAAAATTAAACACTGAGGGTAAAGAAGTATATCTTATAAGATGTTAAGTTCATTTGTTAGGTTTATATTATGGGAAAGTAGAAAAATGAAAAAAATCCGAAAACAGCCTTATCTCAGCTGTATGCGCACACAAACAGACACCAATAGAAAAACACATCCAAACAGTGAAATCAATGCAAAATCAAACAGTGAGTGTACAGAACTAAATCTTTTAAGATGTTAACTTCATTTGTGAGGTTTAGGTTATGGGACAGCAGAAAAATTAAAAAAATCCGTAAACAGCCTTATCTCAGCTGAATGCGCACACAAACAGACACTTGTAGAAAAACACATCCCAACAATGAAACCATTGCAGAATCAAACACTGAGGGTACAGAACTAAATATTTTAAGATGTTAACTTCATTTGTGAGGTTTATGTTATGGGACAGCAGAAAAATTAAAAAAATCCGGAAACAGTCTTATCTCAGCTGAATGCGCACACAAACAGACTTCAATAGAGAAACACATCCAAACAGTGACATCTTTGCAAAATTAAACACTGAGGGTAAATAAGTATATCTTATAAGATGTTAAGTTCATTTGTTAGGTTTATATTATGGGAATGTAGAAAAATGAAAAAAATCCGAAAACAGCCTTATCTCAGCTGAATGCGCACACAAACAGACACTTGTAGAAAAACACATCCAAACAGTGAAATCATTGCAAAATCAAACACTGAGGGTACAGAACTAAATCTTTTAAGATGTTAACTTCATTTGTGAGGTTTATGTTATGGGACAGCAGAAAAATTAAAAAAATCCGGAAACAGCCTTATCTCAGCTGAATGCGCACACAAACAGACACCAATAGAAAAACACATCCAAACAGTGAAATCTTTGCAAAATTAAACACTGAGGGTAAAGAAGTATATCTTATAATATGTTAAGTTCATTTGTTAGGTTTATATTATGGGAAAGTAGAAAAATGAAAAAAATCCGGAAACAGCCTTATCTCAGCTGAATGCGCACACAAACAGACACCAATAGAAAAACACATCCCAACAGTGAAATCTTTGCAAAATCAAACACTGAGGGTACAGAACTAAATCTTTTAAGTTCTTAACTTCATTTGTGAGGTTTATGTTATGGGACAGCAGAAAAATTAAAAAAATCCGGAAGAGCCTTATCTCAGCTGAATGCGCACACAAACAGACACCAATAGAAAAACACATCCCAACAGTTAAATCTTTGCAAAATCAAACAGTGAGTGTACAGAACTAAATCTTTTAAGATGTGAACTTCATTTGTGAGGTTTATATTATGGGACAGCAGAAAAATTTAAAAAAATCCGGAAACAGCCATATCTCAGCAGAATGCGCTTACAAACAGACACCAATAGAAAAACACATCCGTGAAATCATTGCAAAATCAAACACTGAGAGTACATAAGTATATCTTATAAGATGTACATTTCATTTGTTCAGTTAACTGTATGGTTATTTGTCATAATCAAACTTCAAAAAAATATTTCTACAATGTTTTTTTCAACAAATGTTGCTTTCACAGCACACATTATTGTTGTAATCATATCATTATTATTAATATTATTATTATTATCGCTGTTAATATTATTATTGTTATCATCACCATCATTATATTTATATCATTAATACATTGACATTATATTAACATAAAAAAACAAAAACTCGCGCACTCATTCTATTGGGAACAATGACATGATGATGCTGTAGGGCCACCTTCAGCATTCGCTTCCGATTTTCATTAAGTTTCGATTCCACCTTAAAAAAAATGCACGTTTCGGCCAGTAGGGAGAAGTGCAAATTCAGGAATGGTTGCAATAGAATTCAGTCAGCATTCATATTTGAGATGGACTTTCTCCTATAGTCCAAAGTAGATATGGACATATAGGGGATCACTGGAAAAATAAGGAGCTGTAGCATGCAAAGCAGGTGACATATTTCATGTGAAATCATATTAGGCCACTAGAGGGCAGTGCAAAGTCACAAATTGTTGCAAAATAATTGTCAAAATCTTGACTTTTGAGCTTGATTTTCTCCAAAATTCTCAAACCAGGAAAATTCATCACAAATACCCGATCACGATATGACAATATCAAAATTCTAAGATCATATCTTGTCTCATGTCATGATATAGCTATAATATTGTCATGCCTTCCTCATCATAGTTCACATTCCATTTGTCAGAGATAAAATATGAATCCATAACCCATTTTGAGAGGCAGGTTCTCATAAGGTTGGGATGTGTCAACTATTTGGGTTGCCACTAGACTCCCCTGTTTAAATGTAGGAGTTTAGTATTTTGGGCAACACCATGTTAGTTTTTGAAACCAGAAACAACCATAGTTATAAGAGAAGGGATGGATACTGATAGCTTGTCCACTACAAATCCACCTATAACTGCAACTTTGCAAACATGAAATGCAGAGCTGTCAATCACACACTGACAGCTCTGCATTTAAATGTAAAATTAAATTTACATTGTGGACATGCAGCTCTACTGAAGAGGAACTAAGACCATAAACCCTTTAGAACAATGTATGCAGGGCACCAGACTAACTTTTTACTAGGAGCACAGTAGCCCCCCCTATAACTGAATGTTTTAGCAGAGCAAGCAGAACATTTAGGGGCGCACACCTTAAACATTTCCTCTCATTTTCACTGTATTACTGATCAATACTCCGATAATAATTGAATAAATTGCAATGTGCTGTTTAGAATTCCCAGTGAATTTTTATTGTGCACTTGTTTGTTAAAGAATAACATCACATAAGAGACATTAAGTGTACATAAAATACCATCACTGTCACTACAGTACAATTATTAACTAGAAGTGGCCCGGTACTGTCCAGTACACAGAACCGGCACTTTTATTTGTGTACTGGCACATTTCACAAGATGCCGGTAATCTCTTATCAGTCCACTTGATTATGGTCCAGAGCAATAATGTCTCAGGGTACACTATGTGACGTTCACCTGTTCTCGCAAAAGTCAAGTGTTTATTCCTTGAGTTTGGAGTTTTTATTTTCTATCTAATCTCTATCTGGAAGATGACCGCTGTGGCGACCATCATCATGCTTCAAAAGCATGAGTTAGCTCATCCACACACTCATACTTTCTGATATAATAAAAATAAACATGGAGCTGGCAAGATGAGGCTTGAAAATATCAGAGGACGATGCACAGAAGGGATTAAGCTGGGCAATAGCCCGGTATCCTGGACTCTTGCTCAAAAATTAATAAATTGATAAAGTTGAACCTGAATTTTCCTTAACACTAAAACAAGGCCAGACCAAAAGTTTCACTCCCAGGGCTGGAGTATGCCAGGTGTAATATTATTAGATATTAATGTAGATGTGATGCAATAATTTGATGCACAAGCCTGTTTTCTTTGTGTATTACCTTAATGACTCTGTCCTGGCAGTGCTGGATGATCTTACACAGCTCCTCTGTACCCTGAGACTCGAGACTCTGATGAAGGATCTGCTCAAACATCTAGTAAAACACAATTTGTAGTTTTGTACCTAACTTTGTGACATACATGCATGTAACACCAGACAAACTGACTCATATAGGAATATCCCATGAAATAATGTGATAATGTACTACACCCAGGTCCACAGTCTGTATTGTGGCATGTTTAACTGTTTAACTGTCCACTGAGTTATCAAACCGCCAAAAGATGTTCGCCTTTAGTTCTACTGTGTCCTTGATCAATGCCACAGTCAGAACCTCATCATTCAACTATTTGACAAACTCTAGTCAAACAGGAGCTACAGTGTAGGAAAATGATCAAGCAATATAATGAGTGTCAATAAAATGATTAGCTCTCATAGAAACTTCCCATTGTGTTAACCAGTTAACCAATAACCTATATTAGACTGGTTAGTCAGTAGTTGAGGTTTCACCTCTCTCATGGGGATCTGGGCCCTTTGGACAAACACTGACGGGCTGCTCACGTCAAACTGTTGCTGCAGACCCTCAAGGCTCAGGTTCACCACCTTCTCATAGCAGCTGTGCATCTTAACTGGATGGAAAGCCAGCATGGAGATCTTCTCCATGTGCTGAGGAGGACGACAAGAAGGGAGAGGAAGAGATGGATGAGGCATGGACAGATTTGGGAAAAATGTATAATTGTGTCTCACAATAAATATACTACTGCAAAAGTATCACTAATGTTACACTAGACAAATGCTGTTTAAATCACAAACATATTTGGAATAGGAGTATAGGAATTGCGGATAGATAACATTTGTTTTGTAAAGATCCAGATTCTTGTGCTTCAACTGCGAAAATCAGAGTGCATTTTCTATACATAATCATTATATATTGTGCTTCAATTTAAGCACATTCTCATGTTATGGGTTTTATTTAAAGCAACACAATTTTCAACCTTCACGTAATGTCTCTAAGCAGGGATGGGAAGTATTTCTGATACATGTATTAAAAAAAATACATATTTAAAATACGAAATATGCTCTTTTCTGGAGATGATGAAAAATTCCTTCAGATTTTGTACCAATATATTTCCATTATGTGTATTTTATTTAAAATACTGTAACATACATCCTTTGAAAAAAAGTGATGACATAAGAAGACAAATTGCAGGATGCTGCTTCAGATTGGACGTCATTGGTGCTTGTGCCTACTTTAATTTGCCAGGACTTGTTAAGATCACAATTAGTCTACATAAGAATTGAATTGAGTCAAGCGATTACCATCAGAGCTGAGTTTCAAGACTTTAGAGCTCACTCTGTCGTTTACATCGATGACAGTGTAAAGGTCGCCATATAAAATAATTTTGTATCCGACCAATAGCGGTTCTTTAAGTCTTTTAAAAAGTTGAAAAATGTTTGTTCTCTCATGAGAGGTGTACACGTGTATCGTTCGTATTTTTTCTCCTCGGTAAAAACAATCCAACATGAGCAATCTACAAGGAATTAAATTAGGAAATCATTTGTTTTACGAATAATAGTGACATCACCAGTTTTAGAAAAAAGATCCCACCATCAGCTTTACTTTCGCCAATAGAAATTACACTTAGACCTTTGTTCCACATGCTGGATACCGTTACTCTTTACTTGACAACATAATATGTCAAAGTCAGTTTTCAACAAGAATTTAATTTGTTGGGCTCTAAAAGAATTTGATTGGATGCCATGGGCATTCCAAGATGAAACTTTGGGGAAGGTCATAAATGTTTGGGGGGTTATGGTGTGGGTTTGTCGTGATTTTATAATATATATATATATATATTTATATATATTTATTTTATAACAAGCTTTTCTTTTCTTTTTCTCTACCTCTACAAAAGGTGTTTTATGATCATCACCAGGCTCTGGGGCGGGGAATTCAGGAGTGGGAGAGAAAGAGCCAAAGTTGTTGCTGTAAGGGGGGCTCTCTGCTACAGCCTGCGGGTAAAGCGGGGTGCTGCCAACTCGCTGACCCTGACCCTTATACCTATTCCAAGCCCTACCAGTAGAGGTCCCCCAAACCCCAATTTATGAGCTGGAATGAAATGATATCAAAGTTTAGTTGGGGTGGCAAAAGACCCACGATAAGACTGGAAACTCTCCAGCTGCCAAAAGAAGAAGGAGGGATGAGACTTCCAAAATTAAAGGAATACTACCATGCGGCCCAATTGAGATATATTGTAGGTTGGTGCAAACCAGACACAGTGAAATGAAATAGAAAAAGAGTTTGGAGAAAACCCAGTACAGAATATAATTGGGGATAAAGAAACATACAAGAAGATTCAAAACCAAATAGACACAATCACGATGTTCACATACAAAATATGGTTCAGCATAATAAAAAAATATAAGATACAGAAAGACACTAATTTATTGAATATGATAGCAATTTTACACCGACTAGGTACGATATAGGATTTAAACAGTGGACAACCAAGGGAATCACAGCATGGTGTGTTTTGGTGAAAGATGGACAGCTTGAGAGTTTCCAAAATATGACAGAAAAAAAGGATTTAGATAATCAATCATGAATTCTGTGGATTCCTGCAACTTAGAGACTGCTATATGAAAGAGATCAGGATGGACCCCTCCTGAGAAGTGAATAGTGTGATCCAGATCATCATAATCAACGCATACAAAGAAACCACAATTAGAATTATATTGGGACTATATAAAAAAAATGCTACAAAATACATAAAAAAAAAAATGGGAATCAGGATTTAACATAAAACTTAGTGATGAAGATTGGCTAAGATTGGTATAATCTGGCAGACATTAGCCTCATGTATGAAACAAAGTGATTTTGAAGCAGAAACATATTTAGGTTACAAGGTCAGAGCTGCAGTGACTTCCTGACAAGTACAAATGAGCATTTCATGGGTTGTACTGGCAACAGATATGACAAATGTTGGGTGGCTGGGAGATTTTTTTTTAATCAGTCTTGAATATGTCAAAGATTACCCACAATATTAACTTTGAAGCATTGTTAGTTTTGTGTAGCATCAGCTAAAACATGTACTCCCTCCCCTCTTAATTTGAAAAGAGGACATTTGTAATATGGAAATGATTGAATATTTGGTGGTTTTGAGGAGGACTGATGCAGGACAAAAGTATTAATCTTTTATGACAACAATTCTTGGGAGTGAACATTCCTGCCATATACTCAAGTGTATGGTGAAAACAATGTTCAGTATTCTATTGATCTATTAATAAAATGTTTTCATTTGAATTCCAATTTGCCAAGAGACCTTCTTACAAGAAAGTGTGCCATATGCACTAACACAGTGGAAATGAATCATAATGAAGCCTGAGGGTTAAGGAAACAGTTTTTCATCAACTAAATACTGTAGGTGTCCAAAGCCTGAGGGTCAGCCTCTTTCCCCGGATGAAGCAGAATCCAGTCACGTTAACTGTGCGTTGTAAGAATGGAAAAGACTGTCATAAAAAAATAATAATAATTACAACACCCACACTGTATCAACATTCAGAGTGGACCTAATTTTTAAGAATAGAGGGATAGATTTAGTGTATAGCCTACTTGTTAAATAGACAGGACAGTGCAGCAGCAGCACCAGCGAAGCTCTCTGAACAGATCAGCAATGTGACCCACAGTCCTCACAACCGAAGACGCAGCCGAAACACAGCAAGCGGTTCCGCGAAAACGGGAGCTTTGCAGCTGCGGGTCCGGGTGAGAGGACATCGGTTCTCACAGTGGAACTGTTCAGACAGCAAGTCTGGCTCCCGTGTAACGTCGCAGACAACACCATCTCAGAGATAGGATACTGACTGCATTTAAACACTAAACTTTCGAAAAAAACAGCAAAGCGAAAAAGAAAAAAAAGAGCATGGAACATTTACATGTGCATATATTAGTATTAACTATATTTCGATTAATGCGTGTGTGTTTAAATGCATGTGTATGTATGTAGTGAAAAGACGTAGTTACTGTAATTAACGAACACATTTTAGCAATGGCCTGCTGTTTAGCTCATTATAATAATGTAAAATTTCACTTACCTCTACATTTTTGAGCATCTTCCTGTGACATGTCAATAGCCTCCCTCTACCACCAACTTCCCCAGTAATTCCTTGGTCAGCGACTGATGCTGCAACTCCATTACATGTTCATCCACCTGCTGAGCAGACACTAACCTGTTCACGTTTTGGATATTAATCCGCTGCTGCTGTGGTGGGGAACTACGTTGCGTTGGAGTGTGACGATGGTCGATAATTATCTTAAAGCTACAGTAGTAGTTGAAATAAACTGCCCCTTTGTTTCACCACACATGCATGGCAGAAATGTTCGCTTCCAAGATTTTTTGTAATAAAAACATAACAGATTAATCCTCTGCATTCTTTGTGCGTTTGGATTTTTTTTTGAGGATATCTTACACCAAATTGCTTCAAATTTGGTGTAGGTGAAGTTATTTTCCACTGTCAGGGAATATCAACATTTTTCATTATCATATAACACACTATTCAATCAATATCTGAAGCTAAAATGATGTGGGTGTATTTTAGGGATATCATAGTATGGTGTGAATGTGGGTTTAGGAATAAATGTGTGTGTGTGTGTCTGTGTCTGTGTGTCTGTGTGTATGTGCAACTCCAGGCACTTCTTGTTCTCACATCAAGTTCAAATCGACATGATACACAGGCACCTACACCTACAAAGAGGCTCATACACACATTCACTCCTTTGAGTAAAAAAAAGAAACAGGCATCTTGAGGGACTTCAAAGACTTGCCCTCTACGTGAACCCAAACAAAAGTCTGGTTTTGTTTACACAGGTGCAATTACAGGTAAACACAATGTTTCACTTTGTTTGGGGCTCAATTCATCCTGACTGTCAAAGACACAGCCTCAGACGCTGAAGACCTCGACCTCATCAACATCAGTCACAATGTACTGAAAAAGAAAAAGGTTAAATAATTTATCAAAACTAACCCCAACCCTATCATATTATAGTGATTACATGTAAAATAATTACATCAAATCAAACATAAGCTAGATGTTTTGTATGACTTGTGTGATCATCCGTTTTTGATGAAGTTTAAAATCCATAATTTGTATTAGTAGTGTATGATTTCACTTTCACTAAAGTCAGTACCACTTATACTTCATATACTAGTAGTATGGAGTACTTTTACTGTATACGTTTTGGAGGAATATAGGGTCAAAGTTCACTTTTTGCAACAAACAATAGGGTAACATTTTTTGATGAAGTATAAAATCCTTATTTTTTATCAGTAGTTTATGATTTAACTTTCACTGGACGTATTCAGCTGAGGTTAGGCTGTTTTCGGATTTTTTTCTTTTTTCTACTGTCCCATAATATAAACCTCACTAATGAAGTTAACATCATATAAGATATACTTCTGTACCCTCAGTGTTTGATTTTGCAATGATTTCACTGTTGGGATGTGTTTTTCTATTGGTGTCTGTTTGTGTGCGCATCCAGCCGAGATAAGGCTGTTTTCGGATTTTTTTCTACTGTCCACATTACTGTGCAAAGGTTTTAGGCAGTTGTGAAAAAAATGAATCAATCATCAATCAACAAAATGCAGTGAATAAACAAAAGAGAAATCTAAATCACCCTTTGTGAGGTTTATGTTATGGGACAGTAGAAAAATGAAAAAAATCAGAAAACAGCCGTATCCCTGCTGAATGCGCACAAAAACAGAGACAAATAGAAAAACACATCCAAACAGTGAAATCATTGCAAAATCAAACACTGAGGGTACCGAAGAATATCTTATAAGATGTTAACTTCATATTATAGGACAGTAGAAAAAAGATTAAAATACCCTCGATCAGCCTAAGTCCCTGATACACATACGGAAAAATCAGACTCCTGGCTTAATGCCTTTAGGAATTATTACAAAAAACACACCCGAACGGCTGACCATTGACCTTTTCCGAAAGTTGCACAGGTCTGAAACTCGGCAACCGGGATAAGCTTTAGTCCCTGATACACATACGGAAAAATCAGACTCCTGACTCAATGTCTTTAGGAATTATTACAAAAAACACACCACAGCGGCTGACCTTTGACCTTTCCAAAGGTTGCACGGGTCTGAAACTCTGCACCCTGGATCAGCCAGGAGTCCCTGATACACATACGGAATTATTGAAGAAAAGACAGTTTCCCACCTTTCTTCGTTTGAATTTTACAGACTGTGTTTTTGGCAGTTTTTTTTGGCCAGGGCGAAAAAAGCCCAAAGTCCTGTG
Source organism: Solea solea (assembly GCF_958295425.1). NCBI lineage: Eukaryota > Metazoa > Chordata > Actinopteri > Pleuronectiformes > Soleidae > Solea > Solea solea. The sequence continues at coordinate 31,313,039 of NC_081139.1, read as the reverse complement.
TCCAAAAACTGAAAATCAGGTCATGTCAGACTCTATACAGTCTTAGACTCTTTGGCCAGAGTGGAAGTTTTGGAGGAACTACATTTCTACAGGTCGCAGGAGTGTGAATATTTCATATGTCGTTTGGGGTCCCAAGACGAGCTGAACGACGAGGGTACATTAGTATATCTTATAAGATGTTAACTTTATTTGTGAGGTTTATGTTATGGGACAGTAGAAAATGAAAAAAAATCAGAAAACAGTCGTATTCCAGCTGAATGCGCACAAAAACAGACACAAATAGAAAAACACATCCAAACAGTGAAATCATTGCAAAATCAAACACTGAGGGTACCGAAGAATATCTTATAAGATGTTAACTTTATTTGTGAGGTTTATGTTATGGGACAGTAGAAAAATGAAAAAAAATCAGAAAACAGTCGTATTCCAGCTGAATGCGCACAAAAACAGACAAAATAGAAAAACACATCCAAACAGTGAAATCATTGCAAAATCAAACACTGAGGGTACCGAAGAATATCTTATAAGATGTTAACTTTATTTGTGAGGTTTATGTTATGGGACAGTAGAAAAATGAAAAAAAATCAGAAAACAGTCGTATTCCAGCTGAATGCGCACAAAAACAGACAAAATAGAAATACACATTCAAACAGTGAAATCATTGCAAAATCAAACACTGAAGGTATATAACTATATCTTATAAGATGTTAACTTTATTTGTGAGGTTTATGTTATGGGACAGTAGAAAAATGAAAAAATATCAGAAAACAGTCGTATTCCAGCTGAATGCGCACAAAAACAGACAAAAATAGAAAAACACATTCAAACAGTGAAATCATTGCAAAATCAAACACTGAAGGCATATAACTATATCTTATGAGATGTTAACTTTATTTGTGAGGTTTATGTTATGGGATTATAAAAAAATGAAAAAAAAATCGGAAAACAGCCGTATCCCTGCTGAATCCACACAAAAACAGAGACAAATAGAAAAACACATCCAAACAGTGAAATCATTGCAAAATCAGACACTGAGGGTACCGAAGAATATCTTATAAGATGTTAACTTTATTTGTGAGGTTTATGTTATGGGACAGTAGAAAAATGAAAAAAAATCAGAAAACAGTCGTATTCCAGCTGAATGCGCACAAAAACAGACAAAATAGAAAAACACATTCAAACAGTGAAATCATTGCAAAATCAAACACTGAAGGTATATAACTATATCTTATAAGATGTTAACTTTATTTGTGAGGTTTATGTTATGGGACAGTAGAAAAATGAAAAAATATCAGAAAACAGTCGTATTCCAGCTGAATGCGCACAAAAACAGACAAAAATAGAAAAACACATTCAAACAGTGAAATCATTGCAAAATCAAACACTGAAGGCATATAACTATATCTTATGAGATGTTAACTTTATTTGTGAGGTTTATGTTATGGGATTATAAAAAAATGAAAAAAAAATCCGAAAACAGCCGTATCCCTGCTGAATGCGCACAAAAACAGACACAAATAGAAAAACACATCCAAACAGTGAAATCATTATAAATTCAAACACTAAGGGTACATCAATATACCTTATAAGATGTTAACTTCATATTATAGGACAGTAGAAAAAAGATTAAAATACCCTCGATCAGCCTAAGTCCCTGATACACATACGGAAAAATCAGACTCCTGGCTTAATGCCTTTAGGAATTATTACAAAAAACACACCCGAACGGCTGACCATTGACCTTTTCCGAAAGTTGCACAGGTCTGAAACTCGACAACCGGGATAAGCTTTGGTCCCTGATACACATACGGAAAAATCAGACTCCTGACTCAATGCCTTTAGGAATTATTACAAAAAACACACCACAGCGGCTGACCTTTGACCTTTCCAAAGGTTGCACTGGTCTGAAACTCGGCACCCTGGATCAGCCAGGAGTCCCTGATACACATACGGAGAAATCAGCATCCGGGCTCATTGCCTTTAGGAATTATTGAAGAAAAGACAGTTTCCCACCTTTCTTACGTTTGAATTTTACAGACTGTTTTTGGCAGTTTTTTTTGGCCAGGGGGAAAAAAGCCCAAAGTCCTGTGTCCAAAAACTGAAAATCAGGTCATGTCAGACTCTATACAGTCTTAGACTCTTTGGCCAGAGGGGAAGTTTTGGAGGAACTACATTTCTACAGGTAGCAGGAGTGTGAATATTTCATATGTCGTTTGGGGTCCCAAGACGAGCGGAACGACGAGGGTACATTAGTATATCTTATAAGATGTTAACTTTATTTGTGAGGTTTATGTTATGGGACAGTAGAAAAATGAAAAAAAATCAGAAAACAGTCGTATTCCAGCTGAATGCGCACAAAAACAGACAAAAATAGAAAAACACATTCAAACAGCGAAATCATTGCAAAATCAAACACTGAAGGTATATAACTATGTCTTATAAGATTTTAACTTTATTTGTGAGGTTTATGTTATGGGACAGTAGAAAAATGAAAAAATTCCGAAAACAGCCGTATCCCTGCTGAATGCGCACAAAAACAGACACAAATAGAAAAACTCATCCAAACAGTGAAATCATTATAAATTCAAACACTGAGGGTACATCAATATACCTTATAAGATGTTAACTTCATATTATAGGACAGTAGAAAAAAGATTAAAATACCCTCGATCAGCCTTAGTGCCTGATACACATACGGAAAAATCAGACTCCTGGCTCAATGCCTTTAGGAATTATCACAAAAAACACACCCGAACGGCTGACCATTGACCTTTCCGAAGGTTGCACAGGCCTGAAACTCTGCACCCTGAATTAGCCTTAGTCCCTGATACACATACGGAAAAATCAGACTCCTGGCTTAATGCCTTTAGGAATTATTACAAAAAACACACCCGAACGGCTGACCATTGACCTTTTCCGAAAGTTGCACAGGTCTGAAACTCGGCAACCGGGATAAGCTTTAGTCCCTGATACACATACGGAAAAATCAGACTCCTGACTCAATGTCTTTAGGAATTATTACAAAAAACACACCACAGCGGCTGACCTTTGACCTTTCCAAAGGTTGCACGGGTCTGAAACTCTGCACCCTGGATCAGCCAGGAGTCCCTGATACACATACGGAATTATTGAAGAAAAGACAGTTTCCCACCTTTCTTCGTTTGAATTTTACAGACTGTGTTTTTGGCAGTTTTTTTTGGCCAGGGCGAAAAAAGCCCAAAGTCCTGTGTCCAAAAACTGAAAATCAGGTCATGTCAGACTCTATACAGTCTTAGACTCTTTGGCCAGAGTGGAAGTTTTGGAGGAACTACATTTCTACAGGTCGCAGGAGTGTGAATATTTCATATGTCGTTTGGGGTCCCAAGACGAGCGGAACGACGAGGGTACATTAGTATATCTTATAAGATGTTAACTTTATTTGTGAGGTTTATGTTATGGGACAGTAGAAAATGAAAAAAAATCAGAAAACAGTCGTATTCCAGCTGAATGCGCACAAAAACAGACACAAATAGAAAAACACATCCAAACAGTGAAATCATTGCAAAATCAAACACTGAGGGTACCGAAGAATATCTTATAAGATGTTAACTTTATTTGTGAGGTTTATGTTATGGGACAGTAGAAAAATGAAAAAAAATCAGAAAACAGTCGTATTCCAGCTGAATGCGCACAAAAACAGACAAAATAGAAAAACACATTCAAACAGTGAAATCATTGCAAAATCAAACACTGAGGGTATATAACTATATCTTATAAGATGTTAACTTTATTTGTGAGGTTTATGTTATGGGACAGTAGAAAAATGAAAAAATATCAGAAAACAGTCGTATTCCAGCTGAATGCGCACAAAAACAGACAAAAATAGAAAAACACATTCAAACAGTGAAATCATTGCAAAATCAAACACTGAAGGCATATAACTATATCTTATGAGATGTTAACTTTATTTGTGAGGTTTATGTTATGGGATTATAAAAAAATGAAAAAAAAATCGGAAAACAGCCGTATCCCTGCTGAATCCACACAAAAACAGAGACAAATAGAAAAACACATCCAAACAGTGAAATCATTGCAAAATCAGACACTGAGGGTACCGAAGAATATCTTATAAGATGTTAACTTTATTTGTGAGGTTTATGTTATGGGACAGTAGAAAAATGAAAAAAATTCCGAAAACAGCCGTATCCCTGCTGAATGCGCACAAAAACAGACACAAATAGAAAAACACATCCAAACAGTGAAATCATTATAAATTCAAACACTAAGGGTACATCAATATACCTTATAAGATGTTAACTTCATATTATAGGACAGTAGAAAAAAGATTAAAATACCCTCGATCAGCCTTAGTCCCTGATACACATACGGAAAAATCAGACTCCTGGCTTAATGCCTTTAGGAATTATTACAAAAAACACACCTAAACGGCTGACCTTTGACCTTTCCGAAGGTTACACAGGTCTGAAACTCGGCACCCTAGATTAGCCTTAGTCCCTGATACACATACGGAAAAATCAGACTCCTGACTCAATGCCTTTAGGAATTATTACAAAAAACACACCACAGCGGCTGACCTTTGACCTTTCCAAAGGTTGCAAGGGTCTGAAACTCGGCACCCTGGATCAGCCAGGAGTCCCTGATACACATACGGAGAAATCAGCATCCGGGCTCATTGCCTTTAGGAATTATTGAAGAAAAGACAGTTTCCCACCTTTCTTACGTTTGAATTTTACAGACTGTGTTTTTGGCAGTATTTGGCCAGGGGGAAAAAAGCCCAAAGTCCTGTGTCCAAAAACTGAAAATCAGGTCATGTCAGACTCTATACAGTCTTAGACTCTTTGGCCAGAGTGGAAGTTTTGGAGGAACTACATTTCTACAGGTCGCAGGAGTGTGAATATTTCATATGTCGTTTGGGGTCCCAAGACGAGCGGAACGACGAGGGTACATTAGTACATCTTATAAGATGTTAACTTTATTTGTGAGGTTTATGTTATGGGACAGTAGAAAATGAAAAAAAATCAGAAAACAGTCGTATTCCAGCTGAATGCGCACAAAAACAGACACAAATAGAAAAACACATCCAAACAGTGAAATCATTGCAAAATCAAACACTGAGGGTACCGAAGAATATCTTATAAGATGTTAACTTTATTTGTGAGGTTTATGTTATGGGACAGTAGAAAAATGAAAAAAAATCAGAAAACAGTCGTATTCCAGCTGAATGCGCACAAAAACAGACAAAATAGAAAAACACATTCAAACAGTGAAATCATTGCAAAATCAAACACTGAGGGTATATAACTATATCTTATAAGATGTTAACTTTATTTGTGAGGTTTATGTTATGGGACAGTAGAAAAATGAAAAAATATCAGAAAACAGTCGTATTCCAGCTGAATGCGCACAAAAACAGACAAAAATAGAAAAACACATTCAAACAGTGAAATCATTGCAAAATCAAACACTGAAGGCATATAACTATATCTTATGAGATGTTAACTTTATTTGTGAGGTTTATGTTATGGGATTATAAAAAAATGAAAAAAAAATCGGAAAACAGCCGTATCCCTGCTGAATCCACACAAAAACAGAGACAAATAGAAAAACACATCCAAACAGTGAAATCATTGCAAAATCAGACACTGAGGGTACCGAAGAATATCTTATAAGATGTTAACTTTATTTGTGAGGTTTATGTTATGGGACAGTAGAAAAATGAAAAAAATTCCGAAAACAGCCGTATCCCTGCTGAATGCGCACAAAAACAGACACAAATAGAAAAACACATCCAAACAGTGAAATCATTATAAATTCAAACACTAAGGGTACATCAATATACCTTATAAGATGTTAACTTCATATTATAGGACAGTAGAAAAAAGATTAAAATACCCTCGATCAGCCTTAGTCCCTGATACACATACGGAAAAATCAGACTCCTGGCTTAATGCCTTTAGGAATTATTACAAAAAACACACCTAAACGGCTGACCTTTGACCTTTCCGAAGGTTACACAGGTCTGAAACTCGGCACCCTAGATTAGCCTTAGTCCCTGATACACATACGGAAAAATCAGACTCCTGACTCAATGCCTTTAGGAATTATTACAAAAAACACACCACAGCGGCTGACCTTTGACCTTTCCAAAGGTTGCAAGGGTCTGAAACTCGGCACCCTGGATCAGCCAGGAGTCCCTGATACACATACGGAGAAATCAGCATCCGGGCTCATTGCCTTTAGGAATTATTGAAGAAAAGACAGTTTCCCACCTTTCTTACGTTTGAATTTTACAGACTGTGTTTTTGGCAGTATTTGGCCAGGGGGAAAAAAGCCCAAAGTCCTGTGTCCAAAAACTGAAAATCAGGTCATGTCAGACTCTATACAGTCTTAGACTCTTTGGCCAGAGTGGAAGTTTTGGAGGAACTACATTTCTACAGGTCGCAGGAGTGTGAATATTTCATATGTCGTTTGGGGTCCCAAGACGAGCGGAACGACGAGGGTACATTAGTACATCTTATAAGATGTTAACTTTATTTGTGAGGTTTATGTTATGGGACAGTAGAAAATGAAAAAAAATCAGAAAACAGTCGTATTCCAGCTGAATGCGCACAAAAACAGACACAAATAGAAAAACACATCCAAACAGTGAAATCATTGCAAAATCAAACACTGAGGGTACCGAAGAATATCTTATAAGATGTTAACTTTATTTGTGAGGTTTATGTTATGGGACAGTAGAAAAATGAAAAAAAATCAGAAAACAGTCGTATTCCAGCTGAATGCGCACAAAAACAGACACCAATAGAAAAACACATTCAAACAGTGAAATCATTGCAAAATCAAACACTGAGGGTAAAGAAGTATATCTTATAAGATGTTAAGTTCATTTGTTAGGTTTATATTATGGGAAAATAGAAAAATGAAAAAAATCCGAAAACAGCCTTATCTCAGCTCAATGGGGCACAAACAGACACTTATAGAAAAACACATCCCAACAGTGAAATCATTGCAAAATCAAACACTGAGGGTACAGAACTAAATATTTTAAGGTGTTAACTTCATTTGTGAGGTTTATGTTAGGGGAAAGTAGAAAAATGAAAAAAATCCGGAAACAGCCTTATCTCAGCTGTATGCGCATACAAACAGACGCCAATAGAAAAACACATCCAAACAGTGAAATCATTGCAAAATCAAACAGTGAGTGTACAGAACTAAATCTTTTAAGATGTTAACTTAATTTGTGAGGTTTATGTTATGGGAAAGTAGAAAAATGAAAAAAATCCGGAAACAGCCTTATCTCAGCTGTATGCGCACACAAACAGACGCCAATAGAAAAACACATCCAAACAGTGAAATCATTGCAAAATCAAACACTGAGGGTACAGAAGTATATCTTATAAGATGTTAAGTTCATTTGTTAGGTTTATGTTATGGGAAAGTAGAAAAATGAAAGAAATCCGGAAACAGCCTTATCTCAGCTGAATGCGCACACAAACAGACACCAATAGAAAAACACATCCAGACAGTGAAATCATTGCAAAATCAAACACTGAGGGTACAGAACTAAATATTTTAAGATGTTAACTTCATTTGTGAGGTTTATGTTATGGGACAGCAGAGAAATTAAAAAAATCCGGAAACAGCCTTATCTCAGCTGAATGCGCACACAAACAGACACCAATAGAAAAACACATCCAAACAGTGAAATCATTGCAAAATCAAACAGTGAGGGTACAGAACTAAATCTTTTAAGGTGTTAACTTCATTTGTGAGGTTTATGTTATGGGAAAGTAGAAAAATGAAAAAAATCCGGAAACAGCCTTATCTCAGCTGAATGCGCACACAAACAGACACAAATAGAAAAACACATCCCAACAGTGAAATCATTGCAAAATCAAACAGTGAGGGTACAGAACTAACCCTTTCAAGAAGTTAACTTCATTTGTGAGGTTTATGTTATGGGACAGCAGAGAAATTAAAAAAATCCGGAAACAGCCTTATCTCAGCTGAATGCGCACACAAACAGACACCAATAGAAAAACACATCCAAAACAGTGAAATCAATGCAAAATCAAACAGTGAGTGTACAGAACTAAATCTTTTAAGATGTTAACTTCATTTGTGAGGTTTATGTTATGGGACAGCAGAAAAATGAAAAAAATCCGGAAACAGCCTTATCTCAGCTGAATGCGCACACAAAACAGACACAAATAGAAAAACACATCCAAACAGTGAAATCATTGCAAAATCAAACAGTGAGTGTACAGAACTAAATCTTTTAAGATGTTAACTTCATTTGTGAGGTTTATGTTAAGGGACAGCAGAAAAATTAAAAAAATCCGGAAACAGCCTTATCTCAGCTGAATGCGCACACAAAAAGACACCAATAGAAAACACATCCAAACAGTGAAATATTTGCAAAATCAAACACTGAGGGTAAAGAAGTATATCTTATAAGATGTTAAGTTCATTTGTTAGGTTTATATTATGGGAAAGTAGAAAAATGAAAAAAATCCGGAAACAGCCTTATCTCAGCTCAATGGGGCACAAACAGACACTTATAGAAAAACACATCCCAACAGTGAAATCATTGCAAAATCAAACACTGAGGGTACAGAACTAAATATTTTAAGATGTTAACTTCATTTGTGAGGTTTATGTTATGGGACAGCAGAGAAATTAAAAAAATCCGGAAACAGCCTTATCTCAGCTGAATGCGCACACAAACAGACACCAATAGAAAAACACATCCAAACAGTGAAATCATTGCAAAATCAAACACTGAGGGTACAGAAGTATATCTTATAAGATGTTAAGTTCATTTGTGAGGTTTATGTTATGGGACAGAAGAAAAATTAAAAAAATCCGGAAACAGCCTTATCTCAGCTGACTGCGCACACAAACAGACACTTGTAGAAAAACACATCCAAACAGTGAAATCATTGCAAAATCAAACACTGAGGGTACAGAAGTATATCTTATAAGATGTTAAGTTCATTTGTGAGGTTTATGTTATGGGAAAGTAGAAAAATGAAAAAAATCCGGAAACAGCCTTATCTCAGCTGAATGCGCACACAAACAGACACCAATAGAAAAACACATCCAAACAGTGAAATCTTTGCAAAATCAAACACTGAGGGTAAAGAAGTATATCTTATAAGATGTTAAGTTCATTTGTTAGGTTTATATTATGGGAAAGTAGAAAAATGAAAAAAATCCGAAAACAGCCTTATCTCAGCTCAATGGGGCACAAACAGACACTAATAGAAAAACACATCCCAACAGTGAAATCATTGCTAAATCAAACACTGAGGGAACAGAACTAAATATTTTAAGATGTTAACTTCATTTGTGAGGTTTATGTTATGGGACAGCAGAAAAATGAAAAAAATCCGGAAACAGCCTTATCTCAGCTGAATGCGCACACAAACAGACACCAATAGAAAAACACATCTAAACAGTGAAATCATTGCAAAATCAAACAGTGAGTGTACAGAACTAAATCTTTTAAGATGTTAACTTCATTTGTGAGGTTTATGTTATGGGAAAGTAGAAAAATTAAAAAAATCCGGAAACAGCCTTATCTCAGCTGAATGCGCACACAAACAGACACCAATATAAAAACACATCCAAACAGTGAAATCATTGCAAAATCAAACACTGAGGGTACAGAAGTATATCTTATAAGATGTTAAGTTCATTTGTGAGGTTTATGTTATGGGAAAGTAGAAAAATGAAAAAAATCCGGAAACAGCCTTATCTCAGCTCAATGGGGCACAAAAACAGACACCAATAGAAAAACACATCCAAACAGTGAAATCATTGCAAAATCAAACAGTGAGGGTACAGAACTAAATCTTTTAAGATGTTAACTTCATTTGTGAGGTTTATGTTATGGGACAGCAGAAAAATAAAAAAAATCCGGAAACAGCCTTATCTCAGCTCAATAGGGCACAAACAGACACTTATAGAAAAACACATCCCAACAGTGAAATCATTGCAAAATCAAACACTGAGGGTACAGAACTAACCCTTTTAAGATGTGAACTTCATTTTTGAGGTTTATGTTATGGGACAGTAGAAAAATGAAAAAAATCAGAAAACAGCCGTATCCCAGCTGAATGCGCACAAAAACAGACACAAATAGAAAAACACATCCAAACAGTGAAATCATTGCAAAATCAAACACTGAAGGTATATAACTATATCTTATGAGATGTTTACTTCATTTGTGAGGTTTATGTTATGGGACAGTAGAAAAATGAAAAAAAATCAGAAAACAGCCTTATCTCAGCTGAATGCGCACAAAACAGACAAAAATAGAAAAACACATCCAAACAGTGAAATCATTGCAAAATCAAGCACTGAAAATACATAACTATATCTTATAAGATTTTAACTTTATTTGTGAGGTTTATGTTATGGGACAGTAGAAAAATGAAAAAAAATCCAGAAACAGCCTTATCTCAGCTGAATGTGCACACAAACAGACACCAATAGAAAAACACATCCAAACAGTGAAATCATTGCAAAATCAAACACTGAGGGTACAGAACTAAATCTATTAAGATGATAACTTCATTTGTGAGGTTTATGTTATGGGAAAGTAGAAAAATTAACAAAATCCGGAAACAGCCTTATCTCAGCTGAATGTGCACACAAACAGACACCAATAGAAAAACACATCCCAACAGTGAAATCTTTGCAAAATCAAATAGTGAGTGTACAGAACTAAATCTTTTAAGATGTGAACTTCATTTGTTAAGTTCACACATTTTTTTTTTTTACACTTGCACAATGATAACAATGTTCTTCTTGGTGCCAGTGATTTTATTGTGCAAGAAACACTGTGAATCTGTGAATATAGTAGAGAAGACGTTCATGAATAACCATCCATAATCTGTGTGGCGCTGTCTTAATGTGAACTTCAAGTGGCAGTCACTCATTCATCATCCTCACGCTGACACCTACTGGCGAGAAACGGTATTGTTACTTGAGTTTTTGCTGTTTTTTTTTTTTTTTTACAGACGACACAAGGCCTTTGAAATGATATAAGCAAGAAGAATAATGGGGAGCGTACTTCATGTACTAGTAGTATGAAATAATTTTACTGTATATGTTTTGGAGGAATATAGGGTCAAAGTTTACTTTTTGCAACAAATAACAGGGTAATCATTTTTTGGCTATCAGGCAACTGTAATTTCACAGTATTGTTTTGTCAGCTGCCTAAATTATGTAAAATCAGATTAATGCTATGCTATTTATTTAAATCAAGTCTCTAACACAACAAAGTGTGTAATAAATGAGGGTTAGGGTTAGGGTTATTACATGAAAGCCAGTGCATCTAAATACTTTTCAGATGCACTAATTTGATTACACTGAAATGATTTTCTTCACACATTTTGAATTTGAAAATGCTCAGTGGGACCTGAGGAAGTGGACCTGAGGTGTTGCCAAGGGGGAAGTAATCCTCACAGCAGGCTCCCTGCTAAGTGAAATTCATTTTTGTGTTGGGGATACAACTGCTCAAATGGATCAAATACCTGAAACTAATTCCAAGGATCAATAAACCGTTGGATTCCGATGCTGGCAGCTCAGGTTTGACACACAGTATCGAACTGTGGTGTCCTCCATATCAAGAAGCTCTTGGTCCACCAGGTGAACCAAGGCGGCCTTCAGTGGAAGTGTTGTTCACTTCCTGTGGTTCTGTAAAAATGCAGAGCAGAAGGGAATTAAAAAAAAGTTTTATGTTGCTTTTAGGTTTCAAGCCCAGTCAATGGAACACATTTTAGGAAATATTAATGTTATTCCAAGATTATCTTTTACTTTTCACATGCCATATAACTCTATAGGCAACAAATGTAACTAAGAATGTGGTTCTGCGTTTCATTAAGCAGGTCTCATTTAGTAGGCATATCACTCCACTACCCCACACCACCTCTAGTGGTCCATAAGTGATGATTTAAAATGATTATGTATATTTCAGTTTCTTCATTGATTTGTTTGTAGCAGATTATGCTGTTAATTTAATTAAAGTAATATTACTAAAGTAAAATGACTCCTGTTCCTCTGCTATGCAGACTGGGTCCTACCAGATGCCACACGCCAGTTGGATGAAGCCTCATCAGCCCCAGTCGAAAAACCAACTGGACCAGTATCTCCACCAGAACCCCAGCAAACACTGGCTCCACCTGATCCCCGAACAGCCCCAACTGGACCAGTAATGGCCCCACCAGACCCACCAGTAACAGTGGCTTCCTTTTGTCCCTCAGCAACCTCCACTACATCAGTGACGTTCCTGACTAGGCCACCAGCAGCCCCAACTGGACCATCAACCTCTGGTTCCCATTCCTAGGAAGGAACTCCAGCTGCCCCAGTTGCTTTAGAAAAAGGTATGTAGGAAACAAATGGCAAGCCCCACAAAACCATATTATCACTTTGTGCAATGTGAAAATGTTAATAAATTCTCAGCACCAGACATCCCATTGTGTACAAGAATGGCAGACATGTATATATTAAAAAAAGGGCTCGAGAAGAAAACAGGTATTAGCATTAAGCTGTTTACATTACATATCATATCATACATCACGCCTGTGTTTCTGTGATTTTTTCTGACCTTCCCACCTTCAGAGGCCAGGGACAAAGACTGTGTTAGGACACTTAGGGCCCTAATTTGATGCTCTACAGTGCATAGTCCATAAAGCATGGAGCACAGACGTTTACAGCACTGTGCTGTGTTTTGCTGTGCACCACATTGCGTCAGGCAAAAGTAGAGCCCTGATTGTCTCTGGGTGTTCATATGGCTTCCGGTGCTTCAGGTACATAGACACTTTAAGGAGTTGATTTAAGTATTTCACGTTATTAATGTGGATGTGGAGGATGTTACAGTTAAATGTTAAATATGAAGTACAAGTGTAGTGCTGTAAATCATCCACTTTATCATGTCCTTCACTGAGAAAATGTAAGTCCGAAAGGGTTGTAGAAGTAATACAGTACTTCAGCAGCTAGATATGTTTGTAATAGCATGCTGAAGCCAGGTCATCCTTAAGGGTACAATTTACCCACAATGTTCACTGTGTGCTGCCATTCATCCCGAAAGAAGAGCATGTTATGAGCTTTCATGGTGAACTTGTATTCTTAAATTGCCAGGCATCTCTGATGCAATAGAAAACCACAGGAGCTATATAACATTTAAATACCTTTTGACACATCAAGAGCAGCCTCCAATTCTAAACTGATATATTTTATTGTTTATGTTATTCACATTGATGTAATAGTCAGCACATTATTTAATCATGATCACATATTTTATATCTTTTCCAGTAATAGATGACATTGTGAAAGAAGGCTGTCCTGCTCCCAGTGCAGTGCTGAAACGGAAAAGGAAAGGTGTGTTGTAATGTCAATCCATAATTGTCTTAATATGGTTTAAAAAAAAATAAATATATATATACATATATAATTGAAGTATACCACAATAAAGTAATCAGATATTTTTGTCCATAATAGTTTTAGAGAGTCCAGTCAGCACACAGTCATAGAGGAGTAAAACGTATTCACACCGACCCGAGAGGATAAAATCATAATGAAATAAATGAATACTTGATTAATGTAGTAGTTGATCAATAGTTGATTAATTGTTGCCACTCTAAATGAATGTGCTTATAGTTTGAATGCTCCACCTTTCATTTTAAATATGTCCTGTAGTGTGGGATTTGCATTGTCCAGTCTTGGTCATCACTCAGTCTCAGTTTAGATGTTCTTAAGTAAGAGCATAAGCTGACAGTGAATGAGACTGTGATCTTTTATTTTCCCCACTGGTCTCATTGCTCCACATTTCCCTTAATTCATACAGTAAGTGTGTCCATTCTTTGTAAACAGACACGTCTACTAACACATGATTTTGGTGTGATCTTGGTTTTCAAAGACAAAAATACCCTAGTCTCTGCTGTGAAGTGCTCTACTCTTCTATGAAACGGTAATTTGAATTGATTTTGATTAATTTGAGCACTGATGACTGCCCATATATTTATCCTATCATCCATCTCTATAGTCCATTGATTACAGTAATTTACCAATGATGCATGCAAGCTCTGTACCAGAATAACTACATATTTTCCCTTTCAGAATGCCCACATACAGTATCAGGGAGCAACGAGTTCTACCCTGTGAAGAGGGTTGCCAAATGCAAAGTTTTAAAGGTTCAATAATCCCACACAGAGTCATTCACCTGCTGACGTTTTCTAGAAATCTCATGTTAGAGAATCTACATGAGATTGTGCTGATAGTCTTTATGTAATCTGTGTAATAATCCTGAAAGAGTATTCAAGACGGAGGTATAGCCAAAGATTTGAACTGAATAGGGACAAAAATTGCAACTGGTGGAGTGGGAGCCGTGCAAATCCTGGTATGTATGATTTCTGATCACAGCATATCTTATTTGATACCAACACTGAGAACATTCACATGCACACCAATAATCTTTGTTTATTATACTGGCAACAACTTTACACTTGTTCTCTGTAGCCCGACGTGTGCCTACAAAAAATGTTATCATCAGTCGAGGCAACTGAGACCAATGGAGACCGCGGTGCTGTCATTAGTCAGTTAACGACTCATTCCCGCAGCCCCTAGTGTTATGGCGGTGAATTGCAATACCATACTGAAAACTGCAGCGCACTACCCCGTCTGTATGGTCACAGAGTTGGAAACTCTAAGAGTGACATATAAATCCAAATGGACTCTTAATTGCTCCTTTAGGCCTCCTGTGGAGGGGGGTTTGAGGGTTGAAGGGTATCTACAAGGTCAGATATTTAAGCATCTGTTGCAAGATGCAATATTAAGGCTAATTGTGACACTTTCTCTCCAGAAATTGAACGTAAAATAAAGTGATACCTCAGTTATTACATTATTGGCTCAGTTATTACATTATCAAATGATTTTCTTAATGCAAGGCCAATAACGTAATAAGTTATTACGTTATTGGCAAAAAGTTATTACGTTATTGGCTTAACAACTTTATTACATTATTGGCAATTTATTACGTTATTGGTTTTATAACATTTAAATTATTACGTTATTGGCCGTTATTACGTTATCGGTTGCTACAGTATATAAAGAGGCTGCAGTTGTCTCAGTCAGAAATTCTAAACCATCTATCATGCCTCTCTGCTACCAGCACCATTGTACAGAAGTCAGAAAGAGGCTTATTTAAAAATGATAAAATTCTCCATCACTGCCTTACTCTCACTATACTCCCTTTATTAGTGGATGATTAGTGTACATGCTAACATGATTGTATATGATTTTCATCCAAAAGTTGACACTTTGGTTCCTAAGGACAGAGCGTGTCACATACTGTACAGATTACAAAGCCCCACAAAACCAATGTCATTTGTGATTTTGGCCATATGGCATAAAACACCAACATGGTGGTTTGGTGGTTACCACTGTTGCCTCACAGCAAGATTAGCAAGATTAGACTCCCCTGGGATCTTTCTGTGTGGAGCTTGCATGTTTTCCCTGTGACCCAAACAGGGATAAGTGGAAGAGAATGGATACAAGGACTCTATATGATAGTGTGCATCCACAATGTGTTCTTCTACAACCATTTCTTGACTATTAATATACTGTCATTTCATTAAATCCACTACGATACAACTATTGGGAAAACAGTCACAGGGGTCGAATGTGAGTCTTAATATGTCTTAATATGTTTTTTTTAGCATACCAAATATTTGCACTAAATAAAGTAATACCAAATGAAGTGTTCTTTAATATCATTGGTACATTGCTCTTGGAGATAATACTATTTGAAGGCTGGCTCTGTAATTGGAGCCATGATGGATTCGGGGGAATGTGGTGGAGAGAAACACAATGAAGACGATGGAGGCCATCCTGAACAACACGGATCAACCACTTAACACCTTGATGGACCAAAGAAACAGGCTCCTCTCTCTCCACTGAAGGACTCGGAGGTACAGGAGATATTGTGTACCTACAGTCATCAGGCTTTACACTAGTCAAAAGATGAGCTGACAGACATTTAAATTTCCGTTTGAAGGTGAATAAAGTAACTCTTATATATTTATCATTCTAATTCATGATATCTACATTTGGTCAAATAGACATTATACACACTCTGGCCATACTATACTACACTATGATTTGCTCTGATGTGCTTAAAAAACAACCAGTCCTCCAAACCAAATGACCACATAGGTACTGTACTAGTAGTCTGCAACCTCTTTGGCTCAGATACACACTAGGCGGATAATAAGGCTGTGAGACGAGTTAACATCAGTGGGCATTCCCAGTGACGTCATGCGCTCCCAGAAGGGAACCCCCTGCGCCCCCTCCCACTTTTTTTATTTTATTGAGGAAAGCTTAGCCGCCTCACTATAGGTGGTGAAATATTCACCAGACAGTGACTATTCTGACCTTTCACAGCATGTAGGCGGTATGATTTTATAATAAGTCCCTACTGATTGTTTCACGTCTCAGTACGTTGCTATGGTGGTTGCTAAGGACTCAACCCGGTATGGCCGGTAACGTGCGACTCCTCTTTTGGCTGTAATATCTGGAATAAGCAAGATCTTTACTTTTTCTTAACAAAGATAATCTATATGCATGCAATTATTAATTTGGCTGTAACAGATATCTGATATATTCAGTAGAAATATCGTTTCATAACCGTATTTTACACCGTCAATTTCAGACCCAAAACTACCGGCCCAAACACAATAGTCGTTGTTTTAACAGCAATAAAACAACGACTGTACTTTTTCTTCACTTAGCTTATGTAGATTTATTTATTTATTTATTTATTTATTTCGGTCATGACATTTAAATCACTCATCACATAACATTGCAGTTCACACAATATACATAACCGAAAGGGAAAGATACAGTGTGATTACTAATTCGGCTTTACCAGATATTTTATATGTTCTGAGGAAATATCATTTTAAAGCCCTACTTTAGGACACAAAACTGTCGGCCCCAAAACGCAATTTCTAGGATATAGTGAATATAGCAGAAATAAGGCAACGTCTATGCCCTTTCTTAACACACCTTATCTAGATAGAGTATGATTACTACTTCGGCTGTACCAGACATTTCAAATATTTAGTAGAAATATAATTTCATAACCCTATTCACAACCATACTAGAAGCTTTCTGTAAGCACCAAGTTGAAAGTTTAAAGGTCAATATTTAAAAGCTGGAGTTATGTGGAGTCTTCATACTGACATATGTTACTCTCCAGGCTGAGACCTTTCCAATGATGTATTTGTTTTCACTCTATGACAAAGTTATAACTTTCACATTTCATGGACACTAACCATCCAGGTTTGTTTCGAAGAGCACTTTGAAGGACCAGTTCATAAAATTAAGCTCTTGTTTATTTGTTTGTCATTTATTAGTGGTCACACACACACACACACACACACACACACTGCTGCCTCTATCACTAAGTTCAAATGTCTTTTTTTGTCACTTCAGCATTTAAAATCCTTTGTTCAGATTGACGTCAGTGACACAAAGTGTGTGTGTGTGTGAGTGTGTGTGTGTGTGTGTGTGTGTGTGTGTGAGTGTGTGTGTGGTTTACAAACTTCAGTTTCCTGTGTGAAAACCTGATAAAAACTACGTCAGTTTTAGTCTACGATATCTCCAGAACATTTTCACGTCTTTATCTCACTGTTGGACAAACTTGGGGCTGGTAATTTTGGTACTGTTGCTAATGGAAACACAAACAAATACATCATGTATTATACCGACCTAAACGGTTTATAACAACATACAGAAACTTTCTCAAGTAACTTTTTTTGAGTTATTTCATGCAAAAAAAAAAACATTCTTGTCTTGGATGCTGCGTTTTTTGTTTTTTTAAATACTTTCTTCCACCATAAGTGTCTTTCATTTCCTCTGGCGCCCACACGGACGCCATGACTCACGTTAAATCCTCATCCTCATCCTTGGACCAGATTAAAAATGCTTCCATTAGAACAGATCACTGCTGCCACTTTTCTTTTCTTCTTCTGTTTTTTAATTCAAGCCGTTTCCTGCAGCACTTCCTGTTCTGTGATTAAAATAACTAGAACTAAACTGGACTAACACTAAATATAACAGCTGTGAAACAAGGCTGACACCTGACGTCACGCATGAGAAGTCATAAGAGCAATGAAATATGAATATTTAAATAGAGGAATATTTCCTTTTTGATAAACCTGGACCAGCTCTTTGTTCAGAGAAACCTGGACCAGGTCTTGGTTATGCTGCTGTAGACCTGGACTGCACTCTCTCACACTCAGGGTGTGAATATGAATATATATGAATATGGTGTGAATAGATCATCACCATTATTATAATGATGCCATCATTAAAAGTGCTTATCAGTATAACTTGTATCAACAGTCTCTGCTGCTGCTTATATAAATGACATCATAGTCCTATGAACATGTCATCATGACACATCTCTGACTCTAAGTGTCCTGTATAAACTTAGAACGTGATGGTGTTGTTGTGTATCTGCTCCTGGTCTCTACTACTCCCCCCTTGTCTCTCCCCCTCCTCTCCTCTTTCACCCCAACCGGTCGAGGCAGCTGCTGCACGTCTGTGAGTCTGGTTCTGTCACAGATTTCTCCATGATGTCTTTGTACAGAGCCTTGAGATAATGGATGTTATGATTTGGCGCAGTACAAATGAAATTGAATTGAATTGAACTTGAGTAAAGATTTGCTTTCTGGAGCCACCATTTTAAATGCTTCTCTGCTGCCTCGTGTGGTCACTTTGTGTCACTGTGGTTTTCATACACCGAGGTCCTATCATACCACATATGAACTCAGTGAAGGAGGCAGCAGTGGATCAACGACTCATTTCTCTCTGGAGTTTGGTGCAGAGAGTGAGTGGTTTACAAACTTCAGTTTTCAGTCAGAAAAAGTAGAAATTTAAATAGACCTTTAATTGAGCTCAAACTCGTGTAATGATAAGATAAACAGATATAATGTCAACACACTTCTGACAGGAATGTGTGATCTCAGGGTCTGAGGTGTAATTAACATACTGACACGCGTCACACAACACACAATCAGGTTGAAACGTTTCCCTGCAGCGAACACGCATCACACACACACACACACAGACACACACACACACACACACACACACACACACACACACATACACACACACACACACACACACACACACACACACGCGCACACACACACATACACAGACACACACACGCACACACACGCGCACACACGCACACACACACACACACACACACACACTGCTGCCTCCATCACTAAGTTCAAATGTCTTATTTTGTCACTTCAGTGTTTGAAATCCTTTGTTCAGATTGACGTCAGTGACACAAAGTGACCACACGAGGCAGCAGAGGACCAGCAGCTCCTGTGTCCCCGCAGCTAAAATCACTGGTTTTCTCTATGGGCTTTGGTGTGGGAGAGTGAGTGGATGGAGCTGTTAATCTATGACCTAAAAGAGCGTAGACTTAATCTGACATAGATTGTATTAGGTGTCAGTACCTCGTCATCAACACAACAAAGTAGATTAAAGTGATATGATGTGGTTTTTATTGATGTTGAAAATGTCATTCTTCATTAAGCCACAGAAACAGAAACCACAGACACTGATGATGTTTGGAAAGTGCAAAAACCCTCTGAGTGTCATGAGTTTCCTGTCACTGTGGACACGTTCTTCGCTGTCGTTCACAGAGCAGCAGGAGGACAGAGGTCATCCTGAGGTCACGCACACTCAGTTTCACCTGCATCACAGCAGAAACCACACTTCCTCATTCATGGCATAATCTGCTCATGTGTGGTTCATTTTCCCTCTGTGTGTGTGTGTGTGTGTGTAACTCTGAGTGTTGTTCTGCTCACACGCAGCAGGGAGCGCTGTTGTCAGGCAGCATGAAGAGGAGGAGGAGGAGAAGCAGTGCATGCTGGGACAGAAAGGCTCGTCAGTGAGAAGATGATGTTCTTCAGACAAAGAGTCAAACTCTTAACATCTTTATTTACTTTGTTTTCTATTTGATTGAAACCTTGAATTTTATTTTATATTATTTTGACTTCTTTCTTTTTATTTTATATAAAGCATGTATTCATTTTTAATTGATTTTACTTTCTGTATCTTTTAATTTCACTTTCAAACATTCACTTTTTGTTATTTTTATCTCAGTGTGTGTGAACTTGGTGTTTCAGGCTGGTTCTCAGCAGCAGGGGGCGCTCACAGCGCAGGACGGCGGCTCAGTTAATGACAGACATGTTGATTTTTTAAGTCTTTATTTATTGATGGTTTCAACAAAGAATGACTGAGACGAGCTTTGACCTCGTCCACCACTGAAGCTGCTGTCTCTTCATGTCCTACAGAGGACACAGAGACACTGAGGAACCAGGCCAGACCAGGAACCCAGGATAAACCGGTTCAGTGAATGTGGTCCTGAAGGTGTGGAGGTGGATCAGTGAGTCAGAGGAGACGCTGTAGAAGGACAGAGTTCCAGCAGGACAGTCCACATACACTGATACTCTGTGAGAGACAGAGGACATGATGGATGTTTGTGTCCTACAGTGAAGGACAGAGTAACCATGAACATCAGAGCAGATCAGACTCCAGGACTGATCATTACGTCCAAACCAACAGTCAGAACTGTCGCCTTTCCTCTTGATTCCTCTGTAACTCAGTGATATATAAACTCTTCCTCTCCACTCGACCTCCCAGTAACAGCGACCAGTCAGACCAGGTCTACACAGCAGCTGAGGACAGACGTCAAATCTGTCTGGATGATCAGGATACCACTGATATTCTCTCACACGGGTCACTTTCCTGTTGTCGTCAGACAGTTTGAGGTGTCTGTTCATTGTGTTTGTGTCCAGTTCCAGTTCACATGAATCTGATGAAGACAACGAGACACAGCTGCAGTTTATTGATGATCAGCTGATATGTTGTTATTTCCAAATACAAATTATACAATGTGGAAAATAGATATATTACAGCATTGTAGATTAGTATATACAGTATATATATATATGACTTGTACAAATATATACTACTCTACATATCTAATATTTACATATTATATTTAAATACAGATACAATGACCGTGCGACTTTAATATAAATCTAACATTCAAAGTTAAAATAAATAAAACATTAACAATATACAAACTTTTAAACTGTCAGGTCAAAACGTTTCCATTAAAAACAAAATAACACGTCAACAACAAATCTATGGATCACACCGAGCATCTAATGATAGCGACGTCTGAGCCAGCGGATCATTTCATCAGGACAGGCCGAGGTCACGCTGCTCTGTGCCGGGCACAGTGAGTAACACACACTGAGCATGAGCGCTGAGCATCCGCTCGGCGCTCACTGTGCTTATCACCTCCGACAAACGTCGCTGCCAAACTATAAATACGTCATATCTTCATACACAAACCACATGTTTGATTTCTAAATGACTAATTTCTCGCCTCAAATGATGTTATAACTTTGTTCCGGGACAAAGAAAAATATTTATTTCAGATTTCTATTTCTATTATCTGCTGCTATGCTCCTCCCAAATGTAATGTCGTTTTTGTCAGGCTTCCTTCTTCTTATGAACGATAGGTGATGAGTTGATGATGCAGGAAAAGACCCCACTGACACAGGACTTGTACCGAACAAAGGGATTTTATTTAGTCACAAGTCAGGCGTCAGAACCAAGCTCTGCAGCAGCTCGGGAGAATGTGTTCTTGCCGAATCTCCGAACAATTCTGCCTCAGAAAAGCAAAACTAACCTTATATAGATTTTCTAGCATTCTTATTTGCAGGCATCACATGTTTCGACCCCCGCCTTTCTCCTGTTTCCATAATGCAACAACTTGAAAAACAAGTTGGGTCCGGATATACCATACTGTCCCATGATCTTTAAATTGGACAATATCACCATTTAGTCAAACAAGAGACATCTATATTTCCTAACTAACCACATTCAAAACAGACCCTCGAGTTTCCTGTCCTATACAGGATGCCTATTGTAAAACGTATGGTCTGACTTGTCATGTGTCCAAGAGACCCTCTTGTCTCATGTTTACTTATTAATGTCAATAATCAATACATTTAAGTATTAAACTTTAGCTGTGTTAATGTGTTCTTCTTAGTTCATATACTTCAGTATTCTGGGATACATGGCCATCCCAAGTACACTCAAGTCACCTGCGATGCATACCTGGTTAAAATGGTCGGAGCGAGAATACTTCCGGGTCCTTTAAAAAATGCGCAAACGCCACCCAGCTGGAAGGAGGCAATAATTTCAGCCATACCAAAAGAAGGCAAGGATAAAGTGGAGTGTGGCTCTTTTAGGCCAATCTCTGTTCTGAATGTGGACTATAAATTATTTACTTCTGTTATGGCCAAATGATTAGAAGAATTCCTGCCGACACTGATACATAATGATCAGACAGGTTTCATACCCCAACGCCAAACACAAAACAATATACCAAAAACACTACATATTATGGATCATATACAAAGAAATCAAACTGAAGCAATTGTGATGAGCGTAGATGCTGAAAAGGCCTTTGATTCGGTTAACTGGATTTTTCTCTACAGAGTGTTACATAGAATTGGCTCCCACGATACAATTATTAAAACCATACAGGCACTATATGACAAACCTACCGCCAGGGTCAAGGTCAATGGATATTATTCAAATAGTTTTACCCTAGGAAGGGGCACCAGACAGGGCTGTGCAAAAGGACAACTGCGGCAGCAAAGAAAGAGGGAAATAAAAGTAAAAGAAGGAAAGTGCACGATCAACTCGTCAATTTATTATTTATTTTTTTTCGTCAATTTATGATGTATAAATCTGTAAAAATAGATTATTTTGGTCGGGTTTTTTTTGGAATTAGTGATAAACACAAAGGAACTAAATGTCAGGGTCACAGCGACTGCTCTCTTATTAATATTGATGCTTAAAAAACTGGCTGAGCATTGATAGTTGATCCTGTGCATGTTTTTTTCTGGTGTAACATGTATGTTTAGACATGACTGATCCATGTGAGCTGAATTTACAGATTATTTCAACAATCTATAAGTGTCACACGTCATCATCTACACACATTACGCACAAAATAAGCAGACAGAGTTCACGGAGTTACTCCATGTAACCATTCATTACTGTCACTGATTGTGTTGTGGATGCTGCGCCTTTCTCTTCCGATGAAAGGCGCAGCGGTGGCGGAATAACTTTTTCGTAGTTATTTCGTTATCGTGTGGATTAAAATGGGATAAAGAAAATGTTCTACTCAACGTTCAAGTCCCGTTTTCTTACAACAAATGAGTCTGTAACTTTATTTTGCGTTTAAAACATTATAGACTGACGTGTGTTCATGTGTTCATGTCAGCAGCTGTGTTTACATCCCTGTGTTACATAAAGAAAATATTCATCTGTTGAAAATTAATTTCAGTAATTTGCTCAAAGTAAATAAGTGAGTCTCCCTCTCTCTCTCTCACACACACACACACACACACACACACACAGGTGTAGTGTGTGTGTTCGCTCACAGGATCAGTTTCGTCTTCAGTGTCCTCTCTGATGTTATCCACATATGTTCAAACGTACGTGGTGTATCAGTATTGTTTGTCACAGAAAATTCATGTTTGTCACTGTAGACACATTAATAATATTATTTTCAAACACTGTGATAAGTTTCAGAGCTTAATATTGCAGCGTCTCCACCTGACAAGAGTTTGCGGAGCTCTCGGCAAATTCTCACGGCAGCTCGAGAGTTTGCGCTGCGATGCGCAAACTTCCACGCCAAGTACATTTTTATACATGCCGTCTGTGCGTGAAAGCAAGCGTACGCCGTCTTTTTGTGCGTACGCACGGTTTATACATGAGGCCCCAGGACTCTGCTTCAGTATTAACAGTAGTGTCATGTTTGTACATTTACACACCTTAAATATGGAGTCCAGGTCTGCTCCATGCTGCTGGACAGACTGACCACTGAAAACCTCTGTCCTCTGCTGATCAACTCTGAGGAGATAAGATTCAGTGTCATTTACTAAATAATCATTTGTTTCTACGAGGTTTTCAATGTACTGCACCTACGATTCTTCTTCAGCCAAGTTCACATGACATGAGTTTGACAGGTTGAAGACAAAAGTCCCTGAAGGACAGTCTCTAGTGTTTGTTATGTGTGAAGTCTCAAAGACACAATCAGAGAGGCTTTTCCATGAGTCCCTGACCAATCACGGACTCTGACTAGATTTACTGCTGGAAACGTATTTAGAGACGAGGACAGGCTGAAGACGTTTAGTGGAGACAGAAAAACAACATTGGTCCACCAAAGAGAAGAAGAGTGTTTTTCTGGATTCAACATGTTTTGGACTAGACAGGCTCCCCCTGGTGGAGGATCATGTAAGTGTGTGTTACTATGTGTGAAATTCTTACATCAGTTCAACATGTTTTTGTCCATCCTTGAAATTAATAAGACGACCTATAGACACTCTTCATGGACACACAGCTGGGTCCAGGTTCAGGTCTGGCAGAGTCTGGTCCCTGTTGATGGATCCTCCTACAAACACAGGACATGACATGTAAATACAAAATCTGCTGTGATTGATCTCATTAATGATCTACAGTATCAGGAGACACAAGGAAAACAGGTTTGTGTCAGAAATGGTTGAGTGTGACCCAGATGGTGTCAAACACTACACTACACTACACATTTAAGACTTCCACATCTTCAGTCAGATCACTTTACCCAAACCCAAGCATGTGAGCCAGGACTGTTCCACAATTATTCAACATTTCTTATTTTTTCATTGGTCCAGATCTGAGATTAAATGGGGACGGGTCTGTTTGGGACTTGGGTCCAGAATGTCTTAGGTCTGCATGGGTCTGGGTCTGAATTCTCAAATATTAGGTGTCTCTGGTGCTACATGGTGGATCATTTGAGTTGTTGACCTGTGAAGACCTCCACCCTCCATCATCTGACCTCTGTTCTTGTTTGAAGTTCAAAGGTTCATACATGGACCGGTCACTCTTCATGGACACACAGCTGGGTCCAGGTCCAGGTCTGGCAGAGTCTGGTCCCTGTTGATGGATCCTCCTACAAACACATGATGTGTAAATAAAACACTGAGCTGTGACATGGAGACGAGTCACATGATCCATGAGATCCTCTTCTCACCTCTGACCCTCATGTTCCTCACACAGAGTGGTTTTAGAGGGCGGAGTTTCCTCTTCACTGTCCTTGATCTGATTCATAGCAGAGCGCCACCTACTGGGAGAATAAAACTCGCTCATTACAAGTTCTGCTAACATGGGTGGACCACATTGACCTAATGTGGGCCGGTCAGCAAGAAGACTTTTTTTATCCACAGAATTGGCCGACATGACCCTCATTGGCTGACTGAACAATCGACACAGCCCATTGGTTTATGCTAATAATGGACTGTCAGTCACCCAGTTACTGGTTCATTTCAAAGAGCCGTTAAAAAGATTTGACTCGTTCATGAACGTCACAGCTCGACTCACAACTCACTCAAGACGCTGTTTGCATCACACTTTACAGCCCTTCACTGCAGGTGAGTCCACTGGACAGAAGAGCCCGCCCTCTGGTGGTCAGGTAAGAAGCTGCCCAATAGATAGATACATATGTATGTTAAACATCTGGACTTTGAAGAGATGTCGTTAATTGTGACGATTGAGAATAAACGTTTAATTTAACTTTAGTTTCTTAAATCTTATCAAAATATGACCTCGTCCTCTGGATCCTTTTTTTTCACCTACAATGGCTGTAATCTGTTTTCACCGGAAACATAAAATTATCAGTCACTATCTGATCTTTCAGTCCAGCAGAACTTCTCTTTCACCAAAAGCACAAATGTCCTTTAATCCAGTGATTTCCGGGGGCGGCGCGAGTTCTGTTTTTTCTTTTAAGTCCTAACTAAAGTTTAGCAGGCGGAACTTTTGGTCTCGCTGTAAGCTGGACTAATTTGAGTGACGTACCACAACAAAACCTACATTGCTGACAAGGTTTGGAGAATAGAGAAGTTTCTGAGGGGCAAAAAGAAAACTGTGCAACTAACAACAAGCCAACGTCAGCCGAACGGAACAATGATTCACGACGACCAAAACCCAAGACCAGAAAATGCCACCAAAGACCTCTCTGTGTGTTGTGTCTCAAAACATTGGCAGGGGACAGCATTTGTATTGTTAAAACAAAAAAAATAATTGCACAGCAAATGATTGATATTTGTAAAGTATTCTTTGTTATCCAAATGTATTTATTGTTTAAAAAATGACACTATTACAGTTATAATTGCACATTTCATATTTTTATTTGAAAATTGCTTTCTCACAAAGCAATATTGAGGTTATTTGTATCGCTAAAGCAAAAATGTCGCGGGGCCCCCGGGAAATTTCTTCCTCCAAAGGGGGGCCCAACAGAAAAAGTTTGGGAACCACTGTCATAGCGCCTCCTCAAAGTGGGCCGAGTCATCACAGGAAGCCTGCGTGATACTATACTATAACATTTGTGTCTGTGGTTAAAGGAGGTTTTTGCTCCATTACAGATTATTGCTCCATTTTAAGGCACAATAAAAATCAACGGTCAACTACTGTCTCTGCTGTTTGGCTGTTAGATGAGATGTATTCTTGACATCTGAGAAATCCATTCATTTGACTGAAGATGGCAGCATTGTTGTTCTGTGTTATCGTCTGTTCTGTTAATGTTTGACTCCAGTTGATGCAGAGATAAGAGCTGACACTTGGTTACCTGTTCAAAGCAGCAGTCATTTTGTGCTCAAATCAAATGTAGCAAAATTACCACCGGCGGAGGAAATTTCATGTCAAACTTATGTGTGACACTGTTGTATGATGAAGTCGGCATCAATTCATGAAAAAAACTGTTGAAAAGTTGAATTATGGAGATTAAAGGTTTCTGCCCAACAGTAATCTCCAATACTTATTGACCTAAATGGATTTGTTAAAAGACTATACTTCTTTTTTTTTTTTTTTAACTAAAACTGACTAAAACGTTTTTGAGTTCGACTAAAATTGGACTAAAACTATCACATATAGAAATGACTAAAACTAATCAGCGTTTTAGTCCAAAAAACTAAAACTAAAACTAAGACTAAATCTAGAATGGCTGCCAAAAACAACACTGCTCAGTAACAAAGTTCTTTTTCACATGTGTGATGAGATGAGTTTAGTTCTGTTACCTTGTGAAGGCAGGAAATGATCGTCATGAAGCTGCTGAACGTCTGTGAAGTGATTCTGCTGCTGAACAGCAAACAAAACACAGACCAAAGTTTTCTCAAGTGTTATCTGAAGGAAATGTGATGAATGTGATCAAATAACTGCTCTGATCTGAACTTTACACTCAACTCCATCAACTGCAGTCAAATATTAACAGAATCAGATCTTATCACTGAACAATGATCTCACTCAGACACATAAACTTATACAGTTCTAACTCTAATCGACTCGAATTTCCCATCAACTGCTTCCTTCTCAGCCCCAGAGGCACCTCTCCCATCTCTACCTGTAACGCAGGTAGTGGCGTTGTCTTAACAGCCCCACTGCAGACTCTCAGCGCCTGTGCCTGAATCACATCCAGCTTCTTAAGCCTTGATCTAGCAGCTGACCCATAGGCAATGCTGCCATAATCAAACACTGATGGTAGTAAAGCCACATAAGCTCTTTTCAGTGCCGAGCAACTAGCTCCCCAACTCCTACCTGTCAAACATCGCAACACATTTATCACTGTTTTGCATTTCTCTTCTATTCTACCAATATGCCCTGCCCATGTTAACTGTGAGTCAAACACTACACCCACAAATGCAAATGTTCCAACTCTTTGCAGCTCATTCCCGTACATTTTCAGTTTCATTCCTTCCTCTCTTCGTTTCCTGCTAAAATACACTGTCTAGGTTTTTTTCCACTGCAGGGCTCCAGAGTGCGACCAAAAATTTTAAGAGCACCTAAGGATTTTTCAAGGTCGCACCGGTGCATCTAAAAAATATAAATGTACTTTGCAAGCACATCATCTCTCTGTGTTCTCCTGTGACTCAACTGACAATCATGGTAGATAATTATCTTGGTCTAAACCAATAAGAGACAGAGTTTGGGCGGAACTTTGCCTCAGATTGGCTGTGGTCACTGCTCTCCGTTGTGTGTATTTAAAATTTGCGAGCGGCAAAACATAAAAAAAAAAAATACGAGCGGCGCAGCGACCTGAGCGCCACGGCAGCGGAAGGGAAAAGAGACAAAACGAGGCTAAATGAAGAGGGGCAGAAGTATTGAAAGTTTTTTCACTAAACAATCTAAGACAACCAACCCTACTGCCATTCCCTCGGTTCCTGCTGAGATGCCAAGCCCCGGTCCTTCGGCGGCATCAGACGCGGAACCAGAGGAGACAACCGAGTCAGAGAAAGAGCCCGGCCCTGAGAAGCTGAAAACGTATTCTTTCAGGCAGGACTGGTTGAAACAGTTTCCCTGGTTACGGTACTATAAAGGACGTATAATGCACTGTGTATACTGTCATGAGTGCAGTCAGAGTATGGCCGGTAATAGTGCATTTGTAAGTGGGTCAACAACGTTTCGTATCGTATCGTAAAAAAACACAGCATGTCCAAAAAACACACTACATGCCGGGACCGGTGTGTGGAGAAAGTTGCCCCTCTCCCAGCTGCATTTCAGCGGCAGGCAGCAGCAATCAGGTCCTCTGAGGAATCAGAAATGATTATCAAATTTAATGTTGCATACAACATCGCCAAAGAGGAGCTGCCTTTCACCAAATTTAAATCAGAAATTATTCTGATGAAGAAGAACGGATTAAACGTCAACCCGACGTACAGTAATGATACTGCATGTGCCCAATTCATTGGGGTAATAGCTGAAGCACTTTAAGCACAAGCACTGTTTTATTTGGGAATGTTTTATTGTGCTTAATGTTTTATTTTGCAATTTCAGCTCAGTGAAACACCTTATTTTTCTTATGTCAATGTCCCTCAAATAAAGACAAGGATTTCTCAATATCTTAATCTTGTTTGGAAATCATTCACGTTATATTAAAGTTATGGAGCCAGAAAGGTCTCCTTATGGCGTTAAAATGCACCTAAATTTTGTGCCAGTGCACCTAAAAAAAAAGTAAGGCACACCAGTGCAACCAATTCAAAAAGTTAGTCTGGAGCCCTGCACTGAGAACTGGCATCCCCAGTCATAGCCCCACTCCACCACCTCATCAATAGCCCCTTGTACTTTGCCCACAACATATGCCACATTCCTTCCTCTTTTCCACAAGGCCCCATCATCCGCAAAGAGTGACCTACCTACTGTATCTCCTCTGGTACTTTTGAGAACACGTCATTGATCATTACTGTAAAGAGTAAAGGGCTAATCACACTCCCTTGAGGGGTCCCATTCTCTACTTAATCCAGTTGTACACCCTTCCTCTTATACCCATCTTGCACAGCTTTATTAATAATCCTTCCTTCCACATCATATCATATGCTTTCTCAATATCAAAAACACTGACACTACTGCTTCTTTATTTGCCTGTGCCTTTCTTATCTCTGTCTCTAGTCTTATCACTGCATCCATTGTATTTCTTCCTTTTCTAAAACCACTTTGATCATTTGCCAGCATTTCTCGTTTTTCAAGATCATATGTTAATCTTTCTGTTATCATCCTTTCCATTATTTTGCACAGATTGGATGTTAAGGCTATTGGCCTGTAACTAGTGGGTTGTGTGGGATCCTTACTGGGTGTTCTTATGGGGACCACTACTGCTTCTTTCCAGGCACTTGGTAATCTTCCCTCTTTCCATACCTTGTTGTACAATAGCAGCAACTTTAATAATGCTCTCTCCCCTAGTTGTTTTAGCTTTACATTGCATATCTTATCTTTCCCTGGGGAGGTTGGTCTTGATTTATTTATTGCCCTCGTCATTTCTGCCATAGTAAATGGTTCGTCAGTTGCTTCCCATGTTTCTTCCCTCCTGTCTAGCACACCTGGATACTGATTCATTGTTTTCTCTCTCCTCCTCCTCCTCCTCCCCTCTTCTGATAGATTTTCAATGCCATGTACTCTTGCCAATGACTTTGCCATCATTTCTGTCTTATCCCTGTCAGAAATTGCAGTCTCCTCCCCACACGTCATGACCGGATAATCCCATACCTTTCTATCGCCCCCCATCTTTTTTATCATTCCCCATACTTCTCCTACAGGTGTCGTTCTACCTATTTTTTCACATAATTCTCTCCAGCTTGCCCTCTTGGCCTGGCGTATTGTTCTTGTCACTACTGTCTGTGCCTTCTTATATTGGACTAGCTGCTGCACGCTATGGGTTCGTTTGAATTGTTTAAATTCTCCGTTTCTTTTTTTAACTGCTTGACGACATTCTTCTGTCCACCACGGTACCAGTTTCCTATTTATCTTGCTCTTACTCTGGGGGATGGCTCCCTCTGCTGACCTTAAAATTCCTGAGGTTATGTTCTGATTTATCTCCTCTATATCTCCTGAAACATCCACTCTTGTCAGTTCTTCCTCACTCAACTCCTGAAACAGATCCCATTTTGCCTTAGCGTATACCCACTTTGGGATTTGTCCACTCGCACTTACTTCCATTCTCTCTCCTACCGAACATGTCACTGGGTAGTGGTCACTACCTACAGTGGAATCCGCACAGACTTCCCAACTACTAACGCCCGAAATGGCACTTGACACTAGTGTTACATCTAATGCTGACTCAACCTGTAGCTGTGTTCACCCTCGTTCCTCTCCCATCATTAATACATACCAAGTTCCTTTCATCCATCAAATCTTCAACTACTTTCCCATTTTAATTAGTTTGTATGCCCCCCCCCCCCCACACACACACACACTGAGCTATGGGCATTGAAATCTGCACGCCATATTATTTTTTGACTGTTTTGCCCTGGGATTGCCAGTAATTGATCCAGCTCCAACCTTTTACATGGGTTATAATAATTCATTATATGCACCTTCTCCTCTTTCTCCCACACTTCCACCACTATATACTCCTGATCCTCCCCCTTTTCCAGCACCCTATATGGAATACCTTGCTTAATGAAAGTGGACCCCCCCACACACATCCTATATATCTGGTCTTATCGCCATTTCCTTGATAAATTGCTTAAACTCCTGTCCATTCGCCAGCAAGCTCCTCGCATTCCATTATAAAAGAATTACCATGATCAATATCAACCCACACATGTTGCATCCTGGCTCGACTGATTTGTGAGCTTCTCCCTCACTTCTTCCCATGTCAGTCCCACTAATCCCAAATGGTTCACTGCTGCTTTAACGATGAGCTGGATTTGAACACTTTTTGATTTCACTTCAGCTGTACTATTGATCACTCCTGTTATGAACGTCACTAAGTCTCTTTTCTTCACATACATCCTGTCATCTGCCCTTAGTTGTGTTTCTTGCGTTTCCACAGCTCTTTGCTCATTTCTATCTTGATTCTGTGTTCTTTTTTTTTTATATTATACATTTTTATTTTTGAACAAAGAACCAGGAAAAGAACATCCCCCAAGAACAAAGAGGGAGAGAAAAAAAACAAAACAAAACAAAAACAAACAAATATAAGCAGCAACAAACAAAAATAAAATGCACAAGTAATCAACTAGTTGGTGAAAACAGGTACATAAATATAAAGAACAAATAAACAAAATAGAACAAAACACAGAGGGAGGCGAAAGAGAAAATCCACAATAATAATAGTAAAAACAATAGTATAATAGTGTGCTCACTAAAAAATGTTACATGATAAAAAAAAATAATAATTAAAGAAAAAAAATGGGATGCATCAGATTGATTCAGTTGGGGTCCAGAGAGGAGAGGGTGTTTACATATGTGATGAGAGATTCCCATCTTTCATAAAAAATTGGCAGCTGAGCCCCTAAGGCACATATGTCAGTAAATGAGTTATCTCTGGCCCGCGGGATGATATTAATTACTATTAAAACCGGCCCGCAGTATTATGTGCCCGCAGCACCATAATACTACAAATCCCAAGATGCACTGCGAGTGCTGTGGCGCGTACCGAGTGCCCGCAAGCGAGCGCAAACCCGCGTCTTCTCTTCATGAGCAGCAGCAACAGTGACGGTGGAGGACTAAATATCGATGTCAATTTTCATCTCCCTCTCCCCCAAAATGGCAAAAAGAAAGGTAGACGCTGAAAACAGGGGGTTTCAAGACAGGTGGGAGGCAGAATACATGTTCACCGAAGTAAAAGGAAAGCCTGTGTGTCTTGTGTGTGGAGAAACCCAGTATCACGCCAAAGCGTGTAATACGCCAGTTGGTCACCAGGGCGTTGCGTGTCAGTGTCACGCTTTTTTCTCACTGGCGTCTGGGGGACACGTGGTTTCCGTGGTGGTGTCTCTCCAGTCTGCTCCCAAATTTCATATTCCTACAACAAGTTAGTTATGTAGCCACATGCTTGAAGTGAAGTGAAGTTGTCGGCATATTTAATTCATTTTGATGAATTCAGCACAATCATGTAGATCTGTATTGTCTACAATTTTCACTGTGTTTTGCTAGCTTGCTTGTAGTTGACACATTGGAAATGACTAAGAATTCAGTATTTGCCCTTTGTGAACTCCAATAAGGCTTGCTGCAAGAGAATTGACCATGTTTTTATCTTCTTCTGTCCAACAGCTGCAGCCCATACCCCCTCCTACCTTTACCTCTCCTTGGCTTTTCCTATAACAACCCAACGGCTCTTTTAAGAGCCACTCCTCTACTGAACTAGCTCTCTCTCTCTCTCCCTGTCTCTCTCACACACACACACACACACGTGCCACAAGGAATTCGAAAATCTACGAGATACTTCTTCTGATCAGTATGAGTCTGAACCCGTCCTATCTAGTTAGGGTTGAGTCCGAGACTACTGTTCCAGGGGACATTTCACTCACTACAAATCAATAGGATTGTTCCTGCAGTGGTCATAAATTTGGAAGGTCAATTTAAAAAAATGTTTTTTTTAAAAAAATGAAAGAAGTAAAGATTTGTTATGTTACAAACCATAGTATGCCCCAAACCGTAGCTGCAAGGAGATAAGTTAACTTACCACTGCTCCTGACAGTGGACATTTCTGACATCTGTTTCCTGATGTTCTCAGCCAGACCTCTGAGGTAGGTGCAGGGCTGTCTCATCTCCCTCACCACTATGACCCTTTCTTCTTGAAGCCTAATTTTTGACATATAAGCATCAAAAATCTTCTTCTTATTGAGGATATTGCTGGATTCTGAAGTAATACAAACAAAAGTCAAGTAAAACAACTTTGAGCTACACATACACTACATACACAAAAAGTGTAGATCCAAATGGCAAGTATTTGAAAAGTATAGAAATGACTGTCAAAGACACCACAGCTACCCAAACATTACAAAATGAACACTGAACAAGATCTCTTGTGTGGCATACATGTATGTATAGAGTAGCATATACGTCATGTCATCAGTTTGTTCAATCATGATCACAGACTCAAGAAAAATTGTCCCATACCACTGCTGTGCACTTCCCATGGCCAGATCTGGCCCACTGTCTCCTCCAACCACAGAGAGTCTGCTCTCCACCTTCACCACATCGATCTGCTCCTCATCAGACACTTGCTCATTATACAGCTTGATTGTCTTCTCTTCCCTCAATTTCCTTCTGCGCAAGTGTCGAATTGTGTTGCTATCTATAAAGTTAGAAAAAAACAAAGGATGAACATATGTGCGTATGCAGACATCGGATGGTAGAAATATTACATGTGTTTTCAACATACCAGTCTGAGTATAAAGGCTGGCTTTTTTCTGATGAACACTGAGAAACATTTGTTCAATGGACTGCTGAAGATTCTGCTGGTCATCGCATTGGGTACCGAGAGAATCTTAATAAAAACAACAGCAATACAAATATAAGTAAACATTTCATATTTTTTGTAGGTACTGAGTTCAAAAGTGTAAATGAATCAGACTTTTGGTCATTGGGCAAAGCAGACCATACAGCCTCAATTATTGAAGTGATCATCATCTTACATTATTACTGAATAAATTGGCCATAAAACACAGTACCATCAGCTGCCCACTGTTTGACATCATGTACCCACTGCTGCACCATGTTCTCAGGACACCCAAGCTCTCTGCTCAAATCATACAGCCTCTGAGACGCTTCCTGAGCCTTTTTGAATGTCTACAGTAAAATAAACAAATGTTGCCTTCTTCTTAAAATCTTAAAAAAATTGAGGAAAATCACGAAAAGCCTAGTATGAGATAAAGTTGATAAACAATATTAGATCTGTGTGTAAATGTGGTTAGAAAACATGCCATTGTAACATGGCATCTGGTCTGTACCTTGACTTATCTGCTGGATAAAGCAAGATGAAGGCCATCCTGCTTCAGTCGTGGATTGTTAGCATGTCATTCCGGGCTTTGAAAGAACATACAGTGCAAGGAGGAGGTTTAACTTTAGACAAATATAATAAAAAATTAAGAATATCTCATACTGTACAAAGTATTCAAATAAAAAGAAGAAAGAATAAAAGACTAGAATTAGGACTGGGCGATATGGCCTAAAAAAGTTTAAAACAAAATAATTATTCATATGGGGTACTATGTGCAAATGAATGATGACACACACACACACACGCGTGCACACACACACACACACTACTACCAACTACCAACTGACTACTGACTTGTAAAGCAGTTGTTTTCAGTGTCAGTTAATTAAAAATATTTGTTCACTACGTCCTCCATGACTGGAGAAGAGTCTCTGGACTGAAATACAGCAGCAGTGTGATGCGGGTTGCAGACCAGACTTCTATGTTAAATATTGAGATTTTAGACAGTTCCCTGGTAATTGATTAACCCACGTTTTTAGTGTCAGACGTCTCTTCCTGTGACGGCACTCTCACTGTTTTCCGTGCACACTGCCATGTTGATATTGTCTGTGAACTAGTGGAGGGGTGGGGGTGGAGGATGGAGCTAAGAGAGCAGTAGACTACTACTTTAACTTAGGTAGTAGTTTTACCCAAGTTAAAAGGAAAAATCGATTTAAATTTGTCTAACATCCAAACCCATCCAAACAAATATATTCGAATTTCGATTTAAAATCGATTAATCGCCCAGACCTTACTAGAATATAATATACACTATCAGTCAAAAGTTTGGACACACCTTTCCATTTACTTGAATGAGGAAGAATGTCCAAACCTTTGACTGGTAGTGTAAATCAGGAATACTTACCAGATTTTGTCATGTACTTAGTTGTGAGAGCACATCGAGAAAGGTAGCTGTTCACCATTTCCACCTCCTCACCGGCAGTTGTTCCAGCACCCTCCTGATTCCTGCCACTCCATGTGATCTAACAAATCACAGGGAAACCCGTCATATATATTATCCAAGTACTGAAGCACTTACACTTCTTTTGATTATGAATATGTAATACCTCACACTTGGTGGAATGGGCCTTAGCATGCATCACAGAAAGGAATGGCCTCATCTGCAGCAAAGGTCTGAGGTCCATCATGGAGACTGCCAACTTCTCCAGGTAGGGTCAGTATTTACAAGCAATGTCTGTGCAGTAGAACTGCCCATTTGTGGCTGCCTGGAGCTCCTTCTGTAGGAACAGGGGATATGCAAATATTTCCCCCTGTACATGTTGAGAGCCTTGAGCAGCACCTCATGTCTGCAAACAACCACTTCAAGGCCCTCTTCATCCAGCTTGCTTGCTCTTCGGGCAGTCTCTCGTGCAGCAGACCACTTACTGGCTCCACAGATTCCTCTGCCAGCAGTCTAGATGATAAAATATTCTGATTAAAACTGAGAAGTGCCATTTCCTTAACGTACATACTTTTATATTATATTAACAACTGACCTTCAATAATACTGACACTATCAAGAAATGTAAAAGGCATATAAGGCATCAAGTTTGGGCATATAATGTATTTAAATAACAGTGCAAATACTACTTACACTTTTAATTTTGCTCTGGACGTCCTCAACAAAATGATGTACATCACAATCCTTGGCGATGAAAGTTCCATCAAAATATGGCTCCTCTGACCTTAATGAATAGAAAAAAAAGATTATGTTCATGGGTCTCAGATTACTTATTCAGTTCATTTTAAAAACCGTAAATTAACTCACCCCTTTGACTGTGGAAATCTGTACTGTTTTCGGTTGCCGTCTGCACAGAGAGCCAGCATGTTCGGTGTGCATGCAGGACAGGTGAACTGTTTAACACAGGAAGCGACTTTATCAGGTCGCTTCATTTGTCACACTGGAACTGGCAGAATGTATACTCCATGAAGCTTCTCTGGAATATGTCTCCATGTATTTTCCCAGCCTGTTAATTTGTAAAAAGTTACATGAAATAGCTACAGGGGATTCTCAAATCTCTGCAACTGTCATCCGCACTGAACCTACCCTTCCAAAGTGAGAAGTTCTCCTCTCTAACATCGTCAAAAAAGCTTGCCTGGACAAACTGGGTGCAACAGTTTTCATTTCTTCAAATGTGCTGAAGACATCAACTGAAAACAACGTCTCAGCATTTACAGTTGCTGGCCAGTAGCCGCTCTTTATCAGGTCGCTTCTGTCAGGTGTCCACTGTGCCAGATACAATCTGCACAACAAGTTTGGCATGTGCAAATCATACCAACCTAACGAAAAAATAATTACAATGAATATAATACAATATGTGGCTATTGTGAGACATACAACTTAGCATAAAAAAAATGAATAGTCCATACCATTTATGCAAATGAAAATAACTGCTCTGCCAGCTGACTCTGTAATGTTTTCAGGGTCACAGGTGCATAGCTGGGAAGGTCTCACTGTAGGCAACAGTCGCACTGAAAAGAGAGATCCAATAACTAGGGAGAAGACTTAAAAATGTATACAATTGAGATTATTATCTAAACTAAAAGGTCAGACATAACTTTAAGCACTTCAACAAAAGGATCAGAAGAATACCTTGATTGACCAGACAGTATGTGCCATCCTTTTCTACACAGCAGACTGTTGGCTCAATGGGCTTGTAAATCCCATCAATGCAAGACTCCCTGTTATGGAGAGTGACTTTAGAATGTATGTGTATGTCACATTCCATACACAGCCACTCCTCTGGCATGCAGTCTCTGCAGCGAATTATGGCAGGGGAGATGCAGTGACAGCACTTCCTTTTTTGGGACCTCATTGCAGGACAGCAAACTGTTCAGGTGATGGGACCGTTCTTTCCGCCACTCATCTTGGGCAGCAGACTGACGCAAGCACCATGATGTGGAGGTTGAAGGCTGCTCTTCCATACTCTGAACATTCACTGTGGTCAGAATGTACTTTAAGCAGGGGTGGAAAGAGTACCAACAAAATCTACTCAAGTAAAAGTACTGTTACCTTGATGAAATTTTACTTAAGTAAAAGTAAAAGTACTGGTGTAAAAATCTACTCAAGTAAAAGTAGCTAATTTAAAATGTACTCAGAGTAAAAGTTACTAAGTTACTTCTTTTGGGAGAGTGGGGGGGTACAAGTACAAAAACATACACAAAGCTCAAACTCACTTTTTTATTAAAGGGGTTAGTTTGCCACAACCAAAATTCACAAAATGTCAGAATTCAAGTCAGCACCCCAAGCCAAACCACTCTGTGCTAAGGATAACCAGCAATCAGATGCTTTATTTACCCATCGCACTAGTACTACTGATAATGTTGATACTTTGTGGTCATTTTTGATTACATAATGTATTCCATTTCAGGAGTACTCACATTTTCACCTTGAATTTCTCACAGACATTTCTAATGGCACCCTCTCCCTTCTCGTGTATGATTTGTATGATCCTCTCCACAGCCATGTATGTGGAGCTCCACCGTGTTTGATTTTGCCGTATGAACTGGAGGTTGCATTCTTCTTCCACAGTTTCTGCAGCCATGTGTGACCGACCTGTTTTGTTAGAATAGAATAGAATAGAATAGAATAGAAATACTTTATTCATCCCCAAGTATTTCTATTCATGTGTGACCGACCTGTTTTGTTCCACAGTCCTTGGCATTTCCCAAAGGCTGCACGTGATAACCGTTTGTATGTATCATTCTGTTCTTCTGCCTTGGCAGCATCTGTTGTGGCGATTAAGTTTAACAGGTGACACGCACACCTTTGATGAGGAGGCAGTTGGTATTCAAGACTGTGTTTTCTTTCAGAATGTGGAATGTGTCTTGATGGGTGACTTTGGGCTCTTCTTCAGAAGAGTCGGATTTGGCTTCCGTGGACGGGCCCTGCTCCCCAAACATGCTGAATGCTTTGATAAAATTTGACCCGCTGTCTGTTGTGGTTCTTACAACTTTTTCCCTTAACCCGTACTGACAGCGAACATCATCAAGGGCACCTGCTAGCACACCGAACGTGTGGGACCTGCACTTGCAACCTCTGGCATGCAAGTGCAGCAGATCTTCTCTCAAAGGTTTCCTCATCTATCCAATGACAGGTGACCCCTAAGAAACTTCTCTGGTGTGCTGTCCAACAATCGGTGGTAATTGCGACATAACTGACTCCACTGAGGTGTGACACCACAGCCTTCTTCATTTGAGTGGAAGCTGCCTGTATTCTGGCCCGGAGAGTGGGTCTGGAAATGATCTTGCATTGAGGAGTGTTGATACAAGTTCTTTAAAAGCAGGTTGTTCAACCACAGCAAATGGCCTTGACAAATGAAGTTAATCAGAACCTTGTCAACTTTTGTTTGCGGCACACGTTTGGTTCCACCCACTGCCACCAAGTCAGATAATTTGGCTTGCTTGTTTGGTGTTTTTTCTGGTTCCAGGGTCCGCTTCCGTGCTGCCACGAGATTAGTATAGACTTTCATCTTTGATGGATGTTTCCTCTGTGAACAAAAAACAAACAAACATCATCATATAATCAATACCATGTTTTCATAAAACATACAGTTAAAATATTTTTATATTAATAGATAAATTCATATTTCTCAAAGTGTCATGTAGAAAGAGTAGACTATTTCACGAATGGGTCACTTTAAGTGTGGTCCAAGATCACCTGGTTTTATCCTGCATATAAGATTACTAAATGAAAAACATTCACCAATATATCAATCAATCAATCTTTATTTATACAGCGCCAAATCACAATAACAGTCATCTCAAGGCACTTTACACATAGAGCAGGTCCCGACCATACTCTTTAATTTAATTTTAAAGAGACCCAATATTAGAACACTAGAATATTTTTATTAGACAAAACTTAATAGCTTTTTGGTGCATTTTTCAATGTCTTATAATATGCTCATAAGCCGTTTTCAACGCAGATCATAGCAATATTAGCATAACTTTGTGTGAAATTAAGGAATTAGTCAAATTTGATTGTTTAAAATTAAGCTTACTAGCTTACTACCAAGTTCGCTAACGTTAACTAGCAGTATAAAGCTGGCAGCTAACACTGACGTTAGCATACCAGGATTGAGTAAAGTTATTAATTGCATGGATCCATGATTAATTGCATGTAGCGTTATTTAGCTTCATGTGAGGTTATCTTACCTGTACATGCTTGCGCAGGTTGGAAGCAGAGTTTTTGTAGGTGGAGAGCTGCGTCTCTTTCAGCATACAAAGTTTACATCGCATGATGAAATTGTTGTTATTCCCGGACTTGAACTCAAAGAAGTCCTTTAAGTATGGCCAGGGATTGGCCTCACCTTCTCCGTGCGTGTCTCTATGTTCCAAATTCGACCCTTCTCCATCGATACACTCGTCTCCATCCGTCTCCATCATCTTTTAGCTAGCTCCTCTGTGGCACCAACCTTCTGACGCTGCAGTTGGCCAGAGCCAATCAGATGGACACTTACTGGCATGCAGACACTTTTTTTTTTTTACTTTGTAACGGAAGCTATATCAAATGTAGCGAAGTAAATTACTTCCAACAATATGTACTTAAGTAAAAGTAAAATTACTGATTTTAAAAATGACTCAAAAAAGTACAAGTACACAAAAAACTACTCAATTACAGTAACGAGAGTAAATGTAACTCGTTACTTTCCACCGCTGCCTTTAAGCTCTGCATCTCAGTGTCTTAAACACAGATAAAATAAACATTAAATAATAAACATACTGACACACTTTGTCCTAACTTAATTGCACTTAATAATTAACACTTAATACATTTAAGTATCATCTTACCAAATACATATTGACAACAAGTGTCTTGGGTCACTGTGGGAACCTCCTTAGAGGCAACAGAAACTGAAAAGATTGATAAAAAGGAAAGAAAAAAAAGTCAATCTTTATAGAATATACACTACGCATTGTAACATAGCGCTAATAAGGCTGCACAGTTAAATCTGGACTCTGAGCCTCAATTTTTGATAAACCAACAGCATTATAATGAAGTACTGTAGTGCTGCAGATATATCCTGGTTCAAAAATCTAGTACTACACATATCACAAAATGTGTTTGATAATGTGTTTGAAAATGATCATCCAACTAATTGTGAATTACATGGGAACCACAGTAAAATAATTGTAATATGATTTATTTATTTTAACCACATCATGCAGCCCTAGACTGACATTTTATTTATAAAACTCTCTTCATTTTGCATAATTGCAGACATTGCTAAGCTGGCGTTTGGAGTGACATTCCTGGAGTAAGGCACAGTTTGTGAGAATTGTATGTCAGGTCTGTCACTCCGGCAGTTTGCCCCGCCCCCTCCTCCTCTGATTACACACACCTGCTGACAATTAAGCCATGTGGACTTTAAAAACTCTCTGTTCCCCTGTGTCAGTGCCAGTGTGTTTTAGCCCATGCCTGATCACCCGAGCTTCTTGTCACAGCCACAGATGCCACAAGTTTTGATCCTCTTTGTGAGCGACGCTTTTCCTTTGTAAGTTTTCTTAGCATAGCCTGTACTTAGTTAAGATTTATAGCCTCTTTTGTTTTCCTCCTTGGGAGAGATTTTCTGTTTGTTCATTTTCACAGCTTTTTTGGAAACTCCAATCATTAGGATTGTGACTTACGTTTCATTAGTTAGACTGAGTAGATCCAATCATTTAGATTGCGTTTTGTGTTTGACCTCGTTCTTAGTTAGTTATAGATCGCCAATCAGTAGGATTGTGCTTTGAGTTTGTTTTCGTTTTGAAGTGCTTAGAGCCTTGTTTTTCCTCCGTTTGGAGAGTTTTCTGTTTAAGTTTTTAATGATAACCATAGTCTGAGTTTTGTTTCCTCTTCGGAGTGATTTATTGTTTCCGCGTTTATAGATCCGCAACGTTTCTTTTGAAGAGCGTTGCGCTCCCCATTGGTTATAGTTTTTTATAGCCACGCTTTGTTTTCCCTCAGTAAGAGGATCTGCCTTGTGTCTTGTTAAGAGTGCCAATAAAGACAATAAAAGGCCTCTGCGTCTGAGTCCTCTCTGATCCGTCTTGTCAAGGTCAAATATGCCGAAAAATAAAATGAATAGGTCTGACTGGACTCTGGACTTGAAATCCAGAGCTTGGTCCGCATTGCCGGTAATAAGTCGGACTTGTTTCCAGTGGGGGTTGGACTTCGCCAGGGCTGCCCTTTGTCACCGATTCTGCTCATAGTTTTTATGGACAGGATTTCTAGGCGCTGCCAGGCGTTGAGGCGGTACGGTTTGGTGGGTACTAGCGGTCGAAATGAGCCTTCATTTTAGTATTATCACAAATACTCAAGACTCACTTTTAATTCAGCCAGTAACAAGTCTGCTAGGAGAATAGTATCATCTACCTTCCCTATGTCCTGCTGATAAGCCATTTTAGGCAGATGCAGACAAACAGATAAACAAACAAACAAATAAACAAAAAAATATATATGTATAGATAGTGAGAGAGAGAGAGAGGGATGTGCGAGTGTGTGTGAGAGACAGGGAGAGAGAGAGCTAGTTCAGTAGAGGAGTGGCTCTTAAAAGAGCCGTTGGGTTGTTATAGGAAAAGCCAAGGAGAGGTAAAGGTAGGAGGGGGTATGGGCTGCAGCTGTTGGACAGAAGAAGATAAAAACATGGTCAATTCTCTTGCAGCAAGCCTTATTGGAGTTCACAAAGGGCAAATACTGAATTCTTAGTCATTTCCAATGTGTCAACTACAAGCAAGCTAGCAAAACACAGTGAAAATTGTAGACAATACAGATCTACATGATTGTGCTGAATTCATCAAAATGAATTAAATATGCCGACAACTTCACTGCAAGCATGTGGCTACATTACTAACTTGTTGTAGGAATATGAAATTTGGGAGCAGACTGGAGAGACACCACCACGGAAAGGGGTGGACATTAATAGACTGGACATAGAGAGGCTTGTCATCGATTGTCTGCCTCCCGTCGCTATAGCAACCTATGACGTATACAGAATAATTAGCTTCTCTACCTACAACCATTCACGATTTAGACAGTTGTCAAGAAGTCATATAATGCTTACATATAACGTTAACTTCGTAGGCAGGCTAAAACATCATTAGCACTGTTTAAAAGGACCTTGACTGACCAGATCTTTTTTAAAGAGAGAAGGAAAAAAACGGACCTCCGTAATGTGTCGTGGGGCCATAATTAACATTAACCAAGATTCACCATTACTCATTTAAACCTGTAAAACCCTTTCATGGCGTGAGTTGTAAAGCTAATTGCTAAATTAGCTAGCGTTTAGTAGCCCAATCATCCAGTTTGGTCTCAACTTGAGACTAAACTGGAGTTTATTCTCGAGTTTATAACCTTCGGATTTCTCCGGACTCTCAAATTAACCTGGTGGGTCGGGAGCTGGAAAATGGCGTGACTTCTTCCTCTGCTCCATAGTAGTTGTTGTACAAGTTGTTGGCAATGACCGAATGACTGCCATCTACTGGTAATGCACGTTCATGTTCAGGTCATGTCAGCGTGTCCCCCAGATGCCAGTGAGAAAAAAGCGTGACACTGACACGCAACGCCCTGGTGACCAGCGGGCGTATTACACGCTTTGGCGTGATACTGGGTTGGCTAGTCAGTATATTCATGCACACCCTGACAGTCTGCCACATAGCAGAGCAAATGTATGGAAACCAGTGTCAGTCCCAGAACTGAAAGCTTTCTTTGGACTCAGTGTTCTCACTGGCTATGTAAAAAAGCCAAATCTTGAACTGTACTGGAGTGTGGATAAGGTGGATGCAACACTTTAATTTAGTCAGATCATGTCAAGGAACCAATTCCAGATAATATGGAGGTTCCTTCATTATCATGATAATGAGTCACAGGATGCGACTGACAAAAAACAAGGTACAAAG
Source organism: Solea solea (assembly GCF_958295425.1). Lineage (NCBI taxonomy): Eukaryota > Metazoa > Chordata > Actinopteri > Pleuronectiformes > Soleidae > Solea > Solea solea. The sequence goes on along the minus strand of NC_081139.1, from coordinate 31,269,742 downwards.
TACGCCCAGTGTTAGACTACATTGTGGAAAAGTGCAGGGAGCTGTATCAACCAGGGCAAAACATCTGTATTTATGAGGGTATGATGCAGTGGCGGGGGCGTCTGTCTTTCAGGGTGTACAACCCTCAAAAACCAGTAAAGTATGGGATCAAGTCATACATACTGTGTGACCCTGCCACAGGGTACTGCTTTAACATGCAGCCTTATGTCGGGACAGCTAGTACTCTGCCAGACACAGTGTTCGCTCTCCTTGATCGTCTCTCAGGCCATGGTTACAGACTTTTTACAGATAACTTCTACAATTCTGTAGCGCTCTGTGAATGTTTACTGGGAGCACAAACTAATGTATGTGGGACATTGAGGAAGAACAGGGGGGAAACCTAAGCTCATCACAGAGCTGACAAAAACTGACCTGGGGGCGGGGGGGGAAATTGTGCGCCACAATAAGAAGGTGATGGTTGTAGCGTGGCAGGACAAACAGTTGTTGAAGATGGTGACAACCTGCCACCAAGATAAGATGCAGAGGGTTGACGTGTGGCAGAAGGGACACAAAGAGAAGGTTCCTCAGTTTAAGCCGGAGTGTGTTGTTGCGTACAACTTGTCCATGAATGGGGTGAATAAGTTGGATCAAAACATTGCCTACTACCCCTTCATCCGAAGGTCACTGAACTGGTCGAAGAAATTTGTCGCCTACCTGTTCCAACTCAATGCATATGTCCTGTACAGAGCCAATCCTGCAGATAGCAACTCTCGCATCCGGTCAATGATGTTCCTTGCTTCATCAGCGGATGTGAGACTGTGCAAACAGTTGTCGACATAGAAGGCCCTTTCAATAATGTCCAAGATGTCCTCATTGCCCTGGCTGTTGTCCTTTACATGCCTCTGGAGGGCATACGTAGCACAACATGGACTGCATGTAGTCCCAAACGGAAGGACTTGCCACTCGTAAATTATCGTTCATGGCTCTCCAGAGGAAGTGGAGTAGGGTTTTGTACTCTTGCAGCAGGCAAATTTGGTGGAACATTCCCTTAATGTCTCCACTTATAGCCACCTTGTGTTCCCTGAATTGAAGGAGAACACCAAGCAGGGAGGGTCCCAGGATTGGACCAGGTAGCAGTTGACTGTTGAGAGTTTGCCCGTCATATTGGTATGAACAGTTGAAAACGAGCCTAGCTTTTCCATTATGATTGACCAAATGGTGTGGTAGATACCATGACTCACTTGAGGTATCCACTGTCTCAGAGGGAAGTCGTTTGACATAGCCTGCTACCTCAAGTTTCTGCACTTCTTGACAATAAGTCGCTGCTTGCTTCTCATCTCTAGCTATCCGACGTTCTGTACTCCGCAGCAGAGGGAGTAGTGCTGTCTTTGGTGCCTTAAGGATGGGACTGTCTCTCCGACAGAGGAGTGGTGTTGCATATGTAGCACCCTTGGTCCTTTTTAGGTTAAGTGATACTCACATCGCTTTAGGTCCAGTAGGAGATGCACAGGAAGTTACTCACAAAGAGGAGTGGGTGCACATATGAATTGAACAGGCGACACTTTAATGTCAGTGCACATCAATTAATTAACATTGACAGCTTGGCTGTGCATTTACACAAAAGAAAATAAGGCGCCACCAAATAAAGAAAACCAAGGGTCCATTTAGTTCGAGCTTTTAACTCGAAGTCCCATTCCAAATAAAAGAGGAAAACAAATAGATAAAAGAAAAGAGGGATCCCAAATGTGTGTGTAAGTGTTTTGTGTCTATGTCAAATGCTACTACTACTACCCAGGCAGGTGAGGAGTAAGTGTGTCTTATCTGTCTTAAGAATATGTGAGTAAGATGATCTGAAGTCTTCAAGGATTGTAGTTCAGATGATCTGGAGTCGTCAAGATAGGTTCTACGGCTGGCCACACCGCATCTCGAACTCCCTCTCTTTCTCAGAATCACTGGGCGGGCTCGCCATCGAAGTCTTCTCTTTCTATTGCTTTGACAGTTTATCAAACTGGCAAAAAAAAAAACCTACACAAGAAGTGTAAAAATTGTAAGTTTCTTCATCTGATTCTGTCTCAGTTCTATGCATGAAATATATTACCAAGGGTCCAAGGAAATACATATGCATGTTAAAAAAAAGATTATTAGTAATTAAAACAATTAGTTTTAACCATAAACGTAACCAATTGTTCATGAATTACAAAATAATTTTATGGTAACAAAACAATTTTTTAACTGATACATAATTTATGCATCCTTTTTAACCTCTATTTGTCTTGTTTCATCAATTTTAAGCTATTTTAATCCATGCTTTTAATATTTTAATGGTTTCACATCTATTGAACTACATTTTCTATACAAACAGTGTAATTTGTCAATACAAAATGAAATATGCCACACCTTAATGGCAATATTATCCATTGCAGTGGCTAATAACACAACATTAATGATTCTAATAGCACAAGAACTAAATAAAACGCATATTCACACAACACATCTAATCCATATCTAACTCACTATTAGCATGAGCTAAGCATAACAACAAAGAAATTAGTAACTATCATTAGCGATTAGCATATAGCTAGCGATTAGCATTAAGCTAGCGATCTTTTCTTAAACATTAAATTACAATATTAAGTGCATAACAGTCATAGAAAAACATTGATAACCAACATATGACATTTATTGAACCATGAAGACTAACTTATACCCAGTTAATAGCACAATATATACATTTTTGTCTTCAGAGCAGCTAGCGAACAGCCGGCTAACACTGTTTGGGCGGTCGATGTAAATGGTGTCTGGAGCAGCGGCAACCATCAAGACCCTTTTGTGCACTCGTTCACATACTTCGTGTAAAACTGTGAGGTGCTGTTGTTTGCAGACGTTACACGGCTACTTCAGAGTGCATGATTCAGGTGCATGATTCCTGCCAGTTTGAGGTGTCACTAAAGCAAACACTTTTAGCCCCAAAGTCACTGATCAGCTTGACATGCTTCTTTTCACAAAAAGCTCATTTTCTCAGCTTTTTGGTCAAAAACTGTGTTTTTGGTGAAATCAGCCTATGTTCTAATGCCAATTACTAGTGAACGGAAAAAGGTAGAAACAAACAGTTTTTTCCAGATAAAAGAAGAGAGCCTACACTTTCATACGGTACTTTCAGAGTTTACATAGTCATAGAACAGAATATTCTTTGGGTCTTGAAAGATTGGTCAAAATGCTCTAAAACGGATGGCAGTATGGAGCTCTTAATCAGAATCAGAATCAGGGACTTCCGGTTGGGCGATCGATGGAGTAGGACGTAACTTTCGGAGCTCCTGCTAAGCGTTCTAAAAAACTATTTCAGAGGCACATTTTGTACTTTTTTTTTGCTTTCAGTCATATTTAACATTTCTACTTCCACTTTTTGCTGACCAACATGCCTGCTAAATCCAAAAGTGGCAGTAATTCGTTGGCGCCACCACTGCGGCCTGCCGCACACGCTACATCCTCTCCCTGTAGTGATCCCCCATCCCCAAGCGCCAGTGCTAAAATATCCACAATTTCCCCCGAATTTAAGGAGGAGCCGCTCTCTTAACTCCGGTGCGAGATGACGGCTATCTTCAAGTCTGAGCTCCAGACAGCCTTGAGTGAAAACTTGACGTCCATCAAAACAGAGCTACACACGGTAAAATCCGAATTGACTGTGAGTATTGCCAACATCCAAACCGACGTGTGCGCCCTGAAGTATACAGTAGGTGAAGTGGAAACTTTGCTCTCTACTTGCTGTGATGACATCGCTACACTTCAAGCTAAAGTAGAACACCTGACGGCTGAACTGGCGAGAGTGGATAATAAGTGTGTGAGGATCTGGAGGCCAGATCGAGACGCAACAATATTCGGATCGTGGGTGTACCTGAGGACTCTACCTGTTCTTCCACCACGGCTGCTGTCTCCACTCTGCTCAAAAAACGCTCTCAAGCTGGAGAAAGAGCCCACTCTGGACCGCGCTCATCGCACCCTACAGCCGAAACCGAAGCCCGGAGAGCGCCCGCGTCCTATTATCGCCCGACTGCATTACTATGCGGACTGTTTTGATATCTTGCAGCGCGCCAGAGCTCAACAACGGATCGAAGTTGGTGAAATGTCTTCATCTTTCCCGATCATACTGCAAAGGCGGCCCGGGCCCGGGCTGCCTTCACTGACATCCGTCGCCAACTCCGTGGAATACCAGGGATACGGTTTGGTCTGCTCTACCCGGCGTGCCTCCGGGTTACGCATGATGGCTCCACGAAGGAGTTTAAATCACCGGAGGACGCCGCTGCATTCGTTAAGACTGTGATCAAGTGAACTGTCATTTGTGAGTAATACGGACATTTAGTAATTTTGTGTTCTGTGACTGAGGTTGAAATTAATGTTGATATGTGCCTCGCTTCATATTGTTAAGTTTGCAGGAGCCCGACTGGGTTAGCTCTATGAGGTCAATAGCCGCTAGTGTCTCTGTTAGGGATTTGACTTCCTGTGGAGTCAGCACTGGGTTCTTCATCGTTTGGGGATGGAGTCGTTGTAAGTGCCTAGGGGGTGGGTGGGGCGGTGTGTTTCTTTTTCTTCACTGTTTTTTATTTTTTATTTTTTTTGCATTTTGCGTTTTGTTTTCTCTCAGGGGTGGTCCGTCATGCGATAAATGTTGATGCTAAGATCCTTGCTAAGGCTCTTGCCCGCCGTCTAGAAAATGTTCTCCCATACATAATTTCAGCGGAGCAAACTGGATTTATTAAGGGACGTCAGCTTTTTTACAATGTGCGCACTTTGCTAAACATCATCTATTCCAAAACTACTGCTTATTATAGCTTAGTAGCTATTTCTATGGATGCTGAGAAGGCATTTGATAGGGTTGAATGGGACTACCTGCTTGCTGTACTGCGTAAATTTGGGTTTGGCAATGGTTTTATCTCATGGATACGGCTTCTTTACACATCCCCACAGGCCAGTATTTTCACCAATGGCATTCAGTCCAGATATTTTACTCTGTCTCGTGGCACTCTGCAAGGGTGTCCTTTATCTCCCTTACTTTTTGCTCTTGCTATAGAGCCTTTGTCATTACATTTGAGGTCTTCCTCTATTTTTACTGGGATATCCAGATTAGGAATGGAATTCAAATTATCCCTTTATGCTGATGATTTGCTGTTATATGTCTCTGACCCTGGCCGATCATTACCAGCAATTGTATCCTTTCTACATAAATTTGGGTCTTTTTCTGGCTATAAGGTTAATACTGCTAAAAGTGACTGTTAATGCCTCACCACTACAACTGGATAAAGCTGACGTCCCTTTCAGATTGAGCCCCTCTGGCTTTAGGTATTTAGAGATCAATGTAACTAGATCATTAACCACTCTTTCGTCTGCTAACTTCGGCCCATTAATGGCTAAAATTAAATCTGACCTGCAAAGATGGAAAAGTTTGCCTTTATCACTTGTGGGAAGAATTAATACAGTTAAAATTAATATCCTGCCCAAATTTCTGTTCTTTTTTCAATGTCTTCCTCTTTTCCACCTAAGCGCTTTTTTAAGACCATTGATCAGGATATTTCTAGTTTTTTATGGTGTGGGAAGGTCCCAAGAATACGCAAGTCCATCCTTCAGAGATGTAAGCTAGATGCTGGACTTTCCCTCCCTAATTTTCAATTGTATTATTGGGCTTCACATATACATAAAATCTCATTTTGGACAGGATCATCCCACCCCCCCTGGTGTAAGTTTGAGGTAAAGTCTTTCAACACACCCTCTTTATTGGCTTTTCTTACCTCTTCTGTTTCTACTACCCTCCCTGGCCTCCCAGATAACCCATTGGTGAATTCCACCCTTAAAATCTGGTACCAATTCAGAAAACATTTTCAGTTTGTGTCCGCTTCCACCTCGGCTCCGTTACTGAGGAATCACTTATTTAAACCTGCTCTAGCTGATCCCACTTTTTCAATATGGTTTCACAGAGGCTTGGACAATTTTAAAGCTCTCTATAAGAATGGAATTTTCCGTAGTTACTCAGATTTAGCATTGGAGTTTGAACTCCCACCTTATCATCTTTTCCGATATTTTCAAATTAGACATTGTGTCAAGTCTCTTTCCAGCTTTTCCGTTTCTACCCCCAGCTCAACCATGGGACAAGCTCTTTTGCTCTGATTCCATTCAGAAGGGTTTCATTTCTAGAATTTATACTAACCTTCGATCTTACGACAGCTCGCCTATCACTAAATTCAAGGCTGCCTGGGAAACTGAGCCAGGGCTGATGTTTGGTGACAATTGGTGGGACGCAGCTCTAAAAAAGATCCACACAAGCTCATCCTGTGCCCGTCTCTCACTCATACAGTTCAAGGTTGTGTACAGAGTTCATTTTTCCAAGTCACAAATTTATCATACTGTCAATGACATTTGTGACAAATGTCATACCTCTCCCTGCAATCTGACTCACATGTTCTATTCTTGCCCATTAGTGTTATCTTTCTGGCAGAAGTTGTGCAACATCATTTCCAAAATAATTTGTGTACTGTACACAACTGTAAAGGCTTCTCCCTATATTGCCATATTTGGATGTCCAGAGGATTATAGTAGATACAACTCTGTGCAATTAGATATTATTGCTTTCACTTCTCTATTGGCAAGGCGACATCTTCTTTTTTACTGGAAATCTACTACAGCTCCTTCCAGTACCCAATGGCTCCAGGACGTTATGTCTTTTCTGATGCTTGAAAAAATTAAATATTCACTGAGACCTGATTCCGCTAAATTTTATTCTAAGTGGCAGTCTCTCTTAGATTTTTTCAGGTCTCTTCCATCCTTATCTCTCGATTGACGGATCCCCCTGTAGGTAGTTAGTTTGATTATGTTTTGTGTTAGTTTATTTATTTATTTCATTTTCTCCTTTTGTTTTTTATAAAAAATGTATAAGTTTTATAAATATTTGTTTGGATTTTGTTCACCTTGAAAGAGGGAAAAAAACAAGAAAGTAATATGGTTCTTTTACTACTCCTTTGTGATGCACATTACATTACAAGTATTTATTTTTTTCTGTTTTCACAACTGTGGCTTACAGTGCTGTTTTTGTAAATGTGCCATATTTCTCAATAAAAATATTAAAAAAAAAAAAAAAAAGAATCAGAATCAGCTTTATTGGCCAGGTATGTGAACACATACAAGGAATTTGACTCCGGTTTTATCCAGCACACGCTGTACATTAAACGTAAACATGAACATACATAAACATCAACATAACTTAACATACATTCAACTTGAAAGAACAAAGGACAATCATTTAAAAAGAGTGTAATACAAAGTGAATAAATAAGGTGTCCAGAGGTCTGGTCTATTTTTAAATATATATATTTATGTATATAAAAGATATGGTGCAAAATAGTGAATAAATAAACTGATCAAGTATTCATTAGTGTGACGGCCTGGGGTAAAAAACTGTTCTTGTGTCTAGCAGTTTTGGTGTACAGTGTTCTGTAACGCCTGCCAGAGGGAAGAAGTTCAAACAGGTTGTTTCCGGGATGTTTAACTCAAGAAGTTAATTCTTCCAACTGTATAGGTTTTTCCAACTCCTCTTTAATACGAGGATCTATGGTAGGTATATCAATGTTATCCAGGAAATGATCCATTGTAGTCGTATTTGCAGGAGGTTCAGACTGATACAGGTTAAACTAATAGGAAGCGAAGGTGGAGTTTATTTCAGCCGGGCTGTGAGTTAGGGAATGAGAGGAGTCATATATTTTTGATATGAAATTTGAGGCTGACTGACATTTAAGTTGGAGGACAAGGACACGGCTGGCTTTGTCACCATATTCAGAGTAAGTCCCTTTGGTTCGTCTTAAAAGGTGCTTTATTTGTAGAGAGAAGGTCGTAATCAGATTGTGATTTAACCCTTTTAGCATACAATTCTGGACTAGGGAGCTTGAATATTCACTATCTATGCTGAGGATTTCATCAATAAGCTCTTGTTGTTTTTGTTTACTTTTCCTAGCCAGATGTCTGCTGTATGAGATAACATCTCCCCTTATTACCACTTTTAATGTTTCCCATAATAGAGAGGGCGATGTAGACTCAGTTTGATTATTCTAAAGGAAAAACGTTTATTTTTTTGGAAATATAATCACAGAACTCATCTTAAGCTAGTAGTCCTGTATTAAACTTCCACTGTTTTGTAGTGAAAGGTGAGTGTTAAATCTAAAATGTGAGGGGTGTGGTCAGAAATAATGATAGCAGAATATCCCGTGGATTTTACAGCAGATAGAAGAGCCCTGTCTACAAAAAAATAATCGATGCGGGAATAAACTTCATGTACTTTAGAGAAATAAGAGAATTCTTTTGAGAATGGGTGGAGCAGGCGCCAAGCATCCACGCAGCACAATTGGCTCATGATAGATGATAATGTCTTCGACATGGCAGAGGGTAGAAGTACTTTCGGGTGGGATCTGTCGAGTTTGGGGTCTATTACTAGGTTCAGGTCTCCCCCTAAAATGAGACGATGATAATCCAAGTTGGGAATTTTTGAAAAAGGGACGTCATAAAATTCGGGTTGTCCCAATTAGGGGCATAAACATTTACCAATACAACTGAAGTCTGATATAGTGTGCCACCAGCGCCCGTGGGGATCAGATATGACCCGATCAGGGGTGAACTGGATACGTTTGCTAATAATAATAGCAATACTACTAATACTTACTATTGAAAGCTGAATGGAATATTTGCCCAACCCATGGTTTACACATTCTGCAATGATCATTTATACGCAAATGGGTCTCCTGAAGGAAAGCAATGTCAGTGTTAAGACCCTTTAGGTGTGAAAATACTTTGGATGGCTTAATTGGGCCCCCAAGTCCGCGAACGTTCCAACTCACAAGACGGATACTCGACCCACTCAGTCCTCTCCGGGAGATACTTGGACTAACCATTAATCACTTGTGAATGATTAATGAAGATATTAATAAGAATGGTAGGATATAAATGAGCATCCTGGTTAAGAACCAGATAAGCATCACGGTAGCATCCAGTGAGCCTTAAGAAAGAAACACAAAAAACCTCCCAGCAACTAAAGAAAAAGCACACATTCTTACAAAAACACATTGGCCAGTGCTTGGACTGTAAACCATCCAACAAGTTACGTCCTAAGCTCGTCATAACGGAACAAGACGAGTTGCAGGACAGGAGTTGACACAACCGGTTTACCATGCTGTAGATTCTACCTCCTGATGAACCAAAATATACACCATATAAAAGTTTGTAACACCTATTTACGAAAGCAATCTGGGGTAACACTGAAAGGCGGGAAAAAGGAAGGACCAGTAATTGTGCCAGATTAAACATGTAATCCTCCAGCTAAAATGTGCAGGCAAAGATAGGAGAAAATCACTTTTTAAAATTACAAAGTGAATCAAAAAATAAATAAACAAATAAATGAAAATAAGTAAATACTCTAAAATAAATAGTTTCAGGCCATTAACTGGTGACTTCAAGCCCTATGCAAAGTAAAGACAGTGGTGGATTTCAATATCCACATGTCAGGGAATTAAGTGTGTTTCCTGACGCGACGTTTTATATATAAACAAAACACAAAAGCCACAGGCGGAATAAAGCAAAACAGCTGGCCATTAAACACTGTCCACATTTAGCTGGAGATGAGATTAAGTAAGATGTGGTACTGCACATAGTCTGTGGTCCATTTCAACAGTGTGGTTGCGCCTTACCTCGGGAAAGTCCAGTGAAAAAAAAAAAAGTATCGTTAATTCACATGTATCGGCGATCGTTCCGCTCGTTCCCTCTTCCATGAGTCGCGTATGCGTTCCTTGTAAAACAGCTCTGCTTGTTCCGGGGAATCAAAGATGTGGGTCACACCATTGAAAGTGATGCTCAGCTGGGCGGGATAGATCATGCCGAATCGTATCCCTTTCTTAAAAAGCAAGGATTTCACCTGGTTGAAAGCAGCTCGCCTCTTAGCCACTGCAGCACTGAAGTCCTCGTAAAACTTGATGTTATGACCCCGATAAGTCATGTTGCCGTGTTCCTTTGCCCAAAGCAACACTCTTTGTCGATGTAACAGTGAAAGCTCACTATCACAGGACGGGATCCTTGACGAGGTTTAGGTCTGAGGCAAGCCAGTCTCATATAAAAACGTACCCTGGCTACGTTGGTCCTAAGTGCAAAAACGTAGAGGGGTTACAATAATGGCCCTGGAATTGTATGACTGTTCCATTTTCTTCTGCCTATTCTTTTGCGTCCAGGTCACGTGACTTTCAAGATTCCGGCCGTGAGAACAAAAAACATGGCGGACATTTCTCAAATTTTTAGTGAAAAAAATCAATATTCTGAGTTTTATATTTATATATTTTATATTTTGAGCATAACAATGCATTTTGATTACATTTCTAGCGAGAAATATATATTTTATTTTCATAATATTCACTTAGTGAATGTACATAATCACTCGCTTGCTCGTTGTTGCGAAGATTATTCAGATCTCGCCAGAAAAATGTGAAACTCAAATGTTTTGGTTGCTGGACGCTGCTATCGCTTAGCATAGCTGTGGCCCCAGATTACACATAGGACACCCTTGCGATTTCGCTCCGTCTGACGGATCAAACCCTCAACAACTACATGCCTTGCGTCTGAGGTTGATTTGCCGAAGAAGAAGAAGAAGTAATTTTAGCTTGCGTGATGGAGTCATTGTTAACTGTTAACTGAATATTTTCACTTTGTAAGAATATGGACTAGCGTTGTATTTGTGGTATTACTCCTCGATCACGATATTTCAATAAATATTCCATTCCATTGATGAAGTTTCTTATGACATACACAGTGCTGCCACCACGTGTCTGTTCTTAGTAATAACTTATTTCTGTATGATCACGTTTTTGTCTGCTTGGAGCTTAATTATTTGTACTTATATTATTGGAAATATGCAATATCTATCTGTCTGTCTGTCTGTCTATCTATCTATCTATCTATCTATCTATCTATCTATCTATCTATCTATCTATCTATCTATCTATCTATCTATCGTTTGGCAGCCCTAAGGGGATTAAATTCTAATTCTATCTGAGATGATCTGTCAAGCTTTTGCAAACAGTATGTTTTCTCTGGTTTGCTACAAAGTGGGAGTCTTTCAGGCTTTTGAATGTTTTTTTATAAACTGTATAACAACATACACACACACATATTACACACATATTTTTTTTTCCTTAATTTGTGTTGTTCTTCTTCGTCACCCACTGTGGCGGCCAAGTTTTCCCACTGTAATAAAAATAGATTGTTATTAATTTAGGTCTTTACATCAGCCATAAGTTAATTTCAAAACATGACAAGGTTAAGGGCAATGAGCAACAGCAAGCCACAACTTCATTCAGTAGGTTTATAAACTAACCCTAACCCTAACAGTGAATTACCTGCCTATGGTAATATTTTGGTTAAGGTTTGTATATGCATTACCTACGGTGTAGCCATTTATTTTAAATCATATACCTCTGCTCTGAAGTTATCCATTGTGAGAGACCTCTGCAATTTTGCAAGCTGCACACCCAGTGACCCACTGGGGGGCAAGTGTGGGTTCAGTGTCTTGCCTAAGAACACCTCGACAAATTGAGCCACAGCCGCCCACAAATACAAGCCAAGGCAATTACTAAGTTTGAAGTACTAAGAATTCATATGTTTATACATTTATAAATTAAGCCCCAGATGATCATACAAATCCCTATTCCAATTAATTTCCTATATTCAATGAATATATAACAAAATATTTATTGTTAACTAAAAAGCTTTATTGTTTGTTTGCAAAGATTCACTCATTTTGAATGTCATGGGACATGGGTATGCCATGGACACTATACACCCCCATAGCATCACAGATGCTGGCCTTTGAACTTAGCGCTGATAACAATTTGGGAGGTCCTTTTCCTCTTTACCCAGAGGAACACGACATCCAGTAGTAGTAGTAGTAATGATAATAATAACTTAGATTTATATTTCACCAACACACAGTTTAAAGACATTTACAAAAGTCCAATGACTTGGGACTATTGTTGTGCAGCAAATTGCAGAGGTCTTTCACAATGGATACCTTCAGAGCAGAGGTATATGATTTAAAATAAATGGCTACACCGTAGGTAATGCATATACAAACCTTAACCAAAATATTACCATAGGCAGGTAATTTACTGTTAGTGTTAGTTTAAAAACTGAAAAGAATGAAGTTGTGGCTTGCTGTTGCTCATTGCCCTTAACCTTGTCATGTTTTGAAATTAACTTATGGCTGATGTAAAGACCTAAATTAATAACAATCTATTTTTATTACAGTGGGAAAACTTGGCCGCCACAGTGGGTGACGAAAAAGAACACCACAAATTAAGGAAAACACATAACACGCTAGTCCATATTCTTACAAAGTGAAAATATTCAGTTAACAGTTAACAATGACTCCATCCAGTGCCGGCCCTGAGTAATTTGGTGCCCTAGGCAAGATTTTAGCTGGCGCCCCCTTGCATCGCAGCAGTCAATTTCACAATCAACTTTCATACAATCCCACAGAAACTGCATGTGTGCATTCAAGATTTTATTTCTTTGAGTAAAAAATATCACACCAAATAAAAACTAAAGAAAGAAACAAGTGGTAAAATTAAAAAGGACAGGAGCACGTGATGCTGTGTCACTGGTGGTGGTACTGAAATATTTTAAAAGTGCATCTGAAGAGAGAAGAGAAGTATATGTGACGACTGCATGTTACATTTTAATAAAAAAACAGATGCTTGGTGTGCTATACATGAGACTAATATAGACTAATAATGAAAATGTGATGAGATTCATTCAACTTCATTGTCATTGCAATGCAATTCAGTCTAACCAGAGTGCAAAAACCAGTAAAGTGCAGTGAAATGAATATATATGTATATATAGCCTATTTTTCTTCCTCTTCTTTCCTTCCTTGGGCGCTGGATGGCTTCAGTCTTTTGGACATAATTCTGATACAGTGTCATTAATCTTTTTCTTCGTCTCTGGGTCACGGTCTGTTCAGATTCAGGCAGCTGGCCTCCTGACCCCGCCCCCTCACAGAGGGCAGGTACAGAACAACAGCTCGTTGCACCCAGAAAAAAGGCTTCTGCATTATTTAATAATCTTTGCTATGACTTTACGTGCTGTGGGCTTATATAATATTTCGGAATAATAGTAATAATGGCACTGGTAAAAAAAAAAAAAATAGTATTTATAATTAAAAAGATTAATTTTTTTATTTTTTTTTTTCTCCGTTTTCGGCGCCCCCTGCGGATGACGGCGCCCCTAGCATTTGCCTATACTGCCTATGCCCAGGGCCGGCTCTGACTCCATCAAGCAAGCTAAAATTACTTCTTCTTCTTCTTCTTCTTCAATTTTCACTAAATAGTACGGAGGTATGCCCCACACGTCTGCCCTCTACATCGTTAAACCGGAAGTCCGAATCTGTGTTCTTGATACACTCACAGCTTCTGCATAGGTGATTCTTCTCTCAACACTTATTTTTTGGATATTTGTTTCCCTTCTCATAGTCTCACAGCCGCCATATGCTACACTATGAGCTCCCCCACACCTCCTCTTCTCTTTGCAGTTCTTGGCTATATGTCCAAACGTTTGACAGTTAAAACATCTTAATGGTTTTTGCTCTCACTGGGAAACTCACAAACCCCAGGAACACTCTCTTGGGCACATTCTCGCCTTGAAACTCAATCATCACTGTTTCATTATCTTTTTTCACTCCATCTCTTGTCGTCTTTAGCTTTTGCGCTTCCTTTACTTTTCCACCCTCAAAATGAACGGCCAAAAACCACGTCCATCTTCGTTTTAGCAACTTTTTAATAAAAGAAAAATCGTCCACGGTTTTACACAAGCACACTTTCCGTCTTTTTTTTCAGCCTGTTCCCAGAACACCTCACTCATTCTCTTAAAGAGACAGTACTCCTTTTTTTAAAGAGCAAGTACAGACATTTCCAATCTTCCAGGATATAGAGCCAAATAAATAATATTTTCACCTTGAAATAATAATCATATTAATTAACAGTAACACATATAAGGCAAATTGCTTCCACTGGACACTGATATTCCAAAATTAACAAATATGAAATTACTGTTCCAGTGTGTATGTCACTACAAAAACAACACTAACTACATATCTGGTGACTACATCGTCATGACTACAGGATAGATAGTAACTGCTCCTTTTCCTGCTTTGCTGTGTTGTCTTAATCCGTCGGTACATTGGTAGGCCTCCCAAGTCCATTAAGTCACATATGGCAACATCTACCATTCCAACATCCTTAATGTAACTTAACATTATACATGCTCTGACGTGTAGTACTATCTATTACAGAATACCTCTTATGTCACACTATTTCACTGTAACACACTTTTTCTACTTACTACTTATATGAAGTTGCTGATGTATTTTAGTCTCAAGAAATGAATTTCTGAAAATGACTAATGCATTACTGTAACTGTACCATTAACCACATACTAATTCAACCAAATATTAACTTTTCAATTAACAATAAACATTAGCTTCATTACTGACTTTGAAATATAGCTGTCGCTTTGCCTCTACTTTAAGGACGTAATACTAGGTTTTCCTAATTCACTGTATGTAAGGATACATTTTGGTTGACGTGTTCTTGTAGAACGTCTACCCCTCTCAGCATCATGGTCGTCCTCTGAAGACACAGCATTGTCCTCACACACCTGGAGTTCTGGTTCAGGGACTTCTGAATTTGAGTCTGAATTCTGGCTCATCTCTTGCTCCTGACTCTCCTCTTGGCCTTGTGACTCCTTCGTTTGACCATCCTCACATGTGTTATTGTTTTCATCTTGTGGCTGGCTCTTTTCTTTCTGAATGCGTTTTCCAGCCTGGTTTCCTACACCAGAGTGTTGTTCTCCTGTGGGCTTGAAAACAGGGGCCTGTGGGTTAAGGTGCGTGTTCTGACGCTGTCTTGGCATCCACCTAGTGTATTCCTCCCCACTTGAACTCTCCGAGTCTTGAACTTTTCCTTTCTTTCTTCCTGTCCTTGTTTAGGTGCTTGGTACCCTGTACATCAACAAGGTAAGGACAAGGCAATAGAAGGTTTCTGTGTAATGTTCTCTCTCTACCTTCTCCATCCAGAGGTTTCACAACATACACTGGACCGTTTGTTCCTCTTCTTTCTTTGACTACATGTACTTTTTGTTCCCAGTAAGCAAGGATCTTTCCTGGTCCTCCTCTTTCGGATATGTTTTGGATCAGTACATGGTCTCCAAGTTCAAGAACAGTACTCCATGCTCTCTGGTTGTAGTATTTTTGTCCTCTCTCACCAGGTTTTTCATGTTCTCCTGTGCAATATTATAAGCCTTCTGCATTGACTCTTGCCATTTCTCAGCATATCCAGCATGACAATGTGGGTTTGCTCGTTCTCTGGGGAACATTAGATCAATGGGTAAAGTAGGTTCCCTTCCAAAAAGCAAGAAAAAAGGAGAAAATCCAGTTGATTCGTGAACAGTGGAGTTGTAGGCATGAACCACTTTGTTCAGATAGTCCTTCCAGTTAGGTTTTTGTGTCTCTTCCAGTGTCCGGAGCATACTTAACAGTGTTCTATTAAAGCGCTCTGCTGGGTTCGACTGGGGATGATAAGGTGTCGTCCTTGAATGCTGTATCCCACTGTAGCTTTGCAGTTTCTTGAATAACTCGTTCTCGAACTCCCTTCCCTGGTCATGGTGAATTTTGGCAGGGAAGCCGAATCTCAGAATGAAGTCATCAAAGATCTTGCGTGCAGCTGTTTTACCTGACTTGTTTGGCGTAGCATAGGCTTGTGCAAACTTTGTAAAGTGGTCTACTATTACCAGAATGTACTCCACTCCACCTTTGCTTCTCTCCAAATGCAGATAGTCAATGGATATCATTTCAAAAGGTGCTGATGTTTTTATGCTTTGCAGAGGTGTCCTTGTTTTTCTATTTGGCTTCTTTTGTTTTAAGCAACGGCACACCTTTGTTACATAATGTTCATTTCCTCCCTCATTTTTGGCCAAAAGAATCTTTCTCTGGCTAAGGAAATCATCCTATCAGCTCCTAAATGACCCATTTCTTCATGTAGTTGCTGATAAATCAGTGACTTGAATTCTTCAGGGACCACCAGCTGGGATCGTGAATTTGTCTTTCGTCGCAGTATTCCATCCTTGACGTGGCCACTCCCTCAGAAGACATCTCACGGCTACTGGCTCTTTGATCTTGTCTTTGTATCGCAGACGTTCACTTTGTCGTTTTAGAGTGATGACTCTGCTTATTACTTCATCTTCTCTTTGACCTGCTTGAATATTTTTTTTTTTTTTCTGTTTTTATCCATTATTTTTAATGACAGGAAATAATTAGTAAAGCTATGCATAAAGGCCATATATGTTTATATATATAATATTATTGTAGGAAAACTGTATGTCATTGTATGTCAAACCAGAATACAGAGACATGAGAACACTTGAAAAAACTGTTCAATGGTTTCCACATCAGATGTTTCTTAAATTAAATTAAATTCTTAAATAGTCTATATACATATATTCTAATCCAAGAAGTTGTATTTGAATCCACAGCTTTTGCGTTTCTTCAAAATATATTTCCCAGAATTTCGATTAGAATCAGACATTTACTTCATTCTTCAGTGTGAGCCAAACAGGTGTAATATCAAAACAAATATATTTTGAAGAACTGCAAAAGCTGTGAATTCAAATACAAATTCTTAGTATATACATATAGAAATATATGAACATTTTGTATTAAAAACAGGAGAGCTGTGTCAGAGAGGCCATCTATGAATGGCATCTAAATTCATATTGTCATATAATATTATTTCCCTATAGCCTTTGTTAGAGGTATGAAGGCTGAGTGTGTCATTTAAAGATAAGGTGCCATTGCATTCATTTGCTATTGTAATCAGAAACACACAGTAATATCATATCATATCAATGTGATTATTATTATTATTATTATTATTATTATTATTATTATTATTGTTTATTTATCAATTTATTTTTATTATTTTTTTACTACCAAGAGGATAAACTAAAACAGCAGTAAACTCCCTTTTATTCTTTTTTTTTTTTTTTTTTTTTAAACCTGTCCTGTCCAGTACCCAGGACATGTAATATGATTGACTGCATGCCTTTTGGTGTCGGACAGATTTGATATGTGCAGGACGAGTCTGGGATACTCGGAACTGCAGTATTTTTATTTATTCGTTTTATGATTATGTGTTGCGGGCAGCCGGACCGGACAGGGGGACAGGGAGTGGACTGACAAGGGGATGGGGAGTGAGCGGGGAGGAGGAAGGGAGGGGGAGTGAGAGAGAGAGAGGGAGAAAAAAGAAGAGAGAAAGAGATCGAGAGAGAGAGAGAGCAAGGTGGACAACAGTATAATACATGGGTTAGTACCATTAAATTGAAATTATATAAAGTAGACAGAACATACCTGATAAGACAGAACCTAGACAACTTAAGGATGACATTAGTGTGTTAGTAACAGGTTAATAACATTAAACAGTTGAAGTTATTTAGCGTATACAGAACATACTTTCAGATACAGTTTATATAGTAATTGTTAACGACCACATCAAGAGAGTATGTCCGGGCTTACAACAGTTATATCAGTTAAATTTAATTTATCTTAGCGTGTGCTGCCCTCACCCAGACCGCCAGTCCCAACACGGCCGGGGGGTGAGCAGGAACCGGGCGCTCAGGAGTGCACCCACGACCACCCCCCCCACCCCAGCCCACCGGTGAGTGATTTGGAGGTGTGTGTGTGTGTGTGGTGTGTGATACGATGTATGTTGGTATCTGGGGTGCAGTTAAAATGGCGGAGGGAAATGTGGCACGGGCGTCCCACTGTTAGCAGACAGTGGAGCCGTCGACGTGTCTCTCGCCCACCAGGCCCTAATGTCTAACATGCGATAAAATTAGGGGGAGAGTGGCAGATCATCGGGGGAACGGAGAGCGGCCCCATCATGTGATGATCCCACCCCCCGCCCCCCCATCAGTTTAGCCACACCCCCCCCAGTGCCCTAGATGTGTGTGTTTAGATGTATCATCTGCGGTGGGGGGGGGGGGGGGGGGGCGTAGGGGGTGGGCAAGAGTGCCCCCCCAAGTAGGTTGCCAGCTTCCTGACTGGCAGGGCCATATGCCCCATTCCCATCCACCCCCGACCAAGAAGGGAGCAACCCGTCCAGGCCAGGGACACGCCATGGCACCCCATGAGTGCCGCCGGGGCGGAGGACCAGATACCCCCACACCCGACCAGAAGGTAGGACCCCGGTGACCAGCCCCGACGAGGCAGGACCCACACCCAGGCCACCACGGCATTACCAACGGCAGCAATCCCCAGACCCCAGCCCCGCCCACAGCCCAGGAACAGTCCAGACCAGGCCCACGCTCCACCCCATCTCCCACCCCAAGGGTCCCCAAAGCAAGGCGCCCCCCCCGCGTGCCTCCCACCATGCCCCCCCCAAGGGACGGAGGACGTACAAGTCCGCCCCAGAGCGCAGCAGGAGCACAGCAGCGTGCACCGCCCCGCCACCCCGCAGGGCAGATCCCAGGGGGGATCACCCCCCCCCGCTAGGGGCCAACTCCACCCCCCAGCACCCCGCAGGCCCCATCGCACAGAGACCCAGAGCCCCTACCCCCACCCGCAGTGCGGCGCCAGCCCAGCCCCAGTCCACGGTCCACCACCCCCAACCCCCACGGGCCCCCCAGGCCAAGGTGGCAGCCCCCCCACAAATCCACCCCGACCCCCGTAGGGCAGACCCACAGCCACCGAGGGACGGTAGACCCAGGGCCACCAACCCACACAGACCACCAGATATCCCCAGCACCCCAGATGCACGGCCCGCAACACCACGGACCGACCAGGGAAGACACAGTCACCAACCCGCCCTAGGAAATATAATCAATTAGAGGTGTCCAGGTCAAATCAAATATAGGTAATTGTTTCTTTATGGAAGCAGACATTCTCTCCATAGAGATGTGATCTAAAATTAAATTTCTGTATTGGTTTAAACTTAAGTTTTTCTTGTTTTTCCAGTTCAGGAGGATAGTTTTCTTGGCGATGCTTAGGCTATTGATTAATATGTGTGATTTTTCCATGTTTATATGTATTCCGTTTAAATCACCCAGTATGCATAGCATGGGGGAAGGTGGTATGGTGTATTCGAGACATGCTGAGAGGTCCTCGCATACCCTACACCAGAAGTTATACACCGGTGTGCATAGCCATATAGCATGCATGTAGCTATCTGCTGTGTTTTCGTTGCAGTATGTGCAGATATTTGATTGTGAGAGCCCCATTCTGAACATCCTTTGTCCTGTGTAGTGTGTTCTGTGTAAGATTTTGTATTGTATTAGTTGTAGGTCTGGATTTTTTATCAATTTGAATGTGTTAGATGATATCTGTAACCAGAAATTTTCATCTAGGCTGATGGATAGGCCGCCTCCCATTTTGTGGCTGGTAAAGAGATTATACAATCATTTTTAGTCAATAGTGCATGTGTTTTAGACACCATTTTGGGAGACATAAGGTTTAGAAATTGTTTGATCATTGGAGGTAGTTCTAGATCCAATTTACTGGTTTTAAACCTCGACTGGATTACAGATTTTATTTGTAGATAATCAAAGGACGTGTTGCTGTTAATGCCATATTGTTCCACTAAGTTATGAAATGGAATGAATTTGTTATCTTGAAGAATTTGTTCCAGGTGCCTTATACCTTTTTCTTGCCATGATTTGAGTTTTAGTGTTGTTTTATTCCGTAGTATGTCTGGATTATTCCAGATTGGGGTATATTTACATGGGATATGCGAGGACCCAGTGAGTTTGATAAATTCCCACCAGGCAGACAAGGAGGTATTTATATTTATGCTTTTAAAGCACTGATGCCGTTTGATGGTTTTGCTTATAAATGGTAGATCGGAGATTTTAATTTCATTACAGAGTGTTTGTTCGATGTCTAGCCACAGACTGTCCATTGTTGGACATAGTGAAGCCTATTTGCAAGAAAGTAGTTGTGGAAGTTTGGAAGTTCCAGACCACCATAGGCTTTTGCTTTTTGGAGTGTTTTTAAACTGATGCGTGCTGGTTTGGTTTTCCAGAGGAATTTTGTGGTGGCAGAGTCTAAGGATTTAAACCAGATTGGTGAGGGTTTAGTTGGAATCATTGAGAAGAGGTAATTGATTTTTGGTAAGATCATCATTTTCATGGTGTTAACTCTTCCCATAAGTGATATAGGTAAGGAATTCCATCGTAGGAGGTCATCCTCTATTGATTTAAGTAGTGGGGTATAGTTTAATTGTGCTAGATCTGACAGCCTGGAGGAAAAATGTACACCCAAATATCTAATGTTTCCAGATTTCAGAGGGCAGGATGGTGATGATTTGAAGTCATGGTTGATTGGTAGGATGATCGATTTTGCCCAGTTTATCGAGTAATCTGATATGGCTGAGAATTTATTAAGAAGTGTAATAGTCTCAGAAAGAGAGCTTTGTGAGTTTTGGAGGAAAAGTAATACATCATCAGCATAGAGGCTTATTTTGTGATGTAGTTTTGTTGTTTGAATACCTTTGATATTTTTGTTTGTGCGAATAGCCGCTGCGAGTGGTTCAATAAAGATGGCAAAAAGCGATTGGGAGAGTGGACAGCCTTGTCTGGTGCCTCTCTGGAGAGTGAAGCTTGGAGAAGTTTGATCATTTGTTCTGACAGAGGCAATGGGAGAACTGTATAAAATTTTGATCCAGGAGATGAGTTCTTCTACGAATCCAAATTTTTCCATTGTGGCAATTAGGAATTTCCAGTTTACTCTATCAAATGCTTTTTCTGCATCTAGTGAAACCACTGCTGCTCTAAATTTATTGATTGTGCAGTAGTCTATTATATTTACTAATCTGCGTGTATTATTAGTTGAATGTCTATCCTTAATAAATCCTGTCTGATCTGGGTGGATTATGAAGGGGGTGATTTTTTCCAGTCTCCTTGCTAAGGCTTTGCAGATGATTTTAAGATCTGCATTTATGAGTGAGATGGGGCGATAGCTGGATGGGAGTGACGGGTCTTTCTCAGGTTTGAGGTGGAGACAGATATGTGCTGTATTTATGTGTGTGGGGAGAGTGTTACTTTCCTTGATTTTTATTATCATTTTATAGAATGCTGGTGCTAGTATGGACCAGAATGTTTTGTAGAATTCCACTGGGAATCCGTCTGGTCCTGGGGCTTTCCTGTTTGGCATATGGTGTAGGGCCTCATTTAGTTCAGCTATTGTGATATGGGACTCCATAGACTTAACCTGTTCATTATTAAGTTTTGGTAGATCTATGGAGTTTAAAAATGTGTTTATGTCTGTACTTGATGAGTTATTGTTTGATGAGTATAAGTTTTTATAGAAATCTCTAAAAATGTTGTTTATTTCTTCCGGTGCATGGGTTAGTTTACCGTCTGAGTCTTTTATAGAGTGGATAGTTGTTTTTTCTTTGTTTAATTTAAGTTGGTTAGCTAGGTATTTACTGGATTTATTGTTATGTTCAAAGTTTTCCAAGCGTAATCTCTCCAGTTGGAACTGCGTTTTCCTTTCTATTATTTTGTTTAATTCAAGTTTTAATTTTCTTACATTATTCAGCAAGTTCTCATCTTGGGATGCAGCATAGGCAGTCTCTAATGTTTTTATTTTATGTTGTAGTTCTAATTCCAGTAGGTTTTCTTTCTTCTTTTTAAACGAGGAGTATGAGATTATTCTACCCCTCATAACTGCTTTTGCTGCCTCCCAGAGGACATCTGGTTGTGTTCCTGGCAGGTCGTTTGTTTCTAGAAAAATTAACCACTCTTTTTCAAAGTATTTGATGAAATTTGGATCATCTAGTAATGATGTATTAAATCTCCAGTTTCTGATTGATGGTGTGATGGCCTTTTTAGTTATCTTTAGTGAAACTGGTGCATGGTCACTAATGGTGATAGGGTGAATCAAAGTGTCTGTGACGTCTGATAGAATTGAGCTGTTGGTGAGAAAGAAGTCAATTCTAGAGTAGGAATTGTGTACAGGTGAGAAGAAGGTGTATTCTTTATCAGCTGGATGACAGGAGCGCCAAGCATCACAAAGACCATAATCACTCATGTATTGTTTAAGTGTTTCTGTTGATTGCCAGTTCCGTGTTGTTCCTGCCTTACTGAGCCTATCAAGATCTGGGTTGAGTACCATGTTGAAGTCCCCTCCTATTATCAGTGTTGTGTCTAAGTGAGTGGACAGTGAGGAGAAGAAAGTGTGAAAAAAGGAGGGGTCATCAACATTAGGACCATATATGTTAGATATACAGAAGTTTGTATTATTGATTAATAAGTGAAGTATTATAAATCTACCTTCTGGGTCTATCATAGTGTTCTTATGTATGAAGTTTAATTTTCTATTGATCATGATGGCGACTCCTCTCTGTCTAGAGTTGTAGCTTGCGGTGTATATGTAGGGAAATTGTGATGAGGTGAGCTGGCAATCTGACTTAGCTAGGTGAGTCTCTAAGACAATGTCCGCTTGGAGACTATTTAGGTGGTTGAGGACTTTATGTTTTTTATGTTTCGAGCCAATTCCACGCACATTCCAAGTGACAAGCCTGAGTGTATTCATCTTATTAACCATATTTACTTATCTAGTGTAGCCTGTGTGTGTTTTCTGTGCATGTGCACAGGCTGATGTTTAACACAGGGTGTGTGTGCTCCCATGTAAGTATGTGTGTGTGTGTGTGTGCCTGTCTGACAGCCTATGTGCGAGTGCTGTTGTCTAGGATAGGGTATGTGTGTGCGTGTAAGCATGTGTGTGTGTGCATGTGTGCTTGTCTGACAGCCTATGTGCGAAACTACAGCCTGTATGTGGATGTGTGTGTGTGTCTACGCGCTTGTAACGTGTTTGTGTGTGTATTATGTGCATGTGTGTGTGTCTGTCTGTCTGATAAACTGCAATACTACAGCTTGTATGTGGATGTACATATGTGCGTGAGTTTACGCGTTCAGCATGTATATGCATGTATATGTGCGTGTGTGAGAGAGAGAGTGCATGCGTTTGTGCTGTTATATGCAGGGGCCTCGTTTTGATGTGGTCATTAATTAAAGGATACATGCTGTAGATTGTGACATAGTATACTCTAGAAATACATGAACATGGAAAAACATAAAAACATAAACGTGAAAAGCACATAGAGGGATACAGTGACAGAAATAACCAACCAAAGTCCAACAAAATTCTTACCGTCTTCTTTTTTACCTTGGTGTACGTTACGGAGATGTGCAGTGATTGTGAATTTAGTGGGGGATTAAATGAGGGAGCGGGGGAATAATGTGAGTGTGGATTTAATTATGGTTTTATTGTATTGATTTAATGTGGGCGATATATCGGTTTACTGTGTGTTTAGTAGAGCCAGTTGGGAACTGGTCGTTTACGCTGAAGTCGTTCCTCGCAGCTCCCTGCCTCGGCTCTTGACCAACTCCTTTTGTTTAAACTGTTCGAATTTGACAACAATCGGACGTGGTCGCTGGCCTTCCTGTCGTCTCCCTCCTAGACGATGGGCCCAGTGGAATGTAATGTTTTTGACGGTGTCTGCCGGGAGTTTGAGTTGTTTTATAATGAAGTTCTTAACTGTCGCTTCTGCGTCTTCTTCGTTTTTTTCCGGGATCCCAGAGAAAACTAGATTGTCTCTCATACTGCGTGCCTGTAGATCAGTAATTGAGTTCTTTATGTGAGTATTTTCGTCTCTGAGGCGCCTCGTTTCCTCAGTGAGCGTTTTAACCGACCCTTGAAGTGTGTTGTTTTCCGCCACGAGCTGGGACACCTGTTGCTGGCTGAACTCTAGAGATTCTCGCAGCGATTGGAATTCCTTGTGCAGAATCTCTACCAGAGAAAGTCGGCCATCGAAGGTGTCCAGCTTCGTATTTATGGAGGTAAGGATCTCCGTGAATTCGCTGTCAGATGATGAGGCTGCTCCAGGGGAGTCCTCCGGGCGACTGCGTTTGGAGGAGGGGGTAACCGCTGGTTGTTTTGGTTTCCCCATTACGACTCGTTCAAAGTACTCGTCGATGTAATCCTCCAGATCCTCCAGTCTCCCGTATTTTCCCTCTTCACGTGCAGAAAAGGAGATGTGACTGACAAGTAGTTTTTCCCTTATTTTTCCCTCTTGATAGTATACTGTGTGGAAATGTTTGGGCTAGACGCGCGCCGCCATGTTTTGGTTTGGTTGCACAATCTCGCGCAGTCTCGCGATACTGCTTGAATATTTTCAACTGGTATCGGTTGGATTGTAGTGTCACATGTAGAGCTTAGTTCAGATAACACATCAACATTACATGTAATAGCTGAAATCCAGTCAGCCTTACATGCACTCTGAGCTTGCAGTCCTTCTCCAACTGCTGCAATGTCGTCTGGTTTACACTCCTCTGTACATTTTTCCATCAGTTTGTCCATTTCTGCTGGTTGGCGTGATAAGAAGTCTGCATCGTGGTTGACAGATCCTGGCCTATATTTCAGAGTAAAGCGGAAATCTGCTAACTCTGACACCCAACGATGTCCCACAGCATTTAGTTTTGCAGTCTTCATCACATATGTCAGAGGGTTATTGTCACTGTACACTGTGAAGTGAGGGGCATGGAAGAGATAGTTTCGAAATCGCTCAGTTACAGCCCACTTGAGAGCTAATAATTCCAGCTTTCCTGAGTGAAGCCTGTAGTTCTTCTCTGTTGGAGTGAGTGACCTCGATCCGTATCCTATCACTCTCAGTGCTCCACCTTGACGCTGGTACAAGACAGCCCCAAGACCTTCCTCAGATGCATCAACATGTAACACAAATGGCTTTTCCAGATCAGGGTATGCAATTACTGGGGGATCAGACAGAGTGTCTACCAGTCCCTCCAATACTTGCTGGTGCAATGCTGTCCACTCCACTGGCTGAGATGGAGGCAGCTGGGAGGAACGACCGGCTTTTCCTTTTTTTACCTGTTTCTTTTCAGTCTTTGGGTGGGACAGCAACTCATAAAGAGGCTTCGCAATACGTGAAAAGTCAGCAATAAATGATCTGTAGTAACCGAGGAAGCTAACCAGTGATCTCACTTCTCTGACAGTTTTTGGTTTTGCTTTCTTCAATGACTGAACAGCCTCTACCTCTTTTGGGTTCATCCGATATCCTTCTTCTGAGATTACACGACCAACATAACACACTTCTCTTTTAAAGAGATCACATTTTTTTGGTCTGAGTTTGATTCCACAGGCTTTTTGTCTCTGCAACACCTTCCTCATATTATCCACATGAAGGTCAAAATCCTTACTGAACACCAAGATGTCATCAAGGTAAGGTACACAAACCTCGTCTCTCAGGTCTCCAAGACATCCCTCCATGTACAGCTGGAAAGTAGCAGGAGCATTTGTCAGTCCAAAAGGAATCCTGAGCCACTTGTACAATCCTCAGGGCGTGATGAAGGCAGTGCATGCTCGGCTCTCTTCACTGACAAAACCCTGATGGTATGCTTTACCTTGATCAAGCACTGTGAACCATGAATTTCCTACAAGATTCTCCAAGATTTCCTGAATTCTTGGGATGGGGTGTCGATCAGGGTGTGTCTTTTCATTTAGCTGTTGATAATCTACACAGAGTCTAATGGAAGAGTCTTTTTTTCTCACAATCACTATCGGTGACGAATAGGAAGAGGTTGACTTTTGAATCCATCCCTTGCTGAGTAGATCTTGTATGTGTTTTTTGACTTCCTGGTACAGATGACGTGGGATGGCATGGTATGTTTTTGCAACGGGGATGTCGTCCTTCAGACGTATTGCCATCTGCAAATCAGGAATGCATCCAGTGTCCCAATCATCCCGAGCAAAGACATCACACTCTTCTCTCAGCATCTGTCTCACCCTGTTTTGCTGCTCTGGTGTTAGGTGGGAGAGATCCACTGGTGGATCCCATATTTGTTTTTCAGGTTTACTTTCATTACACTTTACCTCTGGTGTTTCCTGAAATGGCTTCAGACCACCATTTTCATTTTCTGTCTCAGCTACAACACTTGCATTTTTTTCCTCAGCATTCTTTACAGCATCCACAGCATATAACCATCCAAGTACAGTTCTGTTCTGTAATCTGATATCCTTATCTGTGTTGTTCTCAACCACAACTGAAATATTCGCTTTATCCTCACTGGGTAGCTGCACTAGCTGCTGCTTTACCTGTAGTCCAGCAGGCCACGGTGTATTTTCATTAGGCTCCAGTACTACATACTGTTCCTTGAATATATTCTTGTTGAGTTTTCCACAGACCACTTTTACCATCTTGTCTTTTGGAATGATAACATCCTGTCTTCCCAGCCTTGCTGTTTGACTCTCTGAACTGCTTGTCTGCTTTTTCAGTACTGAATATACTGCTCTTGCTTTTTTGTGTCCAACATCCAGTGCTGAATCAAGGCTGTTCACAAATTTGCTTGCTTCTGCTCTGTCAGTAGACATGTTGGTCTGTGCTAACTCTTCAATAACATTGAACCCTATTATTGGCTTTGCAAGTGGGTGGGTGCTCACCAGTATAGGTACCAATAGTTCACTGTCCTTATCTGGTGGCAGGCTGAACTTCACTCCTATCCAGCCCTCATAAGGCATCTCTGTTCCATTTGCAGCGGAAAGATCCAATACACCTTCGTCAAGGAGTTCTTTTACTGATCGAATCTCAGCATCCGGTAAGTGTGTTTTTTTCCAGGCAATATCAACAATAGACACTTGGGATCCTGTATCCCACAGCACTTTTGTCGGCATCCCACCAAGGTTGCACTGGACCAGACTTTTGCGTCCCACTAGCTTTGCTGTCTTTTCTTGTTTTCGTGACAATGGGATCTGACTTGATAACATAGCAACATCATTTAACTTATCATTGGAGATTTCAATTTTACTAGTGCTGGCAGGGGTATCTCTTCTTTTGCGACAGCCAACAGCCCAATGTTCACTGCTGCCACATTTGAAGCAGTGCGTACATCTTCCCTCTGGGTTTGATTTTTCACACTCACAACACTTTCTTGGATTTCGTCTAGCACTACCAGAGTCATTCTGCATCATTTTTGGTGTTTTTTCTTGCTCTTTATTTATCTTAGCTTGACTGAGGCTAGCAACATGTGTGGTGAGGTTCTGAAGGGCTTCACAGATGACTTTATTACCAGCATCAAGTTTCTCAAGTATTGGGTTAGGCTTAGCTGCATGGCTTTTATCTTTCCTTGTACCCCTAACCTGCTCAGATTCAGTGGTCTCTTCTTCTTGTATCATGGCCACTTTTACTCCTTTTTGCTTGATTACAGATGAAAGCTTACTTCTCCTCTCCAATTCGACACTGTAGGCGGCACTCATTTTCTCGAGTAACACCTCATCCTGGACAGATGAATCCTGCAGATAAGGCTTGATATCTACACGTACAGCATGATCTTGCAAACCTGTAATCAATGTTTGCAAGAACTGGGTCTGTATGAGTTCAGAGTTATACTTCAGCCCTACCTTGGCTCTCTCAGATGCAAACAACACTTTCTGTCTGAGGTCCATGGTGCGGATTAGAAACTGGACAGGGGTTTCTTTTGGCTCTTGAACAGCACAGGCGAGTGAATGGTATAGCTCTGTTGCATCTTTCTCTATGAAGTGAGTCCTGAGAACTTGTCTTAAAGAGCTTAGTGATAATTCTTGTCTGCTCTCCAAGTAACTTTTTAACTTCACTTCAGGTGCAATCGACTGTATTACTGCTTCCACAATCTCACCTTCATCGTAGCCTTTTTTTAGTCCACGTTCAATTTGTCTTTCAAGGCTGGTAAAATTCAATTTGTCCTTTTGTCCCACTTCACCAATTTGACCAATTATCCTGAAATCTTTTCTGTACATGGGATGCAGATTCGTCTCGCTTCTTGCTTGTGCTGAGTGTCTTTCTGAGCCCAGTAAGCTGCTTGGTCTCTGTGGTGACAAAACCGGTGGAGGCGTAGTACCATCTTGTGCCAGCAGAGGACCCGGCGCACCCTTCTCTGGCTGCGCACGCATCTCCTCTTGGCACGCTGATTCATTAACGTCATCATTCTCTTTTCTCAAAGTGTCGATAAAATCATTTGTTGCCAAAAGCACTGATAATCCTGAATCCTCTAGACCTGTCACTTCTTCATTTTCCAGGTGACACAGGATTATTCTTCTCAGTAAACGACATGAGGATTTTACCTCCTCACTTGGCTGAAGTCCAAGCTCGTCACTTACAGCGCTGAGATCAGTGAGTAATAGAGTTAAGAGTTTCTTTTCAACCTCTGCCAGTATTGATTCCCACTCTTCGTCCATGTTCTCTAAGCTCTTGTGTTACTCACAGCTTTATAGAGAAATAACTTGTGCTCAGTTTACTTGTATTCCTTACGCACCTTTTCATCACGGAGCTGGTTGCTGCGGTTAGCTTAACGAGCTAGCTTGCTTTCTCTCGTTGTGCACAGCATGAAGTCCGCTTTGCAAAACAAACAGGCTTTTTCTGGCTTGAAACTTGCTTGGACCGGGCAGAAACACCAAAATTTATGTTGCACCCTCAAAATGAACGGCCAAAAACCACGTCCATCTTTGTTTTAGCAACTTTTAATAAAAGAAAAATCGTCCACGGTTTTACACAAGCACACTTTCCGTCTTTTTTTTCAGCCTGTTCCCAGAACACCTCACTCATTCTCTTAAAGAGACAGTACTCCTTTTTTTAAAGAGCAAGTACAGACATTTCCAATCTTCCAGGATATAGAGCCAAATAAAAATATTTTCACCTTAAAATAATAATCATATTAATTAACCGTAACACATATAAGGCAAATTGCTTCCACTGGACACTGATATTCCAAAATTAACAAATATGAAATTACTGTTCCAGTGTGCCACACATTGTTGTTCTGTGTTAAGGTCTGTTCTGTTAATTTTTGACTCCAGTAGATGCAGAGATAAGAGCTGGCACTTGGTTTCCTGTTCAAAGCAGCAGTCATTTTGTGCTCAAATCAAATGTAGCAAAATAAACAAACACAAAACAACCATGTGGATATTAACGCTCTCTCACTTGCACATGAACAAGAAGTTGTCTGTTGACGTCTTCTTCATGTGTTGTTTGGGTAACTCTGTGCTAACACCTGATACAAAGGTGGCACTGGAATGTTAAGGCGATTTAGGATTTAAGGAGTTGTTTGAAGATGGAGTGACAGATTCAGAAATGTCCTCCACGCTGCAGCAGGTCTTTACTTCGGTCTTCGGTTGTGTGGACACAGAAGTCTGATGATTGTTTTTGCTACCAAGGTTTTATAGAACAGTGAATAAAGACTGAGATTTGTAAAGTTTCAGGAATTTATTTGAATTACATAAACCTCGGAGACACAGGCAACATCAAGACAGGCAAATACACAACCTGACGCTAGCTCCAATTCTGACGCTCAGTCGTCCAGATGAGGCTGTTAATCATCCGTCTAACAAACATGTTTCATTAGAATCAGGAAAAACACCAACTCTCTCTGGAATAACGTGCTCTCAGTTCCATCATTATCTGTAGCCATGTTTCCATCACGGTACAGCTCAGTCTGGTACAGTACGGTATGGTTTGGAACAGTAAAGCCCTGGGTCAGGCTTGGGTTTCCAGTACTTTTACTTGGTAGGCGGGGTGTGCGCTGTGCCTGATGGCCACGCCAGTGAGATACGTAGTGTTACGCAACAACAACAATGGAGGACATCCTTTTTTGCTCACTTTGTATGAGAAAAGACTTGAGGTGTTGAAGAAACACCGGTTGAGTGACGCTTTTCTGTTGCTGACTTTTGTGGGTCGAGCTCCACCCGTACTGTACCATTACTCCCCCAGGGGAAGGGTACCGAAAAAGGTAATGGTTGGGACGGGTTATTTTGGTACTATTCCTGATGGAAATGGAAAAAAAACCTGTACCATACCAAACCATTCCACTCGGTGGAAACACACCACGTTTTGGTTTACACCAGGCTCTGATTGGCTTCTTACTGTCAAGAAGTGAACACACTGTTTTGCTCTTGGAGCTCAGTCTGTACAATAACATGTTCTAACAACTGGTCTTTCCATTAGCAATGGCTCTATGTTAACAATAAATCTTAATTACTAATGCTAAAGACTGACCAAGGATTAGGAATGTTCTAAAATGAGTGTAAAAATGCAGCTGAATCAAGTTGCAACAGTTATCAAGACTTTAATAGAAGACACTGATTAAACCATCTTCCACCGCTGCAGTGTCAGTGTTTCACTGCTGACACAGAGACACTGAACCGAACCACACCCTAAAGCCAGGGTACAGTAGGTCAGAGAATTTGAAGTTGAAGGTGTAAAGTTGGATAGGTGAGCTGTCAGAGGACAAGATACCAGAGAGACAGTCCACATACACTCCTACTCTGTGAGAGATGGAGGGCGAGCGGATGCGTGTCTCTTTGTTGTCGTGCCACACGGAGTAAAAGTCATCACAGCAGCTCAGACACCAGGACTGATCATTTCCTCCAAACCTGCAGGCTTTCCTGTATCCTTTCTTTCTGATTCCTCTCAGGGTCACTGCTACGTCGACTCGTCCGTACCACTCAACCTCCCAGTGACAGTGACCACTCAGACCATTTCTACACAACAGCTGACAGAAGATGCCGAACCTCTCTGGATCGTCGAGGTACGGCCGCGGCTTGGTCACCAGATCCACCTTCCTGTGGCAGTCGGACAGTCTGAGGCTTTATGCGCTGATTTCGGGTCCAGTGTGAGTTCACAGGAAACTGGAAGAAAAAGCAGTTTTTCATCAAACATAATGGTGTCTGGTGATGTTGCCTACCTTGGATTGGGAGCCTGGCCCAATAACCTCAGATCTGACCACCTCTCATCCACTTTTACCAACATAAACTGAAATTGTTTTCCTTAACCTTACCAAAGATCAGGGTGTTGAGATTGTGGCCAAATCTCCAACCGTCATCTATGTTTAGCAACCTCAGGATTCTGTCACTGAACCTTCCCTGACATCAGCCAGAATCAGACCTCATGGTCATACCCTGTCATTTCATCATCAATTCCTTAATCCTTCTTTCAGCAAACGACTGCGGTTAGCCTCTGCTTGTCCAGGTACTTCTCAAACAGCAACTTGTCAACCCCAGAGCATCTGCTACCTCTACCACAGGCTAAGCTTCCAGCTAAAATTATTGCATTAAAGAGACTTTCTTTGGAGGTGCTGAGAGATTTCCATAGTTCAGGCGGCAAAGCATCTCAGAACTCTCTAATGATGGGAGTGGTTCACAAATCGTTAACAAAGTATAGAAGTTGTTGCTGATGCTTTCTAATATCTGAAACACCTTCACTATGACATCACAGGAGTTCTTACCATCAACACCTTACTGGCTAAAGATGATTGGTGATAAACTTTGCACTGTTTAACATAAGGACTGTCTAAAGAACTTTGGAGGTTTCTGTCAGAACTGAAGAAGCTTCTTCAATAACAAGTGAAATGTCTTCAACTTAATTCAATAAAGTCCACTTTATCTACTATATCTACTCTCCAGAAGATACTATGACCTGGATTCCTGAGCTTCTTCACAGATTCGTCACATCCTTCATTATTCTAATGTCTGTACAGTCACATGTTTGACTTATATCTACTTCACATCTTTCTTTAACCTTGTGACTTTTTCCATCCAGCTCAAGAAAAGGTAGTTTAGAAAGAATGTATGTTATATTTCTTTGGACTAATCCGATTCAACCATTCTTACCAAAACAACAACTCAGCGCTGGATTTATTAAAGGCTTTGCTAATTCACTCACGAGGCTGACCACCAGGATTTGTCCTGACTCTGCCAATGTCCAGTTAGGACCTCGGTGTATGAAAATCACTGTTCGGATTGACGTCAGTGACACAAAGTGACCACACGAGGCAGCAGAGGCCCAGCAGCTCCTGTGTCCCCATGAGCTAAAATCACTGATTTTCTCTGTGGTCTCCCCTCAACAAAAAAACCCCAGCTGGAATAAAGTAAGCTAATGTGGATTTTATGAGGGAAGCATTTAAAATGGTGGCTCCAGAAAACAAATTGTACAATCAGCATTATTCGTCATTTCCTGTTTTATTTTTGTGACTCACACTCACATTCATTCACTTCCTGAGTTTTCCCGCCAATGAAGTCACCTGCTCTTGGGTCTTGATGAGTTGCACCTGTGTCTCATTAACTCCCCTCTGTATAAAAACCACTCCCACGTGGTTCAGTCGCAGACCAGAGTTCAAAGGTCTGTGTTTCCTGGTCTTGCTCGTGTTTGTGTGTCTTATAATCACCAGAACTTATTTTATTTCATGTCCTGCATTTGAACTGTGTTTCTGAATGTTTGCACCTTTTTTATTGTCATTCTATGAACCTGCAGTGACATTCACGTTCATTTGTGATTGTACTTTTGCCTCTCGACTCAGTGACTTTGATAAATTTGCCCTTTCTTTTGATTCTGTTAAACTTTTC
The DNA here is from genome assembly GCF_958295425.1 of Solea solea. Lineage (NCBI taxonomy): Eukaryota > Metazoa > Chordata > Actinopteri > Pleuronectiformes > Soleidae > Solea > Solea solea. The sequence continues at coordinate 31,237,260 of NC_081139.1, read as the reverse complement.
ACATCAACCCTCTGTGTGTGTGTGTGTGAGTGTGTGTGTGTGCGTGTGCGTGAGTGAGTGCCCAGCATGGGCTTGAACCGGGCAAATTGTGTGGGCCCCATATGGGGATATAAGTGGGCAGAGTGGGCATGGGGTGGAACTGGGTATCATTTATTGGACCCCATGTGGTTCCTTACACATGGGTCCCATATAGTCAGCCCATGTGGACTGACCATATGGGTCTCATAAGGGATATGAGTAGGCAAAGTGGGCATGGGGTGGAAGTAGGCAAGTTATATGAGCCCCATATGGGTTACCTAACATGAGACCCACATGGAAAGCCCATATGGCCCTAATTTATGGGCCACTTTGGGGATATAAGTGGGCAAAGGAGGCACGGGGTGGAACCTTGTAATATTATCTGGGAACCATGTTGTTTCAGTAACATGGGTCTCACATGGGAAGCCCATGTGGGCCTACTCTATGGGCCCCATAAGAGATATAATTGAGCAAAGTAGGCCAGGATGGAACTGGGTAACATTATCTGGGACTCATGTTGCTTCACTAACATGGGCCCCACATGTAAGCCTATGTTGGGTCTCACATGGGAAGCCCATGTGGGCCTACTCTATGGGCCCCATAAGAGATATAATTGAGCAAAGTAGGCCAGGATGGAACTGGGTAACATTATCTGGGACTCATGTTGCTTCACTAACATGGGCCCCACATGTAAGCCTATGTGGGCATACACTATGGGCCCCATAAGGGATATATTTGTGCGAAATAGGCATGGGGTGGAACTTGGCAACAATAACTGGGACCCATGCTGCTTCAGCAATATGGGCCCCTCATGGTAAGCCCATGTTGGTGGACTCTACAGGGATATAAGTAGCAGAGTGGGAATGGGATGGAACTGGGTAAAATTATCTACATTGCATGTCATTACATTACATTACATTAGGTTCAGTGCAGTACATATCTAGGTTCAGTAAAGTGCTTAAGTTTTCTTTTTGTACAATAGTATCCCTGAATGTAAATTAAAAACTAAACTAAAGTTGTATATGCACAGGACCAACTCACAACCTCTCAGGTGTTACCTGGTGCAAGTTTAAATTGCTTTGGCAAATTAAATGTTTCCAAAAAACAAATGGAAAAGCCTGCTTTTTGAGGCCTACTTTGCTTAGGAGCATGTTGGAGGGATGGGATCTATGTAGACTCTGAGGACACCTGCATTGGGACCTGTGTTTGCTTGGTAAGACCCCCAAACTGCCAGAAACCTTGTACACCCTGTTCATTTCCACTCCAAAAACATGTAAAATTAAATTTACCTCCCGCTGGGCCTACTGAGATACTAAAGTGCTCAAATTTTTTTTCACGTGGTCCTGGGGTACAGATTTGGCATTTAAATGTTGAACACTTGTGTGCTTCACAGCAAAGTTATGCTCACACCAAATTTGCAGTAATTTTGTCAAATTTTAAAGGGCTGCAGTTCGGGCCCCTGAGCATATGGCACCAAATTTTGGGATTTAGCAAAACAAATTTGATGCATGTACGTATTCGGGAAAAATGTTCCTCACACAAAGCACAAAGGATCTTGCACTTAGACACTTACAAGATGCAGCCTCAGAAGTGAGTTTTGTGGCATACTTCAATCCACACTTGCTTTAGGGCAGGTGATAAATATATTAGGTTGTGTGAAATTCACAGGAACACCCCATCTTGACCCCCTGATCCATAGCCGCAGAACATATTCTCAGCAGGGGGTGCTGAGAAAAAAACCTCAGCACTGTACTTAACTCGCAAGTCACTACATTGATTAACAAATATAGGATATATACTGCAGCCTGAGTGGGGAAAAGGCTAAACCAGACACCGTTTACAATTCAAGCTGCTTTCCCTTCAGCAGCCACGCACAGATGTCCAGTAGCAGTGTTTTGATCCTGGACCAGGCTGCATCAAATGCCTCAGTTCTTTATAAAAAAAACGTGTGATGACATGGAGAAACTTCATCGTACACCTCGCAACTGAACTGCGTTCTGTCCACATGAGCGCAAAAGCCTGAAACGTCATGGTGGAGAATAGCAGGAGCGGTGGAGAAGAGAAAGCAGTGAAATGCTTTGATATAAATAATTAATTTCTATTGAGCTATAAATGAAAAATAACAAAATAAAAGGGGCTTTTATCTTTAATTTCAAGAGCGAACACATTTTCTCCCTTGGTAGAATTCACATTTTTCATCCTCATATTTACTATATTCACATTACACATCTATATATTTTCACATTGTACTTTGATCATTGAAATTATATCCAAATTAATTATGAACTGTCAAAATGGCCGCTATGGAATTAATTAATTAATTAATTAATTAATTAATTAATTAATTAATTAATTAAATAAATAAAAACAATATTATAATCTATTTTTAAATAAAAATTTGTTATTATATTTCAGGGCACAAGTTTGTTGTGCTTTAAATGTAATTATGTTTATTAAAAACATACTTCTTGATCCGAGATCAGCTGCCTATAATTTTTTGTGAATTATTCATCTGTTGTTGTTGACATGTGCTGGCATATTCATTGCTCCATAGTTTATGTGCAGGAACATTGTGTTTGACAAATGGTGTGATGGATTCTAAAAAGGCAGTTGCTGTGGCCTCCTAAAAATTAGGAGTTTAAGTGCGCAAAACTGGTCAAAACATCTCAATATTCTATTACGTAATATATACAGTTTCATATGTATATGTATGTTAAATGTGAATTTTAAAATTGCAAATGTTTGAGTGGAAATATTTTGCTGCCAGGAAATGTCGTTTTGCACTTTTGTAAAGCCTCCTGCAGCTGCTGAGAATGCACATGCAATTTAGTATTGCACACTGTCCAGTAATACAGTTCTGCATAATATACAGTATAGTTTAGGGAAAATATTTTGTTTAGGACAATAAGGCATTTTAAGGTAGTTTTTGAGTGTGTGAAAAATAGTCTGGTGTGTGTTTGTTTGTTTAGATCATGGTACTGCCTTTATAACTTATTCATGTGCATAATTATTTATCTTCCTCTTTGCAGTCTGCAGTTATTATTATTACTGTTGTTATTATAATAATAATGCTTCATATGTTACTTATTACTTTATATATAGCTTATGGTTTTGCTGTTGTTCTATAACCTTAATGTATACATTTTTATATGTATATTTAATGTCAATTTTAAAATGAAGAGTAAAGATTTGAGTGGAACTTCGAGGCATTATAAACAATTTCATATAAAAAATGCAAGCTGAATTAGCTCAGCAGCCACGTTCAGTGACTTTGTTTTGTTTGTTTCCTTTTAATTTTGTGTGAATGAGTTAAAAGACATTTGGTTATTGTTCAAAACAAGCTATGTAAGCAGTGATGAAGCTAGTGTTACATTAAATTAATTGTTCAAGCTATATCTGTTTCATCTGATTCTAGGCTTTATGGTATTTGTTTTTCCCGAGAGTTTTAAGAAAATGCTGTCATTCCCAGTGCAAACACAAGTTGGATTCGGCTCCATTTTATTACTGGGATCTTGTTTGTGTACTTCATAATGTGTGTGGCAGGTCCAGCTGTGGAGCAATGACAATGTTTGTTCATCATGAACATTTAAAAAAAAAAAAACCTTTAAGGTAATTGTATGTATAATATTTAATGTAATATAATTATATTACATTAAATATTATACATACAATTATCAGAACAATACAAACATTAAGAGCATCTACCTTAAAGGTTTTTTTTTTTTTTTAAATGTTCATATTTATACTAGCCTATAATTATAGGCTAGTAAAATGCATTTATTTTATCTGTTTTTATTTTATTTAATCATTAAAAACGTGTTTAAATTATATTTCTAGGCTGGCGATATAGTTTTCATCTACAAGTGCATTAAATTTGTGAATTTCACCTGAAATTTTATTTTTGGTGGGTGAATGTTAACCACACACCTGTGCAAAAACATAAATTATAAAAAATTGCCTCCTGTTGACTTCTCTCAACCATTGTCTTCCTGTCACATTTAGTATTTTTTGCCTCACTCCACATCAAAAGGTTTACAGCTGCTCGTCAGAATGCTATTACGAACAAATTGGTACGCTTTATTTACAGAGACATGATAGAGAGTTCCAGTCTTAAAGACTTAATTCAGGAGCTTGAGCCAAGGTACACTGTTCTTAGCCACCACACACACAGCAGGGCTTATTATATTAACGCCGTCGCGAGTCACTTGCAGTCTGCCAGTGTCCCATGCATGGCCCAGTGGACAGAATGTACAACAACCACATATTAAATTAAAATGTATTAACTTTTTAATTGAAAATTCTAATACAATTTGAATATTAAAAATAATAAAGAATGGAATTCTAATGAGATTATAGAGAGAAACTAACAGCCCGAGTGTGTACGATGAGGAAGGAAAGACTTCATTTTAAAAACACAAAATATTTCAGGCACTGAGTAGTGGGTAGTTTTCTTTTAAATTTAAATTGAACCACCTCAAAGAATTGGATTTGATTTTAGATTAGACCTACAGTTTACAGTCTATTTTTGTTTAGAGGGCTTTATTTACATGGGAGGTCTACCAGTTACCTCACACCAATCGAACAAAATGATAATGTAGTATTTTATGTGTATTTTAGTGAAATGGATTATTTCCATGGCAATTCAAGGACAAGGAGGAGGAGAATCAAAGTAAGAGTGCAGCAGCATTTAATGACCCTTGCCATGGAGGCTGTGGACCAGGCAGATCAGGCTGTGGACCAGGCAGATCAGGCTGTGGAACAGGCAGATCAGGTGGTGGACCAGGCAGTGCAGCCAGTGGATCAAGTAGTGCAGGCAGTGGACCAAGAAATGCAGGCAGTGGATCCTGAAGTGCACGTTGTAGAATATATGGAGAACAATGCTGATGAGGCTGTAAATCTGCAGTTGGACTTTGACCTTGATGTTGATGAGTTGTACATGTGTAGTGACTGTGATGAAGATCCTGCCTGTGATTTTACTGAAGAGGAACCCCATTCTGATGCGAAGAGGAAACTAGCTGAGTGGGCAGCTAACTGCCAGGTGTCTCATTCTGCATTGTCAGAGTTACTAGCAATACTCTCGGAGCTAGGTCTAGATGTACCCAAGGATCCCAGAACTCTCCTCGGTACAGTGAAAAATTGTGAGGTCAAAGAGATGGGACAGGGAAGTTACTACCACTTTGACTATTTGTGTGAATGTTGATGGGCTGCCTCTTTCAAGGAGCTCTAATATCCAGCTGTGGCCTATTTTAGGTCAAATAGTTGAACTACCAAAAGCAAAAGTGTTTATCATAGGTGTATATGCAGGTCCCTGTAAACCTGAATCTGTGAACAACTACCTGGATGATTTTATTGAAGATTTAAAAGCCATCACTACAACTGGTGTAATGTTAAGTGGGAAACAGTACAATGTCGCACTTCCAGATGCTTTTATTTGTGACACTCCAGCAAGAGCTTTTTTAAAATGTATCAAAGGTCATGGTGGCTATAGTTCTTGTGAGCGTTGCACACAGTATGGCATTTATGTTGACAATAGAGTTGTGTTTCCAGACATGGATTCCAGCTTGAGGACAGACACTCAGTTTGAACAAATGTCTGATGAAGACCACCATCGCTCTAAATCACCTCTGCAGGGGCTAGGCATTGGTATGGATTCTGCCTTTCCTCTGGACTACATGCATTTAGTTTGTTTGGGCATTGTGCGTAAATTGATCGCTCTGTGGTTTAAGGGGCCATTGCAATGTCGGGTTCCATCTCCTGTCCTTTCTGCCATCTCCGATCACTTGAAACTGTGTAGACAAAGCTTACCCCGTAGCTTCTCCAGAAAGCCAAGATCTTTGTCCGAGTACAGCTAGTGGAAGGCTACAGAATTCAGGCAGTTCTTATTATATACAGGACCAGCTGTGCTTTTTCAAAGATTGCCTAATTAACATTACAGAAGCATCCTGGTTTTGTCATGTGCTATGAGAATACTTCTGTCTCCTCTGTGTAAGGAATTCTGTGGTTTTGCCAGAAAATTATTAAGATTCTTTGTTACCAACTTTACTAAGATATATGGGACTAAATTTCTGGTTAACAATACACACAATCTTATACATTTAGCAGATGATGCTGAAAAATAGGGCCCCCTGGATTCAGTTTCATGTTTTCCTTTTGAGAATTATTTGGGACAGTTGAAAAAAATGGTGAGAAGACCACAGGGTCCTGTGCAACAAATTGTCAGACGTGTCTATGAAAGGCAATTATTTCCTCACATGTCGAAAGACATGCCTGATGGTGTTGAACTGAAACAGCCCCATGCATCTGGACCACTGCCAACAGATTTTCCCATGCATCAGGGTGTTCAATATAAGATGTATAAACTCAAAGACACAATAATCTCAAACTCCAGTGGTTCCAATTGTTTTGAATTGGGGGGCAGAGTTGCAATTGTGAGGAACATTGTGCATTCCAATGCAGAAACACATGTAGTGTATGAACTTTTTGAGACAGGGGCATGTTTTTTCAACTACCCCATTGATTCGACATGTCTTAGAGTTTGTTTACTATCAAAACTGTCTGGTCAACTTGCCAGTGCTCCAGTAACCGACTTCACAAAACCACTGCTGTTATTTCCTCTTCGGGAAACGTTTGTGGCTTTGCCTCAGCTACACAGCACATAACATGATGAACTTTGCAGGATGTCCTCATTCAGTGTGGTGGAGTTTGTGGACGAAATTGACCCTGGTGGCTACAAGAAGGTGGACATCATTCCATCAGAGTAGTTCGAGGGTCCTGACAGAAAATGATGCTGGTGGCCACCAGCCATATTGCTCAATGTGACCAAGGCCGTGAAAGAGGGCACGCCACCAGCTCAAAACTGGATTCTGTGTAATGTGCGTGTGATGGGAAATGCAGGTAACTTTGATTTTCCTCATTAACTACTGCTCTATTTCCTTTACTTACTTTAAACTCCTGTGATCCCCAACTTATTTTTTGTGTTGATTTTTTCTATGGTTCTCTGAGCTAATTGGTCAGGGGCTGGTGTAGCCGCAGATCGTCATTCCAAACAAGCAATATCACACCAAACTTGATTCATTCAATTCAATGATAGTTGTAAGTTTGCTCTTTTTTGTTTGGTTGGATACCTGCAACCATACTATCCCTCTGCAGATTAGACATCTGCTTCATATTAATTATATTACCTGAGTTTTAATCGCAGCTGTCAAAAAATTAATTGTTAAGAGGAAAAAAAAAAAATATCGCATTGTCGCATTTATTTCTGAAATTTGTGAAATCCTTTGTGAAACGTCAAAGGAATGCGGTTAGGATGGCGCACTCACCCCCAACTGGGCAGGAGTGGTAATTACAATCTGTCAAAGTGATAGATGGCCTTCAGATTTTTTCATCATCATAAAAAAAAACAAAAAAACGGTCAATGACGGATAATATTCTATTAACATGTTACAAGTAAGTTACAAGATCCCTGCTTTGAATTTTGTGATCCATGACACCTACTTAAAATGCTTATGGAAATCTAGTTCTATTTTAATATCTGCTTCACTCCTTTTATTTTGTGTCATCGATTTTACAGCTACTTATGCAGAGGCCAGGGTAAAGTTACATCAGGCCGAGTATACATCAGACCTGACAGACACCGAAGATGGCTTGATAAAGAGAAAGTAAGTGTTTGGGGGGGTACAGGTTAATGGTAATTTCCATAGAGGCTGTAGGTATGGTTTACCTTATATTAACCTCTCTAGGGCAAGGGCAAAGCAGCTCCGTCAGAGCAAGCAACTAGAATCAAGTGAGGATTCTGATACAGAGGGTGAAATTCCACCCACTCCCCCAGAAAAACTCCTTAGGCTAGCAGCAAATAAAAGGACTAGCCAGATCACCAGCCCCACTGCCCAGCGAGTTGCCAGTTCCACTGTCCAGCAGGTCACCAGCCCCACTGCCCAGCGAGTCGCCAGTTCCACTGCCCAGCGAGTCGCCAGTTCCACTGTCCAGCAGGTTGCCAGCCCCACTGTCCAGCAGGTCACCAGCCCCACTGCCCAGCAAGTCGCCAGTTCCACTGTCCAGCAGGTCACCAGCCCCACTGCCCAGCGAGTCGCCAGTTTCACTGTCCAGCAGGTCGCCAGCCCCACTGCCCAGCGAGTTGCCAGTTCCACTGTCCAGCAGTTCGCCAGCCCCACTGCCCAGCAAATCGCCAGCCCCATTGCCCACAGGGTTGCAAGCCCCAGTTGTGAAGCCATGTTCTCTAAACTTCTTACAATTGTAGAAGAAATTAAGGAGACCCAGAAGGTTCATGGTAAGATGCTAAATGTCCTCCTGAAGAAGGAAGATGCATCAGTCATGGAGGTTCCTGATGGAGTGGTCTTCCCGCTGCAAACTCAAGCAGATGTTGAGGCTCTCGAGGAGAAACTAGGGGAGCGCAGTCTTATGTCTGCTGTTGTAAGTTTTCCTAATTGATTTGTATTAGCCTACGAAATAAAAATATGTATTACATTACAGTACATAATTACATAAAGGCTACAACTTTAAATGTTTAGTTGACTTCATGGCCTTGACAGTTAATGTAAGCCTTTTTTTCTCCTTTTGGCCCTCTCTCTCTCATCTCTAGGTTGCCATGGTTGCAGATATAGGGGGCACAAGTGTGGATGATGCAACAAGGAGAATGATGAAATACGTTGTCAAACCAGCTGGCATTGGACTATAACATGTTTGGCCGTCACAGGAAAAAGAAGTTTAAGGACTTGCGTCTTTTCAACGTTGTGTATGGTAAGTAAATTAGAGAAGTTAGAAATAACAAATAGAAATAATGTTTTGAAGAAAATTCCATCTCTGTGTGCGGTCCTCCCTTCAATTTATGGACTCACATTTTTGACTTCGCACCAGTAAGTGATTAAGCACAATGGCATTTTCAAATGTAAGTAAATTGGAGGAAAAATGTCTCACGAGATGAAAATGCAAGGAATGTCATTTCAAATCTGAAGCCTACATTGTACCATGGAAGCCTCCAGTAATGTGCATCAGTTATTGCTTTTAGTGCTATTGGGCCTTTTAATGTGAAAGAATGTGCATCGTTTTATATTATGATTATTTGTACACACCTCACAAAGCTATTATATATTAATTATGATTATGAGTGAACTCAATCATACTGGAGAAAACAGGCTCCAGTGACCTGTACACCATCCTCCGCCAATACCATCTCAGATGGTCTGGGCACATCTATCTATAAATTGCCTGTCTGTGTGTTACTCTAATATCTCTCAAACCGAGATTTCAAACTTGACAGGTGTCTCGCTACGAGCACGAGTTAGTGCAGTGGCAAGTTTGACGTTGTTTGGATAAGTAATGCAAAGATATCTTTAAATATATTGCTAAATGAAGCACATGTTGGCTTTCGCCACTCTACTTTTAGCCACTCCCCCTCTCACTCGCACAACACTATGAGTGAGACAAGGCACTGTCAAGCTGAGTCAGCCGACAAATGCAGAGGATAAGCAGGCTGCACACGCCAACAAACAACACGCCATCAAGCTGAGGCAGATGAAGAACGCAGTGCACCCAACCACAGACTGTTCACCCCACTTCCCTCTGGGAGGTGTTACAGGTCTCTCCGCACCTGAACCAGCAGGTTAAGAGGAAGCTTCTTTCCTGCAGCTGTCACCCCACTGAACTCTATCTCTGCATCCCAGTGAAAACCAACCAACTGTTATGCAACCATGTAGTTCAATTTTCCACATTTATTGTATGACATTATGACAGTATCGATATTTGCTTTCTACCATACACAAATAAAAATGTCACTGAACGTTTGCTGTGCAATAGTAACAATGAGCATTCAAACACACCAAACCAACAATTACAAAAAACACACATCAAAACAGATTTTGGATTACCTTCATTTTTAATGACATCATTAAGAGGGATCTTACACATCTTTCCATCAACCTGGACAACTGGGAGGCAATTGCAAGTGAGAGATCCAACTGGCATGCAGCTTTTAACAACGGCTGCAGAGCCTCTCAGGAGCCCTACAAGTTATCTCTGGAAGAGAGACCCTCAAAACAGGAAGCAGTTTGTTGCACGTGACAGGAATGGCCATAGTAGTAGTACTATTATAATAAATGTTTTAAATTCAAGTACTTCAGAAATATTTTCTTGTGCTAAAAATCCATGACGATTATCCATCATATCCTTCATACTTTTGCCAATATGGCCCTGAAGTTGGCCATTGTCTAATTCTAAATGGTGTTTAAAGAGAATATGTTTTTAATTTTAGCTTATACTGTCAACCAAATTTGTTTTACAGAGGCTCTTAAGAAGAATTCTTTGACGGCAAAGGTGAACCAGCAGGAAGCAGAGAAGGCACTGTCCAAATGGTTCACTGGGGCAAGAGACAGAGGAGGACGAAGAGCAGCCAGACAGCCAGTGCAAAATTAAAGCATACTGAGCAGTCGTGGAATGAGTGAGTGCTGAGACTAACTTTTTATATTTTTTTTTACATTGTTTTCTTGCCAATGTTGGCTAAAAGGTTTGCAAAATGTTGACACTGTTAGATTGTTTTTCTTGAACCATTATTTTTTTTGACCAATAAATCTGTTGATTTACAATATTCCGGAATAAAAAGTTGAAATCAGAGAATCTGGCCATTTTTTAAATTCAATCCTTACTTATATATCAATACCTTAGTTATAATCCTAACGTATATTATCCAACAGATTATCATTTGATGGCACACGTCAGTTCATGTATTGCGGTATTATCCTGTAAACTGTCTAAAGCAGCTCATCTGCCTGGGGTTTTGTGTGTAAATGTATAAAATTACTGTGTTCCATGTTAACATAGAGGTTTGTGAATGAGGGAGGTAGGTATCATTTTATTTGAACATTATTTAAATCCTTTCATCTGGTCAGTGTGGTAGAATAGACTGAGATCCAACTGGATCTTAAAGCTTGTGTATTTACCCCAGTTGGGGCCCACTTAACACCTAGTGTAATCCTGCCTTAAACCCACATGGGCAAGCATGTTGGTCGCATGCTGGATATGACAATCCCACTTGCAACCCATGTTTCAGCTCATGTTGTCCCAATTTAGGACCCACATAGGACTAAAAGCTGGGACCAAGATGGGTTTTGTCTGTTTTACCCCGGTGGAGCCCACCTAACACCTAGTGTAATCCTGCATTAAACCAACATGGTCAGTTAGCATGGGGCCAACATGGAACCCACTCATATTTTAAAACATGTTGTCCCCATGTAGGACCCACGTAGGACTTAAAGCTGGGACCAAGATGGGTTTTGTCTGTTTTACCCAGCTGTGGCCTACCTAAGATCTAGTGTTATCCTGCCTTAAATTCACATGGGCAATTGGATTGGGGCCAACATGGAACCCATGGACAATCCCACTTGTAACCCATATATCAGCCCAATACTGTCCCCTTGTAGGACCCACATAGGACTTAAAGCTGGGACCAAGATGGGTGTTGTCTGTTTTACCCAGCTGGGGTCTATGTAAGATCTAGTGTAATCCTGCCTTAAATTCACATGGGCAATTGGATTTGGGCCAACATGAAACCCGTGGACAATCCCATATGGGTGCGATCTGACTATCCATATGGGGCCCATTATTCATCCCACTTTGTACCCACATGGGCCCCACATAAAAATGTTGGCTGGGTGTGTGTGTGCGTGTGTGTGTGTGTGTGTGCGTGCGTGCGTGCGTGCGTGCGTGTGTGTGTGCGCACACACTCTACAGTCAGTGGGTCCTCATATTGTTTAGCTGTGAAAGACTTGAGTGACAGACAGACAGACAGACAGACAGACAGACGACTTTATTAATCCCTTTGGGAGGTTCCCTCGGGGAAATTAACAGCTCCAGCATCCATACACAGCACTGTTAAAAATAGAGAATAGAATAAAATAAGATAAGAATAAAAATAAAAATATAAAAATAAAAATGAAAGTGACCCATGCTATATATATGTATGTATACCTACATACACACAACCAATGTATATATATATATACATACACATATACATATATATGCATACATACACATACATACACATACATATACACACATATATACATATATATATATATATATATATACACACACACATAGGTATAGGTACACACACACCTAGAGTTACCCCGTAATGCCCAGGGTTTTATTGCACATGTCTATGGTTTTATTGCACATTATGTTATTGTTGTGGTTGTTGTTTGTTTAGTTCGTACCGGTTTTTTTATTTTTTGTTTGCTTGTTTGCCCTCCTCCCCCCAGTGAGGAGTTGTACAGTTTAATGGCCCGGGGGACAAACGAGTCCCCCAGCCTGTTGGTCCTTTATTTTGGGAGGAGCAGCCTGTTGCTGAGGCTTCTGTGGCTCCTCTGGCTGCTGATGACAGTGTGCAGAGGGTGGCTGGCATTGTCCAGGATGCTCAGCAGTTTGTCCACAGTTTTTCTCTCTGCCACTGTCACCAGAGGGTCCAGCCTCATTCCTACCACCGAGCCGGCCCGCCTGATGAGTTTTTCCAGTCTGTGGAAGTCTGCCTTAGTTGTGCTCCCGCCCCAGCACACCACGGCGTAGGAGAGAACACTGGCAACCACAGACTGGTAGAACATCCACAGGAGCTTTTTGCAGATGTTAAAGGATCGTAGCCTCCTCAGGAAGTACAACCTGCTCTGGGCCTTCTTGTACAGATGCCTTGTGTTGCTTGTCCAGTCCAGCTTGTTGTCCAGCCACAGCCCAAGATATTTGTAGGTCTGAACGACCTCCACCTCCTCTGCTCCTATTAGAACTGGTTTCGAACTGGGTCTGTCCCTCCTGAAGTCGATGACCAGTTCCTTGGTCTTAGAGGTGTTGAGCTGCAGGTTATTGATGTGGCACCAGACAACAAAGTTCCTCACCAGGCTCCTATATTCCTCTTCCTCTTCATTGTCTCTGATACACCCCATGATGGCCGTGTCGTCTGCGAACTTCTGGATGTGACACGTTTCCGAGTTGTAGCAGAAGTCTGCAGTGTACAGAGTGAAGAGGATGGGAGACAGCACAGTCCCCTGAGGAGCTCCGATGTTGCTGACCACCGTGTCAGACGTGATGTCCTTCAGCCTGACATACTGTGGTCTGTCTGTGAGGTAGCTGGAAATCCAAGCAACCAGGCAGGGGTACACTCGCATTCTGGTGAGTTTTTCTTTTAGTACAAGGGGCTGGATGGTGTTGAAGGCACTCGAAAAGTCCAAAAAGAGGATCCTGACTGTGCCACTTCCCTTGTCCAGATGCGAGTGGGCTCGGTGTAGGAGGTAGAGAATGGCATCATCTACACTGACCTCTGCCCGATAGGCAAACTGTAGGGTGTCCTCAGCGTGCTGTACCTGAGGCCTGAGGAGGTTGAGGAAGAGCCGCTCCAGAGTCTTCATCAGATGTGAAGTAAGTGCCACCGGTCTGAAGTCATTCAGCTCGCTGGGCCGGTTCTTTTTTGGAACTGGAACGATGCATGATGTCTTCCAGAGGGTGGGCACTCTCCCGAGTTGTAGGCTTAGGTTGAAAACCCGTTGGAGTGGCTCCCCGAGTTCTGCAGCACAGGTTTTGAGGAGCCGTGGACACACCTGGTCTGGTCCTGCTGCTTTCCGGGGCCGGAGCTTCCTTAGTTCTCCCCTCACCTGATCAGCTGTGAAGCAGGGAGGTGGCTGAGAGGAGGGAAGGGGGGGGGGGATGGCTGGTGTCAGAGAGAGGTGGGAGTGGGAGGGCAGGTTGGGGGGTGGCTGTGGTCGCAGGAGGGGAGGAGGAGGGGAAGGTTCCGCTGTGCCACCTGGGTGGGGATGTGCTGGGAGGGGGAGGGGAGCAGGCTTCTGTGAGGGCCGCAGTGAGGGTGGGAGGTGGGGTGGAGTGGCTGAATCTATTGAAGAAGGTATTCAGATTGTTTGCCCTCTCCACTCCTCCCCCCTCTGTCCTGGGTTTGGCTTTGTGGCCTGTGATGGTTTTGACACCTTCCCAGACCTCCCTCATGTTGTTATCCCTCAGTTTCTGCTCCACTTTCCTCCTGTAGGAATTCTTTGCCTCCCTCAGGCAGAGTTTCACCTCCCGCTGTGCTGCTTTCATCTCCTCTCTGTCATTAGTCCTGAAGGCCTTCTTCTTCTTGTTGAGGACGGCCTTGACTTCCTGTGTTACCCATGGTTTGTTATTAGGATAACACCGAACAGTCTTGGTGGGGGCGACCACGTCTGCACAGAAGTTGAGATAGTCTGTGAGACAGTGAGTCATCCCCTCAATGTCCTCAACATGCTCACCCAGCAACACATCCCAGTCCGTGATATCAAAACAGTCTCTCAGTGCCTCCTCAGCTTCAGGAGTCCATCTCCTGATGGAGCGAGTGGTGACAGCCTGCCTTTTGACCAGGGGGGTGTATTGGGGCTGTATGTACACCAGGTTGTGGTCTGACTTTCCCAGTGGGGGTAGGGCGGTGACTCTGTATGCTTCCTTAACGTTGGTATACAGTAAGTCAATCATCCTATTCTTCCTGGTCGGGCAGTTAACAACCTGGTGAAAAGCAGCCAGGGTAGAGTCCAGGGTGACATTATTAAAGTCTCCAGAAATAATTATGAAGGCTTCAGGATGTTGCCTCTGCAGCCGTGCTGTGACTTTAAGAATCTCATCACAAGCAGCGTCTGCTTTAGTCTGCGCCTTGACCTCCGGAGGAATGTAAACACACAGGGCGATCACGTGACTGAACTCCCTCGGCAGATAGTATGGCCGCAGGCTAACGGCAAGCAGCTCCAGATTCGGGTCACACAAAGCCGCCTTCACGGTGACATGGCCGGGGTTACACCATCGGTTGTTGACGTAAATGATGAGCCCCCCACCTCTGCATTTGCCGCATGCCTCCGCGTTCCTGTCGGCTCTCACCGCAGTAAATCCCCGCAGGTCCACGTTAGCATCCGGTATGCTGTTGGTTAGCCATGTCTCCGTCAGGATGAACAAGCTGCACTCCCGATAGATCCGCTGGTTCTCCAAAGCGGCCAGCTCGTCCATCTTATTCGGCAGCGAATTGACGTTCCCCATAATCACGGAGGGAAGCGATGGTTTGAAGCGCCTCCGGTTCTCCGCTAGCCTAGCCTTTAGCTTGGCCCCAGCCTTACAGCCCCGGTAGCTCCTCCGCAGCTCCGCTGGGATGTTGTGCCTCAGTCCGTCTGTTGTCCTCCTGAGAGCCAGTAACTTCTCTCGAGAATAAGTGAGAGAGCTGGCTCCTGTGTGTGTTTTAAAGTTCAGTGTATCCATGGGATACATGTTAAATCCTTCACAAAGAAGTTTAAAGGTACTTAAAAGAGTAAAAAAGAGGTAAAAGTGTAGAAAAGAAGAAACTGCTTCGGAGCGACTGGAAAAGCTGCCGTCTCCTACAGCGCAACCACTACCCACTGTAGAGACACACACGCACGCACGCACACACACTCTACAGTCAGTGGGTCAGACCATATGAGGACGTGAAACCAAACACACACTCAAGTCTTTCACAGCTAAACAATATGAGGACGTCAAACCAAACGCACACTCAAGTCTTTCACAGCTAAACAATATGAGGACCTGACGACTGAACACATGTATGACTCATGTCAATAACTACCAGCATCTTCTATTGTAGGGTAACAACAAACTGTTGACAGCATTTTAGACAACTTTCTCTGTAGATAAAACTTTAAAGAAAAACGTTTGTTTGGCGTGTCCATCACCTTAATTGTTAGCCAATTAGCTAAGTTAAGCTCACATGGGGATTGTTAAAACTTACATCTTGTATATGCAACCATCTTGTATATGCCAAGATGGATATCTCCACAGTACTGAAGTTCCTGGATGGGACAATCGTCAAGAGTGCCAGTGCGGTCTACGTTTCAGAAGATTTAAAATCAAGCCATGAACCGTTCTGTACCATGGCAGACTTTATAAAATACATTCACAATGATAGATCCTACACTGTGGATTATTTAGCAACTTTAGCAACTCAGCCATCTTTGTGAGCCTCAGCTCAGTCTATTGGCCAATCACAGGCTGCCTTGCCGACTTGCTAACCAATCAGAGGCTGTGTTATTGACTGCTGAGTAACCAAACATGCAGTGTGTGGCAGCATTCTTCTCAAATGTCTTTAATACCTGAGTGAATTAAGTGGATTAAATATATATGTGTGTGTATATGTATATATATATATATATATATACACATATTTATGAACATTGTATCTATAAATATATATGTATGCATTTATGTATGTATGCATATATACAGTGGGTACGGAAAGTATTCAGACCCCTTTAAATTTTTCACTCTTTGTTTCATTGCAGCCATTTGCTAAAATCAAAAAAGTTCATTTTATTTCTCATTAAGGTACAATCAGTAGCCCATCTTGACAGAAAAAAAACAAATGTAGGAATTTTTGCAAATTTATTAAATAAGAAAAACTGAAATATCACATGGTCATAAGTATTCAGACCCTTTGCTCAGTATTGAGTAGAAGATCCTTTTGAGCTAGTACAGCCATGAGTCTTCTTGGGAATGATGCAACAAGTTTTTCACACCTGGATTTTGGGGATCCTCTGCCATTCTTCCTTGCAGATCCTCTCCAGTTCTGTCAGGTTGGATGGTGAACGTTGTTGGACAGCCATTTTCAGGTCTCTCCAGAGATGCTCAATGGGTTTAGGTCAGGGCTCTGGCTGGGCCAGTCAAGAATGGTCACAGAGTTGTTCTGAAGCCACTCCTTCGTTATTTTAGCTGTGTGCTTCGGGTCATTGTCCTGTTAGAAAGTGAACCTGTCTTCTTATATGTCTTGCACTGAGGAGAGGCTTCCGTCAGGCCACTCTGCCATAAAGCCCCGACTGGTGGAGGGCTACAGTCATAGCTGACTTTGTGGAACTTTCTCCCATCTCCCTACTGCATCTCTGGAGCTCAGCCACAGTGATCTTTGGGTTCTTCTTTACCTCTCTCACCAAGGCTCTTCTCCCTCGATTGTTCAGCTTGTTTGTTTGTTTAGCTGGACGGCCAGGTCTAGGGAGAGTTCTGGTCGTCCCAAACGTCTTCCATTTAAGGATTATGGAGGCCACTGTGCTCTTAGGAACCTTGAGTGCTGCAGAAATTCTTTTGTAACCTTGGCCAGATCTGTGCCTTGCCACAATTCTGTCTCTGAGCTCCTTGGGCAGTTCCTTCGACCTCATGATTCTCATTTGCTCTGACATGCACTGTGAGCTGTAAGGTCTTATATAGACAGGTGTGTGCCTTTCCTAATCAAGTCCAATCAGTTTAATTAAACACAGCTGAACTCCAATGAAGGAGCAGAACCATCTCAAGGAGGATCAGAAGAAATGGACAGCAAGTGAGTTAAATATGAGTGTCACAGCAAAGGCTCTGAATACTTATGACCATGTGATATTTCATTTTTTTTTTTGTCAAGATGGGGTGCTGAGTGTACATTAATGAGAAATAAAATGAACTTTTTTGATTTTAGCAAATGGCTGCAATGAAACAAAGAGTGAAAAATTTAAAGGGGTCTGAATACTTTCCGTACCCACTGTATATACATATACACACACACACACACTCTCACTCCCACACACGTACTCACACACACTCACACACTCACGCACTCACACACACACACACACATTCTTGTACTTGCTGCGAACTGAGGACAGGGTTAAAGTGCTCACAGAGTGAGGACCAGTATTTCCACTTTATACATCAAGACAAAAATACCATTTCTGGACAGTAGGTGTCACCCCAAACCTATACATCCCTTGAGATTCAGTAAAAAATAAAGATTCAGAATAAAGAGTTCCAAAGGCAATGTGAGGACCAGATTGTAAACATAGTCTCAAAGTGTTTCAGAGGGCAATATTAACCAGTATTATATTTAATCTGGGATTATTGAGGGCAGATTTGAAATAATAGCAAAATAGCTGCTAAATATTCTGACACTTCCTTATTTAGTGATAAATTAAGAGCCATATTATGCAACTATGCAATGTTAAATTTTCAAACAATAGACCACCATTTTTTGTTATGAATTAAATTGGATGCGGAGTCTTTGATGTTTGATTGTTAAATCTCAAACTGCAGTGTCATGATATGCTGGTCAAAGAAGAACATTTAAACCAGACTCATTTGGAACAAGAAGCCCCACATGCAACATTATTGCAAAATGTTATAATATTCATAAAAAAGAAAGACAAGTTGAGTTTACCCACCAGCATACACGGAGAACATGTAAACTCTACATAGAAAATGTGAACAGCAATCGTAATGCTGCGAGGCAAGTTTTAGCCACAGAACAACAAAAAATGTAAAAAATGATTTGATGTGTTGCCATTTCCTGTAGTCCAGAACAGGAGACTCTTTACCGATGCATCTCAGACGGTCTTTCTTTCCTGGTACTTTCCTGGCAGTTATATACTTTGCCATCCTTCGGAGGATTGCAGTCCTTTCCTCGTCAGTCCAGGGTCTTGTGGACACTTTTGTAACTAGAAATGAGAGATAGATCAGAATATAGGAAAATCTGTTGATAAGTTGAGTGTTTTCAGAAATGTTTTGGATATAATGATAAAGAATTTAAGGCTGGGATATAAAAGCTCTATAATCTGGCACCTCAGGTAAATTCTGTAATCATTAATTCTACATGTATTTTTTTTAAAAAGGTTGGAGGAGTTTATCTTATTGACTTCGTGGGAAGCTCAGCGGAGCAGTGAATCTGTCATTGGTTGCTGCCGTTTTACACATTTTTAGCAGCATTATTATTGTTGAGATGATTGTGTCTAATAGTAATTTATTGTTATTTCAGACTGACAGCTGGAATGTGAAGCTTTTCTGACACAGAATATTTCGTGTCCTGATGAGACACATTTTACTGCTAAAGTCTATTCCTGTCCTTTTACCTCAGACAGAAAAAAGCACATTACACCAGGTGTTCCTGTCATATATAAAACCAGGACTTACCCACATCATCATCATCATCATCATCACTCTCCTGATCATTGCGTGTTTGTTTACACGCAGGTCTCCTCCTGCGCTGCTTAGGAGAATTTGGAGTTGGACAGGGCAGCCCACTTTCTCAACTGTGTGGCCCCGCCTCCAACTTATGGTTACAAAATGTCAACATGGCACTGAACAAAACATGAAATCTTAATGCTTCAGATTCAGATTCAGTCATGATTGGTTGCCACTTTGTTAGTAAAGAAATATTAATCTTATGAGATAATTTGCCATTTTTTTCTTGCTTGTTTTTAACTGTAATTTCTGGTGTCTTTCCGATATCATTCTTTCAGTTGCTCAAAATGATGGCATGACCTATGTGTGGTTGCTTGGTGCTTCTTGGACCTCATACTCATACATACTTGATAATGGTGGTGAGCAGCAGGCTGTCTCTGACAGGGGCATCTCATGATCAATGTAGGGTGGCTTTGAAGAGTTGTGGTAGTTGAATGATGTCAATGAAAACATGTCATACATAATTTGTAATGATGTCTTAAAGCAATGATTACAAGGTTAGTATGAATAAGAAATCACTGTCAAAAATAATTTATAAGGCTTTCTTACCTCTAACCCTTCATGGAGCACATCCCGTTTAGGTGAGTGGTGGTCTCTGGATCCAGGGTGGTCCATTGTATTATACATCTCAGTCTCGGAGGCCTGTTTAGCAGTGCAGAAAAACAGGGTTATGTGGTGAGTCATGTAATTCGACTTTGCTGACATCTTAAAATGCCCATATAGTGATATTTTAAAGCAATGATGACAGTCAAGCCACTAAATCTAAGAGTGAATAAACTGATATTAAAATGTTTTGGCTTTGTTTGTTGACATCACTATTATATTAGTGTGGTCTATGAGAAATAATTTGGTACTCAATTTAAATATTAACATTTCCTTTACTGTTATTACTGCTGTAAATGTATGTTATGTTAATTCCATGATGAGTCACAAATGGTGAAACTCTGAACTACAGTTGGAGTTGCTGTGATTACTAGCTAAGCTAAAGTTTCACCAATGCTAAGTTAGTTTAGCTCATCGGGGATAACAATAAACACTCTAGCATCTCTGTGGTGCAAAACAACTGGAGAACAGAACATCATTTTTCTGCTCTCCTACCTCCTACCCATATACAATGTAAATATAATATTTAAAATATTAAAAAGCATAATTTATTTGTGGTAAAAAAAAAAAAACTTGTTCTGACACTTTCAGTATTTTACAGTTTATTCTGCAGTTAAATCTGAGGAAGCCTATCCATGCTGTTAGCTGTGTTAGCTGTGTTAGCTGTGTTAGCTAAAAGTGTGGCCTGGCCTACAAGAGAAAGACGGGAAAAAAATAAAACAAAAAACAGCCAGTGCATGCTAACAAACTGTCAGAAAGGTGAAAATAACTTACATGTGCTTCTGATGGAGAACAGCCACAGCTGAAGTGGTGAATCCACAGATGAGCGATCCTCTGTCTGACCCTTTCCATGAGCAGTGCAGGTGCAGCATGACTGTGATCTGACCTGAAGTTCCCTCCTTGCGCTCTGATTGGATAATTGTTAATGGGCCATTAATGTGGTGGGGGGAGGGGAGCAAAGCAGACTTTCTGACTTCTGTTCAGTGAGAGAAACTTAGCTGAAAGTATTTTCTCCATTTTTCTCAAGTATTATATTACATTAATTATTAATTATTAAAAAGTATTAATAAAATGTTCCCAATGCTTGAACTAGATAAAATTATCTTAATTTAAAATGAGACCTAAACATTTATTGATAATTTATTTGTTTAATGTAATGAATTTTTATGTATACATATATGTGTATATATACACACATATATGTATATATATATATATATATATATATATATATATACACACACATATATATATACACACATATGTATGTATATATATATATATATTCATATATATATATATATATATATCTGAATATAATACTTTGCTTATTTATTTATACTAAACCAGAAACAGACTTCAGAGCCAAGCAGAAACATTACTGCACTGAGTCACAGAGCAGACATGAGAGAGCACAGGTGATGTTCTGACAACACAGCACTGAGTTTGAGGTCCAGACCTAAAGCGTCTTCAGTCATATAATAAATTAAAAAATAAGTTGAGTCTTTGATATTTGATTATTAAATTTTCATGAAAAGGTAAATCTGAAAAGGTGTCATGACATGCTGGTCAAAGAAGGACATTCAGCCTGACTTATATTTGGAACAGAAAAGCCCCACATGCAATTTTATTGCAAAATATAAAATAAAACAAATCAGTATAAAATAAAATGCCATCACACACTTGGCCTTCTGATTTTGTTTTTCTGTCAGATTCAGTTATTTTACAAAAAAGATAGTTGTGCAGCAGCTTTATGTCCATTTAAAAATAAAATAAAATAAAATAAAAAGGGATTGGACCTCGAGAGTGAGTAAACTGACACCACTGTCAGACTGGACTCCATAAACTGCAGGTCAGTTTTAAAACTGTTTTAAAACATTTGTATACACTGTACTTTTATTTTTTAGTCGTCATTTCTGACTAGCAACAGTTGCAGTTGCAAATATGAAAAGAAAAAAACTGAATTTAATTCAAAATTGTGGGTGACAACAATAGAAACAGACTGTCACTTCTGATGAGCAACAGCAAAAAACAAAGACACTGTCTGTGAACATGTAAAACTAGCACAGAAAGGAACAGAAACAGCAATTGCCATGCCTTTAAAATGCAAGCTTTTTCTTTACTTTGGCAATTTCATTATGGACGTAGTATTTTACGTCTTTCCATGTTCTCTTGTTGAGGACCGGAGACTCTTTACAGATGCACATCTGACAGTCATTCTTCCCTGGTACCTTCCTTAGAGCAACAAACTTTCCCATCCTTCTAAGCACCACAGTCCTCTCCTCAGCAGTCCAGGGTCTCTTTCTGGACACTTGTGGAGCATCTAGAAATCAAAAATAGATCAGAATATAGACTGGATAACTAATATTTTATAGAACACAACTCACAAAATAAATAAATAAATAAATAAACTATTTCAATTGAGTTGAGTGTTTTCTTAAAAATGTTGGATATAATGATAAAGAGTTTAAGAACAGAATATAAAGATTCTATGATCTGGCAAGTCCTTTAAAGAAAAACTGGAACTTATTTGTTGAGTTTGTGAGTAAGAAAGTAACCCTATTTTCTTTGAAATAATTTGGGGGAATATTATCTAATTGACTTCAAGAGAAGTTCAGTGTCTCTGGGAGTTTCTTTCTGTCTCAGTCCCATGCACAGTTTGCAAGTGAAGTACAGAAATGAATATCAGCCTGTTGCGTGTTATTTGCTCATCGATATAGCCCATTTTCCTTTAAAAACACTTTGATAGCGTACTCTGGTTTTGTCAGGGGGACAGAGCAGAGGGCAGATTTAATGTATAAATAACTGGGTCTGATTAGCTTCCTCTGTTTCAAAGTCCAATTTGTACTGATTTAATGACTTTTGGATAACTAGTGTCTCCTTCAGTGTCTTCTGAGAACGTCCAGATATTCTTTAGCTTGTTAAAAAAAATGAGACATACCATCATCATCATGATGTTTCTGACGTTCTTACTTTTGTCCACAATGTCAGGATCATCACCGGCATCACGTCTGTAATTAGTTCTGACTATTTTGCGGCTGTGAGCAGGTGGATTTGTGGTGGATGTGCATGGCAGATCTTCATCTGACGGGACAACATATGTTACTACAAACATATCTTCATGTATGTTAAACATGCTTTAAAATGTTTTGTGTTTAACTGGCTAGATATGTGGATTTTATTTTCATTCTAGATTCAAGCTTGGTGTAAAGAGCACTTTTACAGTTCGAGCACAAGGTACTTACCCTATTGAAATGCAATAGGGTAAGTGATGATGCCTTCCTTCTTGATGCTCCAGCCCCAGTATTAAGTAAATAATTGCACGTATGTGTTGGTCATTCTGTTACACTAGGTTATAGTTAAGTGTGTACAGTGTGATTTGAGATAAACTTAGCTGGAAAAGCCTTCTTACACAAAATCTATTCTTCTCTTTATTCTTGTGTCCTGATGAAACACATTTTTACTGCTAAAGCCTAAAAACCTGTCCTATCCTTTTACATCAGAAACACCTGGTGTAATGTGATTCTGTCTAATGGTCACAATATCAGGACTTACCCACATCAACATCATCATCATCCCCACCACTCTCCTGATCACCATGTCTTTTAGGAGCATTTGTAGAGGTTCCATCTATTGAACGGATATCCACATTAAGTCCAGTCCACTCCCCATTTACAATGACTATACTTTCTTGCCCACTTACCACTTAACAGGTATATATATATATATATATATATATATATGTGTGTGTATAGAATAGAATAGAATAGAATAGAATAGAATAGAATAGAATAGAATAGAAATACTTTATTCATCCCCAAGGGGAAATTGTTTTGACATAGCAGCAATACAAACAAATATTATAAACAAAAAATGTAAAATGTGCAACAGTGAGAAAAAAAGTGCAATAATAAAGGAGTGGCATAATGGAGTGCAATGTCATACTGTAGGAAATGTGCATTGTGCAAATGAGCAGTATTTTTTTTTTGTACTATTACAGAGAGTTATTGTAAGTTTTGATGGCTGATGGCAGGAATGACTTCCTGAATCTGTCCTTGTGACAGCGGAGCTGTCTGAATCTCTTGGAGAATGTGCTCTCCTGGGCCTGGAGGATGTGGTGGAGAGGATGATCGGTGTTATCCATGATGGAAAAAAGTTTATTCAGCATCCTCCTCTCCACCACCGTTTCCACGGTGTCCTGTTTGCAGCCGATGATGGAGCCGGCCTTCTTTATCAGTTTGTTGAGTTTGTTAGTTTCACCGGCTCCAATGCTGCTCCCCCAGCACACCACAGCAAAGAACAGTGCGCTCGCCACAACAGACTGGTAAAATAACTCCAACATCTTGCTGCATACATCAAACGATCGCAACCTCCTCAGAAAGAAGAGCCTGCTCATCCCCTTCCTGTACACAGCACCGGTGTTAGCCTTCCAGTCCAGTCTGTTGTTCAGCTTCACACCAAGGAATTTGTATTCCTCCACCATCTCAATGTCCTCCCCCAGTACCCTCAAAGGTTGTGGAGCTGTCCTCTTCCTCCTGAAGTCCACCACCATCTCCTTGGTCTTGGTCACATTCAGAATCAGGTGGTTCTCACTGGCTCACTTCACAAAGTCAGATACCACTGTCCTGTACTCCCCCTCCTGTCCATATATGTATGTATATATATATATATATATGTATATATATATATATATATATACATATATATGTATATTATGCTATATATATATATATATATACATATATATATACACATATATGTATATATATATATATATAAGGAATCAGATTTGTATCAATAAAATCAAGTAAAACTTATATGTCATACAGACGTCGGAATTTAAGAAAGAATTAAACTTGCTGAAGCAAAAAAATATAAGTAGCACTCAAAATTTGTGAATTATGTTTTGCATTTCTAATTTTTTTTTGCTTCAGTAAGTTTTATTTATTCTCAAATTTACATTGAAGGTTTTGCTTGAGTTTACTGTCAAATCTGATTCCATATATATATATATATATGCAAGAGAATTATATAAATAAATAATATTTTTAAAAATATAAACATTTTGTGTAAATTACCCATGAATACACATATTTTTATACATTGAAGTTAAGTTGAAGATTAATTGTTCATGTCATGTCATAACATACCAAAAACCACAGAGTCCAGAGTCATCAGACTTTTTCCTGTGAGTGCCTGTCCTCCCTGCTCCATCGCAAAAAGGAGCTTTCCGATATTAGCCACCTGAAAAGTTTTGTCTGTCTGGCGATAGTAATCGCAGTGGACTCTTATGTCATGTCCCATAAAATGGGCAACTTGCTCCAGTTCCTGATTGTCAAGGTGGAGTAGTTGACATAACGTAGCCACATGCTTTCTCAACTTTGTTGACCGCAGGAGCTCTGGATTGCTTGCCTTACACTCTTGTGCATATTTCCGGAGGCAGTCACACCCTCGAACATTTGTCATCGTACCAATCCTAGCAAATAGGAACGGGTTTTCATGAAGTATGCCAACTTTACTCCGCATTTTAATCATAAAATCAATGGATGACTTAGTGCAGTCAAGTAGGAGAATTGGCACTTTTCTTCCTCTTTTTCCACGGGTCACAATCCGGGTAAGTTTTCGGCTAAGTTGTTTCTCCACTGGTGAGAGGGTTTCAAAAATTTCCTTATTTACAGCACCAGTGTCCGCATTCAGATATATCTCTAACGTTAACGTTCTCGACGCTTCTCCTTGACGTTTCTTGTTGAAAACAATGATCTGTGAAAGAAGACACTCGCTTAAGGTTTTGTAGGCTGTGGTGGTCACATGTCTTCCCAATTCTGCCTTTGCTTCATTCTCGAGTTTCCTCAAATGGTTCTGAAGACAAACAATGTCCTCTGTCAAAGGTATGCAGTCTTCCTTGTTCCACCTTCGTTGTTCCATGGTACTATGAGCATTAGCCGACACATAACTTGACCAAGAGGTATCAAGTAGCTCTTTAAATTTTTTGGCTTTCTTCTCAACATCTCCACTCATCAAACAATGGCCAATTCATGTCTCGGTTGCTCCCTTTAAAGAAAATCCTATTTTAACTGCTGTTGATGGCTTTCCATATTCACTCTTCTCTGTGTTGTAATCTGACACACTACTTGCTGCTTTGATAGCCAGATGAAATTTGGTGGGATCACATAAGTCTTTGAGACCGGAGACACATTTGTCAATCTCCTTTGCAGCCAACACAAATCGTCCTAGTTCTCTCATTTTCTGCGCTATGTATCGATGTTGCGATTGTTCACGTCCTTTTTTTGCAAACAGTGCATATCCATATGTACAAATCATTTTGTCGGTCCTGATATGTGAAGTGACATGATCTTGCATCATACTATGAATAATGTTTTGAATTTCCTGTGATGAGTCCTTGATTGGAATGAGTTGTGAGGAAGCTTTTTGTACCCGTCTTTTACCCCGCACTGTCTCCTCTTTCCTATTTTTCCTATTCCTACAAGTCTTTCGGTGTCTCCAGAGTTCAGTGCGCTTGAACATAGCAAAACAATTTTGGCATGGAAGGAAGTCCTTTGGAGATGCACCTTTATGTGGCTGCTTCCATGTTACAATCTCCCCCTGGCCATCTTGTAAAACTTTCACATTATGCTGCCAGTTTCCCTTATTCCGAAGGGATTCTAGAAGTATCCTCCTTTGCTTGGACCATGCTGGGAAACTGAAGGCATGGGCAACATCAGTTTCTTCACTGTGTTTTCTTTCCAAATGTCTTGCTATCTTCATATTAGCCTTTTCACAATACACACAGTAATGTGCCTTGTCCCAGGCTCTTCTGCCATTTTTCTCCTGGCTCGTTTTGACTGTTATTTGTGGTCTCTGTTTCTTACTTCTTTTTTTTTTATTTCTCAGAAGGACATTCCAGGACCTCATCCTCAGTAGGGATGGGTATTGATAAGATTTTTGCGATTCCGATTCCATTTTCGATTCTGCTAAACGATTCGGTTCTTTATCGATTCTCTTATCGATTCTCATTTGGAAAAAAGGAGAACAAACAGGTCAATTAGAATCAACTTTAGTTCAGTTAGAAGTAACATGACTTTACAAACTGTCTTGAGGTATAATAATAATAAAATAAATATTCTTGTATGTAGAAATTAACAACATACAATACAAGATAAGTTATTCTGTGGCAAATACAAGAATGGCCAGTAACATCCAGTAACATTTTTCTAATAGCCAGTGACGAATTCAGTCAAACTCAATGGAACTGTGCATTATTACAGCTATGACGTACAACAAACTTTGTCACTGTTCGGTGACATTCATCTACCCTCGCCTGGGTCATAGCTTTCCCTGCCTCCGTGAAAAGAGGGGCTACAGGTAGACATGCACTGCCAGCCTCTGAGCCAGTCAGCCCCTTGTCACGGTCATTTTCTAAATTAAATGCAGAAGGCATTCATTTAATGTTAACTGTTAGTAATAGCAGGTTTTACAACGAGGCAAATGGCGCTAACATGATAGGCAGTGTTGTTACCTGCGGTATTAACAGCAGAGGAGGACATGCTAACGTTGCTGCTGCTGCTGCTGCTGGGTTGAGAATCACTCCGGAGCGTATCGAAAACGCGACATTCATTCAAAGTTATCGCATGCTGTGTGCGCAAATGTTTCTGCATATTGGTAGTATTTCCTCCCGTTGATGAAATCTCCACTTTGCAAATATTGCAAGTTACCCTGTTGTCACCCTTTCTCGTGAAATGTAACCACACTTTCGAGCGTTTGTACCGCTTGGGTGCCATGTTGCCGGCTGCACTGCACTGGACGTCGCTACGCACGTTGCGTACCTATCTTGCGTAAGCTACGCAACGTGCGTGGTGACGTCATTCGCGCCCGCTCGGAATCGATAAGGGAATCGTTTGCAAAACTGGCAAACGATTCCAAGGAATCAAAACAGTCGGAACCGGTTCTCAACAAGAACCGGTTTTCGATACCCATCCCTAATCCTCAGTGGATGATGGTGTTGATGATGGGTGGTCAGAGTGGTCGAATGAATCCATCAAATTGGACACTTCCACCTGGGGGGAGAGTAAAGTTTTTCACTCAACAGCTCAAACCTTAAAGACATCTGTTTAGAAGTGAAACAATTAACCGATTACTAAATTAATTGACAACTTTTGATAATCGATTAATCGCTTTAAAGCTTTATTCATGATTAAAACAAGATTTCTGATCTTAAATTTAATTAGTTTAGTTTAAGCTTTCATCACTCCTTTGCTCTGGATAGCAAAAAAATCATTTAAATTGCATCAGTTTGGTTTGTGGACAAAACAAGACATTTGACAACATCATCATTTCCAGGTTTGACGAACACTGATCAACATTTTTTTAAGGCTTTCTGAGATTTTATGGACCAAACAATGAATCGAGAAAATAATGGACAGCGTAATCGATTATGAAAATAATCGATTACGCTGTCCATTATTTTCCTGATTAATTGAGAAAATAATGGACAGATTCATCGATTATGAAAATAATCGTTAGTTGCAGGTCTGGCATTGTCAGTGCTACCTGCTTTGAAGAGTGGCGGTCTCTCGCTGGCAGTGGTCTTTTAGGAACACTGAGGCTGGAAGCCTGAGATCCGAGGGGCATCTCATCCTCAGTGGATGATGGTGCCTTGTCCAAGGCCCTTCTGCCATTTTTCTTCTTTGATTGGTGCTTATTTTTCAGGGCCTCATCCTCAGTGGATGATGGTGTTGATGGGTGGTTGTCTGAGGAATCTGACTTCACTGGTTCAAACGTAGTCTCTGTGTTTTGCATCTTGTCCGAATCAGAGCTGTAGAATAAATCAATCAAATTGGACACTTCCACCTGGGGGGAGAGTAAAGTTTTTCACTCAACAGCTCAAACCTTAAAGACATCTGTTTAGAAGTGAAACAATTAATCACAATAACAATAAACACTCTATATCTCTATGGTGCAGAATAACTCAGACACACCATTATTCTGCTCTCCTAGCTTTGGATAATTAACTATCGATTTTCAATTAATCATTAATATATTTATCTTAAAAATCCAGCCGCCAAAGTTATTATAAGTATAAGCCCAGGGAATCACAACTTTAATGACTGCTATTGACATTATTGTCAGTCTGTTAGAAAAACATTTAATTTTATTAAAATCGAAAAATAATATTTATAGTCATTATTGTGAAAATTATAATTACTATTAGTAGTAGTAGCAGTTATAATGACAATAATAATATAGTATTATTATTATTATCATTATTATAATAATATAATTGTGGGCTATATGGCCGGCAGCCAGTGCTTGTAGAAGGCCCTGTGTTCACTTCACCAATGAAGTCCAACCAAGTTCAAAATACTGTGACTTTAATTTTGGAAAGAAAATCCCTGCGCAAATAATGATTTTCTTGTTTTTTTAAAGTCAGTGTTGCATTTTAATAGCCACAGGCAGTATATGTTGTGATTAAATAGTGTACATAATGTAATATAATATCCAAAGTATTAATGTAAAAACATCACAGTCACTTGTTCTGACACTGTTTTAGTGTTTTACAGTTTATTCTGTGGTGAAATCAGAGGAAACCTCTCCATGCTGTTAGCTTAGCTAAACATGTGGCCTGGCCTACAACTGCTGCACGACCTTGTTGAATGCTAAAACATTTATATAATACATTACCAGTATACTACTAACAAACACTGAAAAAAGTTACCAAAATAACTTACCTGTGCTGTCTCATGAGCCGTCTCAGTATTTCCTTGCTTATTTCTGTGCTTTTCCATCCTTATGGAATGTTCCCAATTCTTGAACTAGATAAAATTATCTTAATTTAAAATGAGACCTAAACATTTATTGATTATTTATTTTTTTAACGTAATGAATTTTTATGTATATATACACACACACATGTATATATATATACATATATATACAGTCATGTGAAAAAATTAGGACACCCCATAAAATAGTTAGTTATTCATTAAGAAATGTTCACATATCAATGTCTAATCTTGTTTTTATTTATCTCTGGAAAAGAAAGTGATATAATTGCAGGTAAACAGCAAAAAATAACATTGTTTTACTCATTAAACAAAAGACATCAACATAAATGCATATTCTAGCTGAGGACACCCTACCCCCTAATACCTAGTGTTACCCCCTTTGGCTGAAATAACTTCAGTGAGACACTTCTTGTAACCCTCTACCAGTCTCTGACATCGGTCTGAGGAAAGTCCCCCACTCCTCAATGCAGAATGCTTTAACCTGTGTGATGTTTGAGGGGTTTCTTGCATGTACAGCCCGTTTCAGGTCACCCCACAGCATCTCAATGGGATTAAGATCTGGGCTTTGACTGGGCCATTCCAGGACTCTCCATTTCTTAGTTTTCAGCCAATTCTTTGTGGATTTACTGGTATGTTTAGGGTCATTGTCATGTTGCAGGGTCCAGTTCCACTTCAGCTTTAATTTTCTTACAGATGGTCTCACATGTTGCTCAAGCACCCTCTGATACACTGTAGAATTCATGATGGATTCTATGATGGTGAGCTGGCCAGGTCCTGCTGCAGCAAAGCATCCCCAAACCATGACACTTCCACCTCCATGCTTCACAGTTGGTATGAGGTTCTTTTCCAGGAACACTGTATTTGGTGTGTGCCAAACATGTCCTATGTTCTGTTGTCCAAATAATTCAATTTTAGACTCATCTGTCCAAAGAACATTATTCCAGTCCTGTTCTTTGTCTACGTTCTCTCTGGCAAACTTCAGTCTGGCCTTAATGTGTCTCTTGGAGAGTAAAGGTTTCCTCCTTGCACACCTCCCGTGAAAATGAAACTTGTGCAGTCTCTTTCTGATTGTAGAGGCATGCACTTTCACATCAACAGTCGCCAGAGCCTGCTGTAGGTCCTGTGATGACATTTTAGGGGTTTTGGAGACTTCTTTTAGCATCTTGCGGTCTACTCTCGGGGTGAACTTGCTTGGACGGCCAGACCTGGGCATGTTGGCAGTTGTTTTGAATGTCCTCCACTTGTACACTATTTTCCGGACAGTGGAATGGCTGATTTCAAACTCTTTTGAGATCTTTTTAAATCCCTTACCAGACTCATAAGCTGCAACAATCTTCTTTCTGAAGGCCTCAGACAGGTCTTTTGATCTCACCATGGTGTTCACGCTCATGTCAACAGTCAGGAGCACACCAAACTGAATGTTTGAGGTTTAAATAGGGCAAGCCTCCTTCAAAATGTTGAGTAACAATGTTCTAATCATGTGCACTTGATGTGATACACCTATGTGTGATATCAGCCATTTTGGGGATAATGTGGGGGTGTCCTAATTTATTCCTCACCAGAAATTGCATGTTTATTTTATTACATTTTACAGAAAGTTTTAAAAAGTATTTTCTTCAGTTTTACTTGTTTAGTTATATTACTTGAATATCTCAGTATTGTTAAAATTGATATTAAATATCCATATGTCTAAATATGTTAAAAAACACACATGTTTTCATAGGGTGTCCTATTTTTTTCACATGACTGTATATATATATATTTATATATATATACAGTATATTCATATATATATATATCTGAATATAATACTTTGCTTATTTATTTATACTAAACCAGATACAGACTTCAGAGCCAAGCAGAAACATTCCACATTAGTCACAGAGCAGACATGAGAGAGCACAGGTGATGTTCTGACAACACAGCACTGAGTTTTAAGTCCAGACCTAAAACAATCTTCGGCAGACCAAGCCCACTGTGGCCCACTGTAGCCAGGGGTCATGACCCCTCCTTCCATGACATTGTTTCCCCCAAAATAACATAGTAAATATACATAGTATTGAAAGCATAATACATCCTGTATTATGTAGATCAGAGGTCAGACAGTTTTTTCGAGGTATGAAGCTATGAGTAAGTGCATTAAAACCATTATGAATAAACAATAAGTCATGTATCACTCCACTTGTTCAATAAGTATGTGCAGAACATGAAAAGTGATATTTCAGCTGCTTTGACTGAAGTTGGGCATTTGTTTTTTTCTTACATAACCAGAGTTAGTTGCTAATAATTGCTAACAAGCAAACAAGGAAAACAGGGAAATTCTGTTCATATTCTGGTCATATATTATGTATCATTGGCACTTTTGTTGTTGTAAATTCCTTATTATTTGTGCAGGTAGCTGCCTGTTGAAAAATGTTAAAAATGTTATTTTGTTCAGGCATTATTGTGGGCAGTCTAGTTTGCACTGTGGGGTCCTGGTGCTCTCTCACAGAGCAAGTGAGAAGGGTCCAGCTGCAGACCCAAGTAGGTCCAGCTGCAGACCCGCAGACCACTCAACGAAACGCCCCTTTACTCAACGAAACGCCCCTTTACTCAACGAAACACCGCTTTACTCAACGAAACACCCCCTCACACTTATCGAAACACCCCTTCACACTACACGACACTCTGATTGGCTGTCAAGAGACTGCGTCTGAAACGTGATGACGTTTACGTTGACCGAGTATGAAGAGAGAACCCGAAAAAGTAACACGGGAAAAACACGGGAAAATGACGGAGGAAAAGGTAAGAATGGATAAAAATCACATTTAGATATTGAACACTGGATGAATAGTCATTATTTGTATCCATTAAATCAATTAAGTGCGGTTTATTAACCAGTAATGTCTGCATGCTGTAACGATAGCGATTGTAACAGCAAGCAAGACGCAGCGATTTTCTCCCTTTTTTTCTTTTCTCCCTTTTTTTCTTTTATTTATATGTACATGTGGCGACACGAGGTATGGGGGAATGCCTTTTTAAGGCAGCATCGATAGATTTAATTGTTGCCAGACAACGCCACCCTGGGAATTTCACCCAGGGATTTCTTTTAAGTGAACTAACCCCAAATAAAGGGAGGCACTGAGGTTCGTTATGCAACGAGACAGAGACGGCAGTTCAATAATACAAAAACACTTTTATTTACACAAATTTCTATTTTAAAAGTAATATAAAAGAATTACTCACGTAAGGGGGCATATAAGGGAAACCAATCAGTGCTGAGACCTACAGCGATAAACCGTATCCAAAAGAAAAGGGGATCCCAGGAACACCACACGTGAAGCAAATAAAAGTAAACAAAACGAAGAAGCTACAAAGTGCTAACACAACAAAAAGGGGACACCGTGACCAGGACACCAATCCACCACCGTAGGCTCAGCACCTGAATGGGGGCGACCAGAAAGCAACAAATTAGACTACAACAAATAATGAAACAAAACAATAACTAATAACAAAAGAGAAATCAAAGAATTAATTGTACAGGAATTATAATAATTAAATCCAATGACAAATAAACAAAATTCTATATAAAAGCAACTGGAAAGCAACCCATAATAACCCAAAACTAACAGAATAATTGTAATTATGGGTTACAGCAAAACAAATTACAAATGAAATCAAAGAAATAACCAGAAAGGAACAAAATCAAATGTATATTCCCACACTGTCCTCTCATGCAATTACACACACACACACACACACACAGTTTAAGATGAAGCTGCGCCAACTATAGGCGACGCGTTACCAAGCGACCGGCGGAGCGGCAAATGCCGATGCAAGCGAGGCGATCAGTTCTTCAAACACACAGTTCCAATGAGGCACAGCAATCAGTCCAAATAATCTCTTTAAATGAGGGAAAGAAGTGAAGAGACAAAGCGGAAGCAAAGCAGCAGCGGTTCTAGGAGCAGATTAGTCGGCGCTGCGCCGTTACGGTCAGTCGTCGTACGATGAAGTGAACAAACAATGAGAAACTTATGAATGGCTGGAGGAGGAAGCTAAGACCACTGCACTACATACCGATCAGGCGATCCCGGCCAACACAGCGTGGGACGGAGGAATCACGCTCCCCGAGAGCGACCAGCGGCGGACAGTGAGCGGCACACAGCGCGGCACACAGCGCGGCACACAGCGCGCAGCAACACCCAGGTGGACCTTTATAAAACAATAACATTAGCACTGGATGGGCGACATACGTGAGAAGTGCAGCCGGCAGCCCACCTGTAACCACACGAACGCGGAAATGGAGGAAGCACAGGAGTGACGCGACCCAGCCTCCAGCAAGCAAGGGGCTGACAGGTGCTTTACGCCCGCCTTTATGTGGCAGTCTCCCACGGTGATTGTGTGGAACTGCAGCACACCTGACAGTTACCAGGACAATGAACTACGTATTGCCACATACAGGTTATAACATTGACAATATAACATTGTCTCATTTTCAACCAAGAAACGTATAAGATAAACTATATGATCTCTATATATTAGTATTTATCTGTTTTTTAATCTTTAAATGACTCTGACAAGTTGCACACAGCTTTGCTCATTTGAAAACGTGTGACCTCAGTTGTACAATTGTTAAGATAAAAGATTTAATGATGAATAATATTTTTCATGTTTAGAAATTAGAAGTTCTGTTGAATCACAGTCAACAGTGACATTTGATTTGATTTATTTCAGTTAGCCTGCATATATTTTAGGACAGGGAAAGTCTTAAAGGCAAATGCGAGACTCGGACTCGGACACTTATCAGTGTCCGATCTGCACAAAAAAGGGGAGCTATGCAAAGCTTGTGTCCCATCTGCAGGGACACCAAAGGTCAATGGTGGAGTACGGTGGTAAGTCCTAAATTATCAAATATTTTTTCATTTCAACGCTGAAAGGCTTTAATTTCCCCATGAGCCTTATGTATTATGAAATGTGATGTTATTTCTGTTTGTCCTGACCATGGATAACTGTGACCATCAAACTATTCAACTCATCCATTTGAGTATCAGAAACTCAAAATAAGTAAAGTAAAGTAAACTAATGCTGGAGCCATTTCATCTATGTGTACTGTACTTCATGTGTGTAGAATCTTAAGTCAATGTGTATTTTATTTTCACTCTTGTTGAGAATTTAGATATTGAGAAAAAGTTTCAAGATTCCTGCATTTTTATAGATGCCCCTGATAATAATGATTGTTCTCAGAAGTAATGTAACAATTTGCCTCTCAGACAGGCTTATCTGTATATCCATTTAGGGCAGTGATGTTACTGTGGCCAAACAAGTTGCCAGCCAGGATGACACCTCTTATCAGAGGAAGTGCAAATAATCAGGGAAAGAAAATGTCTTATTCAAAGTTCTTAATCACATGTATTCAGTGTTGCATATTATGTGTAATTTAATTTTAGGAAAGGGCCCAACAAGCCCAACAGAAGCGACGCGAGGCATGTTGTCTGTTAACCAGTGTAATCACAGAGGATCAGGGCATGCTGCAACACCTTAAAGTGAGTGACAATGGCATTTAGTGTGGTGTTTGTGTATTTGTATATGAATAC
Organism: Solea solea; assembly: GCF_958295425.1. Lineage (NCBI taxonomy): Eukaryota > Metazoa > Chordata > Actinopteri > Pleuronectiformes > Soleidae > Solea > Solea solea. Next base: position 31,202,270 of record NC_081139.1, on the reverse strand, counting down.
CCAAACTAAAATCCTTAACAATTTTTATAGAACATCATCACAGGCAACACGGTGTCTCCTTGGGCCAAGAAACAGGACAGGGTCATCCTTCTTTTTGAAGATGATGAACAAGTGGACAAAGTCATGCACTTCTTGTCTGAAGTACTCGAACGTACTGAGACAGACAAGAGGTTTGCAGATCCAGTGGCATTCGTAATGGATGTACTTTTGCCAGAGGTGAGATCTCAGACACTGACACTGATTTGTAGACTACATGTTTTATATGACTGCATATGTCTGTCTCCTTTTAACACATGGTCACTGTCTAACACCATCTTAAATCTTAATCTTCATGCCACAGGCAACAGTATACGCCCTCGGAGCTGTTCACTCCATCTCCCTGGACAAAGCCAAGGAGATGTACATGCGTGGCACAGAGTTTGACTCAAGGTAAGCCGGATAGTTTAGGTTTTCAGTTTATATCTTATTATGTATTTGAGTGTCTTTAACGACTTCATTATTTTGCTATATCATTTTGTCTTGTCAGCGAGATAACCCAGCTTGGGGAACAGCTTCAGAGCCACATTTCCTCAAAAGCGAGGCAGAAACTGGATAGCTTCCTGAGCAGTTACAAGAAAGCCTTGGAGTGTGAGGAATTCCTCAGGCGCCTGTAATCCCTGGGTAGTGAATGTGTCTGCTGGATAGTCTGTTGTGTATAAAATAAAGAAAATATATCATTCATCACTTGTATTCATTACATGGATTTGAAAGTTATACAACTTTCTGTGCAGAATCAAGGGTTTCAGTGCATTTGTTTTACTTTCATCAAAAGACCTACTGATGTCCAACTGGCTGGGTTTGATTCAGATACCAATGTTTCACATATCTTCCTGGAAATAGGTAACATCTCCTTAATGACATACTCAGCAGATCTTGTCTACTTAACTTCTGTCTACCACCACCACCTGGACCACACCAGCACAGAATTTTAGGAGGGTTTCTTTCAGGTTAAAAACCTGATCAAGTAGACTTTTATTAGTTCTAATTGTTGTTCTGTCCAGTTGAACAACATGTCAAACTACAGACTAATAAGACATTCAATAAATGTAGGCCTATATTAAACACACCTTTTTGTAACATACAGGTTGCCATGATGTTGGAAGTTTGCAAAAACAAATGAAATTATTCAAAGTGTGTGTTCAAAGTGGAATTTGTGATATTATATTGTATAAACGTGATATTATATTGTATAAACGTGATAATTATATCACATAAACGTGATATTATATTGTATAAACGTGATAATTATATCACAAAAACGTGATACTATATTGTGTAAACGTGATGTTCAAAGAACTTTTCCAATCGGCATTTATATATTTTAGCAGTTTGGCTATAACATTTCATACTTTACAGAGTGACATTAATTATTCACAAATTTCACAGAAAGTACATTTCTGTGTTCATAAAAGTCAACACGAGTATTTATTCTTCTCTATTCCTGTCGCACACCGGGATAAAAGTCTCTTGTCAACAAGTGTCTATGAGATACGCGTGTGTAAATAAAGTTTTAATAAAAGAAGACGTTATCACGTTAGTAAACGTCATCACGTTAGTAAACGTCATCACGTTTCAGACGCAGTCTCTTGAGAGCCAATCAGAGTGTCGGGTAGTGTGAGGGGGTGTTTCGTTGAGTGTGAGGGGGTGTTTCGTTGAGTAAAGGGGTGTTTCGTTGAGTAAAGGGGTGTTTCGTTGAGTAAAGGGGCGTTTCGTTGAGTGGTCTGCGGGTCTGCAGCTGGACCTACTTGTTTGAAACACAACATTGAGCGGGTGGGCGGTGTTCTTCCTGTTCACAACGACAAGCAGCGTGATGTGCGGTGAACCAGGCGGTGGGAATCTAACGCACCTACAGTAGAAAGACGTGAGTGTCGGATAAAAGACGTTTGGCTCGGCTGCTAGACGAAAGACAGAGTAGTGCCTGGCAGACTCGTCACGTAGCCGGCTACACTCTAGTATTGTCTCCTAGAAAACGGACAAGGAGAAAGAAGGACGTTTCTACATTTTTTTTTTTACAAAATAATCGGAACTACGCAACTACGATTTTCCTTCATTCTCCGAGTCAGACGTGTATTCGAAGGCTTGCCCTGCGCAGGCAGACGGAAATCGGTTGAAAATGCCTCCTGTTGAAAATGACACCGGGAAGAATGAACTCAAATCCCGGATTCAGCAGCTTATTGACTCAAATCAAGTGATGGTTTTCAGCAAAAGCTACTGCCCGTATTGTACGAAGGTAAGGTGTTTGTTTTGTAATAGGGACGAAGAGTGACCCACTTCACGGCGCTCAGAAACTTCCGTCTTATTCCGCCAAGTATCGGGCTTGGTCTAATTACTGGATTGTCCCTGCTAAGCTAATGGTCTCGTCTTATTGCTACAAAGTGTTCAGCGCTGTTCACCGCGCATTATAACGTCCCAGCTCGTTCGGGAGTTTATGTTGAGTCCACATATGGTTTAGTTACAGTGTTGTAATGCTACAACATTTACGTATCTGTACTTGATTTCTACCCGTAGCAAAAAGTAGTATACTTGAAGTTTATTTTAAGTATGCTTGAGTATAAGTATAGCAAGTAAACTACGGACCATGCACTTGTAGTGTACTAGAAAGTATACTAAATCTAAACTTCTTCGGACTAAATTGGAAATTTTTTAAGTTTATAAAAGTATACTTTAAGTAAACTTTTATAAACCTCGTTTTTGAGAACGTAACTTAAAAGCTCAAAAACGTAGGTGCTGTTCGAAGAGTAGACCTGTGTATCTGCGCTCGATTGCTCTTCCTTTACTGAATTTGAATTGTGAGAACTGAATGTGAAAATATATAGAATTGTTCCAATGCAATGACTCAAATTAAGCAATACAAATTGAAAAAAAAAACTGAATTCAAATTAATTTTTTTAATGCAATTATCAAGTTTAGCAATTTAAATTAAAATATAAATGATTCAAATTCAGTTTCTGGGGGCACATATTACAGCCCATATTAATGTCTTGACCTTATTTAGTACTTGGATCAAGATATACTAAGTATTAGTACTTTGGTCAAGTAAAAGCTTTAGTATTAAAGAGGCCACAGCCCGGAAGTGCCAATTAACGCTGCATTTGGATGTGTATCTGCGTCATTACCTCGTCTATGAAGCCCTAAATGTCCATAACAATCAGTTCAGCCACTGCTGAGAGCGCAGGGTTTCATTGTTTTCCGGAGCGCTACAAAGCAGCAAGGCACTATGTTGACTAAATACGTCACTGGCGAATTTCACCACTCCTGTAAACAGCAGTGTCTCCTAGTCCGGGCACTAGAGTCCGGGCACATCGGTGACATACTTTCAACCGTAGAAGAACAAGAAGAAGAACCACTCTCGTTGTCGGTAGAGAACATGTGGAAAAAAGGTTCAGCGAGTGTTTGCTCTGTTCTGGGTTGTGATAAACAAAACCAGACGCTCCACAAGCTCCCTGCCAATGTGCAAAGAAAAGCTCAGTTGATATTTTTTATATTTGATGGGAATATCCCTGCTACATTTCCCAAATACCTCCATGTGCAGCAACCACTTCACGGAGGATTGTTACACAAACTTGGGGCAATATAAAGCAGGACACAGCACCAAACTTCACCTAAAACAATACGTATATTACAATATGGTGTGGTTGACTTGTCACAGTGTCTTCTGATTCTGGGTCAGACTCCGGAACGAATGAGTAAGGGATTACGGTGAGGGGTCGGAACAACGGCATTATTAGTTCATTGTTAGTGTAACAATCAAATCAAATTTTTATTGAAATTACAATACAGCTTACTGCAATTTTCAAATCGCAGGAGATGCAATATTTGTTCAAAATGCCAAAATGTGTGTCAAAATATCATTTTAGATGAAATATTATTATACATCTTTTTCTACAGACTGAAGAGAACATCTTGGTTTCTCACAGAGCTGCACAAATATCACACATTAGTCCTTTTAAATGAGAATAATGGTGTAAAAATGACCATTTCCTCTGATGTCGCGAATCATATTGCAATCACATTTCCTGTCAAAATAATTGCAATTAGGTATTTATTCAAAATTGTTCAGCCCTAATTCCAGTTGAAATACAGCTCGTCCACCATTGTGCAATCCTTCACTTTTTTAATAGTTTTAATTCTAAAACCTAAGTACCTTTTACATCATACAATTACTTGATACTCAAGTACATTAAATGTCATATACTTTAAAAAACCTTTACTGGAGTAATATTATAAAAAAAACTGACTTCAACTTCTACTAAAGTCATTTTCTGGTAAGATACTTTTAGCTAAGTATCCCCTTTAGGTACTTAATAGAAGACTGTTTATTTATCTCAGGCAATTTATTGGCCACATACAGCGAGTCCAAAAAGGCTCTTGACTGACAAGGTAAAAGTTAGGCAAATGAATAGAATAGCAACAAATAAAATATTTACAATTTTCTAGTATCCACTCTGTTTTGTTAGCTATTACGTTTAAAACATTTGTGTCAAAATCAAATGTCCTATAATTGCTATAAGGTGTCAAAATTGTTACCTCCACAGTAACACTGTTTACTCTTATGCCACTAGACGTTGCAGAATATGGAATGACAAAAGCCACTTGCCAAATGATGAAATTTATATATCAACATACAGTGTATTGCAGGTAATTTACTGGCCACTTTCACAATTATCTTGATTGACAAAGTTAAAGTTAAGCAAGTGACATATATGTTGCTCACAAAATGTACTGCTTTTCTTCCCCTTGCTGCAGTGCCACATTGTTTTCTTAGTAATGTCAAATTATGAGGCACAACTGAACTTGTCTTATTTGAAAGCCAAATGGACATATTGGAAGAATATTTATATTTATGTCAAAAAAAGTCAACAGTGTAATTTACAGACCAGCTTTTGAAAAAGTTTCATGGTACTGTCAGGCTTGCGTTTCGACTGAGAAATGTACCTTTTACTTGGTAGGCGTTGTGTAACTTGACACGGCAGAGAACAACACAACAGCCAAAATTAAGGACATTTGTCAAGCTTTGTATGAGAATAGACGCAAGAAACGCAAAAAAAAAAGCTGTCCAACTTGGTGGATCTACAGTTTTACGTACTGTTTCTGAAGCAGAAAAAGTGCTTGCTTTGCAATGCATTTATGTGATATTCAGGGTTTGTGGGTTATGTTGGATTTTATGTTTCTTTTCTGATATCCGATCCAGTGATTCTGATCAGTATCTGACTAGTCCTGATACTGAGTATATCGGCTCACCTCTAGTAATGATTACCATATTGTGTCTTCCAGGTGAAAGACCTGTTCACAGAGTTGAATGTCAAGTGTAACGTGGAGGAGTTGGACCTCATAGGTAAGACTTGGATGTCTCATCATGTTTGCAGAAGAGCTCAACAATTATTCTTATTCAAATCATAAAAGTGAACTGAGACAACACAGATAGCAAATTGCAAAGGCTGCACTTTTGTGTATTATGAATGAATGATGTTTTAACAGAAAGATTCTATTATTTCATTTTTATTACTTCATTTAATAGTTGCAGCATTTTTGGTGATTTTTCTATTAGTTCAAATAATGTAACTGACTAGTTTACAGTTGAAGTAAAATTGGTATGCTGTTTCTCTTTTGCCTGGTTTATAAATGTTCCTTAAATTAATATTTAAAGAAAACTATTTATTATACTTCATATATTTATTATATAATGTTTTAGAGTTTGAGTCCACACAGACCAAAACAGTAATCGTAGTAGCGGGGATGTTTCGCCAGACTCTGGTCTTCCAAATCCTTTCGAGTCACTCTTCAATTTAATCTTGGCCCCAGGCCAGATCTCGATACTCCAACCGTTCTGCTTTGAGTAATTTACGCCCCGCCTCAGCTGTTGAGTGACCCTAGTGTGTAGGGATGTATGAAGTGGTAAATGAATTAACCATTTAGAATATAATGTATTGGGAAAAACAATCAAATGGGATGTTTGTGGGAGAGATTTTCCGTTCAAATCACTACTGACCATGTTACATTACATGTAAACAGCAGAGTCTGAATGATTTGTGGAAGTTATCCTGACAGACACCTGAGACATCATCAACATATTAACTTTTATAATGTAATACAAGCGTAAGAGTTTTAAAGACATAAACAATCACACATTTATTTATTTTTTCAGATTTAATAACGATTAAATGTTCAGCCCTAATAAAAACAACATTGATTCTTCCAGAGGATGGAACCAGTTACCAGGAGATGCTGCTTGAGATGACTGGACAGAAAACGGTTCCTTATGTCTTCATCAACAAGACACACCTTGGTGGCTGTGACAACACAATGCAGGTAAAGAGCAAATGGGTGTAACTGTTTCCTCAGAATACTAATGGGTTACTCATCAGCAGTGCTGGGTGTTACTGTGTTACCTACAAATAAAATAAAATAAATTAAGACCTACATTTAAAGTGATTCGGAGTAATATAAACAACTGTATGGGTTTAAACTGAATGTTAAATAAGAATAGCCTTTTCTTCTTATAGAGTCTATTTGTATGTTGCATATCTGACATAGAAGTGATTTGTAAGCATGTTAATTTATGTGTGGTCAGCCAAAATGACAAACCAAAAAGTCATCGAAAATGGGATCGTTTTCCCCTGGGACTCATCTAAAAGACCACCCTTGGGTCCCGGGTCACATTACATTGAGAACATCACTGTCTCGGTTTCTGTCAGGCTCATAAAAATGGCAGCCTGCAGCAGCTACTGGGTTGTGACAGTGAATCATACGACTACGACCTTATCGTCATCGGAGGAGGATCTGGAGGCCTGGCCTGCTCAAAGGTGACAAGATAAGCTGTAACACATTCACTATGGTACCTGTTAAAACCTGCATGGCTGTTGATCTGTGGTGCTATTTTGTTGTTTTGTCAGAGAATCCGAGTGAGCTTGTGATGAGTAACTGGTTCAAATTTACTGATTTTAAAAGAAAAAAACATAAGAACTGTGATGCGGATCAAACAAATCCTTTCACATAGGCACAGAAAAGTAGGTACGGAAGCTGCTGGTACACCCCCTAGTAATGAGCTCCTAACACCATCATGTCCACTTTGCATGTGTTTTTTTTTTTATTCTTTGGGCTATCATTAACATCAAGCTCTATAGGGCTCCAGTAGCTGATGTCACACCCTCTGGCATTACCATGATTGCAATGTGGTTTTAATTGTCTGAGTTATAACTCCTTGATTGCTTACAGATGATATCAATAGATGCATTATTAAAGGAAACAACTCTTATTTAATATTCTCTTATTTATATGAATTGTTTTAAAATATAGAAAGAGTTTGACACAAATGTCATTAATAAATAGACATAGAAAAGAATACTATTATTATACTGTATAGACATATTAGGACTATCAGCTTTTTCCAAAATTAATTTGGAACTAATTTATAATGACCTGTAAATCATGAAATAAATTCTAACCCGCCCCCACCACCGTCACCACTCAAATGTAATGTTACATCCAGTAGCTGTAAATAAACAAATAATTATATTTCTTATATTTCTGATCTTATTTGATAGAAACACAAGTCAAGTGACGTATTTGTAGACCAGTGTTTATATTATGCAACACTTTTCTTCTGAATGATACAGTGTGGGTTTGAAGAGTGTGCGGTGCAGGTTTACCGGCTGCCCTGAGTGGAAAGTGCTTGCAAGTCTTCTAGTGGTCATGTGACCCTAGCGCTCACTGCTGCAGCGAGGCGGACTTTTCTGCACACATTACGTGTCTTTCAGTCATTTACATACTAGATATTGTTAATTTGCACATTGTTAAAACTGAAATGATGATACTATCGCGGACGATATATATATTAACCACCTCTACTAGACGGCACGTAAATCAGGCGGCTGTCTTTATCATAAATGTCAAGATGGTGGATAGCGGTTGAGCCCTAGGATGCTAAAACAAACGGAGACAGGCTAATGGGAGAGAATTTTACCAGATCCCCAAAGATCCAGAGGTAACTGTGAACATGTTTTAAGTCACTGAATTTGGTGCATTAACACAAGTTAGTCTTTTGAACACTGATCTTTTCAGAAAATAAAGGAAACGCAGCTTCATTTATTTTTTATAATTTGTTAAATATTTGAAAGACTAAAAAACACATTAGTAACCACAGTTGTTTGTACTTATTTTACGTACTGGATTACAGAGATAGGATTGTTGCAGTAACTCTGGTTCTGTTGAAAACAGGAAGCTGCCCTGTTGGGGAAGAAGGTCATGGTGCTGGACTTTGTCGTGCCCACACCTAAAGGGACTACCTGGGGTAAGATGCTTCCACATTGGGCATAAATGAACATAGAGTTGAAGCAGTATTTGTTTGCTGACAGTTTTCTTGTGGTGGTACTGATCAGGCCTTGGAGGAACTTGTGTGAATGTGGGCTGCATTCCCAAGAAGCTGATGCACCAGACGGCTCTGTTGGGCACAGCCATGCAGGACGCACGCAAGTATGGCTGGGAGTTCGATCAGACAGGTGAGATCATGAATCCAATGCTGACTTGCTATCAGTGTTCGTGTATCCTTCTCAGTAGTCACGTGTGCATGTGTGTCTTCAGAGAAACACAACTGGGAGACAATGAGGACGGCAGTGAACGACTACATTGGCTCATTGAACTGGGGTTACAGGTTGTCGCTGAGAGACAAGCAAGTCAACTATGTCAATGCCTACGCAGAGTTCATTGAACCACACAAAATCAAGGTAAGTGAGTAGTTTTGATATGAGAAGGTCTGTGTGGTTCAACACTTAAATGTGTAGCATTAAGAACAATTTATTTTGCAGAAATTGAACATGATGTTTTTTGTACACGTGTGTAATTGCTTTTATTTGAGTGCGCAGATGGTGTAGACGTGCTTTGCGAGTGCTACCGTGAACACTTAACTTTTTCAATCATTCAGCCTTTCAACTTCCACGCCAAAACAAATCCCCTTTCCCTTTATTGTTCTCTCTCTTTTTATTTCCTGTCGCTGTTATGTCTTCGAAAGGTGTGTGGGGGGGGGGGGTGGCAGATGCTAACGAGAGCTTAACACAATTGTGTTTTTATTTTGTTCGATTGATATTATTGTTATCTATTCATTTTTTTTTTTCTTTTCCTTTTGCATCCTTGTCATTTTTCTGCCACCCTCCATCTTAACTTGTACCCATTAACTCCATGTTTGGTACATAGATTCATGCTGGAATTGATATATTCACATGTTCATTTCATATCTTTATAATGACCATTCAGCTAAAAAAAAAATCAATGAAAAGATCTTGAATTCAAAAATTGTAATGTTTTCATAGCCTTAGAATAAGCCTTTTTTATGAATTTAAAGTAAAGGCCTTGCTTTATGGAGGCTGAAATATTGCATCATAATGCTCTACAGTCCTCATCAGTTACAATCTGCTGTCTTAACACACATTTCTAAACACTTAACCTAAAAATGGTTAGTGTGTCAAAACGGAAGTGAAAGGTTGTGGTATTATTACGAAGGGTCAAAAGCTCATGTGTTATTCGCACATTTCAAACTTGACAGGTGTCTTGATACAGGCACGAGTAAGTGCAGTGCCAAGTTTCACATTGTTTGGATAAGTAATGCAAAAGATATTGTTAAATGTATCGCTAAAAGAAGCACACAGTGACTTTCGCCACTGTAGCCTCCTCCCCTCCGGGATGCGTTACAGGTCTCTCTGCACCCGAACCAGCAGGTTCAGAGGAAGCTTCTTTCCTGCAGCTGTCACCCTACTGAACTCGGTGACAACCAACCCATTTTCCATATTTATTGTATGCCTTTATGTCACGTTTCCACTTAAGGTCACATTATCGCAACCAAATTATACAAATGTTTCACAACATCCTGCACATCTGTGACATCAATCCTAACGTTAATGTTTCTGTTTGAAATGCATGTTTTATCTCTGCTTCAACAGTGTCTGAGAGCTTCTCTTTGTGTTTTTTAACAGGCGACAAACAAACGAGGGAAGGAGACATTTTACACCGCAGCTAATTTTGTCTTGGCTACGGGCGAGAGACCCCGCTACCTGGGTGTTCCTGGAGACAAGGAGTACTGCATCACCAGGTGAGAGCCGACATGGTGAATTCACAGTAAAAGCCAATTCTGCAAAATGTCTCTAGTCTCAATCACTGATTAATATAAGGCTACTGACTGCTATGCTAATAAATAAAATAAAAAAAAATCTCTCTGTTTCATGTCTGTTTCTTATTCCACAAGTGACGACCTTTTCTCGTTGCCTTACTGCCCTGGAAAGACCCTGGTGATCGGGGCGTCGTATGTGGCTTTGGAGTGTGGTGGCTTCCTAGCTGGCTTGGGTCTTGATGTCACCATAATGGTCCGATCCATCCTGCTGAGGGGCTTTGACCAAGAAATGGCCAACCGTGCCGGAGAGCACATGGAGGAACATGGTGTTAAATTCCTCCGGAGATTCGTCCCTGTCAAAGTGAGTCTTCACTAGACTGAACACAGCCTCTAATGGGAATGATGTCCATTAAAATCAATGTGTGTTTCAGTATGACTACTCTATGTGCAGTGGAAATGAATATTGACAAACAGTGTGATTACAGTAATTGTGACAGATGTGTATTTTAAACAAGTGTTGTGACTAAATGTATTGCTTCATAAATGTTATCATACAACTCATTTAATTCGTTAAACATATGATAAAAAGTCAAAGATTTGTTCCTCCCTTCTGACTCTCTTGTGTCTGTATGCGTCAGATAGAGGAGCTGGAAGCAGGTGCTCCTGGAAAGCTGAAGGTGACGGCTAAGTCCACAGAAACTGATGAGATCATCGAGGGAGAATACAACACTGTATGTACTCCTCATTCCTCTCTTTATGCCCACGCTTTACTGTTGACAAATTGTTTGACGGTTCTCTCTGGGCCCATTTTGTATGTATGACCTAAGTTTCAATGTATTTAATCATAAATAAATGAGGTATGACAACATCAGTAAGTCGAAGTGTGGTTGTGTGAGGTACTCATGAACAATCAGTGCTGACTGAGGCGTGCCAACAAATAATGCAAAAACATATGTTCTAGTTAAGAAGTTATTGAGAAACACTGATGGTCTAATTTTATCTTTGTACTGCGGTGTATTTATATACTTTCAATAAAAATAATGTATAAACTAAATATTAAATTTAAAACAAAGCATTCATGATTCTTAATCAAAAAACTACTTTTGGATGAAAAAAGTTTTTGTCACTTGGCATGATTTATCAAATCTCTATGAACAAATGTGCAATAATTGGACAATATATAAATAAACAATGGTCATTTTATTTTAAAAACTACTGAAAATATATTTTTAGGAAAGATTAGATAAAAGAACAGTGCATGTTTTTCTCCACTGAAACACTGCTTTGTTTTATAAATATATATTTATGAATGACATTAATATGTGTAATGTTATTTTTTTTGTTTGTTTTTTTTTCTTTCGATCTTGAGTAATCTGAAGTACAAAAACACCACTGTCTTTACTGACTTTTTCCCTTTTTATACTAATAAAAAGCTACTGCTTTGCTCCTCAGGTGTTGATAGCTGTGGGCCGTGACGCATGCACTGACAAGCTTGGTCTGGACAAGACAGGGGTCATGGTCAACCCTAAGTAAGTGTATTTTGTTTCTCTATAGAGTCTTCCTGATTAGTCATGGTGGCCTGTCCCTTTAAGACTTATGGTTGAGTCACAGTGATTCAGCAGTTATTGCCGCCCTGTAGATCTCTGCAGGGGAGGCATGTTGGAGCACTGTGGGAATTGAACAAGATATGGTACAGCTTTCTTAGTAACGGGAACGCCCGTGTACTGTCTCACCAGCTTTTCAGTTTGAAAGAATATGATGACTCCAGTAATGTATAAATGATGGATATTAACATGTAAACATTAAAATAATGTTTTGAAATACTGCAGTTAATGATTTGTTTCCCCCATAATATTGTAGTTGTTGCATGTAATCACGTCTTTAAGAATGACTTTCCACTCGTCGCAAATGAAAATGAAATGAAGGTTCAGACTGAGGCCAGCAGGGATTAAGACAGCATGAGTTCACTTTAAGAGTGCAGCGAGTCATATGATCCCCCCTCCCCATGCTGCCCAACACAAGCTTAGACCCAATTACTTTGAACTCTGTCAGAGTTCAAAGGTCAAGTTAATTTAACCAGATCACAACACAAGACACAGAAAACAGCCCAAGTACCTTTCTCTTGCCCAAGTGCTTTTAAGCTCCTAAATGATTAATCTGATTTTGATTTAGTGTGTTTTATTCTTCCACTAAATTCTCAATATCTATCCTCAGGAATGGCAAGATTCCAGTGAACGATGAAGAGCAGACCAATGTGCCTCACATCTACGCCATTGGAGACATTCTGGAGGGCAAGTGGGAGCTGACACCTGTTGCCATCCAGGCTGGCAAACTGTTGGCACGACGCCTCTATGCAGGATCAAGCCTCAAGGTACACCTGAATTAAATCTTTTCTTATTAAAGCGGTTTCTTGAAAACCATCATATCCTATATCCAACAAAAGTTGCTGTGCGTGCGTGCGCGCGTGTGTGTGTGCGTGCGCGTGCGTGCGCGTGTGTGTGTGCGCGTGCAGTCCTGTATTTGTGTTTTGACTGTGAGGCTTTGAGAACAGAGTAGACTGGATCAGATGTAATGTGTCTGTTGCATCAGTTCCACTGTATTCTGCTATTGTAACCTTTTCCAGACTTTTAATTTAATTTTTTAAATATATTTTTATCTGGATGTGAAGAGGATTTCAGAAACAATTTACTCGTTCAAGTTTAAATTTGCTGACACAAAAAACCTGATCGATGTTTGATTGACAGTTGCCATTTACTATGAATTACTAAAAAAAGTCCCAGACACGTATTGTAATCACATTTATAGCCTGCTTGAAATGTTCTCCCAAGTACACGAATACAATGTCTGTGAACTTCCATCTCGCTTCTCGTGGAGGTTGATGTGACCAAAACGTGTTCGGAAACAACAAACATACTGTACAACTTGGAAGATAACATGTCACTCATGCATGTGACCCTTCAAGGACTACAACACTCCCAAGTTGTGTAGTCATGTGGTGACTGATGCGCATCATATAACTGTGTCAACAGTTATCACTTGTAAAAGTCGCATAGTGTGAAATTGGCTTTAGGGACCCTTATATTGGAAATCTGCTGACATCACTGACCGATCCTCCGCTGCTGTAATGGTCAACTCGTAGGAAGGATTTATTCCCCCCCCCCCCCCAAGTACACATAATGATTAATTGTCCATGTTTTTAGTGTGACTACATCAATGTGCCCACAACTGTTTTCACTCCACTGGAGTATGGTGCCTGCGGTCTGTCGGAGGAGAAAGCTACGGAGCTCTACGGACAGGGCAACATTGAGGTAACACACCTACACGGTCAGACACCGTAAATCGGTATAATTTATATTGTAAAGAGCCTAAGTCAAGTTTTTATTTTGTTAGTGGGTTTTCCTTACAACAGAAATGATGATAACATAGCAAATGGAAATGTAGAAACAAAAGTATAAAACCAAATGGCTCAAACAGGACACAACCACTAAAAGTAAAAAAACAAAACAAATGGAATACATGAGAAACTACACAGAATACTCCACTCTGCAGAGCAGGTCACATATTTAATACTAAAGTCATACACTCAAGGTAAGAGAAGCAATTAAGTGTTTTATTCTTGTTTATTATCATTATTATTATTATTATTATTAATAATAATAATAATAATAATAATTATACATTTTATTTGTTAATAATAATAATAATAATAATAATAATAATAATAATAATACATTTTATTTGTAAGCACCTTTCAAAACACTCAAGGTCACTTTACATATAAGAAAATAAATCAAACACACAAAAGTTAAGATTAAAGTTCAACACGGTAGAAGTCTGCTCACAGTAACTCATCTAACATGATTGCCCATTTAAGCCAACATCACACAGGCATTTCCTGGACTCTGTCTGTTCACTTTCCCACAAATTCAGACACAACACAAAGAAATAACAAAAAAGTGTTGGGCTGTTCAAAGATTTAAGGAGATTAGTAGAGTTGCAATTTCATATACAGATCCAAGTAAAGCCATTAAAGACGGAAATGCACAGCGAATTGTGAAAAATGTTTCCATACTGGAAGTATTTTGTTTGGTATGAATCAATGTGGCTTTTATTTGCATGTAATGCCACTACTGGCTGTATTTGTTGAGCTCTTTTTGTTTTGAAATCTGGAAGTATTCCTCGTCATCATGGCTGAATTCAACATGTTGTTTTTATACAAAACAAAATACTGAACATTTCAAATGTTTTTCTTCTCCTTGTATACAAGAAATAAAAACTGACCTGAAAACTGTGACCCAGAATGACAATACAAGCTGAACCATGGGTTTGTGACTGGTTGTGCTCTTCATTCAGGTGTTCCACACTCTGTTCTGGCCTCTGGAGTTCACTGTGCCCGGCAGGGACAACAACAAGTGCTATGCCAAGATCATCTGCAACAAACTTGACAATGTGAGATTAGTACTATGACACATTTGTAACAACTGCACTCATAACATTCAATGAATGTGTCACATGAACAGTAATGGTTTTGTTTTTTGTAGGATCGAGTCATTGGGTTTCACTACTTGGGTCCCAATGCAGGAGAGGTGACGCAGGGTTTCGGTGTAGCCATGAAATGTCGTGTCACCAAAGAACAGCTGGACGGCACCATCGGCATCCACCCAACCTGTGCTGAGGTAACAGAGTGGGCAACGTTTATCTGTCTGATGAACCCAACGGTTTTTAACAACCGATTTGTTTTCTCATATTTCTCTTATTTTGCAAGTTACTGAACAGTGAACAGACCAAACTATTTCCCTATGTAAAAACATAGCCCTGAGAATATACTGTATATCTCTATAACAGAGCGTTTAAGCCACGGGTGCCCAACCTTATTTGACCCAAGATCTACTTTTCAAGTAGCCAACCTTTTTTTTATTTATTCCAACACCCTCGCCTTGGGATCAGTCCGCGATTGACTGGTTGGGCCCTCCTGGCTTAAGCCAAAGAATATTCCTGAACAGATTGGAATCAGTTGCCGACATGTATCATGCGTGGCTGTGCTCTATTGATCAGTTCTGCTTTATTAACTCTTTTTGATCTGTAACCACTGATAACTGTTTACATCATCCCACCATTGTTGTGGAGGAAAAGGATAACATCCACCGGGGATGGCTTGAATGGCCTTTGTGTTGCGTTCAGTGAGCTGTCGGAAATTGGAGGCGTAGGTCTGAACAGACAGGACGAATCACTTATCAGTTTCTATTTATTAGGATGCAAGCCAACACAGTGTGAGGACGTTACAGTGTAACGGTACGGTTCATAGTTACGGGGGAAAATAAGAAATCTGCTTGTTTGTAGTTAAACAGTTTTAGCTGTCAGTATGAAACATACAAATAAAATGTATAATGTGCTGCACTTCAGAGTTCTGCCTTTTCATACCATTTATTTTCCGTTATGTAATGTTTAAATAATCAGAATTTGAACATTTGTGAATTAATTCAGAATCGTCCACATCTGAATGTTTTTCCCCTCCCCTACTACACGTGCATAAAAATAGTTTACACGCTGTGGTTTTCTTGTCGACAACGAGAACGTTGTTGACAAACAATTTGCCCCCCAGGGATTAATAAAGTATTCTGATTCTGACATTGTACGGTTCCCTGACAGTAGCCTTTCCCGTGACGTCACATGGCCGCGCTTTGCTGTGACGTCACTCTTGGATATAAGATTGTTCTGGGCTTTTTATGGTCTTTAGCAAGTTTTTACAAACGCCACAAAATAAAAATATAGAATATAATGAATGTCTTGAGGTGTCCTGTGGACACTTTTACAGGCGTCTCTTTTACTATTGTTTTGGATGAATTGAGACAGGGATCGATTGCTTCTCCCTGGTGTCCCGGATGTTGACTCTACTGAATTTTTTGACACTGAATTTATTTATTTATTTTTTTTTGAGATATTTGATTCCAGTATTGTTACTTGTGTGTTTGTGGACGTTGCAGAAGGCATGACAAAGCTGCTCTGCCTGCCTAACTGATGTGTGTGTCCTCATCCTTCCAGGTCTTCACCACTTTGGAAGTGACCAAGAGATCTGGTGGAGACATCACCACTGCAGGCTGCTGAGGTTAAACCCTGCTAGTTTAGCAGGCTGCTCTCATCCAGATCCTCACTTTACTCCGCACTTGTTTCTCAGGACAAACCAAACAACACAGCAAGTGTCTGAAGCAGTGATCGTGAAGAATGTAGAGCCCAGACTGTGGAAGTCTGCAGCTCAGGCTCTGTAACTGTGACATGAGAGCAGCCCGCTGAACAGTGGGGTTACTTCGCTGCTGTTTTTTTGTTTTGTTTTTTCCCCACTGGCCACCTGTGTGATGTTCTCAGAGGAGCTCCAACACCAGTCTGTGTGTGTTTGGGCTGTTTGTGACGTCCTGGCCCGTAACCACTAATGAGGTGGGCAAGGATCGATGTCCCTCTGCAGCAGCAGCAACACCTGATGGCTAACGCCCCTCTACCCCCCCCCCCCCCCCCCCCCCGCCCACGCACGCCGCCCCTTTGTCCTACCCCCAAATGTAAAACACTTGGGCTTAAATTGACTTAAATAAAACATGTAAATGAACACACAGAGGGTTTGAATGGATGCTTGGCTCTGAAGTTATTGTAACCTCATTATTTAAGTGGGTGGGTGTGTTTGTTTGTGTATAGATTAAATGTAGGGATGAATTGATACCAATATCACAAACTTGAGTATCTACTGATATGGGATATCAGTCTGATAGTCTTTATCTCAAACATGAAGCTTCAACAGCAGACACGTTCAGCTCACTCTTATTCTGGTCACATGGTGGCGCATGTCTCTGCCTCGGCCTCCATACTCACTTACTCACTTTTGCCATCCCCAGCTGACAAAGGCCCATTAGGTCTGAGCAATTTATCTAAACTATCGATTTTTCTGCCCTATTTGAATTGCTTCAAGTCTATAATGTGTTATTATAGATTTAAAACAAGATGAAGCCTTATCACATCAAATTATTAACAGCTAATGCAAGAATGAGAACTCATGTTTCTAACGTGTATGTATTGTTAAAAAAAAACTAATTGTAGTTCTGATTTGAAAATGAGAAATTGTTCAGTTCCGATGTTCTCTGTGCTCAGTGAAGCATTTTTGTGATAATTGTGCTTTCATCTCAGATCCAGTGATTTTTGACCAGTACCAGGCAGATACTAATATTTAATATTGGATCCACTCGTCCCTAATTATATGCCATCTTCTCTCATTATTTCACACATTCCTCTTCCTGGGTCTTTATATAAAGCTTTGCTGTCTTCATGTGTCAATATCCAAGTCATGGAGAATATATCTTTTGATTTAAAAAAAAAAAAATAAATAAATAAATAAATAATCTGCACAGATTAGGAGCCAGCACATACAACACCTCAAACCCTCTGCTGTATCACAATCATAAGAAGATAAACCTAAATTATACTGTTTGAACAAAAACATATGCCTTCATTAAAAAGCTTGTTTGTTGAATCTTGCTGTCTGCCTCTGCACTATCTGTATGTTAATGATGTATTCAGTCTTCTAGAGGACACTATTCTGATGGGTCATCTGTATAAACAACTTGTTTGTTGGTGTGGAGCCACTGGAGCTTATGTTTCTCTCAAGATTTAATAAAGGAATAGTTCACCTTCACTTCTCTCAGGCTTTTTATCTGTAGAAAAATGTCACATATGAACTCAAAGCCGCAAATCTAATACTGACCCACAGTTCTCAATGTGTTTCACAAAGTAGAAACACACATGCAGACATGTCCTCACTGTATGATCACTCACCACACACACACACACATGCAGACATGTCCTCACTGTATGATCACTCACCACACACACACATGCAGACATGTCCTCACTGTATGATCACTCACCACACACACAAGTGCAGACACGTCCTCACTGTATGATCACTCACCACACACACACACACATGCAGACACGTCCTCACTGTATGATCACTCACCACACACACACACACATGCAGACATGTCCTCACTGTATGATCACTCACCACACACACACATACATGCAGACATGTCCTCACTGTATGATCACTCACCACACACACACATGCAGACACGTCCTCACTGTATGATCACTCACCACACACACACACACATGCAGACATGTCCTCACTGTATGATCACTCACCACACACACACATGCAGACATGTCCTCACTGTATGATCACTCACCACACACACATACATGCAGACACGTCCTCACTGTATGATCACTCACCACACACACACACATGCAGACACGTCCTCACTGTATGATCACTCACCACACACACACACATGCAGACATGTCCTCACTGTATGATCACTCACCACACACACACATGCAGACACGTCCTCACTGTATGATCACTCACCACACACACACACACATGCAGACATGTCCTCACTGTATGATCACTCACCACACACACACATGCAGACACGTCCTCACTGTATGATCACTCACCACACACACACACATGCAGACACGTCCTCACTGTATGATCACTCACCACACACACACATGCAGACATGTCCTCACTGTATGATCACTCACCACACACACACATGCAGACACGTCCTCACTGTATGATCACTCACCACACACACACACATGCAGACACGTCCTCACTGTATGATCACTCACCACACACACACACATGCAGACATGTCCTCACTGTATGATCACTCACCACACACACACACATGCAGACATGTCCTCACTGTATGATCACTCACCATACACACACACACATGCAGACATGTCCTCACTGTATGATCACTCACCACACACACACATGCAGACATGTCCTCACTGTATGATCACTCACCACACACACACACACATGCAGACATGTCCTCACTGTATGATCACTCACCACACACACACACACATGCAGACATGTCCTCACTGTATGATCACTCACCACACACACACATGCAGACATGTCCTCACTGTATGATCACTCACCACACACACACACACATGCAGACATGTCCTCACTGTATGATCACTCACCATACACACACACACATGCAGACATGTCCTCACTGTATGATCACTCACCACACACACACACATGCAGACATGTCCTCACTGTATGATCACTCACCACACACACACACATGCAGACATGTCCTCACTGTATGATCACTCACCACACACACACACACATGCAGACATGTCCTCACTGTATGATCACTCACCACACACACACACATGCAGACATGTCCTCACTGTATGATCACTCACCACACACACACACATGCAGACACGTCCTCACTGTATGATCACTCACCACACACACACATACATGCAGACACGTCCTCACTGTATGATCACTCACCACACACACACACATGCAGACACGTCCTCACTGTATGATCACTCACCACACACACACACATGCAGACACGTCCTCACTGTATGATCACTCACCACACACACACACACATGCAGACACGTCCTCACTGTATGATCACTCACCACACACACACACATGCAGACATGTCCTCACTGTATGATCACTCACCACACACACACACATGCAGACACGTCCTCACTGTATGATCACTCACCACACACACACACATGCAGACACGTCCTCACTGTATGATCACTCACCACACACACACACACATGCAGACACGTCCTCACTGTATGATCACTCACCACACACACACACATGCAGACATGTCCTCACTGTATGATCACTCACCACACACACACACACATGCAGACATGTCCTCACTGTATGATCACTCACCACACACACACACACATGCAGACACGTCCTCACTGTATGATCACTCACCACACACACACACATGCAGACACGTCCTCACTGTATGATCACTCACCACACACACACACATGCAGACACGTCCTCACTGTATGATCACTCACCACACACACACACACATGCAGACATGTCCTCACTGTATGATCACTCACCATACACACACACACATGCAGACATGTCCTCACTGTATGATCACTCACCACACACACACATGCAGACATGTCCTCACTGTATGATCACTCACCACACACACACACACATGCAGACATGTCCTCACTGTATGATCACTCACCACACACACACACACATGCAGACATGTCCTCACTGTATGATCACTCACCACACACACACACACATGCAGACATGTCCTCACTGTATGATCACTCACCACACACACACACATGCAGACATGTCCTCACTGTATGATCACTCACCACACACACACACATGCAGACATGTCCTCACTGTATGATCACTCACCACACACACACACATGCAGACATGTCCTCTTGAAGTTTTTCTTTTATGCTTCTGCCTCTGCAGCTGTCACGCCCCATTCACAGCTGTGCATTTTGTTAAGTGTCAAATCTGTCGCACACATTGAAGTCGGCCTGGAAAACCTCAACTCACTTTGAAGACTGAATTTGAATTTGAGCCGCCTTGACCCGCCTCTCATCTCCTCAATCTCAACTGCACTTCACCAGGCCATAGGTGGTGACGGGCTATATTGTGTTGTTTCCTAAATTCTACTCAAACGGTCCAAACCAAGCAGTCCTATTTCCGGTTTTCAAAATAAAGTTCAAGCGAAACCGAACACAACGTCCTGAAAAGAAAGAGGTTCAATTACATGTCAGAAATAATTATGTCAAATAAGACATTGGCTGTATTGTATATAGTGGAGCTATAGTCTTTCATCGTGTTTTAATATTTTCTATATTCATGTTACATTAACGAATACCTCGGTTACCTCTGTAGGTTAATATAGTTTTGAATGAGGAAAACACAGTGATTAAATATTAAGAGAGAAATAAATTGTCAAATCAGGACATCTTTAAATAATGAGTGAATTAAAACTTCTAATTTAATGATGGCACTTGTCACCACCTCCTCCCCTCACAGCCAATCACAACTCCTCACATTTTAAATATAGAATGACAGTGAAAAAGGAGCATTGTGAAGTTGTATCATTAGATAAGGAAATGAATTTTCTTCATTGCTTATGTATTTGGATGCTTTACAGTGCAGCAGAGCTTACAGAACATGGAGATGAGAAGGACCAATATTTAGTGTTGCTCATACACAGGTAGGGTGGATCAAAAATGCAGCCTATTCACATCAGAGACATCAGAGACAACATTTATTTCCTATGTGTGTGTGTGGGTGGGACCATTCAGCCTCCATATTAAGTGTTCCTCTTGATCAGGAGCATCTGTGCTGGTGTGAAGCCTTTTGTCACCTGTGCACTCTGCCATGACAACCACAGCTTTGATGGATTTCATTATTTGGCTGATTGAGGACGATGTTTTGTATTAGGTAGGTGATTCACCTATTAAAATCTAATGCTACTGACACAGCTAACAATATTCCCTGAGTAAGGAAGTGAAGGAGAATACAAGAAAATTAGATTAGATTAAATCAATGTGACATGTTTTATCTTCCATGTACTTTCACAGCTATTTTCATTTAACACAATTAGGTTCAGTTTGGCGCCAATTTAATACAACAGAACCCCAAAATGACATTAGCAACATAAGAACTGTTCTTCTCAACAAACATGTGAAAGTCTCCATTACACACAGTGCTACAGCAGGTGCTGCTGAAAACGACTGACTCATTGTGTGTTTACGTGCAACATGTTGCTAAACTTCCACCAAAATGGTGAAAATGTCCACATGTGAGCAGAGGGTTCATGATAATATTCTGCTCTGCTGCTGCACTGCACCTCTGTAGATGAAGTAGTTCTGGATAAAGTGTCTTGATGACTGTGGAAGTCAAAAGAAAGAAACTCAAGCCTGCACACTTAGAAGTGTCACTATGACTTGCTGATTTCCTCTCTCTTATCTTATCGTATGTCACACACACATCGTAATCGTAAAAACCCAGGCTTACAAAACCAAATCTCACACATGTTTTAGTAGTGGATTTATATTGGCAGTGTTTGCAGGGTCTGCCAATGTTTAAAACGTGAAAACAATTTAACCTGAAGCCGCCCAGTGAAGTTCACTGTCAGTGAACTGATGTGCTATTTAAGGTGTTTAGTGATGAATAGGATACTAACAGTCCATGTGATAGATACAGTCAGGAAATGGTTCTACCAGGAAATCCATATCCTGAAATGATAGACAAGAGGTTGATAAGATAAGACGGTCCTCATTTGTCCCACTGTGGGGACATCTTCATTGTCACAGCAGCAAAGACAGTAATGATAATAAATAATTAACATGCATTTCCAAGAAAGTACAATATATAAAGATATTAATCATATGACTATAAAACGTTAAAAAACAGAATGTACATTATAAACATTTAGCAGAATATAAACAGTATGAGCTTAATATCTACATTATAAACAAAGATTGAACATGAGATATTATATATGTATATTGGAGCCTGGTCATGTGAGGTTCCTCCCTGCAGTCTAACAGCTGCAGCAGGAACCACCTGTGATAATGTTCCTTCAGACATGTGACGCTGCTTTGTATCATAGACGGTGGATAATGTAGACTCATTTACCTTAAACACAATATAATCCAGGAAGTTCATGACCTAAATGAATCACACACCTCAAACTATTTAAAAGACTTATTCTAAGCACAATAATACAAATTAAAACTAGCACCACCTCTCATCTGTCCCCCACATCTCATCTGTCCCCCATTTTCCTTTCACCCCAACCTGTCGAGGCAGATGCTGTACATGTGTGAGTCTGGTTCTGTCTGAGATTTCTTCTTCTGTTTTCTCTCCACTGATGCCTAGTGTTTGCTCATTGTGTGAACTGCTGTGTTTCTCTGCTCTCCTTGATGTTGTCTATGTACAGAGACCTGAGATCATGTATGTTGTGATTTGGCGC
Organism: Solea solea; assembly: GCF_958295425.1. Lineage (NCBI taxonomy): Eukaryota > Metazoa > Chordata > Actinopteri > Pleuronectiformes > Soleidae > Solea > Solea solea. The sequence continues at coordinate 31,179,221 of NC_081139.1, read as the reverse complement.
TATACAAATAAAATTTAATTGAATAAATAACTGAAACCTAATTTGTAATTTCGTAATATTTAAAATTTTTTAAAATGAGTCTGCACAAAAGTCACACGGTAGAGTAGTGGTTAGTGCTTTTGCCTTGCAGCGAGAACACCCGGGTTCGAGCCCCGGTTAGAACAAGGGCCTTTCTTGCATGTTCTCCCCGTGTGTGCGTGGGTTTTCTCCGGGTTCTAAAATGGTAGATGATGGACAGAGTCTGCACAACTTTGTCAAAGAAACAACACTGTACGTGAATATATGTGAAAGATAGAGTTTAAGCAAAAGTAGCGAGTGATAGTATTAACCAATTTAACAAAACGAGTACTTGTTCAGTTAATCCATGGACACTCTAAATTGACCGTGAGAGTGAATTGAAACATTGTTTTGTCTCTGTGTGTGGCTCTGCGATGGACTGGCGAACTGTCCAGGGTGTGACCCCGCCTATCACCCGATGTAGCTGAGATTGGCACAGCACCCCCGCGACCCTCTGGTGGAGGATAAAGTGGTAGATGATGACTGAGTGACATATGAAAGGTTTAGTAAACACTGCTCCACTGAAATGATGTTACTAACTAGATTTGGACCTGTGAACATGTCATGTTTTGACCTTTCCCAGAAATTGATGAATATTTATTTCCTTTGCAGTGAGTACAGTAGACAGTAGTGGTTTGTCTGTACCATGCTTGAGTGAGATTGTATTGTCCACATGTAACAATTCACTGTTTCTGACAGATATATATAACCTGCAGCTACTCTCACTCACTTTGGGCCTCATTCACAAATGCACAAATCTGTGCTTAAACCATAAGTACAAACATCTGACAGAAATCTGGTATTCATCGATGTTCTTGTCTATACGTGTAACAGAACTTCCTCAGACCATGTAAGCTCAAACAATGAAGGCTCGACTTTTTTATCGAATAGAATATTAACACAGGAATTCAATTTCATTTAAATAAAAACTTGGTCTCATTGAAACTCATTTTATTTTCATTTTTTATTATGATTATTTATTTCACACACATACATACAAGAAAATAATAACTAAAATATGGATGACTAAGGGTGCAGTACTATACAAACTTATAGTTTATAATTGTTTAAACTAATGGACACTTAAAAAGCAAATACCTGATTTATTATTCATATATTTATTAAATGACCTCTAGGTGTTCTTCTGATTCACAAACTTGACAGTTATACACATGTCATTTAATTGAATTTAATTACATTTAATTTAATTTAATTTAATTACATTTAATTAATAACTGATGTCCATTGTCTGCATGTTTAATTTCTCGCGTTTGGTCCTTTTACTGCAGCAGACAGGGTTTGGTCTTTAGATGGCAGCACAGTCTCACTCATGTCTGTCTGTAACAGTATGTTCCACTGATTTATTCCACCTTTAAAAAGTACAGTCAGACGCAGTTTCTGCTGTCACCAAGAGGATTGATGAAATGATTCACATTCATTTCACATTTCACACAAATGACATGGCAACAAGTCATCATGCTCTTGTTGAACATGATGTCCTCTATAAAGCTGCAGAGAATGTGTTTGCAAAGTGTCTATTCCAGCTGAGAGTAGAATATTCTGCTCTCACTGTTTCAACCAGAGGCACATTTTTTAGTCAGAAAACAATTCAATATTAACTCTAATTAACTATGCAAACATTAATGTGTTGAGCAAAGGGGGTTCTGTTTTAGTGACCAGGCTGGCAGTTGCGTTTGAGTACCGTAGGAAAAGCCAAACCTACACATCTATCACTAAGTATAGTCTCTTGAAATGTGTTTTCCTGACTGATATCAATGCTGGACTCACCTTTTGTACACCAGAAAAGAACTAAAGCATGTCGACCAACCTGTTAATAAATAAACAAAAACATGACCTGTCAACGCTGCCTAAATGCATTTATTTGGTATCATTAACCTTTTTATTTTAATTAATTAATTTAATTAACATCTTTCAGTGTTTTCAATAAGACGTTCATAAAAGCCATTTGTGATCTCTCTGGGAAATGGCAGGATTATTTGTTCAGATTAAAGTGGCAGTAAACATAGCCAGTCATTTTATATTGTGCACACATTTGACTTTGTCATGATTTGTAGTAGTGATATGGAAGTTTTTAATTTTGAATGTAAGTTCTAATATTATTATACGTATAAAGGGAAACCCTCAGCAAGTAGGGTGGAAAAACCCTCCTCCAACATTTAGTCTGGTAGTAAACTACTTTTTGACATCGCCAGCATATTTCTTTAAACATGAACTAGTTGGCTCCATTTTCAGGTCATGCAAACTTGGATTTACTACGACCCCTGTTTTCAATGTTTGTACAATTGTCATCACTGTTATTAGACCCACATGGCAGACAGGTCTGGGCCAGGTCGACTGCTGGCACGGCAGGTGGATGTGATCCCATATCTGTGTCGTATGAACAGACATGCATGTTTGAACCACAAAGAATACTCTTAAAATGCTTTTCTACCTTCACTGGGGTCTCAAACACTTCAAGCCTTTCAGAGTGTATAGCAATGAAGTGCATTCAAATTCATAAACACACATCAGTGCTCCAACACTGACAGAAAACCTTTGTTCTCAGTTATTATCATATACATATATATTATTTCTCAATTGAATGAGTAATAATTAAAGTTCTTACCTATTATTGAGTTACAGGACAACTTGACGTTTGTGTGTTGAGAAATTAAATCTCTGTGCCTCCCTGACAACCAACCTTGTGACCCCTTCCCTAAGCTCTCATTGGCTTTAGCGACATCCTGTTGTAAAGAACATTGTGTTTAAATGTGAAGAAAGGAGCAGTGAAAGGCTACATCCAACCAGTCACTGATGTTGCTGGTGTTTGGACAAATGTTGTTTCATTTCATTTATATTGTTATTTAGAGTAATTTATTCGCTTCAAAATAAATGTTATTTGTATAATTGTATTGGTATTTCTAATCTGGGCCGAATACAGTACATTTCAATTTAATTCAATTTTAATGTGTATAGCGCCAAATCATAACATTCATGATCTCATGGAGAGCAGAGAAACACAACAGTTCACACAATGAGCAAACACTAGACATCAGTTCAGAAAACAGAACCAGACTCACACATGTGAAGCATCTGCCTCGACCGGTTGGGGTGAAAGGAAAATGGGGGACAGAGGAGAGGAGGGGGACAGAAAGGGCAAGAGGGAGATGAGGTAGAGACAGAAGAGAGAGAGAGACCAGGAGCAGATACACAACAACTGTATCAAGTTACAAGTTTATACAGTCAATGATGACATGTTTAAACAACTATGATGTCATTTATATAAGCAGCAGCAGAGACTGTTGATAAAAATGATGCTGATATCGACTTTAAATTGTAGCACAATAATAATGGGGTGATATGTATGATATGGATAGCCTCGAAAAACTGGATCTGGATCCTGCAACCTGCAAGATGAGAATACAGAGAGAGAGAGAGAGAGAGGGAAGGAAGGAAGGAAGGAAAGACACAAACTAGGGAGAGAAAGAGACAAGGTTAATAACATATAAAAAGTCTTATTCATACCCTGAGTGTGAGAGAGTGAATGTGACAGAGTGCAGTCTAGGTCTATAGAAGCATAACTAAGAGCTGGTCCAGGTTTCCCTGAACCAGCTCTAACTATAAGCTTTATCAAAAAGGAAAGTTTTAAGACTAACTTTAAATACAGAGAGAGGCTCCGCCTCCCGAACTGTCATTGGAAGCTGGTTCCACAGGAGAGGAGGAGCCTGGTAACTGAAGGCTCTGCCTCCCATTCTGCTCTTACAGACTTTTACATGTCGTTATTACATAGCTTGATTAAGTTATACATTAGCGTGACATCTGGTGCCAGTGCTGAAACTGTTCTTGGCCAACACAGGACCACCAGTGTGTGTGCAGCTGGCCTCATGCTGGCTCATGTGTGACAGGCCACAAACAGGTCAGACCAATTTTGCTACATGGGTAGTGCCTCTGATTCCAGTCCAATCAAGTGTTTCTTTTTTATGTATAAAGAGGACATTCTCAGTCATTTACTTGCACATATTTTGGTGTTAAACATATATTTATGACATTATTGATCAATAATAATAATAAAAAAATATCCTTTAAATATAAAGTAAATTAAGTACTACAAGACAATTGTACCTTCTTGAGGCTCTAGAAGCTCCCTGTGCTTCAGAAGACCCCCAGTGTGGTTCTGGGTTCTAAGACTGCAAACACTAAGGAAACCAAACCAAACCACGACAGACCAGCCATTGTTTGCTGTGTATCTGAGGGGAATGAGCTGGAGTGCAGGTCAGTCATCATGGACTTTGTGGACTGGATTTGTGAGTGCAACCACTTGTGCTTAAACACCAGAGGCCTCATGTATGAACCGTGTTCGCACAAAAAGACGGCGTACGCTTGCTTTCGCGCAGACGTTGTTTTTATGGTTAAAAACCTCCTCATCGCTACACACGAGCCGATGTAAATGTCTCATCACTGACGCTCTCATCAGCCGCGCTGTTTCAGACCAAAACCACACCCACAGAACACGGACTGTCTTGTGATTGGTGGATGCACCGCTAGCAATTATCAAAACACTGAGTAATGCCGTAATCCCTTACGCTTTTGATCCAGAGTCTGAGTCAGAGTCAGAAGACACTGTGACAGTGACGCCTGGAGCTTGGATAACGTTGATGATAAACACACATACATGCAAATAAAACACAAGCGTAGCGTGTAGCTTAGCCTGTAGCCGAGTATCGCTAATGCTAAACGACAGAACAAGCACACAAAGACAGTTTTACGGTTTGTAAATATTGTAATATACGTATTGTTTTAGGTGAAGTTTGGTGCTGTGTCCTGATTTATATTGCCCCAAGTTTGTGGAACAATCCTCCGTGAAGTGGTTGCTGCATACACGGAGGTATTTGGGAAATGTAGCAGGGATATTGCCATCAAATTTGAAAGATGTCACTGAGCTTCTCTTTGCTCATTAGCGGGGAGCATGTGGAGCGTCTGCTATTGTTTATCACAAACACTCGCTGAACCTTTTTTCCACATGTTCTCAACCGACAACGAGAGTAGTTCTTCTTCTTCTACGGTTGAAAGTACGTCACCGGGAATGATGTGTAAATTCAGCTCAAGTCATGTCTTAACATACATGTTACACCAGAAAAACAACATGCACAGGATCAACTATCAATGCACAGCCAGTTTTTTAAGCATCAATATTAATATGATCACTAATTCCAAAAACAAACAACCAAAATAATATATTTGTTCAGATTTATACATCATAAATTGATGCGTTGATTGCGCACTTTCCTTCTTTTTCTTCGCTGATGCATTTGCCACTATTCTTCAGGAAGAAGGCGTCAGAGACATTTGTATATTCATGTGTGTGTGGAACAGGGGCGTGGTCTGTTACTCATTCACCTCTGCTCAGTTTCATGTTTGGTGGGATGTATAAAGTTACGCACGGTTTTATAAATCTAAAATGTTCTTTGCATATGTACTTTTCATATTTTGTGCGTACGCCGTCTTTTAGTATGAAAGCTGCACACTCTTTTATACATGAGGCCCCTGGAGATGGTGATTGACTTCCAGAAAAGGGCATCACCTCAAACTCACACACTAGTGAACATTCACAGTGGACAGTTTGAAATACCTGGGTGTTCACGTCAATAATAAACTGGACTGGTCCCACAATACTGAACTGCCAAAGTCGCTTCCCCATTCTGAGGAGGCTGAGGTCCTCTGGAGTGTGCACACCTCTGCTAAAGACGTATTATGATTCTGTGGTTGTTGTTTTTTGGGGAGCAGCTCAGACCAGGACTGGAAGAGACTGAACACACTGGTCAGGAGGCCAGCCCTGTCCTGGGCTGCAGTGAGTGAACTAATTAAACTAATTGACTTTAAAGTTTTCATTTACTAAGTATGTTTACTGAGCACTGTCCCAAGTTGTAAAACGAGAGGTTCATGAAAAACATTCAGGGCTAACGTCTGAGCTGATGGCTGGAAGATGAATGTGTGTTAGTTTGACATCGAAAATGACCCTGGAATTCTCATCACTACCAAAAATGAGAAAAATCTACGGCAGACACGCTCCGTCCTCCTCCGTCCAGACATCTCCAGTGAGCCCAGCTTCCCCTTGCAGGGTTTGATCATTGTGTTAAATAAATGTCTGCGTGCATTTGGATCCTTCCCTGACTCATTACATTGAAGGGTTTTTGACCAGTGGGAATGGGGTATTAGTCTTTATAATCCGTATTCTCCGTCAGATTTCTTTAACAAACCTGCCTTTGTGACCTTTGCCCTTGCACAACTGTTTGGTCAGTTGCTTTTGGAATGTTCACTGACTCTTGGCCTTGGTCTTTATCTACCAATGATTAGCCCTCATTCCACTCTGACCGTAATCATCACACCATCTTACCATCAGGCCTGTGGTTTGATCAGTCGCATAGCGGCTAACACACAGGGACTTCTCCCAGGGATTTGATCCCATGACGTCTGAGAAGGACGATTGGAATGTGGGGAACATCAGAAGCAGAGCAGCAGGATGTCGGCCCTGCTCTAATTAGCTGAACCCAAAATTGCTCCAGTCACATGAAGTCTTCTGTGGAGGTTAAACTCCCTGATGCTCTCATCAGATATTGTGTGTGCCAAATGCATCTTTGCATTATGAGGTTTTTTTTATTATTAGATGTATAAACTCAAACTTTGACACAGTGTGCAAGAGTCAACGTTCCAAAGTGGATCAAGAGTTTATGATGGTTGAATTTATTCCCATTAGACTAATCCTGTCAAGTGATTTTCTGTCTTTAAACTAGCAGAGTTAAGTCAAGAGTTTTATAATCTCTGACTGACAGAAGTTATAATCGTCACTGAGGCCTCACATTCAGCTTCAGGCAAAAAATGTCCTGCATATAACTGAGTAGAATTGATGTGAATCGCAAGATAAGTATGTCGTTAGTAGTATTTTAAAAAATAGTTTTGTGAATATGTACCTTATGCAATCCACAGCAATAGATTTAGTAAAGTCAATAACTTCTAATAGAACTAACTTTTGCCTCTTAACTCATACTTACATGCTGTATGTATGGAATACATAATACTTGTATTTCTGTGTGTATAAATATAATCTATATATAAAGTTACAACAGGAAACATAAGGCCATTAAAAAGATGGAGAAGATTGTTTTGTTTCATATTTGAACTCATAGCGTGGTTCTTTGTTTTACTGATGACTGCAGTATCCAGTCTCTACCAGTGGAATGTGCTGTGCTATCCAAGGAACTGTCTTAAAGTTACAGTTTGTAGTATTCTGAGGTTATATGAGCAAAAATTGAATTTACTGTCCATAAAAAGGACACCTATAATATTACAGGAGCCTACGCAGACAAACACACTGAATGTCACACTGGGAACGCCAACTCTAGCCACGAAGAAGAAATGATGTCAAGTGACAGGAGGAAGTTGTGGAGTTAATGTAGAGGGAGAGTCCCGGCATGTTTTCAGCGTTTTTGAGGATGCAGGGTCATATCTGTTGTGTTGCCGAAGAAAGAGCACCAGCGCCTCAATCTGCATCATCAAAGAAAAGGAAACATGCAACGAAAAACGTGCTCACGGCAGGAGATGACAAGAGTAATCTGCTGTTACCCAGCGGAGTCACTGTTTATGTTTTCTGCTGAACAGGTCATTTCACATACTTATCTAAATGTTCTGTGTAGTTCTATATCTGTAACTAGAAAACAGCGGTGTTGGGGTTTATTTCATGGCTATAGTTACTAATGCACATAACGTTTGAAACATTAAAAACTCCTCAAATATTCTACTGTGACATAATAACAATGATTAGTCTTGTTGTCCCAGTGGGTCTGTGTTTGTGTCGGTGAGCAGCAGACCCTCCCCCACTTTAACGGGCAACACATTAGCTGCTTGTGGCAGTGGGGTATGGTTAGAGCGGCGGCTGCTGGAGGAGTGGGAGGAGTGGCTCAGCCTGTGATCAGACAGCTGGACTGAATCAGGTAATCAGTCAGCTATATAAACACACTTGTAACCTGGTTCTGGG